>NC_055994.1:80306166-80963234 GCF_018446385.1 Zingiber officinale
TTAAAAAATAAAACTAAATAAAATTAAAAATATAATTGTATGAGAGTTATTTTTAAATAAAATTAATTAAAAAATTAAAACTAAATGAGAATTAAATGAAATAAAAAAAAAAAAACAAACAAAGAGGATGCTACATGCGTCTTTTGGCAGGGAGAGAGAGAGGAGGTGGAGGGGTGTGCGTCAGACCCGGGAGGGGGGGGGGAGCAGCTCTCAACCTAGGGGCATTGTAATTACTATGATTCTATCGAATTATTACGAGTTTTTACCCGCAATTAGATCTTTGAACAATATTTAATTTGATATATTATTTCCCATGTGATTCAATTTAAGTTAAAAGTTATGGCTTTTCAAAATTTATGATTTAACATTCAGCAACTACAAAATCCTAAATTTTGAGAAATCCTAACTCTGAACTCGGGTTGAAAAACAAGATGCATAATATATTAAATCGAAACTCATAATAGCCTAATTTCAACTCAAAAAAATATTATTTAAATTTTTTCCAAAATCTCCAAACAATTTTTGCTTTAATTTTTTTTATATTGTAGCAGTTACGAAACTCTAACTGCTACAACTGTATGTGCACGTGAGAGGGAGGATGAATCACGTGGTTTTGAAAAACTTATTCTTTTCGGTTTTGAAAACAAAGTGCGCAGCAAAAATTCAAACAAAAATAGAAAAATAAAGCAAATAAAAGACACAAACGCAAGCAATTTTACTTGGTTCGGAGCCTTCAGCGACTCCTATTCCAAGATCCAGGTCCCACAGACCTATCGACGAGTAATCCACTAAAAACTTCTTTCGGAATTGCCAGAAGAGGAGATCGAATATACAAAAATCGGAAGAGTGTGACAATCTACACTTTCCGTTTGCAGAATTAAGTACAAAACTTAAGTTTTTGTTGCCAAACACTTTTGTAGATAGTTGGCTCAAGCTCGGTGTTTGGAAGGCCTCTCAATGGCAGTCGGGCGTAGTGGAGTTGTAGCAGGACAGCAGCAAAAAGTCGGAGCAGTCGAAAAGCCAATTGAACGAGTAGAAGCTCGTATGAAAGTTATGTCTTGAAGCTAAGTCAAGATGGCCATTTAAAGAGTGTGAAGGCTCCTTCCATAGTCTTGAAGGCGCCTCCAATGTGTCAAATCTGATCCCGAACTCGTTGCTCCTTATCTGTGATGAAATATAAACTTTATCCCTTGGAAGACACCTTCTAATGCATGAAGACACCTCGGGTACTGTGCCCCGAGACCTTTTTGCTCCTTTTGCCCTGCAATTAAGTTAGTCTAACACGACAATATTTAACCTACAAAATAAAGTTAGCACAATAAGAATATAATTAATTTATGACTTACACCCTATCTTACAGACTAGGATATAGTCAGGGTCTCAATTTAGATTTTTGAAATAAACCTAAATTGGATTGACACCTATTGCCCCCTCAACCGGGATGCGTCCTCACTGAGTCACTCTCTTCTAATAACTTACCTTCACTTACCTGCCAAACATTTGGTCCTTAAAACCCATTTGGACTTTCTCTCACCTTGCTTAGTGTCTGACCAAGTTGATTTACTAACACTTGCCTGCAATACTGAGTTAGCACAATAGATATAAAATGGTAAAGAAAAACAGTATTAGCATTATTAATTATTCGCTGATCCGGTTGATCGTGCGCGGTCGACCGAAAACTGTTGGATCGATACGCACATGAGAGGGGGGGGGGGAGGGGGGAGATGATGTTAGAGTGTATACTAAAAACCTAAGCTTTTGTAAACATTTATTTTGAATAAAGAATCACATTTGGTCAAATTATCTACATTTGTTTGTAGTTGTTCAATTAATTTATATTGTAGATAACATAGTATGTGGTGTCACATACAGAAGATAATGTTATCAGTACCTTATAAATTATAAACAGTAGCTCACGACCAAAATGGAAAGGAACAAACCATTGGAAGGTCGTAGTGTAATTAGGTATTAGTTTATCTTAACTATATAATTACAATAGTACACTTAGAGTGTATTGAGTAGGACCATCAGAGGTCGTTTATTTTATACTGACTTTATAAAAGAACAAAGATCTCAGTTATTATGGAAGTATGCGCTCTTAATCCTAATATAATAACAAGCACATATATTTGATATTTATTTCTTTAATTTATCAATGGGTCAGATTTAGTTCGATAAATCAATAAGCCCGATAAGTTGGGAAATGATATCACTTATAGTGTGTGTTGTTGATTATAGAAGGAAACTGTGTCCTAGTGATCTAGGTTGATAATGTCCCCAAGAGGAGCTCATAAGGATTGTCATGTTAAACCCTGCAGGTGGACTTAGTCCGACATGACGATAAGGTTGAGTGGTACTACTCTTGGACTAAGATATTAATTAAATGAGTTGTCAGTAACTCACTTAATTAGTGAACATTCGATATCTTAAACACAGGGAGACTAACACACTCATTATAAGAAGGAGCCCAAAAATATAATTTGGGATTGGTGCGGTAGTTCAATAATAGTTCTCTAGTGGAATGAATTATTATTGATAAAATTAAGTTGTGTGTTCGGGGCGAACACGGGATGCTTAATTTTATCGGGAGACCAAAACCAATTCCTCCTCTCAGTCCCTATCGTAGCCTCTTATTTATAGAGTACTATACCCACCTATACCCACCTTCATACCCATGTTGTAGGGGCCGGCCAAGCTAGCTTGAGAACCAAGCTAGGGTCGGCCAAGCCTTGATTCATGGGTGGCCGACCCTAGCTTGAACTCAAGCTTAGGTGGCCGACCCTATTAAATTAGAAAAGAATTTTAATTTTAAAATTTTCTTATATGGAAGATATAATTTATTGGAGAGTTTAAAAATTAAAATATCTCTTTTATAAGTTTCTACAAAAGATTAAAGAAAGAGATTAAATCTCTTTCCTTATTTGTAGATTGGAAGGATATTTTATTTTTTTTCTTTGTAAATTATTCACATGTTGAAAAATTTAAATTATAGAAAATTTTTTTTATCAACCATAAAGGGATTTTAAAGAGAAATTTTATTTTTTTAAATTTCTGAAGACAAATAAGGAATTTTAATTGTTGATTGAAAATTGCCTTTTTTGCTCTCCATGAGGTGGCCGACCATATACACTAAGAAAAGGATTTTAATTTTAATTAATTAAAATTTTCCTTTTCAATGGCAATAGAGTTACGGAAGTTTTTATTAAATTTTCCTTATTTGTCAAGGCTAAAGGATTATAAAAGAGGGGGGTTTTGGGTGCCTTCAAGGTGAACAACCTCTATTATTTTCTCCCTCTTTTCTTCCTTGCTGTGGCCGGCCTCTTCCCTTTCTCTTCTCTCCATCCTTGTGGTCGAACCTCTCATCCTCCTTGGAGATCAAGTGGTGGCCGGATTTTAGCTTGGAGAAGAAGGAAAGAAAGCTTGCATCCCTTGGAGCTTGGTTGGTGGAAAAAGATCTTCATCCTTTGGAAGTTTTGAGCTTGGCCGAAACTTGAAGGAAGGAGAAGAAGGTACTAGGTGGTTCTCGTCTCGGAAAATTGTTGCCCACACAACGTCCGAGATTAGAAGAGGAATACGGTAGAAGATCAAGAGGTCATTATCTACTAATTAAGGTATAACTAATATTGTTTTCCGCATCATGTTAGTTTTATCTTCATGTAAAAATACCAAATACAAGAGACATGCGATTCTAGTATTTCGAATTAGTTTTCGATGTTGTGTTCTTTTATTTTTCTTTTCCTTGTGATTTGATTGTTCTTTTTGGTTGACCTAAAGTTATTTAAGGAAATTAAATATTAGCTTTCCTTAAAAGGCTTTGTCTAGGCGGTGGTGGTTGTTCCCATATCCAAGAAGGCCACGTGCCTCGCCATGCAGTCCTGGAAGCCAATTTTGGAAATTAATATTTAATGAAATTAATAACCTAGGTGATTTGGATCGAACGTGTTAAGTTCCGCAGGAGATCCAAGTCTAAACCTAAAAGAACAAATAAATTAAACTTAGGATCAAACGTGTTAAGTTCCACAGGCGATCCGAGTTTAATTTAAAAGAACACATGGTAGCTAGGAAAAGGTTCAGACATTTGTACAAAATTTTTGTACAGTGGAACCACTAGGTTTTTCGAGTAGCAACTAACAATTGGTATCAGAGCTAGGGTTTTGCCTCTGTGTATTTGGTATTAGTTTAATTATGCACATATCATACATAATTTAGGCAGGTTAATAGTAGGATGTGCTAACTTTGTGGATGTAGGATCCAACTATTATGGCTTATAGTTATTATGTGTGTGATTGGACCTTGGACATGTCAAGGGCATTTATTGTGTGTGCATAATTGTATTATAAAATACAGCAGGAGCTGTATTTAATTTTATTAGGATTTTATTTTTTGATCTAGATACATGTACATTCCTTCGAGGAATATAGGATCAAAAAATGTAAAATTCTATTTATGTCGTGGATCGAATCTTGCAAGGCGTGGAACCTTTTGAGGACCAGAGGCGCAGCGGAACAAGGAGCAAGATGAATGTGACAACTAGACCCGGTGGCGGTGGCCAAAAATGGCAGCAGCTAGGGATGACAACACACGGAGGACAACTATAGATAAAAGCCATAATAGTTGAAAATTAGTTTTTCTATTTATTGCTTTTATACTATGCTGTGTGTGCATGTTAGTATACAGTTTTAGTAGGCTAGCATAGTCAAAATTCCTCATTTCAAATAACTAAGTGGGAGAGGGATTTTAAATAAATTCCACGGTCTCCATTACTAGTTTGTAAGTGATGCAAACAAACTTGCGCGTTGGCTCTGAGTGCCTTCCTCCATATCGGATGAGTTTGTTTGTGGATCACTAGAACAAACTTCCATTTTGGATGACTATAGGAAGTTAATTAAGAGCGTGTGATCTTCCCCATCGGAAGGGGCACAATCTTATTAATGGACTTAGTGTCAAGTAATGGTATACACTTAGACACGTCTAATAGTATCCTCCCCATCGGAGTCACTGCTATTATTTGTGTGACCAAAGGAAACCAACTATTAATTTTATTTGTCAAAAAGTTAGGTTGACAAGATAATAAAATTAATGGGTTAAACCCTCATTTTACAAATGTTGAATTTGTATACGTCCACACTATCGTGACATACAAAATTCGCGGTGTTTTGAGGTGTTGGTTAATTTAAAATAGTATTGTTTGAGGAATCAATATTATTCTAAATTTAAAGTTCTGACCAAAAGTTATTTGTGATTCTTAGGATGACTTTCAACCCACTGGCCATCATACTAAAAGAGAATAGACTTACTGGTCCTAATTACATAGATTGGAAAAGGAACTTGGACATTGTTCTTACTGCTGAAAGCTATAAGTTTGTATTGACTGAACCTTGCCCTGATACACCCAATGGTGAATCTACCCAAGAGGAAATTGAGTATCATAGGAAATGGGTAAAAGCAGATGAGATGGCGCGGTGTTACATTTTGACTTCAATGTCAAATATATTGCAACATCAACATCAAGATTTACCAACAACCTATGATATTATGAACAATCTCAAGGAACTCTTTGGTCACCAGGATCGGGCCTCTAGGCAAGAAGCTATGAGAAAGATAATGATGGCCACCATGCAAGAGGGTACTCCTGTAAGGGATCATATCCTAAAGATGATGGCTTATCTGAATGAAATACAAATCCTTGGAGGAGAAATTGATGGGGAAACCCAGATCGATATGATCCTCCAGACGCTACCTAGAAGTTTTGAGCAATTCCGCCTGAATTACAATATGAATAAAAGGGTATATTCATTGGCGGAACTACTGACAGAACTTCAGGCAGCAGAAGGTTTGTTTCGTCACAATTCTCAGATTCACTATGCTGAAAATGGTTCTACTTCTAAACTGAAAGGAAAGAAGAAGAAGAAACAAGTTAGCTCAGCAAAGAAGGTGAATAAATCTCATAGTACAGGACCTAAAGCTGGAGTGAAGAAGCCGAAGGGCAAGTGCTTCATCTGCAAGTAGTCAGGGCATTGGAAGGCGGACTGTCCTCGTAGGAATCAAAACAACAAAGGTATATCTCATGCTCTGGTTGTTGAAACATGTTTAGCGGTGTTATCTACCAGCACCTGGTGTGTAGATACGGGAGCCACTGATCATGTCTGCAATTCTTTGCAGGGGTTCCAGGAAACCCGACGACTATATGAAAGAGAGATAACCGTCTACATAGGAAATGCTACTAAGGTGGTGGCTGTTGCAGTGGGAGACGTCTACTTATCTTTTGATATAAATAGAAAGTTGGTTTTAAAGAATTGTCTTTATGCACCCAGTTTTAGAAAGAATTTAATTTCAGTTTCTAAACTATTTTTTGATGGATATTCTGTTTCCTTTAATAATAATGTAGTTATAAAGAAAAATAAAGTGATTATCTGTTCTGGTGCATTAGTTGACAATTTATATACTTTAAATCCAATTTCTCCCACAAAGCAAAATATGGAAATTTATAACACATCTTCTAACACTAATAAGAGAAAACAACCTTCGGAAATGAACCAAGCATATCTTTGGCATCTAAGGCTTGGTCATATTAACATAAGTAGGATTCAAAGGCTTATAGCCGATGGACTCTTGGGATCATTAGAATTGGAAAATTTTCCAACTTGTGAATCTTGCTTGGAAGGTAAAATGACCAAGAGGCCTTTTAAGGCCAAGGGGTATAGAGCCAAAGAAGTGTTAGAATTGGTTCATTCTGATTTGTGTGGTCCTATGTCTATCCAGGCGAGAGGTGGTTTTGAATATTTTGTCTCTTTTATAGACGATTATTCAAGATACGGATACATTTACCTAATGCGCCGCAAGTCTGAGTGCTTTGATAAGTTCAAAGAGTACAAGGCTGATGTGGAGAAACGACTAGGTAAAAGTATCAAGACAGTACGATCTGATCGTGGTGGCGAATACCTCTTAGGAGAGTTTAGGAATGACTTATCAGAGGCAGGGATTCAATCCCAATTGTCCGCAACTGCTACACCCCAACAGAATGGTGTGGCAGAACGAAGGAATAGGACTCTTACGGAGATGGTTAGATCGATGATGAGTTATTCAGAATTACCAAATTCGTTTTGAGGATACGCTCTGGAAACGGCAGCACACATTCTGAACTTAGTACCTTCTAAATCAGTATCTTCTACTCCCACAAAATTATGGAATGGGCGAAAACCCAGTCTAATACATATTCGGATTTGGGGTAGTCCAGCACATGTGCTGAAACCAGATGCTGATAAGTTAGAATCTCGTACAGAAGTTCGCGTGTTTGTGGGTTATCCCAGAGGAACGAAAGGTGGCTTATTTTATAGTCCTAAAGACCAGAAGGTCATTGTTAGCACCAATGCCCAGTTTTTAGAAGAAGACTATATAATGGATCACAAGCCCAATAGCAAAGTTGTTTTAGAAGAACTTAGAGAGGACACGTCTACTTTAGTACCAACAGTACAAGATAAAGTACCATAAGAGACTGCAACACGTGTCACACATGATACACAACCACAGACGGTGCCTCGTCGTAGTGGGAGAGCTGTGAGGGAACCTGAGAGATTCATGTTTTTGGGAGAGTCTTCGGACTTGATCCCGGGTAAACATGAACCTGATCCCCGAACATATGACGAAGCACTCAAAGATATAGATGCAGCATCTTGGCAAAAGGCAATGAATTCTGAAATAGAGTCTATATACTCTAATAAGGTCTGGGAGCTTGTAGAACCACCTGATGGTGTAAAAGCCGTCAGATGCAAGTGGATCTACAAAAGGAAAAGAGGGACAGACGGGAAGGTAGAAACCTTCAAAGCTAGGCTTGTTGCGAAAGGGTACACTCAGAAAGAGGGAATCGATATGAGGAGACCTTTTCACCGGTAGCCATGTTTAAGTCTATCCGGATACTTTTATCCATTGCTGCTCATATGGATTATGAGATTTGGCAAATGGATGTCAAGATGGCTTTCCTTAATGGAAGTCTTGAAGAGAACATCCACATGAATCAACCAGAAGGGTTCATTGAAAAAGTCAAAGAGCATCTAGTGTGCAAGCTCAATCGGTCCATTTATGGACTAAAGCAAGCTTCAAGGTCTTGGAACATCCGGTTTAATGAAGTAATCCAGTCATATGGATTTATT
This sequence comes from Zingiber officinale, assembly GCF_018446385.1. Classification (NCBI taxonomy): domain Eukaryota; kingdom Viridiplantae; phylum Streptophyta; class Magnoliopsida; order Zingiberales; family Zingiberaceae; genus Zingiber; species Zingiber officinale. The sequence continues at coordinate 80,314,317 of NC_055994.1, forward strand.
TAGTGTCCGGATGAGTCTTGTGTATACAAGAAGTGTAACGGAAATGTGGTGGTATTTCTTGTATTATACGTAGATGATATTTTGTTAATTGGCAACAATGTCAAGGTATTATCGGACGTAAGGGTATGGTTGTCCAAAAATTTGATATGAAGGACTTAGGAGATTGTGCACACATTCTTGGGATCAAAGTTATAAGGGATCGCAAGAAAAGAATGTTGTGTTTGTCCCAAGCTTCATATATAGATACAATCCTTGCTCGTTTTAGCATGCAGAATTCCAAGAAAGGTTTCTTACCATTTAGGCATGGAGTAGCTCTATCTAAAGAGATGTCTCCGAATATATCAAAGGAGATAGAGGACATAAAAGCAGTTCCTTATGCTTCGGCTGTAGGAAGCCTTATGTATGCAATGCTGTGTACGAGACCTGATATCTGTTTTGCCGTGGGCATGGTTAGCAGATATCAGAGTAACCCTGGACAAGGACATTGGACTGCGGTAAATCATATATTAAAGTATCTGAGAAGGACTTGAGATTATATGCTAGTTTACCAAGCAGACGATTTGCTCCCTGTGGGATACACGGATTCAGATTTCCAATCAGATAGGGACAATTGTAAGTCTACATCAGGCAATGTGTTTACTTTAGGAGGTGCAGCCATTGCATGGAGGAGTGTTAAGCAGAAATACGTTTCGGACTCAACCATGGAAGCTGAGTATGTAGCAGCTTCTGAGGCAGCTAAAAAAGCAGTATGGCTCAGGAACTTTCTAATGGACTTAGATGTGATTCCTGGTTTGCCCAAAATCATCACAATTTATTGTGATAATAGTGGTGCAGTTGCAAACTCGAAGGAACCATGAGCCCATAAGGCAAGTAAACATATAGAGCGCAAGTACCACCTGATATGAGATATCGTGAAGCGAGGAGAAGTTGTCATCGCCAAGATTGCATCAGCAGATAACCTGGCAGATCCTTTCACTAAGGCCCTTCCAGCAAAAGCTTTCGATCGACATGTGGAGGGGATGGGAATCAGATGCATGGCAGCAGATATGACAGCTTAATCATTAGTATAAGTGGGAGATTGTTAGAGTGTATACTAAAAGCCTAAGCTTTTGTAAACATTTATTTTGAATAAAGAATCACATTTGGTCAAATTATCTACATTTGTTTGTAGTTGTTCAATTAATTTATATTGTAGATAACATAGTATGTGGTGTCACATACAGAAGATAATGTTATCAGTACCTTATAAATTATAAACAGTAGCTCACAACCAAAATGGAAAGGAACAAACCATTGGAAGGTCGTAGTGTAATTAGGTATTAGTTTATCTTAACTATATAATTACACTAGTACACTTAGAGTGTATTGAGTAGGACCATCAGAGGTCGTTTCTTTAATACTGACTTTATAAAGGAACAAAGATCTCAGTTATTATGGAAGTGTGTGCTCTTAATCCTAATATAATAACAAGCACATATATTTGATATTTATTTCTTTAATTTATCAATGGGTGAGATTTAGTTCGATAAATCAATAAGCCCGATAAGTTGGGAAATGATATCACTTATAGTGTGTGTTGTTGATTATAGAAGGAAACTGTGTCCTAGTGATCTAGGTTGATAATGTCCCCAAGAGGAGCTCATAAGGATTGTCATGTTAAACCCTGCAGGTGGACTTAGTCCGACATGACGATAAGGTTGAGTGGTACTACTCTTGGACTAAGATATTAATTAAATGAGTTGTCAGTAACTCACTTAATTAGTGAACATTCGATATCTTAAACACAGGGAGACTAACACGCTCATTATAAGAAGGAGCCCAAAAATGTAATTTGGGATTGGTGCGGTAGTTCAATAATATTTCTCTAGTGGAATGAATTATTATTGATAAAATTAAGTTGTGTGTTCGGGACGAACACGGGATGCTTAATTTTATCGGGAGACCAAAACCAATTCCTCCTCTCGGTCCCTATCATAGCCTCTTATTTATAGAGTACTATACCCACCTATACCCACCTTCATACCCATGTTGTAGGGGTCGGCCAAGCTAGCTTGAGAACCAAGCTAGGGCCGGCCAAGCCTTGATTCATGGGTGGCCGGCCCTAGCTTGAACTCAAGCTTAGGTGGCCGGCCCTATTAAATTAGAAAAGAATTTTAATTTTAAAATTTTCTTATGTGGAAGATATAATTTATTGGAGAGATTAAAAATTAAAATATCTCTTTTATAAATTTCTACAAAAGATTAAAGAAAGAGATTAAATCTCTTTCCTTATTTGTAGATTGGAAGGATATTTTATTTTTTTCTTTGTAAATTATTCACATGTTGAAAAATTAAAATTATAGAAATTTTTTTTTTATCAACCATAAAGGGATTTTAATGGGATTTTTTTTTTTTAAATTTCCGAAGACAAATAAGGAATTTTAATTGTTGATTGAAAATTGCCTTGTTTGCTCTCCATGAGGTGGCCGGCCATATACACTAAGAAAAGGATTTTAATTTTAATTAATTAAAATTTTCCTTTTCAATGGCAATAGAGTTAAGGAAGTTTTTATTAAATTTTCCTTATTTGCCAAGGCTAAAGGATTATAAAAGAGGGGGTTTTGGGTGCCTTCAAGGTGAACAACCTCTATTATTTTCTCCTTCTTTTCTTCCTTGGTGTGGCCGGCCTCTTCCCTTTCTCTTCTCTCCATCCTTGTGGTCGAACCTCTCATCCTCCTTGGAGATCAAGTGGTGGCCGAATTTTAGCTTGGAGAAGAAGGAGAGAAAGCTTGCATCCCTTGGAGCTTGGTTGGTGGAAAAAGATCTTCATCCTTTGGAAATTTTGAGCTTGGCCGAAACTTGAAGGAAGGAGAAGAAGGTGTTAGGTGGTTCTCGTCTCGGAAGATTGTTGCCCACACAACGTCCGAGATTAGAAGAGGAATATGGTAGAAGATCAAGAGGTCATTATCTACTAATTAAGGTATAACTAATATTGTTTTCCGCATCATGTTAGTTTTATCTTCATGTAAAAATACCAAATACAAGAGGCATGCGATTCTAGTATTTCGAATTAGTTTTCGATGTTGTGTTCTTTTATTTTTCTTTTCCTTGTGATTTGATTGTTCTTTTTGGTTGACCTAAAGTTATTTAAGGAAATTAAATATTAGCTTTCCTTAAAAGACTTTGTCTAGGCGGTGGTGGTTGTTCCCATATCCAAGAAGGCCATGTGCCTCGCTATGCAGTCTTGGAAGCCAATTTTGGAAATTAATATTTAATGGAATTAATAACTTAGGTGATTTGGATCGAACGTGTTAAGTTCCGCAGGAGATCCAAGTCTAAACCTAAAAGAACAAATAAATTAAACTTAGGATCAAACGTGTTAAGTTTCGCAGGCGATCCGAGTTTAATTTAAAAGAACACATGGTAGCTAGGAAAAGGTTCAGACCTTTGTACAAATTTTTTGTACAGTGGAACCACTAGGTTTTCCGAGTAGCAACCAACAGATGAATCACGTGGTTTTTGAAAACTCGTTTTCTCATTTTGAAATCAATGTATACGCAGCGGAAAAATTAAAAAGAACAACACAAGTAAACACAGGTGGTTTTACTTCGTTCAGAGCATTCGGTGACTCATACTCCAAGACTCAAGTCTCATAGACTTATCGATGGGTGATCCACTAAAAATCTCTTTTGATACCTCTTGAAAAGAGAATCGAGTACAAAGATGATCAGAGAAGTGCATCAGGCTGCACTTCCTATTTACAAAATTTAAGTACAATAAAAATTTTACCGACACTTAAGGAATTAAGTAGCTTGTTCATGTGTCGATGTCGGTCTACTGACCACGATTAGAAGTCCTCGGAGTAGTTGTCAGGCATAGTAGCTTTGTAGTAGAGTCGTAGCAGGAGCCCGGAGCAAGTAGAACCTCAAATGGATGCGTAGTCGCTCATATATGTATTATATTTTGAAGCTTCCTCGAGACTGCCTTATATAGGGCATTGAGGGTGCCTTCCATACCCATTGAAGGCTCCTCTAACTTGAGAAAGTCGATCCTAAACAGTCCGACCTCTATCCGTGACTTTGTCTAAATTTCATCCTACGAAAGGCACCTTCCATAGCCATGGAAGGCGCCTTCGATGAATAGTATGAATGCGCCTTCAGCTGCTTGAAGGCGCCTTCGGACATTGTTCATCCGAAGGCAAATTTACTCCTTTGTCCTATAAAACAACATTAGTCCAATAAACCAAGTAATGACTTGCAAGACAAGTGTTAGTACAATAATAATGAGCAGTAGTAATTAGTTCTTGTTCTCCCAGGACCAAGAACTAGTCAATGTCTCAAATTAGGGATCCGAAATAGACCTAACCTGAACCCATGCCTACTGTTCTCTCAACCGGGACACATCCTCACTTAGTCACTCTCCTCCAGTAACTTACCTTTACTTACTAGTTTGCCAGTTGTCCGATCCGAAGACCCAACTAGACTTCCTGCTAGTTATCCGGTCGGCCCGTTGACCTATCTGGACTTTGTACTAGCTATCCGATCGGCTCGTTGACCTAGCTAGACTTCACACCAGCTATTCAGTCTGCCCGTTGACCTAGCTGGACTTCCCGCCAGATATCCGATCAGTCCGTTGACCTATCTGAACTTCTCATCAGATATCCAGTCGGCCAGTCGACCTATCTACACACTTGGTAAAGTGGTTAGATTACAATTATACCTAACTTAATTTATTTGTTATTTATCAAAACCTGAGTAGACCGTTAGTGTAAACTATATCAACAGAAATCTGTCGGTCACACATGCTTAGAGTTTGCTCCTCCAAGACTATAGGGACACTTCAGAGCTAGGGGGTGAATAACTTATCACGTTCGTTCGCTTGCTTCATAGATGATGTGCCACGGAATAAACTCGAAGTCAAGCTCTCCAATGCTAACAAGTAGATTTATTTGGTATCCACCTCAAGAAGAGGTGATTAATTTAAGGATCCATACACGACACACTCTCTACTATGAAAAACAACTCCTTCTCGGAATAACCGGAGGCGGAAAAACCTCTTATAACTCAAGAACAAGAAAATACAACTCGAAACAAGGAATCAAATGTAAATACAAATCAAAACACACTATAACAAAAATCCTCATAGACATCGATTTTCCACCGCTGTCTATTACATTTTCGACCAATGTCTATGAAGGTGATGTAAAAGGTCTGTCATTTTAGACATCGGGTTAAAACCGGTGTAGTATCACTTAACGACATCGGTTTTCGAATCGATTATTAACCAGTGTAGTATCACTTAACGACACCGTTTCATCAACGGTGTAAAATCGATGAATATTATATGTTAATAACACCAGTTTTGGCAGCGGTATATGACTGATGTAATATTAGTTAATGACACCGGTTTTGCAGCGGTGGAAAACCGATGTAATATCAGAATTGTTTAACGACACAAATTCAATTTTTGAAACAGTGAAAAACTAATATTATCACCAAACAAATCACAAAATTAAGTTAATATTATTAATTCACCAAGCAAATCACAAATAGAAATGCACTGATGTATCTAAACACACCAAGTCAATATCCATATAACCAACACATAAATATTCTTCTTACAACATAAAAAGATAATATATATTGTGCACATCAAGTCACTATCCACAAATTACACATAACTATTCTTCTTACAACATCAAAAGGTAACATATATTGTACACATCAAGTCCATATCCACAAATTACATTTCATAAAAATGCATGCATCCTCCAAAACTTTCAAAAATTGAATACCTTTTCTAATCAAATGTAATCTAGCATGTATTCAGCCCACTCGAACCACACTTTATCAATTTCAATTGTAGAGTACTTGAGATTTGTAAACTGTAAAAACACATAAATAATATATTAGTAAAACCAAGTACTAATCACTTTGCAAAGACATTCTTCGAAAGCAAACTTTGAGAATACAACAATAAAGCTCTATGTTAGTCTTAGAAAGTAAAATGAAATTCTCCCTATACTAATAGGATACCTCAATAAATGTGAGCAACTACATAAATATAGAGCCAGATAAAATACAACAACATTACCATACAAAAGCTATTCATCAATTCACAAGACTTCTTTACATAAAGAATTGTTGAATATCCAAATCTAAGAAATGATTTGCCTCAAAATAGTTAACTAGTTCGAAATGATATTACAGGTATTACATTGAATTTGTATATATTGTACTAGATGGCGACAAGGAAAACAACATAATGATCCTCTATTGATGTATCATTCTAGAAGCAACAAATTTCAATCTAGAAAGAAGAGGACTATTAGAATGCTAGAAAAAAGTAAAAACAAAACTGTTATGTTGAAGACCAATGAGATCAAAAGACCATATTCAATATTAGTGAAAAAAGAATTTTAAGGGGATCTTGGCCAAATTACTTACTCATTCTTTCCAGCTTCTCAATTTGCTCTTGAATAACCTCAAGATCCTTTTTCAAGATGTCAACCTCACACACCTTCTTCCTTTCTTTCTTGTTCTATCATAGAAAATATGTTAAGGTTAGAAAAATAAACACAATCATAGGATTTAAAAGATGACTGTTTATTACAGTCCACACTACTATAAAGTCAAATGAAACAAAATGACAAAGTCAAGAGAGGACTCAACCACAGAGAAATCACATATATAGATATGTACATATAAATCTACATGCATACTAAGTCAGAATAACCATGTACGACAAGATATTAAACTCATCTGATAAAGTTATAATATTAATTAACAGAAATTTGAGCCTTAGAACAAAACATGATGAGAAATAACCAACATAATTATTTGTGACAGTTTAATGTCAGAGCAAAAAACTAGTACTTAAAACAATAAATAAAAATATATCATCAGATTTTTTTTAGTTTTTCTTTCTAGAATCTTTTATGATATTTCTCTTATTTCTGGGTAAACCTCAACTCATTACATGACTATTGACACAACTTGAATAGTACCCACAATAAACACTCATTTTCAGGTCAAAAAGGAGGTCATTACCATCGAGAAGCAATGTTATTAAAAAATGGAGAATTAAAAGTATCATCAACAAAATGATTTCATTAATTTTTAGCATCTTAAATGTAGAAATGCCAATGATACCTTTCTAAGAGGATGATCATTGGGTAGGAAGCTTCCTATCGTTTTCCCATACACTTCACATGTTGAGAAATGAATGACGCGCTTGTTGTTTTCTGAGCAATACCTAACTTGCACATGCCACAATAAACTAAATCAATACCAAAGAAGAGTACAAAAAAAATCCAACTGGAAATAAACAAGCCTAGGGGTCTCAAAACTCACAACTGGGAGAGCATCAATGAAATTACTGAAGATGGTGTCTAGTGGGCGGGTGTGATAATCAGCAGGAGTGCAGATTGCCGCCAGATTAATCGTCTACAAAGAAAACAAAAGTTGTATTGCATATACATTAGGATCCCTTGCGACGATGACAAAAAAAGACTCGATCAAACGATTACGACCAAGGAAAAGATGCTGAGAAGTAAAGCGACAGTAAAAAAATGCAGAACCGCACAAATCACATTGGGAAAAAAATGCAAGAAGAGATCCAGGGTTAGATCTGTTCCACAGGACAAGGGAACTAACCAAATCCGACATCTTGATGAGACCCTTGAGCCTGGAGTCGTGCTTGATATTGAGGCGGTGGAACTAGATCCGACCACCCTAAGGGCGGCGCTGGCTTCTTGCCCCTCCGCCGCATCGAGTAGGTGCTTGATCTTGTCACTGTAGGCGTCCACTGCCAGCACCGTGTGCAGCCTAACAGAATGGATAGTATTAATTAGAGATTTTGAGAGAAAGCACACATTTAGTATAAATCACAAAGGTATTTATACGGATCAATTTGAATGCTCGATGGTTTATAGAATGCAGGCAGTTTCTCCACCTCATAACCATATCAAGTATAAACCTTTGCAGCCAAAAGAAAGCATAATATAAGGATTGAAGGTAAACAAGTGAAGAAGAAGAATGAGAAGGGAACAAAGGAATGATACTTTTAAACTTTGGTATTAATACAACTCAAAGTTGCTAACAAAATTGATACGAATCCCATCATTTAAGGGGGAAAAAGTAATTTTTCCTAAAATAAACATGGACAAGAAAAGAAACTACAAATTAGAGAGGAATTATGTTTCAGAGAAACTACCCAACACACAAAAGCCATTGTTTCTTAGTTGCATTTTTCATAACAAAGAAAAAAGAACAATTCATACCATTTTGTCTGGTTACGAGCGACTATGTGTAATGCTTTGTCATTCCACTCAAGATCACACCAACCCTCCGTATTTCCATCATCGTGGAAGAGTATTATGGAGCAATTTCTAGGTAAAAACTAAGAAATAAAACATTCAAAAATAATACTAGAGTTGTATCAATCAAAAAACAAAGCATTCTATTACATTCCTCTTTTAGATTAAACAAAAATGTCCTGCATTGGATGCTTACTCTACGAACAGTGTCATCCACATTTTTTTCCTGTGAAATGCCAACAGCCATTGCCAAGAGTGTTGAATAGCTGTGATTAGTGTTCTCCACTGCTATCTAATGCAATCCACTTGGTTAAAATAGTGAGTATAAGAAAAGGAAAGTATTTGAAAGAAAAATAACATCATTGAAATGAGCAACATGTAGAAAAACAATCTTCATTTAAATAATAACATATTCATGATTAAAATATAAAGTATAGTTGCTTCTGTTGGATCGTGAAACGTCGATAGAGGGGGGGGTGAATATCGATTCAAAAAACAACGTTAATAAGAGTTAAGCGCAGCGGAATAATAATAAAAAAATAGACAAACTGAACACGGTGTTTTTTACTTCGTTCGGAGCCTGTGACGACTCCTACTCGAAGGCCCGTACTCCGTGAGTACTTTCGTTGGGCAATCACTAGTAGTTCGAAAATGATTACAATTTAAAGTACAGGAATGCTAGCAAAATAAAGAAAATGTCGACAAGAATTAAAGAAAAGGAAAGGAGCGTATTGTCGGATCTTTGTTATAAGCGTCGTTGGAGCGCAGAGCAGTAGAGCAAGCAGTAGAAGACTTTCTTTTCGTTGTTGTTCTGAAGCTTTCCTCTGACCCTCCTTTTATATGAGGCTCGGGGCGCCCTGGATCCCTTTCGGGCGCCCTGGTGGGACGTGGCAGGTCCAACCAGCAAGCTCCATGTGGCGACGCACGAGTTTGGATAAAACTTACCTCCGGGCGCCCGGATCCCTTCCGGGCGCCCGGATCCCTTCCGGGCGCCCGGACCTCCTATTTCCAAGAACTCCTTCTCCTGCAAAATAGAGTTAGTCCGAGGTAAATGTATATCCTGTAAAACAGATTGTTAGCACAATTAATGTTCAACAAAGTAATAGCCAAGAGTATGACTTAGATTCCGTCTTTCCGAGACCGAAATCTAGTCACGATCTCGACTTAGATATCCGAAATGGATCTAAGCCGGATCGACGCCTAATGTTCCCTTCCCGGGAACGCGTCCTCGCAGTCACTCCCCTTCAGTGACTTACCTCACTTACCTGCCAGACGTCCGGTCAGCCCGTCGACCCGTCTGGACTTCGTGCCAGCTATCCGGTCAGCCCGTCGACCTAGCTGGACTTCTCGCCAAGCGTCCGGTCAGCCCGTCGACCCGCTTGGTCTTCTCGCCAGCTATCCAGTCAGCCCGTCGACCTAGCTGGGCTTCGTGCCAGACATCCGGTTAGCCCGTCGACCTGTCTGGACTTCTCCTACACACTTGATCAAAGTGTCAGACAACAACGAACTAACTTAACCTGATTTGTCATTCATCAAAACCTAGGTTAAATCGTTAATGCTAATCGCACCAACAATCTCCCCCTTTTTGATGGAATGATAACCTGGTTAAATTAGTAAAAACATATGCAAGAAACAACATGCATTTATGTGGTTTTAAAGGTTAGTTTGTATTTTTCAAATTGGTTTAGCTAACTTAACCACCTAACCCTCCCCCTTTGGCATTCATCAAAAATAAGCATGGATTAAGTAAACATAAACATAGACTTCAGACAAAGTAAGAAATAATGTCAAGTTAATCTGGGGGAGTTTAAAACATAGATTATTTTGCTTTTATTTCTTAAATCTTTGAAAAAAAACTAAGTCTTGAAAGATAGCTGATTTATAACTTTGTAATTTTGAAAGATAGCTAATTTTTCAAGTATAGTTTTTAAGGTCAAAGTTAAAAATTCAAGTTTTCAAACATAAGTTTTCAAAATCAAAATTCCAAAACTAAGTTTGAAAAATCTATTTTTCAAAACTGATTGAAATTTATTTTTCAACACTAAGTTTATAAAAGATTCAATTTTCAAAATTAAGGAAAATGATTTTGAGAAGCTTAGTTTGTAAACTTAAGTTTTGAAAAATCTAATTTCCACATTTTTAATAACAAAGCAATTTTTAAAACTAATTTTTGTAAAATTTTAACTTTCAAATCAAATTGTCAAAATTAAGTGATTTTTTTTTTTAAAATTCAATTTTCAAAACTAAGTTAGATATAATTTTCAAAATCAATTTTTTTAACAAAAAGTAAAACCCAAAAAAACTTAGTTTTATAAGAGTTAGTTTTCAAAAATAAGTTTAAGAAATATTTAAGAAAACATTTTTCAATCAGTAACATAAAATGTTGAAAGTATTTGCTAAAAATATTCAAAGCAGAATACTTTTTTAAAAGAAAGGAGTTTTCAAAATAATTTTGTAAAATTCTTTTTCAGAATCAAATTTTCAAAAATAAAAAAATTGCACATTTTTAACCAAGTTAAGTTTAGACTTTGATTTTCAAAAATAAGTTTAACAATTCAATTTGAAATACTGAAGTAGTTTTATTTCTCCCCCTGAACCTGACATTAACTCAAATGTCTAACCAGTTTGTTACTGACTGACTTATCAGAAGATAGTAGCTTTCACTTGGTTAGTCAAGTTAAGTTCAACCTTAACTTGATTAATGTATATTTTGTATTTAACGCCCAGACTTATATCGATGCACTGAAATAAGCATCTTAAGTCTTAGAAAAGTGGCCTATACATCTCACCCCTTTCTATGTTCGTCAATCACAAGCAAGGTAAGCCTAGAGTTTTGGTGAGATGCTCAAAACTAGTCATATGGGTACATGCTTTCTAAGGATTTTGAACTAGTCTAAGGCTAAAAATATATTTAAAAATCTAAAAATAGGAAAGTTTTGAAAATGAAATATGTTTTAACCTATAATTTGAGAATAACCATTTTTGAAAAATATTTTTGAAATTTGAAACTCCTAGTCTATTAAGCACATTCCTAGATTTCTACGCAAATTGCTAAATTCACTTTCAGGGAGTGGTTTAGTGAATATGTCAGCTAAGTTTGACTTGGACTCAACGTATTTGAGTTCAATGTCACCCTTAGTAACATGATCCCTGATAAAATGGTGTCTGATTTCAATGTGTTTGGTTCTTGAATGATGCACTGGATTTTTTGTTAAATTTATTGAGCTAATATTGTCAATTAAAACTTTGACATTTGTGATTTTTAAGTTGAAATCTTTTAAATTGTGCATCATCCATAATAATTAGGCTACACATTCTCCTATGGCTATGTATTCTGACTCAGTTGTAGATAGTGCAACACAATGTTGCTTTCTACTAAACCAGCTAACAAGTGATGGGCCTAGTAGTTGGCATCCACCACTTGTGCTTTTGCGGTCTAACTTGCATCCAGCATAATCTGAATCAGAATATCCTATTAATTCAAAGTCATTGGTTCTAGGATACCAAATTCCTATGTTTGTTGTTCCCTTAAGATATCTAAAAATCCTTTTGACTTGAGTCAAATGGGATTCTTTAGCACAGGTTTGGTATCTAGCACACATACTAACTACAAATAAGATATCAGGTCGGCTTGTAGTTAAGTAAAGTAGACTACCTATTGCACTTCTATAATACTTTAGATCCACTGGTTTTCCATTTGGGTCATTGTCTAAGATTGTGTTTACTGCCATGGGTGTTTTTATTTCTTTTGTATTTTCCATTCCAAATTTTTTAAGTAATTCTTTAGTGTATTTATGTTGATAAATGTAATTTCCTTCATTTGTTTGTTTAATTTGTAATCCTAGAAAATATGTCAATTTTCCTACTAAACTCATTTCAAATGCTTGTTCCATTAGGTTGATAAATTCTTCTAAAAAGTCTGAGTTAGTTGAACCAAATATTATATCATCTACATATATTTGTGCTATAAATATGTCATTATTTAGTAATTTAACAAACAAGGTTGGGTCAATTTGACCTTGGTTGAATCCTTTGGATGTTAAGTAAGATGTTAGCCTTTCATACCATGCCCTGGGTGCTTGTTTAAGTCCATATAATGCTTTCTTTAATTTAAGGACATAATCAGGATGTTCTAGATTTTCAAATCCAGGAGACTGACCTACATAAACTTCTTCTTTTATCAGTCCATTGAGAAATGCTGACTTAACATCCATTTGATATAGTTTGAATCCCTTACGGGCTGCATAACTTAGTAACATTCTAATGGATTCTAATCTGGCTACTGGGGCATAGGTTTCATCGTAGTCAAGTCCTTCAACTTTACTGAACCCTTTGGCAACTAGCCTAGCTTTATTCCTAGTAATTTCCCCAGATTCACTTAATTTGTTTCTAAATACCCATTTTGTTTCTATTATTTTCTTATCTTTAGGTGGTGGTACTAGATCCCAAACTTCATTACGCTCAAATTGAGCTAGTTCCTCTTGCATAGCGATGATCCAATCTGGATCAAGTAGGGATTCAGCTACAGTTTTGGGTTCAATTTTTGAAATCAGGGAAATTTGACTTAGGTTCCTAAAGGATGATCTGGTCTGAACCCTTAGGTCTGGGTCACCAATTATTTGATCAGTTGGATGGTTAGGGTTGATTCTTACAGTTCTTGGAGGTTGATTTGCTTGAGTGTGTTCATCTTCTTCATGATCTAGGGATTGATTGGTTTCTTCAGAATTATTATTTTCAATAGGTTGAAGTTGATTTTGTCCTTGGGTTTCTTCAAATTTTACATTTGTGGTTTCCTCGATTTTTAATGTAATTTTATTATATATTCTGTAACCCCTACTGTTTAGAGAATATCCTACAAAAATTCTATTTTCTACTTTAGAGGTAAATTTTTCTAAGTGTTCTATAGTATTTAAGATGTAGGCTGGACACCCAAATACTTTAAAATATTTTATGTTGGGTTGTTTGTTATAAAATATTTCAAAGAAAGTTTTATTATGTCTTTTATTTAATGTTGTTCTGTTTTGCACATAGCAGGCTGTACTAACAGCTTCTGCCCAAAAATATTTAGGTAAGTTATATTCATTTAACATAGTTCTAGAGGCTTCTAATAAAGTTCTATTTTTTCTTTCTACAATTCCATTTTGTTGGGGGATTTTAGGACACGAAAATTCGTGATGGTAGCCATTCTCAAGACAGAACTTGTTGAAATTATGATTTTTAAATTCTCCCCCGTTGTCACTCCTAATTCTTTTAATTTTAATATCTTTTTCGTTTTCAATTTGTTTGCAAAAGTTTGCAAAGATTTCAAAAGTTTCGTCTTTATATTTTAAGAATTTAACCCAAGTAAATCTAGAATAGTCATCTATTATTACTAAGCAGTATAAGTTTCCATTTATGGATTTGACTCCATGGGAGTCAAAAAGGTCTAAATGTAGAATTTCTAATATCGAGTTGGTTTGTGGCTGATTGGTTGGTTTGTGAGTGGATTTTGTTTGTTTACCTTGTTGACAAGCATTACATATGGTTGAATCTAGGTTAGGTAATTTCGGTAAACCTCTCACTAGTCCATTTAATTTACTTATATTTCTAAAGTTGGTGTGAGACATTCTCCTATGCCATAACCAAGTTTCTTCTTTTTGTGTTAAATAATACTTAATTGAAGAGGTGGTTAAGTTGATAGCATAGATGTTGTCTTTTCTAAAACCTTTTAGACTTATAGTAGGATTATCTAGATGTTTGATTAAACACTCTGTGGATAGAAATTTAACCTTATACCTAGTGTCACACAATTGACTTATACTCAGGAGATTGTATTTAAAATTCTCGACAAGTAGAACATTTGTAATTATGAAATCTATTTTTAATTCAATATTACCTATTCCGATTACCTTGAGTTTGCCGTTGTTTCCAAAGGCAACTGTTCTTAAGCTTTTGTAAGTGAGTTGAGTGAACTTGGTGTGATCTCCAGTCATGTGTTTGGAGCAACCACTGTCCAAAATCCACTTGGTTTCCTATAATGAGTAGGAATTAAGGTTAGTCTTTTATTTTTAAAGTTAATTTAATAATTTTTAAAATAGTTTTTAAAGTTAATTTAATTTTAAAATAATTTTTAAAGTTAACTTAATTTTTAACATTAATTTACTTTTTAAAATAATTTTTTTTAAGTTAAAATAATTTTTAAAGTTTAAAATAAATTTAAAAGAAATTTAGTTTTAATTCGAAATTTAATTTAAATTTAAAATTTAATTTTAATTCATTTGAAATTTGAAATTTAATTTTAATTTAATTTAATTTGAAATTCAAAATTTAATTTTAATTCATTTGAAATTTGAAATTTAATTTTAATTAATTTAATTCGAAATTTAATTTTGATCCTTAGTCATCTCACCCGATTTAAGTTTTCAATCAGGGAATCCTATAATTTTGTGAGATGGGTTGGATTTTAATTATGGAGTTTGGTTTAACTTGTGTTAGATTCAGGTTTAGCTTTGGTCTCTACAAATAGGCATTCTTCGGATAAATTTCTAAGCTTGGTGAGTCACATGGACGTCATTAGAAGTAACCAACCTTTCGAGGTTTTCCGAATAGTCCTATCCACGGAGCTCAGTACTAAATCTTGGTCTAACTAGTTAGGATCCATTTAAGGGTAGCTTCGGTCAGTTCCACTTGGCCAAATGCACCAGATCGAAACCATATCTTTCTAGACATGCGATGCCCAAGCTTCCCTAACGTACTATCATCTAAAAACTTCACCAGTACCATGATTCAAGTTAAACTTGGTCTCTTTTTAACTAATCCTAATTACCCTGCCGGGTTAGTTTGTTTAGGTTACCCTGTCGGGTAAGTTAGTTTTGGAGGTGCCAGCTATTCTGGAGCCTCCCCTTGAATTATTGGCCTTTAATTTAAATTTTCGCTTTAGGTTTGTGTCGATTTCTTTTATAATTATAATTAACTTGGTGATAATTTATATTTTGTTGAGTTTTTGATTTCTTTGACTTGTATTTTGGTTTTTGATTTGGTTTATTCGAGTTTATATAATATATTTTTTCTTTAGGTATGCAATATTGATTCATTCCTACTTGCGTGGTCAAACACGCTTTCGGAACCCAAGCTTGATTAGTTGATTGTATTGGGTTATTAATGACTTAAAGGTTTTATTTGAGTTCGACTTGTATCCAAGTCCGGTTTTATTATAACATGCTTTTTGATTGTTCAGGATTAAGTCTAGATTTTTTGATCTTGTAGTGAATTTTTCTAGTATTCCTTTTAAGTTATTAACTTCTGATTTTAATGATGAATTCTCTTCAAGTATTAGATCTTGAGTTGGATTTGAATTTTTTATTTGTTCCTTGAGGTCTTGATTTTCCTCAAGGAGTGATTTGTTTTCATTTTCTATTTTAATTAACTTACTATTTAAGCAAGAAATAATTTTAAAGAATTTTTTGTTTAAATTAAAATATACCTCATCTGGGCCTTCGGAAACGAGTACGGACTCGTGGCTTGATTCAGGTTCCGACCCGTCTTCCGTTGCAGCTTCATGGGCCATCAGCGCGAGGTGGCTCTGGTGTTTCTGCTCTTCTACCTCCGATTCGTCCGAGGAGTCATCCCATGTTGCTTTGAGGGCCTTCTTTTTGGTTGGCTTCGGTTTGTTGAACTTCAGTCTTGGACATTCGCTCTTGTAGTGCCCCTTTTTGTTGCATCCGAAGCAAGTCACATTCTTTTGTTCCGCGGGAGGACTGATCTTTTGAATGTCCTTTTTGCTGAAGCTCTTTTTTCTCCTGGTGAACATTTTTCTTACCAAGTTCACCAGGTATTCTTCGTCTTCTGAATCTTGACCGGAATCCTCTTCAGATTCAGACTTGCTCTTCTTTTCTTTGGATGGTCCTGCAAATAAAGCAATACCTTTCTCGGCTCCAGCATTAGTTTGTTCATGTAATTCTAACTCACAGAAAAGCTCGTCTAATTTTAACTTAGATAGATTTTTCGAAATTTTGTAGGCATCTACGATTGATGCCCACAAGCTATTACGAGGAAAGACATTTAGTGCGTACTTTATTAAATCTCTGCTTTCCATCTGATGGCCTATCGCGTGGAGTCTGTTGAGGATGTCCTTGATTCTCACGTGCAGTTGACTTGCCGTTTCCCCTTCCTGCATTTTTATATTAAATATTTTATTTAAAAATAAATCTCTTTTTGTTACCTTTGCGTCGCTCGTTCCTTCGTGCAGCTCGATCAATTTGTCCCACAATTCTTTAGCATTTTGATGCGGTCCGACCCGGTTCAGCTCTTCTCGTGTTAGGCTGCAGTGTAGCGTATTGATTACTTTGTTTTCTGTCGACGCCTTTTTCCTCATGTCCGGAGTCCACTGTTCCGTGTCTAGTGGATTTCCGGAGTTGTCCGTTGGAGCTCGGTAGGCCTTTATAACGCTGAACCACTGATCGTAATCCGTCTTTAGGTACACCTCCATTCTTTTCTTCCAGTAGGAGAAGTCATCCCCGTTGAATAGGGGAGGACGTACTGTGCTGAAGCCTTCTAGTTGAGACATTCTGCACACAAGTAAACAACGAAAAAATATTCCAAGACTTGGTCTTGGATTAGTAGTGCGGGAAAAAATAATAGCTGTGTCTAAGTTGGTGTTGCACCAATTTAGATTTAATTGCAACGAGAAAAAAAATTCCCAAATTAATAATAATATCAACTTAGAATTAAGCGTAAATAAAAAAAGGAAAAAAATCTTTTCACCCCCTGTCTGATTCGTGGTTGCACCAAATCAGAGCGGTACCTGCTCTGATACCACTTGTTGGATCATGAAACGTCGATAGAGGGGGGGGGTGAATATCGATTCGAAAAACAGCGTTAATAAGAGTTAAGCACAACGGAATAATAAAAAAAACTTAGACAAACTGAACACGGTGTTTTTTACTTCGTTCGGAGCCTGTGACGACTCCTACTCGAATGCCCGTACTCTGTAAGTACTTTCGTTGGGCAATCACTAGCAGTTCGAAAATGATTACAATTTAAAGTACAGGAATGCTAGCAAAATAACCGACAAGAATTAAAGAAAAGGAAAGGAGCGTATTGTCGGATCTTTGTGTTGGTGCAACCTTAGGTCAAGGTTGACCTGGTTGACCCGACTCGAGTTGACGTGACTCGAGTTGTATTTTGATGTTTGACTTGGGAAGATTGTCGGTGCAACCTTAGGTCAAGGTTGACCTAGTTGTGTTGCATGTTGATGTTTGACACTCGTGAGAGAGTTCTATTCTTGATGTGGGACAAGAATAGATGTTTGGGAGATTATTGGTGCAACCGTAGGTCAAGGTTGACCTGGTTGACCTGATTCGGGAAAAGTCCAAGTATGAAGACTTGGCACGGAAAAGTCCAAGCAGGGAGCTTGGCACTGGAAAAGTCCAAGCAGGGAGCTTGGCACTGGAAAAGTCCAAGTATGGAGACTTGGCACTGGAAAAGTCCAAGCAGGGAGCTTGGCACGTGAAAAGTCCAAGTATGGAGACTTGGCACGGGGAAAGTCCTGGTGAGTGAGTGAAGCCAGGCAGTCGGGAAATCCTGGTGAGTGAATCCAGGTGAAAATCCTAGTGAGTGAAGCTAGGTGAAGGTGAAAGTCCTGGTGAGTGAAGCCAGGCATGCGGGAAAATCCGGGTGAGTGAAGCCAGGTGAAAATCCTAGTGAGTGAAGCTAGGTGAATGGGAAAGTCCTAACTGGGATGTTAGGCAGTGTGGAAAGTCCTGGTGAGTGAAGCCAGGCAGTGGGAAAGTCCTGGTGAGTGAAGCCAGGCAGTGAGAAAGTCCTAACTGGGATGTTAGGCAGTGTGGAAATCCTGGTGAGTGAAGCCAGGTGAAAGTCCTGGTGAGTGAAGCCAGGCAAGGGAAAATCCAGATGGATCAGGGATGATCGGACTTCTGGTGTTGGAAAGTCCAAGTAGGTCAAAGGATTGACTGGATACTTGGCGGGGAGTTCTAGCAGTCAAGGGAGTGACCGGATGCTAGGGATGAAGTACCAATAGGTCAAGGTTGACGGATATTGGTTTGAAGTCTTGGGAATTGGTTTGGGCAAAACCAAGCTCGGATCGGTCACCGACCGATCGGTGATATTTTCTCGATCGGTCGATGACCGATCGGATCTCGAAGCTCTGTTGATTCTTGTCGATCGGTAACAGAGGCGAAAAAGCGGTGATCGGTCCGCATCGATGTCGATGCGAGGGACCGATCGAGACGATGTCGCGAAGCACGGCCAGAGTTAGGATCGATGCGTGGACCGATCCGGTATCTGATCGGTCCCGATCGGTCCATGCATCGATGGGCTACGTGCGGTTTCGGATCGATGCGGGGACCGACAGTCCTGATCGGTCCGTAGACCGATCGGTTCTGACAAATTGCAACTTCGCTGTTTCTTCTTCTCAGGTATAAAGGGGCTGAGGGCTTCTACAGGGCGACTTCCTTTCTTCTTGAGCTTCGCTCTTCGACTACTGAGCTGCTGGTGTGCTCTTGAGCTTTGCTGAGCTCTCATCGCTGCTGAAGCTTTGCGTGAGTTTCCTGCTGGTGTTCTAGCTGCTGGATCTGAGAAGCTGCTGCTTCATCAAGGTTCCAGTCGACAACAAGAGGCAAGCAAGTGTTTTACAATTTCTATTGTTCTTGTTTGTTGTCTCTATTGTTGTACTCCTTTGTTTGCTGTTGCAAAAGATTGTGGTGAGGTTTCTCCACCCACAAGGAGTATATTATTAGCCGGTTCTCCGGGGACTCATCCACCGACGGATTGAGAGGCTTCGTCCACCTTACGGACACGCCGAGGAGTAGGAGTATCATCTCCGAACCTCGTTACATCGACGCGTTGAGGTTTGATCTTCTTGTTTTCGTTTCCTTGTTTGTTTTTCCGCTGCGCTAACGAATTGTAGGAAGAAACGCGATCGATTTGGGGCGGCTATTCACACCCCCCTCTCTAGCCGAGTACGAAGGATCCTAACAAGTGGTATCAGAGCAAGGTTTTGCTCTTCATCGGATTAACACCCGGGGAGCACGAGCTAGAGGATGGATCTACTCGGAGAAGATGTCACCATTCCACCCTTCTACGAATGCGGTGACTTCGCGTATTGGAAGGTAAGGATGAAGTACTTTCTTATGACTAACATAATGAATTGGTTTTGTGTACAAGAAGGTTTTACTCCTCCGGTGGATAAGGAAGGAAAACCTCTTGAGAAGAAGGAGTGGACCAAAGAACAAATTCACAAATCCGAAATCAACGAAAAGGTAACGAGAATAATTGAATTTTCATTGCCTACTAACATCTTGTGTAAGATAGGTTACAACAATGCCAAGGAATTATGGGATAACTTGGCCAAGTACCATGAGGAGAGCTCCACTTCAAATCATGAAGAGGAGACAAGTGAGTCATCAAGTAGCTCACATCATGGAGGAGAGGAATTAGAAGTTGAGGGTTACTCAACATCTAAGGACGAAGAGGAGGAGAGTTCTTCTTCAAGTTCGGAGCACGAAGAAGAAGCTTCTACCTCCGGAAGGGATGAAGATGAGAGCGTTCATCCATCCTCAACCCTAGGTAACTCAAGCATTTTAATTTCTAGCAAATTACACATAATGTGCTTCGAGTGTAGGGAATTTGGACATTACAAGAGTAAGTGTCCAAAGAGGGTAAGAAAGACTCCACCGGCGCCAAAGGTCAAGGAAGCCGGAGTCCCGAAACGCAAGGGCAAGGAGCACATCGTGTGCTTCCAATGCAAGCAAAGGGGACACTATAGGAGTCATTGTCCGAGGGGGAGGCAACCTCACAAGGGCAAGAGACCGGGCACATCGATAGGGGGAGCTAAGGCAAACCCTAAGGTAACCTCTAAGGTTCATTTTTGCAACTCTAATAAAATGCATGCTAGGAATTTTATTGCACTTGTCGATAATAACAAGCATGATAACCTTAGGAATCAATACATGTGCTTAGGTGTCAAACATGTGAGCCTAGATAAGGATAACACTAGGAAAGCCAACCCTAGAATTACCTCATCTAAGGTTAAGGAGAACCTAGGTAGGAATCCCAAATCAACTAGACACATGCCTAGGAATGCCTCAAAGAAAAATGACAAATCAAAAATTGAGGTATTAGAGAAGGAGAATCAAGTCTTGAGGTCAAGACTTGATACTTTGGAAAAGGCTCTTAAAAACATGGAGAAGTCATCTCTAGGGTTTAAGAGTCAAAAACCCAAGTCCAAGGACAAGAAAGGTTTGGGTCACAAACCTAAGTCCCAAATGGTGAAGCCCACTTACCACAATGTTCCATTTGATTATGGAACAAAACCTAGGGCTAGGAAGACCATTACCAAGGTCACAAGGGGAGTCACCCCTATAGTTGACCTTGATGAGACCCAAATGACCAAGGCTTTAAAGCCTAAGAGGGTCATTAGGAGGGTTGCTAGGGAAGTTATCCCTAGTGAATATTTAGTGAACCCAATGAGCTCAAATAGGTATTGGGTTCCTAGGATCATCTTCTTTACCCCATAAATGGGTTAGAGAGTGTCAACTCCAATAAGAAGGGTAGTTAACCCAACTTTGAGGAAATTGACACTCAAGGAGCATTTTCAAGGTTTTGAGAACTTTTGAAAATGAAATGGAATTATCATTTACTCCTTTGAAGAGCTAAATGTGCCTAATGGTGGAAATATCATTTTTAATCTTAAGTGGCACAATTTGAGGAAAACCTAGAGAAATACCATAATTGGGATTTTGGTTTTCTCTTAGGGATATATGGGCAATCTAGGGTTAGATTTTAAGTTAGCTAAGGCTAAGGATACTTAGATAGGGATTTAGGTATTTTATTTGTGCTAACTTGCCATGATTGGTTGCCATATGCCATGCCATGACATCATATTTATTTTATTATCATTTGAAATGTCATGATAATGCTTAGGTTATCTATATGTCATGTGTTAGTTTCGTTTCAAACTTTATGCCATGACATCATGACATTGGCACATGTTTTCATTGATGATACCATTTTATGCCATGTCATCATCTCTTGCATTAGTAATTAATTGAATTGATTTAAGGATGAAAAACACACTTTGATATTGAGATCAAATTTGTGTTTAGAAAATGCATGAGACCTTAGTCTAAGATACCTAAACCCATATCTCACATCAAAATTGACTTGGATGTGTGTTGATACACTTTAAATGTGTGTGAGATATTAGGATCATGAGTTAGGATCAAGGTGCATAGTTCTTGTACCTAGATGACCCTAATTCAAGAAATTAAGGATCATAGGGAAAGCTTGTGTACAAGTCATGTACATCTAGCCCTAAGATTATGGTCCTAAATTCAAATGGTTTTAAAAGCGTTTTAAAATTGATTTGAAAAACCTTGATGAAGCTTTTCTAGTGATAGCATTCATCATTGAACATTGTGATACAAAGTTGAGTTAACTTTGAACTATTTCAAAGTTTTTGAATTTTGTATCAAGATTTGAAAATGGAAGTTATTCTCATAGAAAACTATTTTTCCATGATAGTATATGTTATGAGGAATGTATCCTCAAAATTTCACAATTTTTCAAATTTTCTGTGATTTTCTAGAGGTTTCTGAATTTCGGAAGGAAATTCAGAAACAGAAATCAGAGGTTGTGGACCGATCAGAAGGGAGTCTGATCGGTCCAAGCAGTTGTGGATCGGTCACTGGACCGATCCAGAGGAGTCCTGATCGGTCCGGTGACCGATCAGGGCGTGCCAACTTGCCTGATTTCAGTCTGTTGTCTGAAAGTTCAGCTAGAAGTTGGGTTTTATGAATTTCTAAAGGTTTGGAACTCACACAGACATTGTTGGTGCAATGGTCAAGGGGGAGTTGACCTTTAGGGGGAGTTTTACCTAATTGTCAAGAGGAGTTGACTTTTAGGGGGAGTTTGTACTCCTTAAGACTTTTGAGGATTAGTGATATGGGATTATCACTAAATTGATTGTTGAGTTTAGTATAAAGGGGGAAATTAAGAGTTTCAATGAAAGGTATGGGACTTTCATTAGGAAGAAATTCTTGACCTTGATACTCTCCTTTTTCTTTTTGATGTGTGTCAAAAAGGGGAGAGTGTTCATTGGAGAATTATTGGAGAACCCAAGTTAGGTTATCGGGTTAACCTAAGCTAGGGAAAGAATGTCAAGGAATGTTCAAGGAAGAACATTGGAATTCTTTTTGATGTATGTCAAAAAGGGGGAGAATTATTGGAGAACCCAAGTTAGGTTATCGGGTTAACCTAAGGGGAGAATGTCCAGAGAATGTTCAAGGAAAGAACATTGAACATTGAAAGATGATTGAAAACCTAAGTTAGGTTATCGGGTTAACCTAACTTGATTATGGTTTTGTCAAACATCAAAAAGGGGGAGATTGTTGGTGCAACTTAGGTCAAGGTTGACTGGTTGACCCGACTCGAGTTGACGTGACTCGAGTTGTATTTTGATGTTTGACTTGGGAAGATTGTCGGTGCAACCTTAGGTCAAGGTTGACCTAGTTGTGTTGCATGTTGATGTTTGACACTCGTGAGAGAGTTCTATTCTTGATGTGGGACAAGAATAGATGTTTGGGAGATTATTGGTGCAACCGTAGGTCAAGGTTGACTGGTTGACTGATTCAGGAAAAGTCCAAGTATGAAGACTTGGCACGGAAAAGTCCAAGCAGGAGCTTGGCACTGGAAAAGTCCAAGCAGGAGCTTGGGAAAAGTCCAAGTATGGAGACTTGGCATTGGAAAAGTCCAGCAGGGAGCTTGGCACGTGAAAAGTCCAAGTATGGAGACTTGGCACGGGAAAGTCAAGCGGGAGTTTGGCACGGGAAAAGTCCAGTGAGTGAAGCAGATTGGAAATCTGGTGAGTGAATCGGTGAAAATCCTAGTGAGTGAAGCTAGGTGAAGGTGAAAGTCCCAGTGAGTGAAGCCGGGCATTCGGGAAAATCCTGGTGAGGCGGTGAAAATCCTAGTGAGTGAAGCTAGGTGAATGGGAAAGTCCTAAGCTGGGATGTTAGGCGGTGTGGAAAGTCCAGTGAGTGAAGCCGGGCAGTGGGAAAGTCCGGTGAGTGAAGCCAAGGCGGTGAGAAAGTCCTAACTGGGATGTTAGGCGGTGTGGAAATCCTGGTGAGGAAGCCGGTGAAAGTCCCGTGAGTGAAGCCGGGCAGGGAAAATCCAGATGGATCGGGGATGATCGGACTTCGGTGTTGGAAAGTCAAGTAGGTCAAAGGATTGACCGGATACTTGGCGAGGAGTTCTAGCAGTCGAGGGTGACCGGATGCTAGGGATGAAGTACCAATAGGTCAAGGTTGACCGGATATTGGTTTGAAGTCTTGGGAATTGGTTTGGGCAAAACCAAGCTCGGATCGGTCACCGACCGATCGGTGTCTATGTTTTCTCGATCGGTCGATGACCGATCGATAGCTCTGTTCGATTCTTGTCGATCGGTGGCCGATCGCAACAGGCGAAAAAGGCGGTGATCGGTCCACGGGCCGATCGATATCTGATCGATGCTGGGACCGATCAGAGACGATGTCGCGGAAGCACGGCGGAGTTAGGATCGGTGCGTGGACCGATCCAGTCTGATCGGTCCACGATCGACCTGATGAGCTACGTGCGGCGGTCGATGCGGGGACCGATCGGCCAGTCTGATCGGTCCGTAGACCGATCGGGTTCTACTTCGCGGCTAGTTTCCACTGATTTCTTCGCAGGTATAAAGGGCTGAGGGCTTCTACAGGCTGACTTCCTTTCTTCTTGAGCTTCGCTCTTCGACTGCTGGTGTGCTCTTGAGCTTTCTGAGCTCTCATTCTGTTGAAGCTCTGCGTGAGTTTCTTGCTGGTGTTCTAGCTGCTGGATCTGATTCATCAAGGTTCCAGTCGACAACAAGAGGCAAGCAAGTGTTTTACAATTTCTATTGTTCTTGTTTGTTGTCTCTATTGTTGTACTCCTTTGTTTGCTGTTGCAAAAGATTGTGGTGAGGTTTCTCCACCCACAAGGAGTATATTATTAGCCGGTTCTCCGGGGACTCATCCACCGACGGATTGAGAGGCTTCGTCCACCTTACGGACACGCCGAGGAGTAGGAGTATCATCTCCGAACCTCGTTACATCGACGCGTTGAGGTTTGATCTTCTTGTTTTCGTTTCCTTGTTTGTTTTTCCGCTGCGCTAACGAATTGTAGGAAGAAACGCGATCGATTTGGGGCGGCTATTCACACCCCCCTCTCTAGCCGAGTACGAAGGATCCTAACACTTTGTTAGCGTCGCTGGAGCGCAGAGTAGTAGAAGACTTTCTTTTCATTGTTGTTTTGAAGCTCCCCTCTGACCCTCCTTTTATATGAGGCTCGGGGCGCCCTGGATCCCTTCCGGGCGCCCTGGTGGGACGTGGCAGGTCCAACCAGCAAGCTCCACGTGGCGACGCGCGAGTTTGGATAAAACTTACCTCCGGGCACCCGGATCCCTTCCGGGCGCCTGGACCTCCGGGCGCCCGGATCCCTTCCAAGCGCCCGGACCTCCTATTTCCAGGAACTCCTTCTCCTGCAAAATAGAGTTAGTCCGAAGCAAATGTATATCCTGTAAAACAGATTGTTAGCACAATTAAAGTTCAATAAAGTAATAGCCAAGAGTATGACTTAGATTCCGTCTTTCCGAGACCGGAATCTAGTCACGATCTCGACTTAGATATTCGAAATGGATCTAAGCCGGATCGACGCCTAATGTTCCTTTCCCGGGAACGCATCCTCGCAGTCACTCCCCTCCAGTGACTTACCTCACTTACCTGCCAGATGTCCGGTCAGCCCGTCGACCCGTCTGGACTTCGTGCCAGCTATCCGGTCTGCCCGTCGACCTAGCTGGACTTCTCATCAAGCGTCCGGTTAGCCCGTCGACCCGCTTGGTCTTTTCGCCAGCTATCCGGTCAGCTCGTCGACCTAGCTGGGCTTCATGCCAGACATCCGGTCAGCCCGTCGACCTGTCTGGACTTCTCCTACACACTTGATCAAAGTGTCAGACAACAACGAACTAACTTAACCTGATTTGTCATTAATCAAAACCTAGGTTAAATCGTTAATGTTAACTGCACCAATAGCTTCTAGTTATCAAATAAGCTAGGCATATCTAGAAGCCAACAGGGATGTCAGAGTAAAAGAGACTAAATCATAATAATCTGCTGATAAAATTGGCTTAGAATCCCATACACAAAAATCAAAATATCTTTAATAGGAAAGTCAATGTGTCAAATAACATATTTCCAAGAGCCAACTAAACAGAAGATGGATTATGAACAATTTACATGGTAGAAACAGAGGTAGTGGTTAGTAATTTTTACAGGTCCATGACTCATGGACGATACTTGATGCAAATATATATGGACCAAAATTCCAAAGTCACGTGTCGCAACCAAACAGGGAAGTGCATGTCCAGATGGTTTCACTACAAACTATTTATATGCTTATGCCGACAGTCCTGCTTAGTATAAGGCACAACAACTCTTACAAATATAGATCATTCATTGTGTGTCCCCATCAATACAAGACAAACTCAACTGAGTGCAACCAAAATCTCATAATCGCCTACTGGCCGTCGAACTGTTCGTAGAATTAATGGAAGGTTCTTTAATATGAAAAATAAAGAAAAGAGGTAAAGACTCAGATCTAAAAGTCAAAAACAAAAACAAAACAAAACAAAAAAAACTCTAACAGCCATAAAAGAGATTCAGTGAAATTCCTTTAGAATCAGAAGAGGAACTCTGCCACAGAGATTTGAACTCCAAATCAGAGGAGGATTTGATGATGCCGTGGGGCAAGCCCTAGAGCATGCTCCACCACGAACTCTGCCACCCATACCAACACCATCAAGAGGCTGAAACGCCAAAACACACGAAACAAAAGAGAGTGCATGACGCTCATACCTTGGAGACCACGACAGGCTGGGCACGCTGCGCATCCACCTGAGAAGTGAAGAGAAGAGAAAGAAACGGCGCCACCGACTTGATGTTGAGGTATTAGTCGACGGAGTGGAGGGTTCCTCTGATGGCGAGATCGTTCTTCAACTCCACTGACACTTCTTTACCTACCAACTCCTTGAAGTACGAGAAGAAGAGCTGCAACGAAATGAAAACTAAATCAAGATAAGGAGAGAAAAAAACTTCAACCGCAGGGAGTCGAGGATGACAGAGAACATTGTAGTCGAAAGCAAAGGTACCATCTTTGCCGCAAAGATCGAGAGGGAGAGAGGAAAGAGGGCAGCGGTGAGGTTCATGCAAACTTAGAATTTAGAAATAAAAGGCACGATTTGATCGTCTTCATCGGATCGGTGGAACTTAGTATCACCTTTCCCCCTGGTCGTCTTCATCTTGCCTCCCTTCGCCGCTACTACTCTGAAACCCTAGAAAACAAGACCAACTCGCCACCTCTCCTTTCTCGAAATGCGAAGAAGGGCTCCTCTTCTTACCCAAAGGGAGGAGGTGGAGGAGATGCATCGTGAGTCAATCCTGATCGGGAGAGGAAGAGGCGAGGAGGAAAGTGGTGGTGGCGTCGCGACGGTATACGGTGGATGGTGGACAGCGCGATATAGGTTTAGGTTTGGAGGGAAGAGTGAAGTGTTGCAAATTTTGGCTAAGTATTGGTGAAAAAATTAAATTATTATTATTTTTATTTATTAACACCGGGTTTTAAAAATCGCTTTTAAAACTGGTGTCTATTAACGAAAAAAAGGCGCTCATAGACATCGGCTAAAACACCGATGTCTATGAGCGAAAATCTGCCCTCATAGACACCGGTTTTTGAAAAAACCGGTGTAAAATACTCAAAGACATCAATTTTTGTTTAAAACCGTTGTTGTTCCACCGATATCTATGAGGGTTTTTCTAATAGTGACATGACTAACACTTTGAACCTTGAATCCCTTAAACTTTTCTTTCTTTGAATGCCCCTTAAAGCTTGGAAGTGCAGTAGCACCTCAGCCTTAAGCTTCCAAGAACTAGTGAAAAGATAGAGTGGAGAGAGCTACTGAAACAGTGCTCGAAACCCTTTTCTATGGTTACCATTGGCTCTTTAATCGATTAAGCATCTTTTTAATCGATTACCATGTCAACAACCTACATAAACGACTATATTTTCAATCTTAATTGACTACCCTAGTCGATTAAGCATTGCTGAATTGATTAGCTAGATCGATTCAGTAACATTCTGTTCACTCGTGAGAAATAGCTTAAGTGATCATCCTGATCGCTTAAGCTTCGAGCAGAAACATTTTATTTGAACCAAAAGGCATCATAAGCGATTCCCCTAATCACTTACGGTGCCCTAATCGATTACACCAATTGATTACGCATGCTTTCTCACGATTCCGAGCTTAAGTGAATAACCTAATCGCTTAAGTTATGGTAATCGATTAGCCTAATCGATTACAGAACCCTAACTATCAAACCTAGGTCTAGGGTTCCCTAACCAAACATTCGATCAACCTTGACCTATTGGGACTCCTCATTGCCTAGCATCTGGTCAATCTTGACCTATTGACACTTCTTCACCAAGTGTCCGGTTAATCATTTGACCAACTTAGACTTTTCTTCTTTCGCCAAGTGTCCGGTCAATTACCTTGATCCACTTGGACTTACCAACGCCAGAAATCTAGTCAACCTTGACCCACCTGGATCTCCACATGTCTAGCTTCACTCACCAGGGCTTTCTTTCTGTCTATCTTCACTCACTAGGGGCTTTCACCTGACTTCATGTTAGTATTAGCTCTAAGAATCAATTATGAGATGATTGACGTATCCGGATTATAATCATTGAGTTAGACTCAAGTGAATCCAACCATATGGATTCAATCTAATCCGAATTAGACTTGAGTTAGACTCAAATGAATTCATTCACTAAAGAGGATTAATAGAGATTAATGAAACATTAAATAGAAGAGTTAATTTTAAAATTCATTCAATTTCAAAATTGAATTAAAAATGAAGAGTTCAAAAAATGGCCTTAATGGAGTGTTAATGCTCATTCAGTCTCATTAAGTGAATTATTACTCATTAAGTATTTTCATTGGATGAAGTGCAAAAGCATTTTTCTCTCATATTTTAGTATGAATTTATTATTCTTCTTCTCCTCTCTTTCTTTGGTCGAAACTCATTAGAGGGTTGCTAGCACAACCTTGAGTGTTGGTCTTCTCCATTTTCTTGTGTTCATGTGGATACTAAAAGAGACACAGACACGTGATCGTGCTGAGATCCTAACTGTCGAGAGATCGAGTACACGCATCAAAGGTATAACTCCCTATCATGTTAAAACTTAGTATATATTTTCTTCCTTCACATGGATCTTCTGATAGGAACTAGATATTTTTTGCTGCGCTTTCTGCATGTTTACTGCCCTAGTTTCTTACAGTGGTATCAGAGCCACTTGCGAAGGCATATACTAAGTTGTTAGATTTTATTTGTGATATAGAAATTGCATGATAGATTTACTATGATTTGCATGTTTATGAGTTTTCTGTTGGGAACGAAACAGTGAGTATATGAACAAACTAAAGGATATAGATATTGGAGCAATCTAGTGTGATCCTAGGTTGTGTTATTTGGGCAAAAGTTTAAATTAGGTTTATTGTTGTATTTGATATGCATTGTGAGTGTGCAGGATACATGTACAATAAGGAGAGTCCAAGTGTGACTTGACAATGAATGAAGTCCCGGAGGCACTACCTCTTGGCAAAGGAATATTCGATAATAATGATAAGGTCGATGGAAACTTCAAAAGGCAATGTGTGAAGGATGGGGAGGCATCCGAGGGATGCAAGGATGATGGAGGAGGCTAGAAGGCTAGGTCTAGGTTGTGCGAGTAAGGATGAATGCACGAGAGATTGTGCTTAGGATAAAATCCTAGGTTCAGGGTTTACTGTAGCATGCACTATAGCAATTACTATAGCAGTTACTATAGTAGTCGACTGATGTTTTCATCAATCGACTGGTAGCGAACAGAATGTCTCTGTTCGCTCAACCCATGTAGAGCAGTCGACTAGTATTTTTATCAATTGGCTGGTATCGAGCCGTTGCCCTATAACAGTCGAATTTCACTGAGGACCAGTCTACTGGTATTTTACCAGTCGATTGGTGGTGGGAAAATATCTTGATATTTTCCTATCTAGCTCTATTTAATACAACTAGGGGTGCTTGGGAATGGTTGATGAAATAGAGGTGGTTAACCCCTATTAGTAGTCTTCCAAGCTCCTGTGTGTGATCAAGATTGTGGCGAGGTTTCTCCACCCACAAGGAGATTGAGCTAGCCGGAGGTTTTTTGGGGAGTCATCCACTAACGGATCTAGATCTTCCACCTTACGAACAATCGTAGAGTACGAGTTTTATCTCCAAACCATGTTAAATCAATGTGTTAGGTTTGCTTTCTCTTGTTAGTATTTATTTTTGTATTCCGCTGTGTATACTAACCATTGTAGGAAGCAAATTTTGGGTGAGTCGTTATTCACCCCTCTAGTGGAGGTCAAGATCCCAACAAGTGGTATCAGAGCAGGTCGCTCTTCTATGGACTAATCGTCGAGAGAGCAAAGCACTAGAGGAAGATAGAGTCAAAAGGTCTGCTTGGATGGGATATTCGGATCCCACCTCCATATGACCGAGAATACTTCAGATATTAGAGGTCTCACTTGGAGACTTGGTTCCAAATGGATTGGCACCATTGGATGACATTGGAGGATCCATTCGAAGCTTCAACGGACAAGAAGAGAAAATGCCTCCGTCCTCGGTATTGGACCAAGGAGCAAAGGGAACAATCAGAGGCGAATAAGGAGGTAACGAATATTCTATTGAATTTATTGCCCCCTAACATTTTGGTGAGTGTAGGTAAATTCGAGAATGCAAGTGACATATGGAAAAAGGTAATTACATTTCATAAAAATCCTACAAAACTTCAAAGAGTGGAGGAGCCCAAGGAGAAGGGCTCATTGGTCTAAGAGGAGAAGGACCAATCGGTTGTTGACACATGCTCAACATCCGAGGAGGAGAAGAAAGATGAGGAGATATTATTCACATCTTTAAGGGAGGAAGAAGTGGAACCATCCACATCTTCAAGTGAAGAGGAAGAAGAGCAATCCAAGGAAGAGGAGATCTTGGAAGCTCAACCCTCCACCTCAACTACCAAGAAGAGCACAAAGGACCACATCAAATGCTTTGAGTGTGGTAAGATGGGGCACTATAAAAGTAGGTGTCCTTCGCTCAAAAAGGTAAAGGAGGTAATCCCTAAATCCGGTAAAGTTACTTTAAGAACTAACGTGGAGTTCACCATTTGTTGTGCCCAAAGGATGTTCACATATCTCCACAATGACATGATATTGTCTACTTTGGACCTAGGTCCTCATGGCTTTGCTCTTGGGCTCTCCCTAAAAGGCCTCATACTAATTGAGATATCCTATATCCTTTTAAACTCAGGATTTTTTTACCAAACCTTTCCAATGTGGGACTTCGATTGAACCCCAACAATCCTCCCCTCAAATGAAGGACCACAATTACTCTCATGGTCCGGGCCTCCCCGCGAGCATTTAGTCACCCTGACCTGCTTTGAGCCTCCCCTCGAGCATCCACATCCGGTCACCCTGACCTGCTCTGGGCCTTCCTACAAGCATCCGGTCACCCTGACCTGCTTCGAGCCTCCCCACGAGCATCTGTCACTTATGACCTACTTCAGGCCTCTTCGCGAGCATCCGATCACCCTGAACTACTTGCCCCCTATAAGTATCCGGTCACTTTGACCTGCTCCGAGCCCCCCACAGGCATCTGGTCACCTTGACCTACTCCGAGCCTCCCCACGAGCATCCAGTCACTCATGACCAGCTTCCGACTTACCCTCAACTTTGTTCAAGGCCACCCCACATGGCATTTGATTTGGACCATGACTCTGATACCATTTGTTGTACCCAAAGGATGTCCACATATCTCTAGAATGACATGATATTGTCCACTTTGGGCATAGGCCCTCATGGCTTTGCTCTTGGGCTCTCCCCAAAAGGCCTCATACCAATGGAAATATCCTACATCCTTTTAAACCCATGATCTTTATCAAATTTTTTCAATGTGAAACTTTGATTGAACCCCAACAATAGCATCTTAATACTGTTGGATCGATCGCACATAAAGGCCTCTTCCAGTACCTCCAGAAGAGGAAATCATGTACAAAGAAAGTTCGAATAAGTGCAACACACTACACTTGTCCTTTTACAATAATCAAGTACACAAATGAAATTTTATTGACACTTTTAGAAATAGAAGTAGGAGCACTCGTGTGTCAGTGTTGGTCTACCGGCCACGATCAAAAGTTCTCGGAGTAGTTGTTGAGCGCGGTAGCTTCACAGCAGAGTCATATCAGAAGCTTGGGCAGTCGGAAGCTCAAAAGGATGCACAGTAGTTCATATATCAGTGTTGTTTGAATGCCTTCTTGAGACTGCCTTATATAAGGCATGGAAGGCGCCTTCCATAGCCGTTGAAGGCTCCTCCAATGAGTGAAACTTGATCCGAAATAGCCCGACACTTATCCGTAGTGAGGTCAAAATTTCACCCTGTGGAATGCGCCTTCCATAGCCATGGAAGACGCCTTCTATGAACAGTATGAAGGCGCCTCCATTGCTTTAAGGCGCCTTCAGACAATGTTCATCCGAAGGAAAATATGGTCCTTTTGTCCTGCAAAATAATGTTAGTCCAAATAGTTTGTAAAATAAATATTAGGACAATGATAATTAATAGTAAAGAGTAGTAATTAGTTCCTATCCTCTCAGGACCAGGAACTAGTCAAGGTCTTAGTTTAGGGATCCTAAATGGACCTAAATTGGGCCGACGCCTAGTGTCCCTTAACTGGAACACGTCCTCACAAGGTCACTCACCTCTAAAAACTTACCTTAACTTACCAACTTGCCAGACATCCAATCAGCCCGTCAACCTATCTAGACTTCATATAAGCTATTTGGTAAACCCATTGACCTAGCTGGATTTCTTGCCAGATATTCGATCAGCCTGTCGACCTATCTGGACTTCATACTAGCTATCCGATCGGCCCGTTGACCTAGCTAGATTTCCTACCAAATATCCGGTCAGCCTATCAACCTATCTGGACTTCTCCTGCACACTTAATCAAGTAGTTAGATCACAACAAAACCTAACTTAACTTCCTTATCATTCATCAAAACCTGAGTTAGGCTGTTAGTGTTCTGCACCAATAATCTCTCCCCTTTTGATGTAATGACAACCCGGGTTAAGTTAGGAAAAAATAAGCAAAAATAAGCATATGAAATATGTTGGATCGGATAAGTGCAATAGAGGTGGGGGTGAATATCGCGCTTTTTAAAACTTTTCTTTTCGTATTTAAAAAACAAGTAGAGTAAGCAGCGGAAAGTAAATGACTCGATTCGGTTACTTGGTTCAGAGCCTAGGTCGACTCCTACTCCATGGTCCGCGATCCTTGACCGCATCGATGGGCAATCCACTATAATCCTTCTTTTCGAAATCCTCAGAAAGAAGCAGATCGTACAAATGAGTAAGATAGTAATAACCTACTATCTTACTAATGAAATAATACAATGCAAGCTAAGAAATGATATACTGACAAAATGTAGAATTTGAAGATCGGTCGGTACTTCCGAATGAAGTAGCTTGAAGTGTTGTAGATGACTTGTAGCACGATCAGCTTGCACAGAGGAGAGCTTTGAGATGATCAGTAAGAGTTGTAAAGCCTCATACCTCAAGCCCCTTTTTATAAGTGTAATTGACGTTCGCTCGATCGATCCCTCTGTTCGGTCGACCGAACCAGCTCTCTTCCTTCCTGGCTGGAGTCTGACGTTGATTCGATCTTGGTCATTAAGGGTTTAGTCGATCGATCCTTCTTTTCGATTGATCGAACATGCTCTTTCCCTGTTCATCGAAATTTACCGAGATCCACTTTTAATGCTACATTAATGGTTGATTGGTTTGGTCGACCGATCCATGGGTTTGGTTGACCGATCAACTTTATTTCCTTCTGCTTCTGATCGGTGTTGATTCTATGCTGAGTCATCAGGTTCGGTCGACCGAACATATTTATCGATCGACCAATCAAGCTTTGATCTAACTCGGTCTGT
Organism: Zingiber officinale; assembly: GCF_018446385.1. Classification (NCBI taxonomy): domain Eukaryota; kingdom Viridiplantae; phylum Streptophyta; class Magnoliopsida; order Zingiberales; family Zingiberaceae; genus Zingiber; species Zingiber officinale. The sequence continues at coordinate 80,347,721 of NC_055994.1, forward strand.
TATGGTCTGATCTGAACAAAACACTGCTTTGATTTCTCCTTGTTCGGTCGACCTATTCACCTATTCGGTCGACCGATCCAGTCGGACCTACACAACAGTGTTAGACAAAGCATCCTGTAAAATAGATGTTAGCACAATAATATTATAATGCATGAGTAATATAAAAGACAGTAGAACTGTCTTGATCTCAACTTGGAAACCTTCCCGGTTTCTTCAGTTGGATCAGCGTCCTAATGTTGTTCCCTTAGGGAACTCGACCTCACTGTCGCTCCTCCAGTTGTTTACCTCAACCTACCTGCCAAACTTAGATCCTCCAAATCTAGTTTGGACTTTTCACTTAACTTTAATCGGCTCACCAGGGTTTTTCTCTTGATCTTCGGTCCTCCAAACCTCTCGATCACACCACCAAGCGTCGGGTCCCCTCGACCCACTTGGACTTGCACATGGGTTCCACGATCTGCTAAGATTTCTCCTGCCTGATTGAGTAAACATCTTGCATATTCAGTCAACTTGTTAGATCACAACAAGACTTAACTTGAACCTTTGACAACTCAAAACTTTGGTTTGATTCTGGTGCAACTTGCACCAACAATCTCCCCCTTTTTGATGTTTGGCAACCAAAGTTCAAAGTTAAGTTAAAATATGTAAAACTTAAATAAACAAGCAATTTAACTTTTAACTCTCCCCCTGAGTTAAACAACTCCCCTGAATTCTCTATCTCTCCCCCTTTGACACACATCAAAAATAGGGAAAAACCTCAAAACCAATCTAAAAGAAAATCTTTAAAAAAGTTAAGCTTTACAACCCAGTTAAAATTTCACAAAGTTTTTAAATGCATAGCAGTTTGTGAAATAATATTTGAAAAACCTAACAATTTTTAGTTAAATCTTTTGAAGAAATTGAAAAATATTTGAAAAGTTAATGAAGTTTAGATCTTAGAAACATAGTAAAGTTAAAATTTTAGCATAGGTAAAATGTTTAGGAAAAATCCAATCTGAAAAATATTATTTTCATAAAAAATATTTAGGAAGAGAAAAATAATTATAAAAGACATATAAGAATTAAGGAATTTTTGTTACAAAATATAATAATTTTGAAAAATTTGAGAAGTGTAAAATTGTGAAAAATGCCCACTAATTATAGAAATATTTCAAAAAAGTTTTCAAAAATAATTGTGAAAATGAATTTATAAATAGGAAAAGATTTGGAAAATTTGTAAGGTAGACTTGAAAAATATAGCTCAAAGCTCCCCCTAAAATTGAGAATATCCTAAAAGTCCAAGCATGGTTAGAAAAATCAAGAAAAAAATATCCTTATGATGAAATGTCCAACCTTTGTACAAGGCTAACTACCACAAGATAGTAGCTATTGACTCAGGTTGGTCAATTTGAGCATATAGTACTAACTAGGTTGTTGCTAGCTAGTTAACTCAAATCCATGTATGTTGTTTAAAGCCTAGATTTATAGTGATGCACTGACATAAGCATCTGAAATCTTAGGCTAGGTCCTAAGCATCTCACCCATTCTAAGTTATCAAGCAAGGGATCCTACTGTGCTTGTGAGATGCTGGCTCCTAAAACTATAGGATCATGCAATTCTACGGTAAAGGCCTAAGCTACTCCAGAAAGACAAAAAGCTTGAAATAGGTTTTGAAAATAAAATTTGAAATGGGAATTTTTACAAAAATAATTTGAAAAACTACTAAGTAAGATTTTGAAAGCATGTTAAGAAACCTATTCTATATAAAATTTACCAAAAGCTACTAAAGAAGTCCATAATTGAAAAGTACTTAAAATCATACTTAGTCATAATCCAAGGTAGTTAATAGATACAACAAGTCAGAAGCAATAAACCCTAAAATCACTCCTCATCATCCTCACCATCTCGAAAATGGTCAAACATCCTCCACTGCTCCTTTTCTAAAGCATCAGTACGATCCATCATCTCTTGACGAAAGTCTGCAATTTGACCCTGGAGAGAGCTGTACTGATAATCCATCTTCGTCTCTAAGGAGGTAAATTGACTAAAAATATCATCACCAAGACGAGTAAAGAAGTCACTAGTCGGAGGAGGAGATGCATATGAACTGCTCTGAGCAAAGTCAAAGTAAGGCGTCATAGCAAATCCTGGATCAATAAACACCGGAGGAGGCACAGTAACTGGGATCGGATCTTCTTCAACAATAAGTTCTTTGATAACCGGTGGAATGTAATGTGGATGAGTCCTTTTAAATACCAGACCCTCAGCACTAGTCCTAATCCCAGCCAAAGACAACTGCCTAACACCGACAAGATCGAAATCGGATAACTCAATTAGCTCACCACGATGAACTCCGACCCCTAAAGAAGCAATGTATGCAGTGAGGACATGACACTGGATCATGTGGACTTTATTCGAGGTGATGTACCCCGAATAGTAGATAATAGAATGGTAAACCCAGTATCCTAAGTCAAAGTCAAGATGATGTCGTAATGCATACATTAAAAAGAGATGAACAGGACGCAGAACCCCCTGATCCCTAGATGATAAAGGATGAATGCATGATACAACCATTTTATAAAGAGCATTGTCAGTAGGACTTAGTGGTACAGTAGACATTTTCTTAGGACGAGCTCCCTCAAAAAAATCGACATACATAATATCAAGAGTTAAACGAGCAAAAGGAGCAGGTAATGGGTCTGGAAGGGAAGCACTAAAAAATATACGGTTCATCGAAGGTCGGATCCGTAAAAATTGAAGAAACATATCTAGATCAAACAACATCTCTCTGGTGGGTACTCTAGTCTTATAGTGATAGTGGTCAAGTTCGCACAGATTGTGATAAAATTCAGAACATAGAATGGGATTGTAAGCATGCCTGCAAAAGACAATGCTATCTAACTGAAAGTATTGGTTGGTCTCTATGGCTTCAGGACAGTAAGTTTGATAGAATTGAAGATTAAGACAATGAGTATCTATCACCTTAAATTTTTTATTTGGAAAAGATGTAATTCCTCGGATGAAAATCTAGGGTCCTGACTGAGATTAAGAGAGCTAACCACTCGTTGCGCAATTGCTCTACTTTTTCACTATCATAAAAAAATAATAAAAAATAATTTAGTAATAGGTAAATAAAGAGAAAAAGAAGAATAGGAGAATACCGAGGCATTATTGCACACCAAGGGAAGCGAGAATCAGCGAAATGACTTCGAAGGTAAGAAGGAGAAGAGGAGCTGGATGAGACTTGCGGTTTGCCCAAGCCTATATATATAGAGGACGATCGGTTGACTGATCCAAGGTTCGGTCGACCGATCCCTTTAACACGACATCCTTTTTGACCAGGTAATCAATGTTCGGTCGACCCATAAATTTACGTCGGTACAGATACAAGGTAGGTATTTTGGTTCTCATTAGGTCAACCGAACCACTTGTTCGGTCGACGAAACACCCATTTTTTTAAAAAAAAAATAACTTTTAGAATAAGTTTAATAAGTTTTAAAATAAGTTTAATAAGTTAGATTAAGTTTAATTTTTTTTTAAATAATTTTAATCAAGTTTTTAAAACAACTTTTAATTAAGTTTAAAAATAAATAAGTTAAGTTTTTTTTAAAAGAATTTTTAATAAAGATTTTGATTTTTTTAAAAATAATTTTAAGTTTTTAAATTAATAATTAAATTAGTTTTTTTTAATTAAGTTTTTAAAAGAATTTTAATCAAGTTTTAAAAATAAATTTTATTTAAGTTTTTTTTAAAAATAATTTTAATTAAGTTTTAAAAATAATTTAATAATATTAATTAAATAATTTAAAATTTTTCATTAATTTTTCATTTAAAATAATTAAGTTTTAAAAATAATTTAATAATTTAATGAATTTTTTTTAAATAATTAAGTTTTTAAAATAATTTAATTAATAATTTAATTAGTTTTTAAAATAAATTAAAATAATTTAAGTAGGTGTGAAAAATAATTTTAATTAAGTTTTTTTAAAAAGTAATTTAAATTAGTTTTAAAAATAATTTTAACTAATAATTGAATTTGTTTTTAAAATAAATTAAAGTTTTTAAAATAAATTAAAATAATTTAATTAGGTTTTAAAAGAATTTTAATTAAGTTTTTTAAAAAAAAATAAATTAGTTTTTAAAATAATTTTAATTAATAATTTAATTAGATTTTAAAATAATTTTAGTTAAGTTTTTAAAATAATTTAAAAGATTTTTAAAATAATTTAATTAAGTTTAAAATAATTTTAATAATTTTTTAAAATAATTTAAATAGTTTTTAAAATAATTTTATTAATTTTATTTAAGTTTTTAAAATAATTTTAATTAGTTTTTAAAATAATTTAAGTGTTTAAAATAATTAAGTTTTCAAAATAATTTTAATTAAGTTTTAAAATAATTTTAATAAAGTTTTTTAAAAAATAATTTAAATAGTTTTAAAAATAATTTGAATTAAGTTTTTAAAATAATTAAGTTTTAAAAATAATTTAATTAAGTTTTAAAAATAATTTAAGTGTTTAAAATAATTAAGTTTTTAAAATAATTTTAGTTAATTTTTTTTTAAAAAAATAATTTAAATAGTTTTAAAATAATTTTAATTAAGTTTTTAAAATAATTTAAATAGTTTTTAAAATAATTTTAATTAGTTTTTAAAATAATTTAAGTGTTTAAGATAATTAAGTTTTTAAAATAATTAAATTTTAAAAATAATTTAATAATTTAATTAAGTTTTGTAAAATAATTTTAATTAAGTTTTTTTAAAAAAATAATTTAAATAGTTTTTAAAATAATTTTAATAATTTTAAAATAATTTAAATAGTTTTTAAAACAATTTTAATTAAGCTTTTTTAAATAATTTATATAGTTTTTAAAATAATTTAATTTATTTTAATTAAGTTTTAAAATAATTTTAATCAAGTTTTTTTTAAAAATTATTTAAATAGTTTTTAAAATAATTTAGTTAAGTTTTATTATTATTATTATTTTAAGGATTTTTTTAATTAACTATTTTATTAATTTTTAATTATTTAGTTATTGAAAATGGTTATTAAACCCATGTTTGATTCAAACTTAGCTTTGGGTTAATTAAACAGGCTTCCTAAGGATAAGTTTTTGGTTCAGTGGCGAAACATATGACCTTCTTGTGTATCAACGGTAGACAACTTGCTGAAGACTTTCCAAACTGTTTCTGCTAAAAAAACTTAATACTAAATTTTGGTCTAACTAGCCCATGTTTGACTGGGGTAGCTTCGGTCAGATCCACTAAGTCTAGTGCACCAGGTAGAATACACAAGATTCAGCCTAGACATGCCTTTGACAAAGCTTCCGTGACGTACTATCATCTCAATCCATTCTGATGCTATGTTGTAGGGGTTGGTAGAACATTTTTTATCTAACCGTTCTAAGCAGAAAGTAAACCTAATCCTAAGTGTATGAGTTTGGTTAATCATGTTGGTTGGATTGTTTTTCTAGTTGCTCCCCCTGAGTCATAGCTTAGATAAGGTCTATCTAAGTAACGAATTTGACTCTTAGGGATTAAGTATATATTTGGTTTAATTAGTTTGGTTAAATGTTTTGTTTGGACCCATGCTTAGACTTGACTTCTAACATTTTGACTAATTAATGACAAGTATGATTTATTTGTTTGTTTAGGATGGTAACCAAGTCCTAATTTGTTGTACACGACTCGTTGTGATCCAAATACCATGTTTAGACACTTGGACCCCAGTTCAAACTTTTCCAACGTTTTCTTGAGTCGCTCGACTTTGACTTTTCAAGTCGGAATTTTCTTCCTCAAGTTTTTCAACTTGAGTTGAAGTTCCTGTAACGACCCAATTTTCCTTATTTTAAGTTCTAAAAGTCCATAAAAATATTTGGAAATACTTTTAAAATATTCTAGAGATTTTTAGGAATTTTTAGAGAATTTTTATGCAAATTTTGGAGGTCGTTTAGTAGGGTCACAAAAAGAAAGAAGTTTAAAAAAAAAAAACGTTGAAGGGGAGACTCGAACCCAAGACCTTGACCCGAACCGAATCTCAGTCGAACCCAGCCCAACCAGCTGAGCTACAAGGTTTTTGTTAACCTTATAAGGAAAGAATTAAATTTATAGCATAGTTAAGCGATATTTTAGAAACCGAAAATAAACTTTGTAAATAAAGAGGTGCGCGGATAAGGATTCGAAGCCTAGACCCCTTGGGTTGGTTGAGAGCCAACTAACCAGCTGGGCTGCGCGTGTTTTATTAACCTAGCATGGAGAGAAATAGATTTAAGCATAGTTGGAAATCGAATTAAAACTAAGTTATAAAGGGTTAAGTGATTTTTCCGTGACCTAAACCTAAGCCTTTTCCTCTCTTTTTCTTTCCTCGACGGCGCGATTCTCCTCTCGGGCGAAACCGCAGCCAAGGCGAGGGTTTCCTCCTCTCGACGTCGGCGAGGCGTTTTCCGGCCGGTCTCCACCCGTGGGTGACCTTTCCGGCAAGGAAAGCTTGGGGAACACAAGGAAAAGGGAGAAACCGAAGCTCTACCGAAAACCTAGGGCGCTCCTCGTGTTGTAAGTCCAAGAACCACCGCGGTAAGTGCTTCTCACCTGCGGTAGGAGTAGCTCTCGGGGTTTTGTTTTGCATTTTTGTTGTGAAATGAACAATAGCATCCTTTTCATTCTAGCATATGGATTAGATTGCAACCCTTGCTTTAACAATTCGGTTTAAGTTTTTGGGTTAAGTTCTTTTGGCCATTTTAATGCACGGACAGAGTTTTGATGTTTTCCTTGATTGTCACAGCATGCTTTTTGGATGTTTTTACCTTACATTTCAAGCATGTCTAAGTAGCTATGCTTCTTTCCAATCATGGCATGATTAAAGAATGGTTAAGATTCAAAAAATGCTTAGTTTCACAAGTTTGTCATTTGAAACCTGTTACTGCCGTGAGCTTCCTAAGACCATGTGGGTTGCTAATTCTGATTGAGTTTGTTTTGGATATATCCAGATACTTATTAGTGGCATATGGTTTTAGAATCCTGTGCATAATGTATATATGTGAGAAATACAAGCAAAGTAAGACTATGGTCACAAATTGATCTTGAATTCCAGAATTTAGAATCAAAGCACACTAAGTGCTTAAATAAATGCCAAGGCATTTTATTACAAGAAGTATTTAAAGAAGGATATAAAGAAAAGTATTTTACTTTTAAAAGGGCATGTACCGGACACAAGGTCCAAGGGATGGGCTCCAAGTTGCCCCTAGACATAAGGTCTAGAAGTGTCTTAATGGTTTTGGGATTAGCTACCTCAATTCTCATTAAGAAAGGCGCGCAAAGTGGTACAATGCCGGGCCCAAGTAAAGTTGAATATTATTTTTAAAGTATACAAGTATTTATTTGGAAACAAACAGAACAAGTTCTTTTATCAAAGTTGCCAATTTTAGCAAATTAAATTGTTGTTTCCTTTAGAGATGCATGATGTAGTTCCATTTGCTATTTTCATGTTGAGCATGTATTTCCCTGCTTTCTTTTATGCTTATGCATTCCGTATCGGATTTTGTGAGTAGAAAGCACTTACTAAGCTTTTAGCTTATAGATACTACCTTTCCTCCTACTGCAGATACAGATAAAAATAAAGGAAAGGCTAAAATGGCATAGAAGAAGGCGACAAGGAGACACTGGTGATGTGTGTGTGGATGACGGAGATGGAAGATTTGGGGACCTTGCTTTTAAATTTCTGCAAGTTAAATTATTTAGGTTTCTTCTTAAATAACTAGGAGAATTAATAAAAAAAAATTCAGACTCTTTATGCTCTCCCTGTTTTACTGTTTTGAAGTTGGTCAAATACTTTTGTGATGTTGAACTATGGAAGCCACGGGACTAAGAAAGAATTTATTTGGAACCTTTATTCAATTGTTAAGAAGTATTTGTTTGATTGTATTGCCAGTACTGGGAACGTTATTGGTTTTGCTGTTTCAAAGTTGCTTAAATGCTTTAGTTCTAATGAATTTCTAGAGTTGTTTTGATGCAGTATACAGTAGGTTAATGTTAAATCTGGAGTTTTGATTTGCATGCTACCTGTTTTAGTTTTGACACTGCTAAGAGGTCAATACTATCCACTGATTTAATTGCAATATATGGCATTGCTGACATATACGATTCTGTAGTCAACTTGATATACATACAATAATTATGAACTCATAACACTTGGATGTATAATTCGTTTATTTGACATGCTAGTCCTGTTATTGAAATAGATCTTCTGTTAATGAGTTTAAGGGTGGCTGTAGTTTAGATGTGTACCTCACTTTTGGTGGTGTGTGTTAACAGCAGTTTTAGTTGCTGTACAGCTGGGAAATCCATGATAAACCGTAGGTCACTCTTCTAAATGAGTATGCTTTAATTGCTTTATTATGCTGAGTTGAGTTTTGGGGACCAGCACCTGTTTTGGTTACCTTGTAATGCTGAAACGTCTTGTAGCACTGCCGAAGTGTTTACCTGCCTTTGAAAATTATGTTGCTTGCTGGAAATCTTGGAATTCGGCTGGAGGTGTTTATTTGAAAATGCCTTTGTGTTTTTTTTGTTACCTGCCAAAGTATCTGCAAATGCCTCTTAGTTGTTTATTTAGCTGTTACGAAATTGCAGTGAGATGTTTTAATTGGTGGCAGCATAATTACTACCTTCTTGCATGTATGCTTGCTATAAAGTGTAGTAAGAATTCAAATGAATGATGGAGTTTTATGCTCAGATTATTTCTCCGTAGAATTTTAAATATTTCTGATATTAGAGTAAGTAACTTCGGTTAAGTAGAGTTTAAGTAAGTAACAGTCACCCTCAGAGTAGTAGTAGGAAGGGTGGGTTGTTACAGTTCCGACTTGAACTTGGTTAGTCGAGTCACTCAAGTTAACTTGCTGCTTAAGGTGGTCTATTTCCTTAAGTAACAAGTTATTTTGTTTTTCATATTTTGACAATTTTTTAAACAAGCATTTAACTACTTTAAGCAAGTTAGACTTAGAATAAATCGTTACCATATTTGGATCTTCCGATCCGTGGCTTCTTTCGGACTCGATGTCGATCTCGGACTCGTACTCTTCATCGGACTCAGAGTCGAAATCTTCATTTCTTGCCATAAATGCAAGATGGCTCGAATGCTTTGTTTGCTCCGTGTCAGATTCATCGGAAGAGGTCTCATCCCATGTTGCTTGGAGAGCTTTCTTTCGTCTTGTCGATTTAGGCCTTTCTTCCTTTCGATTTGGGCATTCATTTTTGAAATGCTCCTTTTTGTTGCATCCATAACAAATCACTTCTGATTTATTTTGGGTCTGGTTGAGTGGTGTCTTCTTGGCACTTTTTCTAAATTTCTTCTTCGTCAGCAATCTCCGGACCATGTTGACTAACTCTTCTTCATTTGTTGAGTCAGCGTTTGACTCGCTTTCAGACTCGATCTTTGTTCTTGTTTTAGTTTCCTTGTTTGGACCTGCATACAAAGTTACTCCTTTCTCAGCATGGCTTACGTTAGATTGTTCATGTAATTCCAATTCACAGAATAATTCATCTAACTTATGAATTGAAAGATCCTTAGAAACTTTGTATGCATATACAATTGATGCCCACAAAGAATTCCTTGGAAAAGCGTTTAATGCGTACCTTATTGTGTCATGGTTTTCAAGATTATGTCCGATCAGATGGAGACTGTTGAGGATGTCCTTCAATCGAGCGTGGAGTTGCGAAGCTGTCTCTCCGGGGAACATTTTAATATTGAATAAGTTATTTAAAAGCAAATCCCTTTTATTTACCTTAGATTCGTCAGTCCCTTCATGTAGTTTAACTAGGGAGTCCCACAGTTCTTTAGCATTGTCGTAGGGGTCGACTCGATTCAACTCCTCCATTGTGAGCCCACACTGAATGGTGTTGATCGCCTTGTAGTTTAGTTGTGCCTTCTTGATCATTGGAGGAGTCCAATCTTCTGGTTCTAATGGTGTTCCGTCTTTCATCGGCGGAGTGTAGCCTTTCAAGATCGTGAACCAAAGTTTGATATCAGACTTCAAGTAACACTCCATTCTATTCTTCCAATAACTGAAATTTTCTCCTTTGAATAGTGGAGGTCGGACAGTGTTGTATCCTTCTTGATAAGAGTTTGACATCCTTAAAAGAATAACAAATAGATTTCCAAGACTCTCGTCTTGGGATTAGTAGTGCTTGAAAAATACAAACAATAAGAGAAAAAAATATTCTAAAATAATTGATAAAAATAAGAAGTTTTAAAAAGATGCTTTGAAAAATGGTTAAGTAATTTCAGAGCTTACGAGGCTCTGATACCAATTGTTGGATTGGATAAGTGCAATAGATGGGGGGGGGGGGGGGGGGGGGGGTGAATATCACGTTTTTTTACAACTTTTCTTTTCATATTTAAAAAACAAGTAGAGTAAGCAGCGGAAAGTAAATGACTCGATTCGGTTACTTGGTTCGGAGCCTAGGTCGACTTCTACTCCAAGGCCCGCGATCCTTGACCGCACCGATGGGCAATCCACTATAATCCTTCTTTCCGAAATCCTCAGAAAGAAGCAGATCATACAAATGAGTAAGATAGTAACAACCTACTATCTTACTAATGAAATAATACAATGCAAGCTAAGAAATGATATACCGACAAAATGTAGAATTTGAAGCTCGGCAGTACTTTCGGACGGAGTAGCTTGAAGTGTTGTCGATGACTTGTAGCACGATCAGCTTGCACAGAGGAGATCTTTGAGATGATCAGTAAGAGTTGTAAAGCCTCAGACCTCGAGCCCCTTTTTATAAGTGTAATTGACGTTTGGTCGACCGATCCCTCTGTTCGGTCGACCGAACCAGCTCCCTTCCTTCCTGGCTGGAGTCTGATGCTGATTCGATCTTCGACATTAACTGGTCATTAAGGTTTCGGTCGATTGATCCTTCTTTTTGGTTGACCGGACATGCTCTTTCCCTGTTCATCAAAATTTGCCGAGATCCACTTTTAATGCTGCATTAATGGTTGATTGGTTCGGTCGACCGATCCATGGATTCGGTCAATCGATCAGCTTTATTTCCTTTTGCTTCTGATCGGTGCTGATTCTGTGATGAGTCATCAAGTTTGATCGTTTGAACATATTTATCGGTCGACTGATCAAGCTTTGATCTAACTCGGTCTGTTCTGGTCTAATCTGAACACTGCTTTGATTTCTCTTTGTTCGGTCGACCTATTCACCTGTTCGGTCGACCGATCCAGCCGGACCTACACAACAGTGTTAGACAAAGCATCCTGCAAAACAGATGTTAGCACAATAATATTATAATGCATGAGTAATATAAAAGACAATAGAACTATCTTGATCTCAACTTGGAAACCTTCCCGGTTTCTTCAGTTGGATCAGCGACTTAAGGTTGTTCCCTTAGGGAACTCGACCTCACTGTCGCTCCTCCAATTGTTTACCTCAACCTACCTGCCAAATTTAGATCCTCCAGATCTAGTTTGGACTTTTCACTTAGATTTGGTCGGCTCACCAGGACTTTTCTCTTGATCTTCGGTCCTCCAAACCTCTCGATCACACCGCCAAGCATCAGATCCTCTCGACCCACTTGGACTTGCACCTGAGTTCCATGATCTGCTAAGATTTCTTCTGCCTAGCGTCCAACTAAGTCTTTCCCGGTTGAGTAAACAACCTGCACACTTAGTTAACTTGTTAAATCACAACAAGACTTAACTTGAACCTTTGACAACATCAAAACTTTGGTTTGATTCTGGTGCAACTTGCACCAACAAAATATGAGTAATTTAGCTTTGTTGTTTTGATTATTTGTGGGGTTTAAGTTGTTCTAATTTTTTTTGTTTGCTATTTTGCTAACTTAATCTGTTGCTAATTTTTGCTAACTTAATCTCTAACCCTCCTCCTTTGACATTCATTAAAAAGACATGAGTAGACAACTAAGAGAAAAATATGCTAAGTAAAAAAAAAATACAATAGGATAAGTTCCAGGATTACTTGAGAGAGTTAAAAAAACTTTTATTACCATAAAGGCTTTCAAAATAGTTTCAAAAACTAATATCTTTACAAACTGTTTTAGAAAAGAACTTACATATAGAACTAATTTTTAAGAAGCTTTGAAAATAATAAGGTTTTTGCAAGACATCTTTCAAGGTAATTTTCAAACATGGAAATGAGTTTCAAATCGATTTTAAAGATATCCGTCAAAAATTATTACAACACTTATATCAGGATTTTCACAAGGCTAAGAATAATTTTTAAAATCTACTTTTAAAAAAAAATTTGAAGATGCTTAAAAGAACTGTGAGGAAAAATATAAGTTTTCCAGAAATAAAATTTTAAAAATGCTAGGTTTTGCAATAAAACTCAAGAATAAAATACTAAGTGTTGTAAAGCTTTTCAAAAATATTTTTCAAAAAGATGGTTTAAAGTAGTTTTAAAAAAAATTGAAATAGTTGTCAAATTTATTTTTCAAAACTTGAGAAATATGAGAGTTTTTCAAAACATATTTTCAAGGGTGGATTTATGAAAAACATAAGTTTGATTTGAAAATAATTTTTAGAAAAACTTGAAAATCAATTCTCCCCCTGAACATGAGATTAGTTCAAAATAATCTAATCAACTATAAATTATTCTTAACTGTCTAACCGTTAGTTACTAACTAACTATCAGAAGATAATAGCGTTCACTTGGTTAGTCAGGTTAAGTATTTTTATCCAGTTAGTATTTGACTAAACTTGATTACTTAACATGATCACTATAATTTTGGTATTTAACGTCCAGACTTATGTTAATGTAGTGATATAAGTATCTTAAGTTCAGACAATTTACTTATGCATCTCACTCTTTTCTAAGTTAGGCAATACACAAACAAGGTAGCCCTAATGAATTGGTGAGATACTCAAGTCCTAAATCTATAGAAGCATACTTTCTATGGTTTTGCTCTAGGCTAAAGCTAAAATTGATTTTGAAAAATTCTAAAATAAGGGAATTTTAAGAAAAATGTAAGGAAAAATTTTGCCCTAGAATTTGTAAATTATTTGAAAAATAATTTTGAAAATAGTGATCCTAGTCTATTAAATACATTCTTAATTTTAAAAAACTAATTATATATAGCAAGTCAAAAAATATACAATGCATAATAGTGTAAGTAATGTGATCAGGTCTGATCATCGTCGGCAGGTGGTGGAGGTAGAGGTCGCTCAGGTGCTCGCAGAGCCTGAAGAATCTGCTCAAATCTGGAGGTCATGCCATCTTGGAGAGAGGTAAATCTGGTGGTCATCTCCCCCGGAGTGCGCTAAATCCATTCGAGACTAACTGCCAAAGATGTGCGGATAACTCCTCCAGTCAAGCGAGTCGATCCTCGACGGATAGTTATGTCGAGGGCTAGGTCGAAGTTGAGGGTTGGGTCGAAGTCAGAGGATATCCAAAGAGTTCCTCAGCCGTAAACTCTGGCCACTCCTTGGCTAGAATAATCGGTGGAAAATCATCCTTGGTCTCGACTGGCTATGACCCAACTCTCCAGGCTAGAACCCCCTGAGCAGTGATGTCTATATGCACTAAAGCTAGCTGATGCTGACCAAACTCGTCATATGCACTAAGGGAACTAGATGTACCCTGGGTCATATCTACTCCTATGGTCGAAAATATGTATGTTAAGATGTGACAATAGGGCATATGAACCTGATGCCTAGTGACAAAACTGGATGCATGTATGATATTATGAAACATATGTAATGCAATGTCAATGTTTAGATGGTGACAGAGAGTATACAAAAAGAAGGAGTGGAAGGGTTGCATCATCGCAACGTCGCGAGATGTGATCGGCAAAATGCATGTGGCCAGGACTCGGTATAGGATATAGTCCTGGACCCTAAGGGAGAGTGACCTAAATTCAGTCACTATAGGTAGTCTCTCCTCCCCAAAAAAAAATACTTATAGCTAGTATCTAATGTAATATGGGAGTAGGGCTCGTTAAATGGCAGATCCCTATCAGGGTAGCACAAAAATGTGCATGCAGATTTCCTAAGCCCTAAACTATCATATAATAAGATGGGGGAAAAGTGAAAATCCTTTCCACCAACTCTGGTAAAGTAGGTTAAGTCATCTATTTTTTCTAAGTTGTTATAGAACTGAGCACATAAATCGAGATTTATTGCATGACTGCAGTAAACTAGTTCATCTAACTAGTAGTGCTCAATAATCTGTGTGATAGGGGCACAATATTGAGTAAAAAAGGTTCTACTTAAGTACCTAGATTTCAGGGCAACATATGTATGCTGTAAAAAAGACAACCTAAGCTGCTAAGTAGGGAATCTGGCATCAGTAGATGGAGTATTGCTAGGCCTAGGGGTAACATGTCATCTTTTCCTAATTTTATATAAGCATATAAGCACAAATTGACAAAGAAAACACATAAGAACTAAGGATTGACAAGATAAACTAAGTTGAGGTTATACCTAGGAGGCATTTTGAGGTTTTGGGGATGAAAATATTGAGAAATCATGGCTAGAAGGCGCCTTGTCGCGTCTGAAATCACAAATAGAAAGCCCTCTATTCATTGGAAAAACGCTTCTTGAAGACACCTTCAAGTTTAATGGAAGGCATCTTCATAAGTTGTGGAGGGCGCCTTCAAACAGCTGAAGGTGTCTTCCACCGCTTAGGCGGGATTTTTCCCGCCTCTCCTAAGGGCGCCTCCGATGGTGTCGAAGGTGTCTTTGGGAGGCCCCTTTTTAATTTTAATTTTAAGTTTATTTTTAATTTGAGTTTAAATTTTAATTTTTAATTTTAATTTTTAATTTTAATTTATGTTTAATTTTTTATTTTTAATTTAAGTTTAATTTTTAATTGTTAATTTAAGTTTAATTTTTAATTTTAATTTAAGTTTAATTTTTAATTCTTAATTTAAATTTAAATTTTTAATTTAAGTTTATTTTTTATTTTTTATTTTTAATTTAAGTTTTAATTTTAATTTTAAATTTACTTTTTAATTTTAAGTTTTAATTTTAAATTTTAAATTTAAGTTTAATTTTTAATTTTTAATTTTTAATTTTTAATTTAAGTTTAATTTTTATTTTTAATTTTAAGTTTTAGTTTTAATTTTAATTTTTAATTTTTAAATTAAAGTCCTTAGTCATCTCACCCGATCTACATTTTCAATCAGAGAATTCTATAATTTTGTGAGATGAGTTAAATTTAATTTCAGTGTTTGGTTTAACTTTGTATTAGATTCAGGTTTAACTTTGGGTTCAACAAACAGACATTCTTTGGATAAACTTCTGGGCTATGGTGGATCACATGGACATCATTAGAGTGACTATGCATTCGAAGTTTTCTAAATAGTCCTATCCATTGAACTTAGTACAAAACCTTGGTCTAACTAGTTAGGATTCGTAAGGGATAGCTTCAATTAGTTCCAATAAGTCAAATGCACCAAGTCGAAGTCATATCTTTCTAGACATGTATAGACAGAGTTTTCCTAAGCTACTATCATCCAAAACTTCACCAGTACATTTGTCAAGTTAAACTGTTGTCCCTATTTTGGCTAGTCCTAATTACCCAGCCGGGTAAGTTATTATTTTGGAGGTGCCAACTAATTTGGAGCCTCCCCTAAATTGTTGAGTTTGATTTTTAAGTTTTAGGTTTGTGTCGATTACTTTTATAATTATAGTGGACTTGATGATAATTTGATTTGTTTGATTTTATTTTATTTTTAAGTTTAGAATTTATTTTTAAAGATTTTTTTTGGTTTGAATTTAAGGTTTTAGTCGAATTTGATTCTATATAACGGATCTCATTTCTAGGTACATAATATTGGTTGATTCCTACTTGCATGGTTAGGCATGCTTTTGGAACCCAAGCTTTAGTTTGGATCTTGTTTTGATCAAATAATGATATAAAGGATTTGTTGGTTGAGCTGGACTTGTATCCGAGTCTAGACTTGTTGTACACAACTCTTTGCGGCCCAAGTATTATGTTGAGATACTTGGATCTGGTTGTGAATTTTTTTAGTAATTCTTTTAGTTCAATTATTTCATTTTTCAGTCTGAAATTATCCTCCTCAAGTTTTACAAATTGAGTTGGGATTTCAGCTTGAATTGGTTCAGTTGTTGAACTAGATTTTAATTATTTATTAAATTTGTGATTTTCTTTTGTTAGTTCATTTATGTAATTTTCAGAGTTAGTTAATTTTTTATTTAAACATACAATAATTTTGAAAAATCTTTTTCTTAAAGTAAAGTATACCTCATTGGAACCTTCGAAAACAAGTGCGGACTCTTTGTTTTATTCGGGTTCGGACCCGTTTTCTAATTCATTCTCCGATTCTGATTCGTAAGCCATCAGTGTGAGGTAGTTAGTGTGTTGCGGTTCTCCACCATCTGATTCATCTCCGGACGATTCATCCCACATCGCTTTGAGGGCCTTCTTTTTCTTCAGATTCGAGCAGTCGGTCTTGTAGTGCCCGTTCTTGTTGCATCTGAAGCAGGTCACATTCTTATTATTAGAATTGGAGGTGGAGTTGATCTTTTGCATGCCCTTTTTGATGAAATTCTTCTTTCTCCTGGTGAACATCTTTCTTAACAGGTTCACCAGGTGTTCTTCATCCTCTGAGTCTTGGTCAGACTCAATTTCAGGTTCAGGTTTGGTTCTAGACTTTTCTTTTGATGTCCCTGCAATAAGAGCAATACCTTTCTCAATTTTGGTGTTAGTCTGTTCGTGTAGCTCTAATTCACAAAATAGTTCGTCTAATTTTAATTTTGACAAATTTCTCGAAATCTTATAGGCATCTATGATGGATGCCCATAGTGCATTTCAAGGAAACACGTTTAGAGCATACCTGATTAGATCCTGATTCTCCATCTGGTGGCCGATGGTGTGAAGTTCATTGAGGATATCCTTTATCCTTGTGTGTAGCTGACTGGTAGTCTCACCTTCCTGCATTTTTATATTAAACAATTATTTAGATATAAGTCTCTTTTCATTACCTTTGCGTCGTTGGTCCCCTCATGTAGTTCTATGAGTTTGTCCCATAGAGCTTTGGCTTTTTTTGTGAGGGTCGACGCGGTTCAACTCTTCTTTTGTTATCCCGCACTAGATTGTGTTGAGGGTCTTGAAGTCAATTTGTGTTTTTTTCTTCATTTCCAAATTCTAATTTTCTGGGTCCATTGGAATTCTAGCGCTGTCCATTGGTGCTTTGTACCCTTTGGTGATGATGAACCACTGGTCAAAGTCTATTTTCAGGTACACCTCCATCTGCTTCTTCCAGTACGAGAAGTCATCACAGTTGAAGAGGGGAGGACGGGCGGTGTTGTATCCTTCGTTTTAGGTCATTTCATACCTATAGATAGAAAATAAAAAGAGGTGTCAAGACTTGGTCTTGGATTGATAGAGTTTGAAATAAAGAAATATAACAGAACTTGAGAGGTGTTGCACCAACTTCAAGTTAAAATCGAACGAAAAATTATCTAAAAGGTAAAGTTTTACTAATTCAAATAGAATGCGAAAAATAAAAAAAAATGATTCCCTTGGCTTGATTGGTGGTTGCATCAATTCAGAGCAGAACCTGCTCTCTTATACCACTTATTGGATTGATCACACGTGAAGGGGGGGGGGGGGGGGGGGGTAAATCATATGGTTTTTAAAAACTTGTTTTGTCGGTTTTAAAATCATAAGTATGCGCAGCGGAAAGTACGACTGAAATCAAAATTAAAAAGACACGAGAAAGACACAAGCGGTTTACTTGGTTCGGATCCTTCCGTGACTCCTACTCCAAGACCCAGGTCTCGCAGACCTATAGATGGATAATCCACTAAAAACCTCTTTCAGTACCTCTGGAAGAGAAAATCGAGTACAAACAAAGTTCGAACAAGTGTAACACACTGCACTTGTCCTTTTGTAGTAATCAAGTACACAAATGGAATGTTACCGACACTTTTAGAAATAGAAGTAGGAGCACTCGTGTGTCAGTGTCGGTCTACCAGCCGCGATCGGAAGTTCTCAAAGTAGTTGTTGGGTGCAGCAGCTTTGCAACAGAGTCATAGCAGAAGCCCGGGGCAGTCGGAAGCTCAAAAGGATGCGTGGTAGTTTGTATATCAATGTTGTTTGAATGCCTTCTCGAGACTGCCTTATATAAGGCATGGAAGGCACCTTCCATAGTTGTTGAAGGTGCCTCCAATGCGTTAAACTTGATCTTGAACAGCCTGACACTTATCCACAGCGAGGTCAAAATTTCACCCTACGGAAGTCCACCTGCAGAGTTTAACATGACAATCCTTATGAGCTCCTCTTGAGGACATTCTCAACCTAGATAACTAGGATACAGATTTCTTCTATAATCAACAACACACACTATAAGTAATATCATTTCCCAACTTATCGGGTATATTGATTTATCGAGCTAAACCTCACCCTTTGATAAGTCAAAGAAATAAATATTAAATATATGTGTTTGTTATTATATTAGGATTAAGAGCACACACTTCCATAATAACTAAGGTCTAGTTCTTTTATAAAGTCAGTACAAAAAGAACTTACCTAAAATGGTCCTACTCAATATACTTAGAGTGTATCAGTGTAATTTATTAATCAAGATAAACTAATACTTAATTACACTACGACTATTCTGATGGTTTGTTCCTTTCTATCTTAGTCGTGAGCAACTGTTTATAATTTATAAAGAACCGACAACATGATCTTCTGTGTGTGACACCATACATCATGTTGTCTACAATATAAATTAATTGAACAATTACATTTAACAAATAAATGTAGATATTGACCAATGTGATTCCTTTATTTCAAAAATAAATATTTACCAAAGCTAGGCTTTTAGTATACATTCCAACACTAATATGCAGAGGCTGAGAAATAGTAGAGCATTTACAAAGGGTGAAGTGGACCTACAAGTAGGCAATGATGTAAGAGTTGCTGCTATCGCTGTAGGAACATATTCCTTATCTTTGCCCACTGGTCTTGTTTTAGAACTAGAAGAGTGCTGCTATGTGTTTGCTTTAACCAAAAACATAATCTCTGTTTCTTGTTTAGACAAGAAGGGGTTTTCATTTATAATAAAGGATAAATATTATTCTATTTATTTAATGACATGCTTTATTGTAGTGCACCTCGGCTAAATGGACTCTATATTCTAGACTTTGAAAACTTAATCTATAACATAAATATCAAACAATTCAAGTCTAATGATTTGAACCAAATATATCTCTGTCATTGTGCCTTGGGTCACATAAATAAGAGTCACATATCTCAACTCCATAAGGATGGACTTCTGGATTCATTTGATTTTGAATTAGATGAGACATGCGAATCTTGTCTTCAAGGCAAGATGACTAAGACTCCATGTAGTGGACACAGCGAAAGAGCTAATGATCTATTAGGACTCATACATACTGCTATATGCGACCCTTTCAGAAAAGCAGCTAGAGGAGGCTATCATTACTTCATTACTTTCACTAATGATTTCAGTAAATACGTCTATGTGTATATGATAAGCACAAGCCAGAATCCTTTGAAAAGTTCAAAGAATTCAAGAATGAAGTACAAAACCAACTTGGTAAGCGTATTAAGATGCTTCAATCAGATTGAGGTGGAGAATACCTTAGCTAAGAGTTTCATGACCATCTCTTTGAGTGTGGGAACATATCTCAACTTACTCCACCTAGAATACTACAATCAAATGATGTATCAAAAAGGAGAAATTGTACTTTATTATATATGGTACGATCGATGATGAGTCAAACAGATCTTCCTACTTCCTTCTGGAGACATGCTCTAGAGACTGCCGCTTTTACACTTAACCGCATTCCATCTAAGGTCGTCATAAAGACACCATATACGATATGGACTGGGAAGAGTCCCAAGATGTCTTTCATGAAGATTTGGGGTTATAAGGCTTATGTTCGATGACAAGTCTCAGATAAGCTAGGACCAAATCAGACAAGTGTTATTTTGTAGAATATCCCAAAGAAACAAAGGGATATTACTTTTATAATCCCACACAAAGTAAAGTGTTTGTTGCCAGAACTAGTGTCTTTCCAGAAAAGGAATTTGTTTCTAGAAAAACTAGTGAGAGTAAAGTTGATCTTGAAGAAATTTAAGATACACAAACTAGCATTGATACCTTGATGGAAACTGAACAGGAACCACAAGATGTTGTGGATTATGATTTTGTTACACCATAAGAACTTGTAGAGCAACAACTTGTTCAAGTAGCACAAGCTCTACGCAGATCTGATAAGGCCCGTCGTCAACTTGAAAGACATTCTTTTCTCTTGTCTGACAATGGTGATGTAGTGCTAGTTGGTCTCAATGAGCCTACATCTTATCAAGAAGCTATACAAGGCCCAAATTCTGAGAAATGGCTAGACGTCATGAGATCCGAAATGGAATCCATGTACACTAGCCAAGTATGGACCTTGGTTGATCCACCTGAAGGGATCAAAACCATTGGGTGTAAGTGGGTCTTCAAACTGAAGACTAACATGGATGGTCTTTTGCATACCTATAAAGGTAAATTGGTGGTTAAAGGATTCAAGCAGATTCATTGTATAGACTATGATGAAACCTTTTCACTAGTTGTGATGCTTAAGTCTATTCAGATCATGTTTGCTATTGCCGCTTACTATGATTATGAGATCTGGCAGATGGATGTCAAAATCGCATTTCTTAATGGAAATCTACTCCAGGATGTGTACATGACACAACCTAAGGGGTTTGTAGATCTAGAGCATGCTGGAAAGGTATGTAAGTTGCAACGATCCATATATGGATTAAAGCAAGCTTCTAGAAGCTGAAATCTTCGATTCGATGATGCAATCAAAGTGTTTGGTTTCATCAAGAATGAAGATGAACCTTGTGTCTACAAGAAGGTTAGTGGCAGCACAGTCATCTTTCTCATATTGTATGTAGATGACATACTTCTCATTGGAAATGATATCCCTACTCTTCAATTAGTGAAGACTTGGCTTGAGAATTATTTCTTAATGAAGGACTTAGGTGAAGTAGCCTACATTTTAGGCATCAAGATCTAGAGATAGATATGAGATTATTTGATCTAAGTCAAAATACATATATTGACAAACATTTTTCCATGCAGCATTCTAAGAAGGGATTCCTGCCAATGTCACATAATGTCAGTCTTTCGAAGACTCAATGTCCTTCTTCTAAGGAAGAAAGGGACTGCATGAATCATATTCCTTATGCATCTGCTATAGGGTCTATCATGTATGTCATGCTTTGTACTCACCCAGATGTCTCATATGCATTAAGTATGACGAACAGATATCGGTCAGATCTAGTGAAGGTCACTGGACAACAGTCAAGAATATTCTTAAGTACTTAAAAAGAACTCAATATTATTTCTTGATTTTTGAAGGCAATGAAGAGCTTGATATAAAGTGTTACATCGATGCTAGCTTCCAAAATGACAAGGATGATTACAGATCATAGTCAAGATATGTATTTTGCTAAAATAGTGGTGTTGTGAGCTGGAAGAGTTCAAAGTAAGACCAATTCGCTGATTCTACAACAGAAGCCGAGCACATTGCCGCTTCAGTTGCAACTAAAGAGGTTGTTTGGATCAGGAAGTTCATTACAGAGCTTGGTGTTTTTCCTAGTATAGCGAACCCAATAGACCTCTATTGTGATAACAATAGGGCTATTGCACAGGATAAGGAACCTCGCTCTCATCAGAGATCCAAACATATACTATGGAGATTCCATCTCATTCGAGAGATCATCGATAGAGGAGATGTGAGGATATGTAAAGTATCAACCGATGCTAACATTGTGGATCCTTTAACCAAGGCTTTGGCACAGAGAAAGCATGATGGTCATACTAGGTCACTAGGTATTAGATATTTTAGTGATTGGCACTAGTGCTAGTGGAAGATTGTTAGTATGAGCCCTAGTACCAATTATGAGATGATTGTAAAGGGCTCCTTTTGTATCATATTTCATTAGTAAATAAAAGGTAAAGTTGGTTATTATATTTATTTCAGTTTAGTGCCGAATGAATAAGTATAATAATGTCCTAGGGTAGTAGGTTCTAATCTACAACATATCAATTAGTTGAATTGATAGTGAGATATGTAGATATATATAGAACACTACTCTAAACTATTCCTACTCAATCATTAATATACAAGGATAATATTAATTCATTGAGACTAACATGTAGGTTAATAGATGACTTAATCTCACAAGTCATGGATATGAGATATCAAGTTAACACATGGGTATATATTAGAGAATATATACTAAATGGCCTACCATGACAATGTTTCATGGATCGTTATATGAGTGTCATAAACTTTCTCATGTGACTATTGATATGAATAGTTCTTAGACCTGAAGTCACTACGGTTCTCTACATAAGGAGTTGTGTACTTTGGTATCGTCAAACATCATCTATAACATGGTGGACTATAAAGTCAATCACTGGATATGCAATGAGTTATGCGGAGGGATGTGAGTGATGTAGATGAGATCTATCCCTTATATATGACGGAAGCGATATCTATGGACCCCTTGATTAGTAGGACACAAGAAAGCATGACCATGCTCATATGAGTCAATATAAGATATTGAGCTTATTTGATTGAGTGTGTCTACTTAGAGATCAAGAAACACAAAGATTGATAAGAGGATGATATGGTCTATGCTTCATTGATCAATCTAGATATCAAGGATAGAAGGATTGAGTCATACAAGATAATAGTCATGGAAAGGTTAAGTCGGATCTCAACATTCTCATCACTTGATAAGCAATAATATCTTGCTAGATGTTACTTATTGCTTATGTATCTAAAATAGTTTTAGAGACATTACCAACATTACGAGAACATATTGGGTCACACACAAAGAACATATTGATTTAGAGATAGGTTCATTTTAGTTTGACTAAAATGTGATGAACCATTGGATGAGATTATTTTAGTGATTGACACTTAAGCTAGTGGAAGATTGTTAGTATTAGCTCTAAGAGTCAATTATGAGATGATTGATACATCCGAATTAGAATCATTGAGTTAGACTTAAATGAATCCAACCATATGGATTCAATCTAATCCGAATTAGACATGAGTTAAACTCAAGTGAATTCATTCACTAAAGAGGATTAATGGAGATTAATGAAACATTAGAAGAGTTAATTTCAAAATTCATTCAATTTCAAAATTGAATTAAAAAATGATAGTTTAAAAAATGGCCTTAATGGAGTTTTAATGCTTACTTATTAAGTCTCATTAAGTGAATTAATGCTCATTAAGTATTTTCATTGGATGAAGTACAAAAGTATTTTTCTCTCATTTTTGAGTATGAATTCATTCTCCTCTCTTTCTTTGGCCGAAACTCATTAGAGGGTTGCTAGAACAACCTTGAGTGTTGGTCTTCTCTATTTTCTTGTGTTCATGTGGATACCGAAAGAGGCACGGACATGTGATCGTGCTAAGATCCTAGCTGTCGGGAGATCGAGTACACGTATCAAAGGTATAACTCCCTATCATGTTAAAACTTAGTATATGTTTTCTTCCTTCGCGTTGATCTTCTAATAGGAACTAGATATTTTCTGCTGCACTTTCTGCGTGTTTAGCGCCCTAGTTCCTTACACTTTACTCACCGGGACTTCCCTTCTGCCTAGCTCCACTCACTAGAGCTTTCATCTGACTTCACTCACCAGGATTTTACTTCTTCCTAGCTTCACTCACTAGGGCTTTCACCTGGCTTCACTCACCAGGATTTTTCATCTACTTAGCTTCACTCACCAAAGCTTTCTATCTGCCTGGCTTCACTCACCAGGGCTTTCCATCTGCCTAGCTTCACTCATCGTGACTTTCAACACCAAATGTCCGGTCAACACTGACCCACCTAGATTTTCATCTTCTGCCAACCTTTCAGTTGGGCTTGCCCTTGCCTAACCTCCAGTTAAGACTTTTCAATCAAGGATCTGGTCAACCTTGACCTACTTGACCAATCATCACACATGAACAATTGCAAGTGCAATCTCCATATATTATCAAACATCAAAAATCCAAACATCAAGACTCAAACTTGAGTCAACTCAAGCTTAGTCAACCTGGTCAGCCTTGACTCAGGGGATATTGCACCAACAAAGACTTCTCATTACTTAAGATTACCTCTCCCTAGGGTTGTCCAGCTTCACTCACTAGGACTTCCATTGTATGGTTTCACTCACCAAGACTTCCATCACCTAACTTTACTCACTAGGGTCCGACTTCATTCACCAGAACTTCCACTACCTAGCTTCACTCACTAGAGCCTGACTTCACTCACTAGGACTTCTCCTTGCCTAATCTCCAATTAGAACTAATCACTCAGTAGACTTCTCACCTGTCTATCCTTCAGTTAGGATTTACCCTTGCTAGTCATCTAGTCCTAACTTGACTTCTCTCTTCCAAACATCAAGTCCTGTTTAGATCAAGCCTTGGTCAAACTGACCAGACTTAGGTACATTGTCAAACATCAAAACTTCCCTAGAAGTTGATTGCATAAACAGTGTATAAGTTCAGCTATAATAATTACGAAATCTTAGTTACGGATTGTAGCTATTACAATATGCACCCTAAATTTAGGATTTAGGAAAAAAATAAATATATAAGAGATATATAATAATGAAACAGTATTATAAAGGATAGTTGATGTTAGAGTGTATACTAAAAGCCTAGCTTTGGTAAACATTTATTTTTGAAATAAAGGAATCACATTGGTCAATATCTACATTTATTTGTTAAATGTAATTTGCTCAATTAATTTATATTGTAGATAACATGATGTGTGGTGTCACACACAGAAGATCATGGTATCGGTTATTTATAAATTATAAACAGTTGCTCGCGACTAAGATGGAAAGGAACAAACCATTGGAATAGTCGTAGTGTAATTAAGTATTAGTTTATCTTGATTAATAAATTACAGTAGTACACTCTAAGTGTATTGAGTAGGATCATTTTTAGGTAAGTTCTTTTTGTACTGACTTTATAAAAGAACTAGACCTTGGTCATTATGGAAGTGTGTGCTCTTAATCCTAATGTAATAACAAACACATATATTTAGTATTTATTTCTTTAATTTATCAAAGGATGAGATTTAGCTTGATAAATCAATAGACCCGATAAGTTAGGAAATGATACTACTTATAGTGTGTGTTTGTAACGACCCAATTTTCCCTATTTCAAGTTCTAAAAGTCCATAAAAATATTAGGAAATATTTTTAAAATATTCTAGAGATTTTTAGGAATTTTTAGAGTATTTTTACCTAATTTTTGGAGGTCGTTTAGTAGGATTACAAAAAGAAAGAAGTTTTAAAAAAAAACATTGAAGGTGAGATTCGAACTCATGACCTCGGGTCGGACTGACCCAAGCAAAACCGGCCCAACCAGCTGAGCTACACGGTTTTGTTAACCTTATATAGTGAGAACTAAGTTTATAGCATAGTTAATGATTAGGGAATAAATTGAGAAAAAGTGCGCGGCTGAGGGATTGAAGCCGAGACCTTTGACTTGGTTAAAACTCGGTTGACCAGCTGTGCCAGCGAATTTGGTTAATTAAGGAAAGAATGGATTATATTTAAGGTATAGTAATTAATAAAAATCTTGATATAAGAAGAGGTTTAAGTTTTTCCCGAACCCTAAATTTTTTTCACCCGAACCTCTCCTCCTCTCTCGCGAACGGCGGCGGCGACTTCGCTGTTCGGGCGAAAAGGGCGACGGAGCTAGGCTTTTTCCGGCCGGTCTTCACCCGTGTGCGACCACCATCGTCGAGGAGAGCTTGTGAGCACGAAGAAGAGCCGAAATCCAAGCTATCCGAAACCCTAGTAGCATTAGAAGCTCCCCCTTTTCGGTTGTAAGTCCAAGAACAGCGAGGTGAGTTGCTACTCACCTGCAATAGGAGTAGTTCCGCGAGTCTTGATTTGCGAATGAGCTTTGATTTGGTATTTCTGCGCCTTCCTGTTGTTCGGCTGGTTTTTGATTCTTGCGATTTTGGGTGTTGCTACCGTGGGTTTCAAAGAAGGATCAAAAGATGGTTTAGTTTAATTGAGTATCTAGATTGAATTAAATAACAAGAAATAGTTACATATATGTGTAGTTATATATAGTTCTGTATCTTAAAAGATTTCGGAGCATGTTTCATGAAGCTTGTATTTTTCTTTGTTTGCTGTCATGAAACAAAAAGGAAGAAGAGAAGGATTAGTTTAGGTTAGGCATGAAGAACAGTTACAAAATTTAGGTTTCCAGTAGCAATTTATCCTATTAGCAGCACATTGGTATTCTTTTGGTTGTCTACTGTGGTTTTCATGAAGCAATTAAAACCTTGAATTGTTCCTTACCAATCTGATAAAGCATAATTGGAAATTTTGGGTTGCTTTACAATAAGGGTTAAGCTGTGAAGGTGTTATTTAAGTTTGTTTTAATTTTACAGGAAAATGAAGTTGATGCTTCATCTTTGGTTGTCAATGCTTTTCAAATTGTGCTAGAATAAATTAGATAGTTGTGGCATAATCAACAACCTAAATGTAGCATTCCAGTTTTAGTTACCCTTGGCCACCTTAGGCGCTTGAGCAGTTTCATTTGTGTTATTTAGAGGGCACGAACAACCTTTAGTCTGAGTACATAGTATTAGTTTTATTTGCTAATAATTAAGCATGATCAGTTTAACATGAGCAGTTTTATTTTAGAGTTAGCTTAAAAAATTCAAATTCAGTTTTCTTGATTCATATTTGTTGTAGCATGCTTAGAGAGCTCAGTTTGCTTTCCTTTGATTTATGTTTATTGTAGCATGTTTAAAGAAGTTTGATTTGTTTTCTTTTGCTTGATTCTGTTGATACATTTTTAAAGAATCTTGTTGTTCTATAAAAACTCTAGTATCTACCTGTAGGTGGGAAAAATAAGAGTTTTAATAAATTCTTTAGAGCTTTATAAGAAGTTATAAGAAAGAGAGACCAAGGTCTTAATAGGATCCCTAATTTTAAGAATTGGGATCAGTAGCATATCAAGTGCTCAAATAAATGCCAAGACATTTTATTATAAGAGAATTAAAGAATAACAAGTATAAGGAAGTAATAGTTAAAAAGAAAATAAGTATTTTACTTTTAAATGGAATGTATCGGACACAAGATCTATTGGGTGGGCTCCTAGATCGCCCCTAGGCACAAGATCGCCTAGAAGTACCTTAGTAGTTTCAGGATTAGCTACCTCGATTCTTATTAAGGATGCGCGCAAATTGGTACAATGCCGGACCCAAGAAAGAAGTTGATTATTATTTTTAAGTATTAAAGTATAAGTTTTTAATCAAGAAGAACTTTATTATTGATTTGAAGTAATAAAGTATAAGTTTTGGAACAAATGAAACAAGTTTCACATATGCTTAGAATTTAGTAAGTTAAGTTCTTTATGCTAGTATGATAGTATAGATTTTCTATACATGTTTAGTATTTCAGCTAGTATGATTTCTTTATTGGTTTATGAGCATGATTAGCTATGCATATTTAGTATTTCAGTTAGTATGATTCTTTTGCTATGTATGAGCATGAGTAGCTTTACATGTTAGCATTCAGTTTTAGCATGTTTTTATTTATATACATGCATATCGAGTTTTTGTGAGTTAGATAGCGCTCACTAAGCTTTATGCTTATAGACTGCATTTCCTCCTACTGCAGATAAAGGAAAAGCTAAAGTATGAAAGGAATGTGACAAGGTGGTGGTGATGAAGGTGTGTGATGGCTGGACTATGGAGGGATCAAGAGTTTGTTAAGGAGTTGTTAAAACTTACCTGTTTAGAGTTTCCTTTTCTTTTCTCCTTAATGCTATGATGAAGTTGAGATTGTAATTGAGTTTATTCCGCACTTGTAGCTTGTTATGTCTTATCGTTGGAGTTCTATCTGTTTACTATTGCTAGAATAGTTTTCTTTTAGTTATTGTGACATTATTACTGCGTGGTTGTGAAGTATATATACCAGCCGCATGTGGCTGATGGTTTATTATCTGTTTGTATTGCTAATTTGGTCACCGGTACAGGGGAGACTCTGCCGAAATTTTTCGGTAGGGATTCCTCGTGGTTTTTAATTATACCGGTTAAGTTGAGTTAGTAGTTAAGTAACGGTCACTCTTAGAGAGTAGTAGTAGTAGTAAGAAGGGTGGTCATTATAGTTGGTATCAGAGCAGTTTCCATTCTCCAGCATCACACACACATCAGCATCATCCTTGCCGTCTCCATGTAAGAAAGTATTTAAATTCTTTCTTTATTCTGCTTTCCTTATTATTAACTGCAGTATTGAGTATTTGTTTTTGAATGCTTAAGTAAGATAGAAGATTTTGTTTCCCTTTTCTATATTCATATATAAGTATGATTAGAAGGGTTAGAGAAGCTATTAAGCCTTTTCCTCTGCATAATTAGAGGTCAAGAAGAGGACGTCCCTGTACCGTTCGTACTGAGGACCGAGTTCAGGAGAACGAAGAGCCCATAACCCTTGGGCCTATTCTCTCTGAAGTTGTTACTCAACTTCAGAGACAAGTAGCGAGCAGCAGCAAGTGATTGCCAATCTAATGGCCAATCAGAAGCCAGCTCCTCCCACTCCCCCAACCATTAATGTGGAGACCCCAGTGGTAACTGAAGTCCTATCGGTTGTCCTAGAAGTCGCCACAACACCTAGAAGACAAGAAGCATACCTCATCCAGTGGCTGAAGCTGAAACCAGAAAGCTTCTCAGGCACGACTGAGCCCTGGGATGCCCAGGCTTGGTTCAAGACACTTGAGAGCACAATGAAGCTTCTTGACTGACCAGAAGTCGAGAAGGTTGATACCATTAAGTGTGCCTCTTTCTGCCTATCTGGAGATGCTTGTATGTGGTGGGAGCGAGTTAAGAGTAAGAGAGCAGTCAACTGGATGAGCTAGGTTGACTTCGAGACAGAGTTTTACGAAGAAGTCTTCCGTCAACGAATCACCAATAAACATTATGAGTAGTTTATAGAATTTAGACCAGGTGACCTACCAGTAGAAGAAGCGGTTAAAAGATTTAACAGGCTAGCTCACCTTTGCCTAGAGTTAGTAAGTACAGTGAAAGAACGAGTCAGAATTATGCTCCTAATGCTGAGACCAGAAATAACACCTAATGTGAGTAGTGAAACTCACCGACCACAGATTTGTGAAGAGCTGGTCAGCAGGGCATTAGTGAGCACAATCTGAACAGCATCAAGGCACAACAAATGTAACACAAGTCAGTCAAGATAGAAGACAAGACAGTGGGGAAACAGAGACCCCAATCAAGTAATCAGAACTGGAAGGACAAAGATAACAAGAAAGACCCAGGCAGGAAGATGTTCGGGTAGTCTGTGAGTATCCAGAGGTATTCCCAGAAGAGCTACCTGGACTACCTCCCAATAGAGAAGTGGAGTTTGAGATTGAACTGGTTCCTGGTACCGATCTAATTTCAAAAGCTCCATATCGCATGTCTCCAGCAGAGCTAAAAGAGTTACAAGAGCAACTTCAGGAGCTACTTGACAAAGGCTTCATCCGCCCTAGTCACTCACCTTGGGGAGCTCCTGTGTTGTTTGTCAAGAAGAAGGATGGATCTATGCGGATGTGCATAGATTATAGAGCTCTGAATCAAGTGACCATCAAGAACAAGTATCCACTGCCCAGAATTGATGACTTATTTGATCAATTGAAAGGGGCAACGGTGTTCTCCGAGATAGACTTGCGCTCTGGGTACCATCAGTTGAAAGTGAAGGAAAGTGATATACCCATAACAACTTTCAGGACCAGATACGGACACTATGAATTCGTAGTCATGCCTTTTGGTGTGACTAATGCGCCTGCAGTTTTCATGGACCTGATGAACAGAGTGTTCAGAGAATACCTTGACAAATTTGTCATTGTATTCATCGACGACATCCTAATCCATTCAAGGACCCCAGAGGAGCATGACACGCACTTGAGAATAGTTCTGCAGACCCTTCAACAAAAGCAGCTCTATGCTAAATTCTCAAAGTGCGAATTTTGGTTGGAGCAGGTGGCGTTTCTAGGTCACATCGTTTCTAGAGAAGGCATTCAAGGAGATCCAGCCAAAGTATAAGCGGTCAGCAATTGGAAGAGACCCAAGAATGCCAGGGAGATCATAAGCTTCCTTGGTTTAGCTGGGTACTACAGGAAATTCGTGGAAGACTTTTCCAGAATAGCCTCTCCACTTACAGCCCTCACCAGAAAGAACAAGAAGTTTGAATGGTCAGATAAATGTGAGCAGAGTTTCCAAGAGCTAAAGAAGAGACTAACCAATGCTCCCATTCTGACAGTTCCAGAGAGTGACAAGAGTTTTGACATCTACAGTGATGCTTCCAAGATGGGCCTAGGAGCTGTACTCATGCAAGAAGGAAAAGTTATAGCTTATGCTTCCAGGCAACTCAAAGACTACGAGAAGAATTACCCCACTCATGATCTTGAGCTGGCAGCTGTGGTCTTTGCACTGAAACTCTGGCGACATTACCTGTATGGAGTCCAGTGCAGAATCTTCACAGACCATCAGAGTCTTAAGTACTTCTTCACTCAGAAGGACTTAAACATGGGACAGTGTAGGTGGCTAGAGTTGGTCAAAGATTATGACTGTGAAATCCTCTACCATCCAGGCAAAGCTAATAAAGTGGCAGATGCACTAAGCAGAAAATCCAGTGCATTCCTGATGTCTTTGTCATCATTAGCCCTACCATTGCAGAAGGAGTTGTCAGATTTTGGTATGGAAATTATTTATAGGCAACTCTCTGCATTGACCTTAGAGTCAACCCTACTTGAGGATATACAGAGAAAGCAAAGTGAAGATCCTGATATCCAAAAGATCAAGCAAGGGATACAGGAAGAAGGAAATTCGGAGTTTCAAGTATCAGACAATGGAATTCTTTATCAGGGGAGCCGCCTTTGTGTTCCCAATGACGAAGAGCTGAGAAAGAAAATTTTAGAAGAAGCTCATAGTACACCTTATTCCATGCATCATGGTTCTACCAAGATGTATCAAGACGTGAAACAAAGATTCTGGTGGTCTGGACTCGAAAGAGATGTAGCTAAATATGTCAGTACCTGCCTGACATGTCAGAGGGTCAAAGCAGAACACCAGAGACCAGGAGGAGTTCTACAGCCTCTTCCTATACCAGAGTGGAAGTGGGAAGACATATCCATGGACTTCATAACAGGTCTCCCAAAACCACAAATGGATATGATGCAATATGGGTGATAGTGGACAGATTGACCAAGTTTGCTCATTTTCTAGTCATCAGGGTGTCTCACTCTATAAAGCAGTTGGCACAGCTGTATGTTAAAGAGGTGATCAGACTTCACGGGGTTCCTAAATCTATTGTTTCTGATAGAGATGGGCGCTTCACCTCTCACTTTTGGGAGTGTGTTCAGAATGCACTAGGCACCAAACTCAAGTTCAACATGCCTTTCCATCCACATGATGGATGCAGAGCGAGTAAATCGATTCTAGAAGATATGCTCGAGCTTGTGCACTAGATTTCAAGGAAAGTTGGTGCAAGTATCTATTTAGCTGAGTTTGCCTACAACAACATCGTGCCACCATCAAGATGGCTCCTTATGAGGCATTGTATGGCAGAAGTGCAGATCACCCATTTGGTGGCAAGAAGGTGAAAGAAGAGAGATGGAAGTGGAACTGGGCATTCAGGCGATAGATGAGACTACTCGTGCTATCTAGAAGATCGACAGAGGATTGAGACGCCTGAGTAGATGTAAGAGTTATCGACACGCCAGAGGCCACTTGAATTCCAAGTAGGGGATTCAGTCTTTCTCAAGGTCGCTCCTATGAAGGGAGTGATGAGATTTGGCAAGAAGGGCAAATTAAGTCCTTGTTATGTAGGACCTTACCTGATCACAGAAAGGATTGGGAAAGTAGCTTACAGGCTGGACTTACCACAAGACACGTCAGCAATACACAATGTATTTCATGTTTCCATGCTAAAGAAGTGTCTCCATGACCCTAGCCAAGTGATTCAGCCTCAGTCAGTGCAGATCCAAGAGGATCTTAGTTATGAGAGCAGACCTACACAGATAGTGGACAGAGCAGTCAAGAGACTAAGAAATAAAGAAGTGCCACTAGTGAAGGTTGTCTGGCAGAATCAGAAGCACAAGGAAATCACTTGGGAGCGGGAGGACAGTATGAGACAGAAGTATCCAGAATTGTTCTAAGTTCGAGGACGAACTTTTTATAAGGTATGGGGAATTGTAACGACCCAATTTTCCCTATTTCAAGTTCTAAAAGTCCATAAAAATATTAGGAAATATTTTTAAAATATTCTAGAGATTTTTAGGAATTTTTAGAGTATTTTTACCTAATTTTTGGAGGTCGTTTAGTAGAGTTACAAAAAGAAAGAAGTTTTAAAAAAACGTTGAAGGTGAGATTCGAACCCACGACCTTGGGTCGGACTGACCCAAGCAAAACCGGCCCAACCAGCTGAGCTACACGATTTTGTTAACCTTATATGGTGAGAACTAAGTTTATAGCATAGTTAATGATTAGGGAATAAATTGAGAAAAAGTGCGCGGCTGAGGGATTGAATCCGAGACCTTTGACTTGGTTAAAACTCGGTTGACCAGCTGTGCCAGCGAATTTGGTTAATTAAGGAAAGAATGGATTATATTTAAGGTATAGTAATTAATAAAAATCTTGATATAAGAAGAGGTTTAAGTTTTTCCCGAACCCTAAATTTTTCTCACCCGAACCACTCCTCCTCTCTCGCGAATGGCGGCGGCGACTTCGCTGTTCGGGCGAAAAGGGCGACGGAGCTAGGCTTTTTCCGGCCGGTCTTCACCCGTGTGCGACCACCATCGTCGAGGAGAGCTTGTGAGCACGAAGAAGAGCCGAAATCCAAGCTATCCGAAACCCTAGCAGCATTAGAAGCTCCCCCTTTTCGGTTGTAAGTCCAAGAACAGCGAGGTGAGTTGCTACTCACCTGCAGTAGGAGTAGTTCCGCGAGTCTTGATTTGCGAATGAGCTCTGATTTGGTATTTCTGCGCCTTCCTGTTGTTCGGCTGGTTTTTGATTCTTGCGATTTTGGGTGTTGCTACCATGGGTTTCAAAGAAGGATCAAAAGATGGTTTAGTTTAATTGAGTATCTAGATTGAATTAAATAACAAGAAATAGTTACATATATGTGTAGTTATATATAGTTCTGTATCTTAAAAGATTTCGGAGCATGTTTCATGAAGCTTGTATTTTTCTTTGTTTGCTGTCGTGAAACAAAAAGGAAGAAGAGAAGGATTAGTTTAGGTTAGGCATGAAGAACAGTTACAAAATTTAGGTTTCCAGTAGTAATTTATCCTATTAGCGGCACATTGGTATTCTTTTGGTTGTCTACTGTGGTTTTCATGAAGCAATTAAAACCTTGAATTGTTCCTTACCAATCTGATAAAGCATAATTGGAAATTTTGGGTTGCTTTACAATAAGGGTTAAGCTGTGAAGGTGTTATTTAGGTTTGTTTTAATTTTACAGGAAAATGAAGTTGATGCTTCATCTTTGGTTGTCAATGCTTTTCAAATTGTGCTAGAATAAATTAGATAGTTGTGGCATAATCAACAACCTAAATGTAGCATTCCAGTTTTAGTTACCCTTGGCCACCTTAGGCGCTTGAGCAGTTTCATTTGTATTATTTAGAGGGCACGAACAACCTTTAGTCTGAGTACATAGTATTAGTTTTATTTGCTAATAATTAAGCATGATCAGTTTAACATGAGCAGTTTTATTTTAGAGTTGGCTTAAAGAAATCAAATTCAGTTTTCTTGATTCATATTTGTTGTAGCATGCTTAGAGAGCTCAGTTTGCTTTCCTTTGATTTATGTTTATTGTAGCATGTTTAAAGAAGTTTGATTTGTTTTCTTTTACTTGATTCTGTTGATACATTTTTAAAGAATCTTGTTGTTCTATAAAAACTCTTGTATCTAGCTGTAGGTGGGAAAAATAAGAGTTTTAATAAATTCTTTAGAGCTTTATAAGAAGTTATAAGAAAGAGAGACCAAGGTCTTAATAGGATCCCTAATTTTAAGAATTGGGATCAGTAGCATATCAAGTGCTCAAATAAATGCCAAGGTATTTTATTATAAGATAATTAAAGAATAACAAGTATAAGGAAGTAATAGTTAAAAAGAAAATAAGTATTTTACTTTTAAATGGTATGTACCGGACACAAGGTCCATTGGGTGGGCTCCTAGATCGCCCCTAGGCACAAGATCGCCTAGAAGTACCTTAGTAGTTTCGGGATTAGCTACCTCGATTCTTATTAAGGATGCGCGTAAATTGGTACAATGCCGGGCCCAAGAAAGAAGTTGATTATTATTTTTAAGTATTAAAGTATAAGTTTTTAATCAAGAAGAACTTTATTATTGATTTGAAGTAATAAAGTATAAGTTTTGGAACAAATGAAACAAGTTTCACATATGCTTAGAATTTAGTAAGTTAAGTTCTTTATGCTAGTATGATAGTATAGATTTTCTATACATGTTTAGTATTTCAGCTAGTATGATTTCTTTATTGGTTTATGAGCATGATTAGCTATGCATGTTTAGTATTTCAGTTAGTATGATTCTTTTGCTATGTATGAGCATGAGTAGCTTTACAGGTTAGCATTCAGTTTTAGCATGTTTTTATTTATATACATGCATATCGAGTTTTTGTGAGTTAGATAGCGCTCACTAAGCTTTATGCTTATAGACTGCATTTCCTCCTACTGCAGATAAAGGAAAAGCTAAAGTATGAAAGGAAGGCGACAAGGTGGTGGTGATGAAGGTGTGTGATCGCTGGACTATGGAGGGATCAAGAGTTTGCTAAGGAGTTGTTAAAACTTACCTGTTTAGAGTTTCCTTTTCTTTTCTCCTTAATGCTATGATGAAGTTGAGATTGTAATTGAGTTTATTCCGCACTTGTAGCTTGTTATGTCTTATCATTGGAGTTCTATCTGTTTACTATTGCTAGAATAGTTTTCTTTTAGTTATTGTGACATTATTACTGCGTGGTTGTGAAGTATATATACCAGCCGCATGTGGCTGATGGTTTATTATCTGTTTGTATTGCTAATTTGGTCACCGGTACAGGGGAGACTCTGCCGAAATTTTTCGGTAGGGATTCCTCGTGGTTTTTAATTATACCGGTTAAGTAGAGTTAGTAGTTAAGTAACAATCACTCTTAGAGAGTAGTAATAGTAGTAAGAAGGGTGGTCGTTACAGTGTTGTTGATTATAGAAGGAATCTGTGTCCTAGTTATCTAGGTTGAGAATGTCCCCAAGAGGAGCTCATAAGGATTGTCATGTTAAACCCTGCAGGTGGACTTAGTCCGACATGACGATGAAGTTGAGTGGTACTACTCTCGGAGATAGATATTAATTTAGTGAGTTGTCAATAACTTACTTAATTAGTGGACATTCGTTATCTTAAACACAGGGAGACTAACACACTCATGATAAGAAGGAGCCCATAATGTAATTTGGGATTGGTGTGGTAGTGCGATAATAACTCTCTAGTGGAATGAGTTATTATCGATGAACTTGAGTTGTGTGTTCGGGGTGAGCACGGGATACTCAAGCTCATCGGAAGGCCAAAACCAATTTCTCCTCTAGGTCCCTGTCGTAGCCTCATCATAGCCTCAAATCCATCCAAATGTAAGGCTCTTCTTGGTGTCCAAGAAGTGAGTCGGTCCACTGCTTGGTGACCAAGCAAGGGTCGGTTACATCCTCTTCTATAGGGGCCGGCCCTTTGCTTGGTGACCAAGCATGAAGGGGCTGACCACAATAATTCAAAAAGGGAGGGTTATTTTGAATTTTTAAAATATTCTCTTTGTAGAAAACTTTAAGTTTTAAAAGAGAGATTTTAATTTTTAAAACATTCCATATTTGAATTATGCCACATTTTTAATAGAGAGTTTTAAAAGTTTTAAAACTTTCCTTTTTTAACCATCCTCATAGTTTAAGAAAAAAAGGAAAATAAGTTTTAAGATTAAAATTTTCTATCATCATGTTAAAAAAGGAAATTTTATAAGAGAAGTTTTAAATTTTAAAACATGATTTTAATTTTTAGAAATTTTCCTTTTTTAACTCTCACTTTAGGAAATTAGGAGAGGGCTTGTAAAATTTTATAATAGCTTATAAAATTTTATTAAAAATTTATTTTTCCTTTTTTCTCTTGATGAGGTGGTCGGCCACCTTGCTTGGTGCCCAAGCAAGGGGCCGGCCATAATTAGAATAAAAAAAATCATCACAAAATTAATGTTGGTGATTGATTCAATCAAGAGGAAAGAAAAGGAAAAATAAAAAGGGAAAAGGAAAAACTAGAGGATGATTTTATTTTTTTGTAAAAAGTTTTTCCTTATTTGCCTTGGGCAAGTAATATAAAAGAAGGGGTGAGGAGGCCTCATGAGATACAATTCTTATTCTCTTGCTTGGAGAACCTCAAGTGGCCGGCCCTCCCTCTCCCTTCTCTTTCCCTTTTGCTTTCTTCTCCTTGGTGGTGGCGGTGGCCGAATTTTAAAAGAAGAGGAAGAAGCTTTTGGGTGGTGTTCATCTTGGAGGATCGTCGCCCACACGACGTCCAAGGCGAGGCGTGGAATACGGCAGAAGATCTCGAGGTCATTAGCTTACAAAGAGAAGGTATAACTAGTAATTTTCTTCCGCATCATACTAGTTATTTTCTTTGTAATAATTCTAAATACAAGAGGCAATTAGATCTAGTTTTTCGAATTAGTTTTTCAAGTTTGTGTTTTCTTCTTTTTCAAATTTGTGATTCGATTGTTCTTTTTGGTTAACCTAGAGTTATTTAAGGAAATTAGATATTAGCTTTCCTTAAAAGGCTTTGTCTAGGCGGTGATGGTTGCTCCCATATCCAAGAAGACCATGTGCCTCGCCATGCAGTCCTGGAAGCCAATTTTGGAAATTAATATTTAATGGAATTAATAACATAGGTGGATTTGAATCAATAGTGTTAAGTTCCGCTTGCGATTCAAATCTAAACCATTAAGAATAGATAAGTTAAATTTGGAATCAATGATGTTAAGTTCCGTCTGCGATTCCTAATTTAACTTCTAAAGAACACAATAGGTTATTTAAGGAAAGGTTCGACACTTGTACAAAAAATTTTTGTACAGTGGAACCGGTACGTTTTCCTTGGACTAACCAACAATTGGTATCAGAGCTAGGATTTGCCTCTGTGTGTTTAGAATTCAAATAGGTTATGCACATGTCATACATAATTTAGGCAGGATAATAGTAGGATGTGCTAACTCTTTGGTTGCAGGCTCCAACTATTATGCTTATTGATGTTGTGTGTGATTGGACCCTTGGAAATGTCAAGGGCAATATTTTGTGTGTGCATGATTGTA
This sequence comes from Zingiber officinale, assembly GCF_018446385.1. NCBI lineage: Eukaryota > Viridiplantae > Streptophyta > Magnoliopsida > Zingiberales > Zingiberaceae > Zingiber > Zingiber officinale. The sequence continues at coordinate 80,385,072 of NC_055994.1, forward strand.
TGTAACTAATACAGCAAGAGCTGTATTAGCCCTAAGATTTTAGAATTTTATTTTCTATCTAGATTACATGTACATTCCCTCGTGGAATATAGGATCGATATATGTAAAATTCTATTTTTGTCGCGGATCGGATTCTTGCGAGGCGTGGTACTTATGGAGCACCAGAGGCGCAGCGGAATAAGAAGCAAGATGGATGCGACTACTCGACCCGATGACAGTGGCTAAAGATGGCAGCAGCTAGGGTTGGAGCACACGGAGGACAGTGATGGAAAATGCCATAATAGTTGGAAAAATAATTTCCATATTTATTGCTTTTATTTACTGTGATGTGTGTGTATGCATGAGATATATGCTAGGATAGTTTAAAATTCCTCACTTTAAATAACTAAGTGGGAGAGAGATTTATTTTAATAAATTCCACGGTCTCCATTACTGGTTTGTAAGTGATGCAAACAAACTTACGCGTTGGCTTTGAGTGCCTTCCTCCATATCGGATGAGTTTGTTTGTGGATCACTAGATCAAACTTCCATTTTGGATGACTATAGGAAATTAATTAAGAGCGTGTGTTCTTCCCCATCAGAAGGTGCACAATCTTATTAATGGACTTAGTGCCAAGTAATGGTATACACTTAGGCACGTCTAATAGTATCCTCCCCATCGGAGTCACTGCTATTATTTGTGTGACCGAAGGAAACCAACTATTAATTTTATTTGTCAAAAGTTAAGTTGACAAGATAATAAAATTAATGGGTTACACCCTTCTTTTACAATTGTTGAATTTGTATACGTCCACACTATCGTGGCATACAAAATTCACGGTGTTTTGATGTGTTGGTTAATTTAAAATAGTATTGTTTGAGGAACCAATATTATTCTAAATTTAGAGTCCTGACCAAAGTTATTGTTGTGATTCTTAGGATGACTTTCAACCCACTGGCCATTATACTGAAAGAGAACAAACTTACTCGACCCAACTATATAGATTGGAAAAGAAACCTGGACATTGTCCTTATTGTTGAAAGCTATAAGTTTGTACTGACTGAGGCTTGCCCTGATGCACCTGACGGTGACTCTACCCCAGAGGAGATTGAGTTGAGTATCATAAGAAATGGGTAAAAGCTGATGAGATGGCGGTGTTACATTTTGACATCAATGTCAAATTTATTGCAACATCAGCATCAAGATTTACCAACAGCTTATGATATAATCAATAATCTCAAAGAACTCTTTGGGCACCAGAGTCGGACTGCTAGGCAAGAGGCAATGAGAAAACTAATGACAGCCACCATGTCTGAGGGGACACCCGTAAGAGATCATATCCTCAAAATGATGGCCTATCTGAATGAAATACAAGTTCTTGGAGGAGAAATCGATGGGGAAATCCAGGTCGATATAATTCTCCAAACGCTACCCAGAAGTTTTGAGCAGTTCCGCCTGAACTATAACATGAACAAAAGAGAGTATACGTTGGCGGAACTTCTGACAGAACTATAGCAGCAGAAGGTATATTTCGTCAAAGTTCTCAGATTCACTATGTTGAAAATGGTTCTACTTCTAAGCCGAAAGGCAAGAAGAAGAAGAAACAGGTCTTTTCAGCAAAGAAGGTGAATAAACCTCAGAGTACAAGACAAAAAGCTGGAATGAAGAAGCCGAAAGGCAAGTGCTTCATCTGCAAGCAGACAGGGTATTGGAAGGCAGACTGTCCTCGTAGGAATCAAAACAATAAAGGTATATCTCATGCTCTAGTTGTTGAAACATGTTTAGCAGTGTTATCTACCAGCACCTGGTGTGTAGATACGGGAGCCACTGATCATGTCTGCAATTCCTTGCAGGGGTTCCAGGAAACCCGACGACTTTCTGAATGAGAGATTACCGTCTACATGGGCAATGCTACTAAGGTGGCGGCTGTTGCAGTGGGAGACATCTACTTATCTTTTGATAGGAATAGAAAATTGGTTTTAAGAAATTGTCTTTATGTACCCAGTTTTAGAAAGAATTTAATTTCAGTTTCTAAACTGTATTTGGATGGATATTCTATTTTCTTTAATAACAATGTGGTTATAAAGAGAAATAGGGTTATTATCTGTTCTGGTGCATTGGTTGGCAATTTATATACTTTAAATCCAATTTCTCCCACAAAGCAACAAATGGAAATTAATAACACATCTTCTAATTCCAATAAGAGAAAAGAACCTTCGGAGATCAACCAAGTGTATCTTTGGCATCTAAGGCTTGGTCATATTAACTTAAGTAGGATTCAAAGGCTTATAGCTGATGGACTCTTGGGTTCATTAGAGTTGGAAAACTTTCAACTTGTGAATCTTGCTTGGAAGGTAAAATGACCAAGAGGCCTTTTAAGGCCAAGGGGTATCACTACAAAAAAAACACCTGTATAGGAGCGGTTGTTTAGGAGTGGTTTTAATACCGCTCTTGAAAATTGACCAACTGAATCAGTTTAAACAAAACCGCTTCTATTACTTGACCTTTTAAGAACAATTATGAAACCACTCTTACTGCATAGCTTTAGCATCGATTTGAAAAAACTATTACTATAAACCGCTCTTATTGATACAACTATTAGAAGCAATCTTAAAATTGCTCATATTAGCTACCTTTAGTAGCGGTTCTAAGTCAAACACTGCTACTAACCATTCCTATTGCTCTAACTTCTAGGAGCAATTTTCAAGCCGCTCATATTGGATTCTTAGAACAGAAGCTTGTGTAAAGTGTTATTATAAACCGCTTCTATTGCTCTAAGGGTTTAGAATTAGTTTTTAAACTGCATTTATTGCATAGTTTTAGAGCTAATTTACATAAATCGCTAATAGAAATGGCTCTTATTAATACAACTATTATAGACCATATTGAAACTGCTAATTTTGGATACTTCTGGCAGCGATTCTGTGTCAAACGCTACTAATAACTATTTATATTGATCTAACGTCTAAGAGCAATTTACAAACCACTCATATACATTCGGACGCCCGGATGCCCCACACAAGTCAGGCATGAGAGTTAGGTAGCATAACCTTACTCCCTCTAAATACCTTATTTCTTATAACAATATCCTAAAATACTCATTTATTTATTCAATAGAATCAGCTTAACCATGTGATCATTGCTAACTTAAAATTTTTATGATTCGTTATTTCTAGGATAAAATTCAAATTTAAATAAATTTCTTAATAAAAACTTATTAAAAATAAGAAAATTTTAAATTTGACTTTTTATTTTTCAAATTTTAATTTTAATTTTTTTTAATAAGAGTACTTAAATAAAAAATTTGACCATGCACCTAGTATTTTAAATATGGTACAAATTATTTAAAATTTAATATAGTTATAAATATTTATACATTTATATTATTTCCTTTTATTCAAATTAAATTAACCATATATGACTAAAAATATTATTTTAAAATACAAAGAGCAATGCAAATAAAAAGGAAGAGATGTTTTGCTTAAAATTTTAAAATACAAAGTTTTATATGATCATTTAATTTTATGGGTGTTTTATGCTCTTTCTATTTTTACTTAGATGAAAAAATAATATTTTCTCGAAATTTATTAAAATTACACCGTGTTTCAAATTTATTAAATTTTATAGTATTTTCTATTTGTACATTATATATTATAGGAAATATATAATTTTAATTTTAATTACACCAGCGTAGAATTAGCATTACTGAGTTGATTGATTTTAATACCAAATTTTAATTAATTAAAATATAAGCTTTAATTAACTCTACACCTATTCTGCTAGTTATTCTGCCGCGTGACGCTCTACTTGTTGTCGTTGCCTTTGCCTTTCTCCCTTTCTTCCTCTCCTTAATTTGTGGGTGCACTCGTCGGTGTTGTCCTGTCAAAGAAACCACGCAATTGCATCCTGCTGCTATCAGCCGCTGTTTTGTATAATCTTTCGTGAGCAACCAGCAACGCATCTCCTCCGTTGTCGCCGCTAAGGACTGACAGAATTTTCACCGGTTGCCGGACACTAGCCGACCACATCCACCAATCCCTGGTTTTTTCCCTTCTCACGTTTTTTTCTCCATTCATCTCTCTTTGATTGTTTTGAGGTATTTGTGTTCATTATTTTTTCTATTACAAAATACATATGGTAAATAGTAAGATTAATCCTATTGCCATTGTTTTGAGGTATTTGTGTTCATTGTTTTTTCTATTACAAAATACATACAGTAAATAGTAAGATTAATCCTATTTGCCATTGTTTTGAGATATTTGTGTTCATTATTTTTTCCTATTTCAAAATAGATACAGTAAATAATAAGATTAATCCTATTGTCATTGTTTTGAGGTATTTGTGTTCATTATTTTTTTCTATTACAAATTGATATGGTAAATAATAAGATTAATCTTATTGCCATTGTTTTGAGGTAGTTATGTTAAGTATTTCATATGTTAAATTACAGTATTTAATTATTCACCAACTTAACCATGTATAACATGTTTGCTCTTTTAATTAATATATAGGTACTAACGTTTCTAAAAATAATTGAGCATATCATATAATGAAGAAGGAATGGATGGACTGGCCCGTGCTAGTCTTGGGTATCGGGTGGGAATCCTAAACTTTCTACGTTTTGCTTTTGTTGACTCGACTGATGAAGTGAAGAAACCATGTCCTTGTCACAAATGCATAAATTCATCAAATCATGATCGCCCGACAATGCATGAACATTTGACCATATATGGTATGTTACAAGATTATCGTATTTGGGATTTTCATGGAGAAAAACCGATGGTGCAATCTCGTGACAGCATGTGTAGTGTGCTTCATGCTTCATCTAGGGAGAACAATGACGAAGATAACCATAACCCGGTGGTGCAAGAAATGTTATGCGACGCATTTGGGATGCATATATGAAGAACCATTTACAAATAATGAAAATAACATTGGTACATCGACAAGTCATTTGCCGAATAAATCTTGTGTGGAAGATTTCTATCGATTGGTAGAAGACGAGAAACAACCATTATACACCAGATGCACTGAGTTTTCTAAATTGACATTTCTTGTTGAGTTATTTCAATTGAAAGTGAGTGGGAAATGGAGTGATAAGTCCTTCACAGTATTATTGAACTTTCTATGCCGAGCTCTTCCATCTGAGGCACAGGTGCCTAATTCATTTTATGAGGCAAAGAAATTAATATCCAAGTTAGGACTTAATTATGAAAAAATTCATGCTTGTCCAAATGATTGCATGATTTATTGGGGGGGAAAATGAGAAAGAACAAGTTTGCAAAGTGTGTAATCTTTCGAGATGGAAGAACTTGCAGAAACAATCCAAGAATTCACGAAAAGGCCAAAAAAAACATATTCTATTAAAAATTCCTGCCAAGGTTTTTTGGTATTTTCCATTAAAACCAAGATTACAACAATTGTTTACGTCATCTAAGACATCTGAAAGTATGCAGTGGCATTCAAAGAAACGGGTTGTGGATGGAAATTTGAGGCATCCAACTGATTCTTTAGCATGGAAGGCATTTGATGAACGCCACCATGAATTTGCATCTGATCCTAGAAACGTGCGGTTGGGTCTTGCTACTGATGGATTTAATCCATTTAAAAACCAAAGCACTTCACACAGTACTTGGCTGATTGTCTTGATGCCTTACAATTTGCCACCTTGGGAATCCATGAAATCTCATTCAGTTATTTTATCTACCTTAATTCCAGGTCCAAAAGCGCCTGGAAATGATATTGATGTGTACTTGCAACCCTTATTGATTGAACTAAAAGATTTGTGGGAAAATGGTATTCTTACGTATGATGCTTGCAACAAAGAAATGTTTCAACTACGGGCTGCGTTGCTTTGGACAATCAGTGATTTTCCTGGTTTGGGATGTTTATCTGGATGGAACACATATGCCAAGAATGTATGTCCAACATGTGTTGATCAGATAGATGCATTGTATTTGAAGCATGGCAGGAAATGGTCGTTTAGAGGGCATCGTCGCTTCTTACCTCCAGATGCAGAAATTAGAACAATGGCTAGTTATGGCATGGTAGAGCAACGTGAATTAGATTTAACGCCCTTGTCTGGGACCGAAGTTCTTTCAATGACTCGAAATAAGAATGTGGTGTATGGTAAGAGTATTGCATCAAAACAAGTTGTACGAGTAAAAACAGGTTCCATTGAACAGATGTGGAGAAAAAGAAGCATATTTTTTGACCTACCATACTGGGAGTTTAATTTGATCAGACATAATTTAGATCCTATGCACATTGAGAAAAATGTCTGCGATAATATTCTTGCGACACTTCTAGATGATTAGGCCAAGAGTAAAGATAATGCTGCTACACGTAGGGATTTGAAAATATTAGGCATTATGAAACAATTATGGCCACGGATACAACCAAATGGCACAGAGTATTTGCCACCTGCATGTTATTGTATGAGCAAAGCTGAAAAGAAAGTATTTTGTTTAGTGTTGAAAGATATTCGTGTCCCTGATGGTTTGTCATCTAATATTTCAAAGTGTGTGGATGTTGGGCATTGTAAGATTATGGGTCTGAAAAGTCATGACTGTCATGTCATGATGGAACAATTCCTTCCGATTGCTCTTCGACGTGTGTTGTCAAAAAAAGTAATTGCACCATTGATTCTTTTATGTGAATATTTTAAGGTGGTGTGTGCAAAGTCATTGCGAGAAGATGAATTACAAAAGGCTAAAGAAGGAATTGTATTGGTTTTATGCCAGTTGGAAAGAATTTTTCCACCATCATTTTTCACAATAATGGTACATTTAGTGGTACATTTAGCGTACGAGGCAAGAGTAGCTGGGCCTGTACATTATCGGTGGATGTATCCAATAGAAAGACTTCTTGGGAAACTTAAAGATTTTGTTAGGAATAGAGCACAACCAGAAGCCAACATTGCAGAGGCGTATTTGGCAGATGAATGTGTAATATTTTGTTCTCATTATTTGGAGAGTAACAACTTGTTGTGCAAATATGAAACACAACACAAGGAGACACCAGATGTTGAGTTTCCTTCATTACCAATGTTTCCACAAGTGGGACGACCTACAAAAGGGCGTCAGCTAGTTATTTTGGACAACAAAACTCTAACTCAAGCTCATAGATACATCCTTGCCAACTGTACAGAATTGCTTCCTTATCGTGAGTAAGTATCATTTTTTAAATATAATTTTGTTTCACTATTTTATCAATAATGAAAGTTTCTAACAGTTAATGTTAACATTAAATAGAGAATTTAAAAATGAATTAAAGAGACGTTGCAGATATGGTCGTCGTCCAACTAATTCCGAATTGGATGATATGGTACGGATGCAATTCGCAGAATGGTTTGCAAGACGAGTGAGTACTATGCTAGAAATTATATGTATATTATAGGTTCATGATGAATAGTCTGGTTATTTTTTTTTATAGATTTATGCCTAATTATAATTGTATGTTATATGCATTTTACAGGTTGATAAAATGAATGAACAAATTGATGACTTAGATCTAAGGGCGCTTTCGCATGGTCCAAATTCTGTAGCATTTAGTTATCATGGATTCAACATAAATGGTGTTGCATTTCGCACAGTGGAATCTGAACAGAACAAAAAAGTGCAGAATAGTGGGGTCATGTTACAGTCGATGCATAATAATGATGATCATGAGACAACCTACTATGGTAGATTAACTGATGTCATCTCACTTGATTACGGCGGTGGTGAAAGAATTGTTCTTTTTCGATGTGATTGGGTTAACACTACTTCCGAAGTGAAAATTGATCCTTTAGGATTTATAATGGTGAATTTTTCACGCTTAATACATACCGGAGAACGTGAAGAGCAGGAACCTTTTATTCTAGTTTCACAAGCTCAAATGGTTTATTATGTCTGTGATCCAAAAGAAGAGGACTGGTGTTGTGTCCTTCATCACACACCAAGAGATATATACAATATGGGCAATGAAGATGATATTGATACAATGCATTTCGTTGATAATAATTTTTCTAGTATACAATCTCTATTAGGTGATATAAATGGAGTAGATATTGAATTGACTAGAACTGATGTAAAGGGCACAATAGTTGATGGTATGACTGTTGTGAACAATGAAATTGATGATGAAATTTTTTTGTTGAATTTTGTATTTATTTTCATTTTGGTAAATCATATTTTGAGATGGCATGTCATGAATTTAACCTTCTTTATATATCTTAATGAAGCTGATATATACATGGTGCGTCCAAATCCAGTGGCTTCTAATTCACCAATGTGGCAACATGTGTTTATATTTGTTTGGCAATTGACTTGTTAATAAAAAGATTTTTTCTTTTGTTATGTAACTTAATATATATTTCTACGATTTTGTTTGATGAGAATAGGTTAGTATTGAATATGACAAATAAAAGAATGCGAAAGTTGATTCAAAATATAAGAGGGCGATCTGGAAGAGATGAATCAAATAATAGAGGATCCGGAAATGAACATGAATCACAAGACACAATATCAAATTCACTATTGGAAACACAAAATGATGATCTGGAATCACAACAGAATGAGGAGCCTAATGAGGAAGGTAAACAATATTTTTTTTTGTTTGAATTGTTAATTATGTTTATAACTCCAAAAATAAAAATTATGTTGCATCTTTTCAGGTCAAAACAAGATCATGCCTTTAACCCAAAGCCAACAAAAGAAACGTGGAAAAACGGTTATGAAGGATGTTCATGCTTTACAAATCGTTGACCGTCTAATACTAAAATTTAATGAAAGAGGTCAACCATACGGCGAAATGCAACCAACGCTTGCTAACTTTGTCGACACCATTGCTCGAAATGGAAATGTGTTGCCCCTTGGTTTTTTGGATGGGAGAAAAATGACGAAGAGTTGTTTGGATGATGCATGGAGACAAGTAACAGTAAGTTGATAAATGTCATATTTCAATATTGAATTTAAAACATTATTATCATAATTTATTTAATGTTTACAGGCATGTTTTGATATCCCCGATCAACATAGAGCTAGGGTGATACAAATGATGGGAGGTTCATGGAGGCGATGGAAGGCTGAAATTAAGGCTACTTCTTATGATCCAAATATTCCATTAAATGAACTTATGTGTATCCGTCCCATTTCCCATAATCTCACATCAGATGTTTGGGAAACTTTATGTAGTTACTGGAAGTTTAATGAGGTAGTTCTTGTATTGATTAATTTTTATATATTGTTACGCATAAGTCTGATGTAATTTTTTTTCAGAGGACATCAAAAATAAATCGATAAAATGGGAGTAAAAAACGAGGAATTCATGCACAAGAACGAACAAATATTCCCTCATTGGAATACAAATTTGTAAGCATTTGTTCAGTTTGTTATGTTGATATCAATGTATATAGCATTGAGCTATTATTACTTGCATATTCAATCCAAAATGATTTTTCCTATGTTTAGATTCAGGAAAATGGTAGAAAACCAACTCGCATTGAAATATTTCATCTAAGTCGACAAAGCAAAAAGAAAGGAGGTGCTCTTGTTGATGATGAAGCAATACGAGTAGAGGTAATAATTGTTTTGACTTTTCAAAATAACTTTTCAATATGCTATTTATTTTATTAACAAATTTTTTATGTTAGGATGAATTAAATAAAGTTGTGTAGCATCATCTCCAGGACAAGCCTGAGGGAACACAAACAATAGAAGTGCACGAGGATGCATTTAGGTATCCATTTAGAATTTCATTTTTATTAAAATTACTATATATTGTACAATATTAATTATATATTTTTGATTCAGTGAGGTATTTGGGTCAGAGCATTCTGGTCGAGTTCGATGTCTAGGAGCTGGTGTATTACCTAGCCAAGTTTTCCCAGAGCAGTGTAATCGAAGAACAATTTTTAGACATGGTAACCTTCCTACTTCTGAAGTTACTGATAAGTTGCGAGAAATGGAAGAAAAAATGAAAGTTATGGAAGCACAGAGGAAGGTAGAAATGGAGCAGATGAGGCAGATGAGGCAGATGCATGAACATCAGATTCAAAATTTTACCAATGTCATCCAAAGTATGATATCTGGAACTGCTGGGGGATCTCGTGGGCCTGAATGATTGCCTACACAGGTAAGTCACATATTGAATACTAGTGTTCAAAAAATACTTATATAGAAGCATGATATAGTAAATTAAATTTATTTTTTAGATGACAACTATCTTGGGAGATATTATGCGGCAGTATACAAGTCCTCCATCAAATACACATGAAAGTGATCGCAGATCTCCTCCATTATCAGAGTCAGATAAAAATTAGATAGAATTTTGAAAAAAAAAAAAATATTTGTCTCATGTTAGTACTTTTAATTATATATTGAATTTGAAATAATTTGATTTATTTTATATTAGCAATTGGAGTATTCTTGCTATTGTTTTGGAGGATAATTGGTTAATAATATTATATATTAATTTTGTGGATTGAAATATTAAATATCAAGGTTTTTATTATTTAATCATTATGCATTTAGGGGAGTTTTGTGATGTTAGAGAAGTTTGTAATGTACACTTATTGGGATGCGTTGTTGGAAAGCTACCAGGTTTATTATTAATGGTATTTGAATGAGTTATTATGATAATATTTTTATTATTATTTAATGCTTAATGAATTCTACCATCAATCATGGAACTGCCGACAAATAATAAGATTAATCCTATTGCCATTGTTTTGAGGTATTTGTGTTAATTATTTTTTTCTATTACAAAATAGATACGGTAAATAATAAGATTAATCCTATTGTCATTGTTTTGAGGTAGTTATGTTAAGTATTTCATATGTTAAATTATAGTATTTAATTATTCACCAACGTAATGTATAACATGTTTGCTCTTTTAATTAATATATAGGTACTAATGTTTCAAAAAATAATCCAACAGATCATATAATGAAGAAGGAATGGATGGACTGGCCCCGTGCTAGTCTTGGGTATCGGGTTGGAATCCTAAACTTTCTACGTTTTGCTTTTGTTGACTCAGCTGATGAAGTGAAGAAACCATGTGCTTGCCGCAAATGCATAAATTCATCAAATCATGATTGCCTGACAATGCATGAACATCTAACCATATATGGTATGTTACAAGATTATCATATTTGGGATTTTCATGGAGAAAAACCGATTGTGCAATCTCGTGACAGCATGTGTAGTGTGCTGTAGTGTGCTTCATGCTTAATCTAGGGAGAACAATGACGAAGATAACCATAACCTGGTGGTGCAAGAAATGTTATGCGACGCATTTAGGATACATGAAGAACCATTTACAAATAATGAAAATAACATTGGTACATCGACAAGTCATTTGCCAAACGAATCTAGATATTATGCGGCGGTATACAAGTCCTCCATCAAATACATATGAAAGTGATCACAGATCTCCTTTATTATCAGAGTATGATAAAAATATAGAATTTTGAAAAAAAAAATATTTGTCTCATGTTAGTACTTTTAATTATATATTGAATTTGAAATAATTTTATTTATTTAATATTAGTAATTAGAGTATTCTTGTTATTGTTTTGGAGGATAATTGTTTAATAATATTATATATTAATTTTGTGGATTGAAATATTAAATATCAAGGTTTTTATTATTTAATCATTATGTATTTAGGAGAGTTTTGTGATGTTAGAGAAGTTTGTGATGTACACTTATTGGGATGTGTTGTTGGAAAGCTATCAGGTTTATTATTAATGATATTTGAATAAGTTATTATGATAATATTTTTATTATTATTTAATGCTTAATGAATTCTCTCATCAATCATGGAGCTGACGGCAATTAACCTATTAAAATTACCTTTTTTTTAAAGGAAGGAGACCTATTAAATTGTAATAATTAAAATATCCAAATATTAATAAGAATCAAAAGAAATTATCAAACAATCTATCTATGTGGCAATCATGTATTGGATAAGACAAGTGTCATGGATCATTGTAATTTTGTTATTATTTACCTTTGGATTAAATCCATCCAATGGTTGAAAATTGCATCAAAATATGTTTCTATTCAACTTAAATGTCACCTCTTTTCATCATTACACGCCCCATTATTCTCTCCTAATTAAATGCACGCCCGTCTTTCCTAATTAAATGCACGCCCTCTTTTCATCATAATCTTGCGTTGTTCTATAGATGCACGCCAATTTTCATTGTATCTAATCCTAATCCTGCATTCTTCTACGAAGTAGATGGCATGAAGTCTACTAGCGGCAAGGCGTCGAGGAAGTCGGCTCTAGCGACTGACGGCGTAAAGAAGCGACATTGCTTCTTTCCGAGCACGGTGGCGCTGAGGGAGATATCAGAAAGTACCAGAATAACATGGAGTTGCTTATTCGAAAGTTGTCGTTCCAACTCCTTGTGCGTGAGATCGCGTAGGACTTCAAGAGCAGATGAAGCAGATGCTACAATTCCAACCACCCCCATGAAGTTGAACAACGACAACTCCCTGCACCAGCCATGCCTCCATGCCACAACTTGCAAGACTTCACTGGTGAGCCTTGCTTTCTCCTTCAAATTTTAACTCAATCACTAGCAATTAATCTTGCTGCAGCTGCGACTCCACTGCTCTATCCCGTGTGGGAGAAAAGATCCATGTCCTTGCTGTGCCGGGATCGGTAATGCAAGTGATGACATACACGACATTGCAATGGCCGAGGATGAGCTCTCTGATGACGACATGCAAGCAGGAGAAGAAGAGGCGATGATCACGAAATAGGTGAGGACATTGGAAAGGAGCTTCGATCTATAGGGAAACAAACTGGAGTAAGAGAGGAAATTGCAGTTGGCTGCCACGCTTGGGCTGCATCTAAGGCAGGTGGCTATTTGATTCTAGAACAGGAGGGTCAGGTGGAAGACCAAGCAGTTGGAGATGAATTATGAGCTGCTCAAGATCCGATTTGATGCCTTCATATCACAGAACGAGACCCTAAAACAGCACAACAAGAAGCTCCAATCTGAGGTAAATTGAGAATTTTCAAAAAATGATTACTGGGACATGAATAACTCTGAGGAAATGTGCAGATCTTGGCTCTATAAGGCAGGGAAACAACACGAGAAGTCATCAATCACAATAAAGAAACTGAATGTTCTTGCAACAATTGGAGCCAGAAATCGAACAATATTGCAAATGTTGAAAATATTTTGGAGGATGAAAGTTTCTTAACTTGATGTAACTTTTAATTTGAAAATAGCATATGGAGAATTTGATTTGGACTTATCTTATCATGTTTGTAAGATGTATTTGAGTAGAGATCTTTGAAGAATATACAATAAGATTTTCTTCTATAATGAGTTGAAAATTATTTTTATACCTGTTGGGTTCTAGTTGAAAATTGTTTATACATCTAATAGGTTTTAAAGCTAGAGTGGTTTGAAATGTTTATAAATTTTAGTTTTAACAATGTTTTGAAGTGCTCTTATACTCATGACATTTAGGTGTGGTTTGAAATTACTCTTAAATTTCAAGAATCAATAACGTTTCAAAAGTGCTCTTTAACAACGTTTGAAGTGCTCTTATACCCATCATATTTAAGAGTGGTTTGAACTTGCTCCTAAATTATTAGCATCAATAGCATCTTGAAATCGCTTTTACATATATGACGTATAAGAGCGGTTTGAAATTGTTCTTACATCCAACATGTTTTAGAGCAGTTTGTGTTGGTGCAACGGAGGCCGGCAAGAGGGGGGTGAATTGCCTGCAAATAAAAGTTACCCTCCTCAAAGCTTTTCAACTCAAAAATAAAGCAACACTTAATAAAAGAAAGAGAAGTGAAGACAGAATTTTTAACCTGGTTACAACCAAGAGGGTTGTTAATCCAGGGCGATGGAAAGCGCAGTAAGAAACTCCTTCTTTGAAGGCGGAGAAGCCTTGTACACTTTGAGAGCACAGAAGTTGCTTAAACAGTAATTACAGAGTTGAATTTCGTATCTAATCATTGTCTTTGAATAGCTGCCCGAGACCCCCTTTATATAGGGGTTCTAGAGCTTATCAATTAACCTGAACCTTCGAGATCAGGTTTGACTCGAGAGGGATCGATCGACTGATCCCCAGGTTCGGTCGAGTGAACCTGCTATACCTACCCAGTCTTTCGTCCAGGTGTAGTCTCTGAGGATGAGTTTTTGTTCAGTCGACCGATCCTTATGTTCGGTCGACCGATCGGCCAACAGTCTTCCAGCTGAGTTGGCCCGATCAAACTGCTCGACTTGGTCTCTTGATAAACTTGGGTTCTGTCGACCGATCAGGAGGTTCGGTCAACCGATCGGCTTCACAAACGGTCAGCTTCTGACGTGGCATTCGACGTGTCTACTGCGGTTGGCTTCGGTTAATGAAGGGTTCGGTCGACCGATCAATAAGTTCGTTCGACCGAACCGTTGACAAGTCAACTCCAGTTGACTTGCTCCGGTTCGGCTACTTGGGTGATTGCGGCCATCCGGAATATGGCTCACCCGAACCCAGTTCCCGGCCTTCTCCTCGAGCAGGCTTCCGTCCGGCTTCTCGTCCCTCGAACGCCGCGCAAGTTCTTCTTGCTCCACCAGAGTACTCTTCCGTAGCTCTCTCGTCCTTCGGACGCACCGAGCCCGTCGGCTCCCTTCCCATGCCGTCCTTCTCGCTAGCTACATCTTCCGCTCGACTTCCTGCGCTCCTAAGTTCCTGCACACTCAGACATAGGGTTCAGACGAAACGCAAGACCTAACTAACTTGGTTGATCACATCAAAACTACCACGGGGTCCAACAATCTCCCCCTTTTTGATGTGCATCAACCCAAGTTCAAGTTAGGGTAAAACAGACACAAAAAGTAATTTTAAAGAAAAATTACTAAACTAGCATATTAAGCATAAGTTTTGCAATAAATAAAATTGCAACACTATTTATAAAAATATTAAAAATTTAAACTTTTAATTTTCCTAACTCCCCCTAAACTTGTACTTTTCTCTCCCCCTTTGATCACAGCAAAAACGGGGAAGCAAGTTCTTACAATAGAAAAAAAATTCTAAGCAATTAAGAACCATTATTTGATTAATTTTTCAAAGTATTATTCAAGTGTTATGAGAGTTTTTTAAAATGTTTGTACTCTTTCAAAGTATTTTAATTCTACTTTTAATGTTTTTTCAAAAAGTTAATTAAACATTTTTGTTTCAATATTTCAGCTTCCAGGTCGTGGCGAGGCACTAGGCCTTCTTGATTATTGGAGCAACAACCACTTCCTTAGACAAAGTCGTCATAAAGAAAATGTTTAATTTTCTCTCTATAAAGCTTTTAATTTTAAGAGATTAGTTTAGCACAGATTTTGGAACCCAATAGAGGTTCCTTCCTACTGAATTAATCAGGAATTTAGGTGGTACATAGTTTCTTGGTATTTTCCTAATTTGACCCTGATGATGTTTAACATACCAGTTTAATTTTCCATATAACCTTATTTTTTATTTTGGAAAAATATTTATTTTTAAACATGCATCAGATTTCAGTTCTTGAATTTCATTTTTTAACTTTGCATTTTCTAATTTCAAATTTTCCTTTTCAAATTTATCTATCTCTTTAGAAAGTGCTTTAATAAAATGAAAGGACTGAGTAGAGGTAAGATTGTATACCTGACTTACCTGATTTGGAGAGGTTTCTCCTTCACTGCAACTTTCCTCTTCTGATGTTCCTCCCCCTTCATCGATGCTCATCTCTGAGCTTGACTCTTCTTCTGGTTGATGGTTAGCTAGTAGAGCTAATCCTGCGAATTCTTCGACTTCTGACTCGGAGGATGAAGAGTCATCCCATGTTGCCTTCATATTTCTGTGCTTGGATCGAGCTGGCTTCTTGCTTCTTTCCTTATCTTTCTGTTTGCTCTTCAATTTTGGGCAATCATCCTTGATGTGCCCTTCTTCGTTGCAATTGTAGCACCGGACTGTCCTTCCTTTTTTATGACGTTTACTTGACTGCGATCTAAACTTGTTAGATTTAAAAAACTTATTAAAACGTCTTACCATTAACGCAGCTTTGTTTTCGTCGATTGACGCTTCGGAGTCGGGATCATCCTTTTCAGCTCGTAGGGAAATGTTGAGGTTTGACTTCTCTACTGTTTTTCTGCAAGTCGAGACTCGTGAAGTTCGAAAGTTGAAAACAGGTTTTCTAAACTACTTACCTCAAAGTCCTGAGAGATGTAGTAAGCATCTACTAAGGACGCCCATTCTGAAGTCCTCGGCAAGGCATTGAGCGCGTATCGAATGGAATCCCGGTTGGTTACTTCTTCTCCAAGGTTCGTTAGTTGCGTTATCAGCTCCTTGATTCTTGCTTGGAGTTGCGCTACCTTCTCGCCGTTGTTCATCCGGAGGTTTGTTAGTTGTGTCCGGAGGATGTCGCGCCGCGCTAGCTTCGCTTCAGAGGTACCTTCGTGAAGCTCCAGAAATTTCTCCCAGAGATCTTTCACTGAATTGTAGCTTCCGATCCGGCTTACCTCCTAAGGTGGCAGAACGCTGAGGAGGTGGAATTCAGCTTTTGCGTTGGCGATGAAATCGGCTTACTCCTTCTTGCTCCACGTGTTTTCTTCTTTGTCTTTAGGAGCTGCAAAACCATATTTCATAGTAATTAAAATATCAAAATATGTTTTAAAGAATTCCTCCATTTTTCGCTTCCATATAGCGAAATCTCCGTCGAACTTCGAGGGATGAATGTTCGCACCGGCCATTGTCTTGATCATAGTGCTTCATTTGGCGGTTAGTCCTTCTGAGGCGATCAGGCTCTGATACCACTTGTTGGTGCAGCGGAGACCGGCAAGAGGGGGGTGAATTGCCTGCAAATAAAAGTTACCCTCCTCAAAGCTTTTCAACTCAAAAATAAAGCAACACTTAATAAAAGAAAGAGAAGTGAAGACAGAATTTTTAACCTGGTTACAACCAAGAGGGTTGTTAATCCAGGGCGATGGAAAGCGCAGTAAGAAACTCCTTTTTTGAAGGCGGAGAAGCCTTGTACACTTTGAGAGCACAGAAGTTGCTTAAACAGTAATTACATAGTT
This sequence comes from Zingiber officinale, assembly GCF_018446385.1. Taxonomy (NCBI): domain Eukaryota; kingdom Viridiplantae; phylum Streptophyta; class Magnoliopsida; order Zingiberales; family Zingiberaceae; genus Zingiber; species Zingiber officinale. The sequence goes on from NC_055994.1 coordinate 80,402,093, forward strand.
GAATTTCGTATCTAATCGTTGTCTTTGAATAGCTACCCGAGACCCCCTTTATATAGGGGTTCTAGAGCTTATCAGTTAACCTGAACCTTCGGGATCAGGTTTGACTCGAGAGGGATCGATCGACCGATCCCCAGGTTCGGTCGACCGAACCTGCTGTACCTGCCTAGTCTTTCGTCCAGGTGCAATCTCTGAGGATGAGCTTTTGTTCGGTCGACCGATCCTTATGTTCGGTCGACCGATCCTTATGTTCGGTCGACCGATCGGCCAATGGTCTTCCAGTTGAGTTGGCCCGATCAAACTTCTCGACTTGGTCTCTCGATAAACTTGGGTTCGGTCGACTGATCAGGAGGTTCGGTTGACCGATCAGCTTCACCAACGGTCAGCTTTTGACGTGGCATTCGACGTGTCTACTGCGGTTGGCTTCGGTTAATGAAGGGTTCGGTCGACCGATCAATAGGTTCGGTCGACCGAACCGTTGACAAGTCAACTCCAGTTGACTTGCTCCGGTTCAGCTCCTTGGGTGATTGCGGCCATCCAGAATAGGGCTCACTCGAACCCAGTTCCCGACCTTCTCCTCGAGCAGGCTTCCGTCCGGCTTCTCGTCCCTCGAACGCCGCGCACGTTCTTCTCGCTCCACCGGAGTACTCTTCCGCAGCTCTCTCGTCCTTCGGACGCACCGAGCCCGTCGGCTCCCTTCCCATGTCATCCTTCTCACTAGCTGCGTCTTCCACTCGACTTCCTGCGCTCCTAAGTTCCTGCACACTCAGACACAGGGTTCAGACGAAACGCAGAACCTAACTAACTTGGTTGATCACATCAAAACTACCACGGGGTCTAACAGTTTGAACTGTTCCTAAATTTTAAGCTTTAATAGCATTTTGATGTGCTCCTATACCTACATATAGGAGCGGTTTAAAATCACTCCTTAATGTCTAGCATTAATAGTGTTTCAAAATCACTCTTATATCTATGACATATAGAGGTGGTTTTAAACCATTCTAACACCTAAAGAGTTTAAGAGCGGTTTGAACTGCTCCTATATTTATAGCCATAGAAGTGGTTTGAAACCATTGTTATATGTACAATATGTAAGATCGATTTCAAACCATACCTATAAAGTATAATAGGAGCGGTTATTCAACTTTTACCAACGGTTACGAAAATCGCTCCTATAGGATATAGGGACGGCAACAAGAGGAGCGATTTTCAAACCGTTGATAAAAGTGTAAGAGTTGTTGAAAACCACTTTTAAAAGTAAAAAAAAACCACCCCTATATGGGTGTTTTTTTTGCAGTGTATAGAGCTAAAGAAGCGTTAGAATTGGTTCATTCTGATTTGTGTGGTCCTATGTCTATCTAGGCTAGAGGTGATTTTAAATATTTTGTCTCTTTTATAGACGATTATTCAAGATATGAATACATTTACCTGATGCGCCGCAAGTCTGAGTGCTTTGATAAGTTCAAAGAGTACAAGGCTGATGTGGAGAAATGTCTAGGTAAAAGTATCAAGACACTAAGGCCTGATCGTGGTGGCGAATACCTCTTAGGAGAGTTTATGAATTACTTATCAGAGGCCGGGATTCAATCCCAATTGTCCGCACCTGGTACACCCCAACAGAATGGTGTGGCAGAACGAAGGAATAGGACTCTTATGGAGATGGTTAGATCGATGATGAGTTATTCAGAATTACCAAATTCGTTTTGGGGATATGCTCTGGAAACGGCAGCGCACATTCTGAACTTAGTACCTTCTAAATCAGTATCTTCTACTCCCATAGAATTGTGGAATGGGCGAAAGCCCAGTCTAAGACATATTCGGATTTGGGGTAGTCCAGCACATGTGCTGAAACTAGATGCTGATAAGTTAGAATCTCGTACAAAAGTTCGTGTGTCTGTGGGTTATCCCAGAGGAATGAAAGGTGGTTTATATATAGTCCTAAAGACCAGAAGGTCATTGTTAGCACCAATGCCCAATTTTTAGAAGAAGACTATATAATGGATCACAAGCCCAGTAGCAAAATTGTTCTAGAAGAACTTAGAGAGGACACGTCTACTTCAGTACCAACAGTACAAGATGAAGTACCACAAGAGACTACAACACGTGTCACACATGATACACAACTACAGACGGTGCCTCGTCGTAGTGGGAGGGTTGTAAGGCAGCCTGAGAGATTCATGTTTTTGGGAGAGTCTTCGGACTTAATCCCGGGTAAACATGAACCTGATCCCCGGACATATGATGAAGCACTTCAAGATATAGATGTAGTATCTTGGCAAAAGGCAATGAATTCTGAAATAGAGTCTATGTACTCTAATAAGGTCTGGGAGCTTGTAGAACCACCTGATGGTGTAAAAGCCGTTAGATGCAAGTGGATCTACAAAAGGAAAAGAGGGATAGATGGGAAGATAGAAACCTTCAAAGCAAGGCTTGTTGCGAAGGGGTAAACTCAGAAAGAGGGAATCGATTATGAGGAGACTTTTTCGCCCGTAGCTATGCTTAAGTCTATCCGGATACTCTTATCCATTGCCGCTCATATGGATTATGAGATTTGGCAAATGGATGTCAAGACAGCTTTCCTTAATGGAAGTCTTGAAGAAAACATCCATATGAAGCAACCAGAAGGGTTCATTGAAAAGGGCAAAGAGCATCTAGTGTGCAAGTTGAATTGGTCCATTTATGGACTGAAGCAAGCTTCAAGGTCTATGAACATCCGGTTTAATGAAGTAATCCAGTCATATGGATTTATTCAGTGTCCGGATGAGTCTTGTGTATACAAGAAGTGTAACGAAAATGTGGTGGTATTTCTTGTACTATACGTAGATGATATTTTATTAATTGGCAACAATGTCAAGGTATTATCGGGCATAAGGGTATGGTTGTCCAAACAATTTGATATGAAGGACTTAGGAGAATGTGCACACATTCTTGGGATCAAAGTCATAAGGGATCGCAAGAAAAGAATGTTGTGCCTATCTCAAGCTTAATATATAGATACGATCCTTACTCGTTTTAGCATGCAGAACTCCAAGAAAGGTTTCTTACCTTTTAGTGTAATGCCCAAAAATTCTCAAAATTATTTTAGAAATATTCTATGAATTTTCTGGAATTTTAGAATATTTTTACAGAATTTTTAGAGTAGCGGAAGTAGCAAAAATAAATAGAAACGTAAAATAGCTTAAGCGGGAATTGAACCCGAGACCTATTGGGTCCTATGACTTAAGGTGAACTCTAGTAACCAAGTGAACCCAGCAGGGCTGTGCTGAAAGGAAAGGGGAACAATTATATTTATATTTGAGTCGGGCCGAATTACCCACTTAATATAAATAGGGAATTTAAGTGAGGAATTGTTATTTTCTTAAACGAGAAAACTTTTCCCTCAAACCCTCACACATCCGCCGACCCCTCTCCCTCACCCTCTCGGTGCCCAAGTCCAAGGAACCTAGGGTTCCATCCAAGGGCCATAGGAACACCTTTCCGGCGACAACTCCGGCACAAGGACGTTCCCCTCCACTAGAAGAGCACGTAGACGCCAGAGGATCGTCGAGGGAGTCGTCTCCACCGGAAAACTAGCGACTAGAATCGTAAGAAACTAGCGCAGGAGATAAGAAACCCCTCACCTACAGTATAAGTAGCTTTCGTATGATTGTGTGCCTTTAAATTTGCTATATGCAGATTTTTGTCGACATACAGGGTGTATTTAACCCTCCTCATAGATTTAAGGATTAGTCGAGCATCTCTAGATGGGCCGGACATGTTTTTCCCCTTTAGTTGGAGGTTTTAGATGTTGTCGGGTGCCTAGAGGTGATCTCCCTAATAGAGGGGAGAGATGACGTACACCAAGTGTTCGATGAAATAACCAGTATAGTTTTAGACAGTTTAACAGCTCAGTTAAATGCAACAGAAACATTTAAGATAGTATAGTAGTCTTGCTTCAGTTCTTACCGGACTAGATGTCCAATGGGTGGGCTCCCACAGTCGCCTCTAGGTTCAGACAACCTAGCTCTAGGTTCAGATAACCTAGAAATAGCAAGATAAGAAAATTTTGCTATAACCAGTATTTTATTTTAGCAGTGGCACTGTACCGGATTAGATATCCATTGGGTTGGGCTCCCACAGTCGTCCCTAGGTTCAGATAACCTAGTAAACCCTACTAAATATGGGACATGCAAACCCGGGTCTAGTTAGGGATGCGCGTATAGCACGTACAGTTGTCGGGCCCATCAGCAGCATGATTATGTATTTTCATCTATCTATGATAAATAATTTTCAAAACTCACAAATCAGTTGTGTATACAGTTTAAACTCAGTTCTAGCTTAGTTTTAGTTTTAGCTCAGTTCATGATTCAGCTTAGTTTCCATTATTGATACATGTGATAGCTCTATGATTAATTTTGGTTTCTATGTTGTATGATACCATGCCATGTTCTCACCTGTTCAGCATGTATTTCAAATAGCATGTTTACAAATCATAAATTGCATCGTATGCATATTTTGTGAGGTAGATGGTTTCTTACTAAGCGTAAAGCTTACAGATACTTCTTTCCTTATACTGCAGATAAAGGTAAAGGAAAGATGGATTAGCAGAGGCTGGAGGTTAATGCGATGAAGATGTGTGTGGAAGGAACCTGGAATAAAGATCTTGGAGAAATTAGCAAACTAAGACTTTAGTTTTATATAGTGTTATTTTTCGCATTCCTAGTTATTTTAATGCCTTGAATCGTGAACGATTTGCTTAGATTGTTAGTACTCATGCTCATATTCCTAGTTAGGTGTTATTGGTATGTTTCCAGCTATTATAGAACTCTTGTAGGTGAGTTTGGCACGAATCAGTGCTGAAATCAGAGGTTTGCTGCGAAATCAGAAACCCCAATTGATCAGCTGATCGATTGGGGGCCCTCAATCGATCAGCGGATCGATTGGGAGCCTGGTTCCGCGAACAGTAAGCTTCTGGATCGATCAGCCGATCGATCCAGTGGCATTCTGTCGCAAATAGAGAGTTCAAGGATCGATCGTTCGATCGATCGGGAAATCGCTGCCGCGAACAGAGAGCTCTGGAATTGATCATTGGATCGATTGGCCAGTTTGGATCGATCAGCCGATCGATCCAGAATATTACCCTGAGCATAGTAGCAATCTGAATCGATCAATGGATCGATTCAACAGCTTGCAATCGATTGAGTTCAATCTGGATCGATTGGGAAGTAAGGTTTCAACCAGGAAACTTTGTAATTCAGTTCCTTGACCATAGGGGATGTAGGATATGCCATGTATACCTTAGATTGCATCCCTCAGCACATGTAGGACCAAGAATTTGTATTAGCTTGGCAAGTTTGAAATTGGTACAGTTTTCCGCACCTAGACTGAGTAATGGTCATGGATATAGCTTAGCACAGCATAATGTGACGGTCCGGCCTTACAGCCTAGCCAGTAGAAGGTGGGTCGTTACAGAGTGGTATCAGAGCAGAAAATTTCATACTTCCTACACACACATCAGCATTAAACCTGCAGCTTCCAAGTAAGAATACCTCTCACTTTGTTATGTTTATTGCTTTCATGTTTATAGATAACTAAAGTATGCTTATCTGTGATAGTAACTAACATGATAGTATTAGCTATGTAAACATGATGCTTTAGTTACGTATGTCCTTTGTTCCTTTAGAAATGGCACGAGGACGCCCAGCTAGAAGGGCACCAGCTACTGAGCCCCAGCATGAGGCAGACAGTTCAGTGCCTCCCCCAGACCTTACGGTAGTAGTGGCTCAGTTACAGAAGCAGCTAGCAGAACAGCAACAGGAGATAACCACCTTAAAGGCTAATCAGCAGAATACTCCCACTGTCACCCCAGAACTGAACATAGCAACCCCAGTAGTTATAGAGGTTCCCCCAGTCCAGCCTACAGCACCAGTAGCTCTGACAGCAAAGGCAAAGAGAGAAGCATATCTGATCCAGTGGCAGAGAGTCAAGCCCTAGAACTTCTCAGGCACCAGCGAACCATGGGATGCTCAAGCCTAGTTCAAAACACTGGAGAGCACGATGGAGCTTCTGGACTGGCCAGAACATAAGAAGTTGAAATGTGCCTCCTTCTGCTTGACAGGAGATGCACGTATGTGGTGGGAGAGAATTAGAGCGAAGCGCCCAGTGAACCAGATGACATGGGCTGACTTCGAGAAAGAATTCTTCGAGGAGTTCTTTCACATGCGGGTCACAAACCACCACTAAGACGAGTTCACTGAGTTTCGTCAGGGCAACCTATCAGTTGAGGAAGCCGTGAAGAAATTCAATAGACTGGCTCGTCTATGCCCCGAACTAGTCAACACAGAAAAAGAACGAGTCTGGTTGATGCTCAAGATGCTGAGGCCGGAAATAGCAATGAACGTAGTTGGCGGCGTTCATAGGCCGCAAACCATCGAAGAACTAGTCAGCAGTGCTCTGACCACCGAGCACTACCAGAACAATATCAAACAGCAGAAGCAAGTCCTCTCAGAGTCCAAAGGGCAAGGAGGCTCAGGTACTCAGAAACAACAGGGCCACAACTCTAACTGGAAAGGGAACTCCAGCAGCAAGCGCAAACCAGGGAGTTACCCGAAAGGAGGACCAACTAGAACTAGTAAACAGCCTAGTTATCCCAAATGTGCTACTTGTGGGAAATTTCACCCAGGAGTTTGTCGCAAGGGCACACGAGGATGCTTTGAATGTGGACAGGAAGGGCATATGGCTAAGCAGTGCCCAAACAAGACAATTCTTCCTCAACCACAGCCGATTCAGTACAGAGGCCAGCCAACACAGCTACATCAGATGCAGGCCATTCTAGATGGTCCACACATCAGCCAGGGCAGATTAGAGGCCCCTCCAGCTACCACCAATGCGAGGATCTACTCACTGACCAGAGAAGACGTAGCGAATGTCTCGACAGTTGTTACAGGTCAGATTAGTATTTTACAGCAAAGTGCAACTGTCTTATTCGATACTGGGGCAACCCATTCTTATATATCCAGGGCATTTGCCGAAAAGATAGCGATACCTCCAGATGTACTCAGTAGTCAGTTTTTGACAACATTACCTTTAGGAGAGATTATGGCATCCATGCACTGGCTCAGAGCAGTGCCAGTCATTATAGCAGACAGGGAATTCTTTTGTGATCTGATAGTGCTAAATATGACTGATTACGATGTCATTTTTGGAATGGACTTCCTAATCAGATACGGTGCCTCTATCGAGTGTCGTAAACAGAAAGTCATATTCCAACCTACAGCAGAAGTACAGTTTGAATACGTCGGAGAACCAAAGAGAAAGGCCAAGAAGTTTCTCTCAGCTCTAAAAGCACAGAAGTTAATGGATACAGGATGTACGGGATTTTTAGCGCATGTAGTCAATGGCAGTCAGGACAAGGACCAACAGCTAGCAGAGGTCCGAGTCGTATGTGACTACCCAGTAGTCTTCCCTGAGGAGTTACCAGGTCTAGCACCAGACAGGGAGATTGAATTTGAGATAGAACTCATTCCCGGTACGAATCCTATCTCCAAAGCACCTTACCGCATGGCTCCAACAGAACTGAAGGAACTTCATGAGCAACTACAGGAGCTGCTTGACAAGGGCTTCATACGTCCTAGTCACTCACCATGGGGAGCGCCTGTATTGTTCGTAAAGAAGAAAGATGGGAGCATGCGCTTGTGCATAGACTACCGGGCACTGAACCAAGTTACCATCAAGAATAGGTATCCTCTTCCCAGAATTGATGACCTGTTCGACCAACGAAAGGGAGCAGCAGTGTTCTCTAAAATAGACCTCAGATCAGGTTATCATCAGGTGAAAGTTAAAGAAGGGGATATACCCAAGACAGCATTCAGGACTATACGGACATTATGAGTTCGTAGTCATGCCCTTTGGCGTGACAAATGCTCCAGCTACTTTCATGGACCTCATGAACAGGGTATTCAGGAAATACTTAGATAAGTTTGTCATCGTGTTTATCGATGATATCCTTATCTATTCAGGAACTCAGGAAGAACACGCAGAGCACCTGAGAATAGTATTGCAAACCCTTCAGCAGAACCAGCTTTACGCCAAGTTCATGAAATGTGAATTTTGGTTAGATCAGGTGTCCTTCCTGGGTCACATCATCTCAAAGGATGGTATCATGGTAGACCCTAGTAAAATAGAAGCTGTGAGTAACTGGAAAAGACCCAAGAACGCTAGTGAGATCAGAAGCTTTTTGGGACTAGCGGGTTATTACAGAAAGTTTGTAGAGGATTTCTCTAGGATAGCCTCCCCACTGACAGCTCTCACCAGGAAGAACAGAAAATTTCAGTGGACAGAGGACTGCGAGAACAGCTTCAGCGAGCTAAAGAGGAGATTGACCAGTGCACCTATTTTGGCTCTACCAGAAAACACCGACAGCTTTGACATTTATAGTGATGCCTCTAAATTGGGACTAGGAGCAGTACTGATGCAAAATAGCAAGGTAATCACCTACGCCTCCAGACAACTCAAGGACTATGAGAGGAATTATCCTACTCATGATCTTGAGCTTGTAGCAGTCGTGTTCGCTCTCAAAATTTGGAGACATTACTTGTATGGAGCTCAGTGTAAAGTGTATACAGATCACCAGAGTCTAAAGTACTTCTTCACTCAGAAGGATCTGAATATGCGACAGCGTAGATGGCTTGAGCTGGTCAAGGATTATGATATAGACATTCTCTACCACCCAGGGAAAGCAAATAAGGTGGCAGACGCACTTAGCAGAAAGTCTGATGCTACCTTACTATCCCTAGCAGCCATGTCACCGCCCCTACAGAGAGAGATCACAGATTTTGGTCTCGAACTTATAGTGGGACAGCTCTCTACTATGACATTAGCACCTAACCTGCTTTGTGACATTCAGATAGCTCAGGAGCAGGATCCTGAAATTCAGAAAATCAAGCAAGGGTTAGCAGAATCAGGAAGTAGAGAATTCAGAGTGTCCGATAGTGGGGTATTGCACTTCGGTGACAAACTCTGTGTTCCAGATCAGGGGGAACTAAAGAGAAAGATTTTAGATGAGGCTCACAGGACTCCCTATGTGATGCATCCTGGTTCCACCAAAATGTACCAGGACCTAAGGAAACGTTTTTGGTGGCCTGGGATGAAAAGAGACATCGCTAGATACGTTAGCACTTGTCTGACTTGCCAGAGAGTTAAGGCGGAACATCAGAGACCAGGAGGAGTTCTGCAACCTATCCAAATCCCAGAATGGAAGTGGGAAGATATTTCCATGAATTTCATAGTGGGATTACCCAGAACCATGAATGATTTTGACGCCATCTGGGTAATAGTCGACAGATTGACTAAATCAGCCCACTTCTTAGCTATCAGAATATCCTACTCCATGGAGCAGCTAGCTCAGTTGTATCTCAAGGAGATCGTCAGACTGCATGGAGTTCCACGGACTATCATCTCAGACAGAGACAGTAGGTTCACGTCACACTTCTGGGAGTGTGTACAGTCAGCATTGGGCACTAAGTTAAAATTCAGCACAGCTTTCCATCCTCAGACAGATGGTCAAACGGAGCGAGTGAATCAGGTACTCGAAGATATGCTCTGAGCATGTGCCCTAGACTTCAAGGGAAGTTGGTGCAAATATCTGAGTTTAGCAGAATTTGCATATAACAACAGCTATCAGGCCACTATCGGTATGGCACCTTATGAGGCTCTCTATGGGCGGAGGTGTAGATCTCCAATCTGCTGGTATGAGAGTGGTGAACAGAAGGAACTAGAACTCCAGACAGATCTAGTAGCAGACACCACAGCAGCAGATCCGCCAGAGGATAGAGATAGCTCAGAGCCGCCAGAAAAGCTATGCTGATACACGGCGCAGACCCTTAGAGTTTTCAGTTGGGGATTCAGTGTTCCTCAGAGTAGCTCCCATGAAGGGAGTAATGCGTTTTGGGAAGAAGGGCAAATTAAGTCCTAGATATGTGGGACCATACCTTATCACTAGAAGAGTTGGCAAGGTAGCATATGAGCTAGAGATACCCCAGGAGATGTCAGCTATCCACAATGTATTTCATGTCTCTATGCTGAAGAAGCATATCCCAGATGCCACCTAGGTGATTGAGCCCCAGTCGGTAACAGTCCGCGAAGACCTCAGCTATGATAGTCAGCCTATTCAGATAATAGACCGAGCAGTTAAGAAATTAAGGAATAAGGAGGTACCATTAGTAAAAGTCATTTGGCAAAATCACACAGAAGAAGAGGCAACTTGGGAGACAAAAGCCAGTATGAGACAGAAGTACCCAGAGTTATTCTAAGTTCGAGGACGAACTTTTCATAAGGTATGGGGGATTGTAACGCCCAAAAATTCTCAAAATTATTTTAGAAATATTCTATTAATTTTTTGGAATTTTAGAATATTTTTATAGAATTTTTAGAGTAGAGAAAGTAGCAAAAATAAATAGAAACGTAAAATAGCTTAAGCGGGAATTGAACCCGAGACCTATTGGGTCCTATGACTTAAGGTGAACTCTAGTAATCAAGTGAACCCGGCAGGGCCGTGCTGAAAGGAAAGGGGAACAATTATATTTATATTTGAGTCGGGCCGAATTACCCACTTAATATAAATAGGGAATTTAAGTGAGGAATTGTTATTTTCTTAAACGAGAAAACTTTTCCCTCAAACCCTCACACATCCGCCGACCCCTCTCCCTCACCCTCTCGGTGCCCAAGTCCAAGGAACCTAGGGTTCCGTCCAAGGGCCATAGGAGTACCTTTTCGGCGACAACTCCGGCACGAGGACGTTCCCCTCCGCGAGAAGAGCACATAGACGCCAGAGGATCGTCGAGGGAGTCGTCTCCACCGGAAAACTAGTGACTAGAATCGTAAGAAACTAGCGCAGGAGGTAAGAAACCCCTCACCTGCAGTATAAGTAGCTTTCGTATGATTGTGTGCCTTTAAATTTGCTATATGTAGATTTTTGTCGACATACAGGGTGTATTTAACCCTCCTCACAGATTTAGGGATTAGTCGAGCATCTCTAGATGGGTCGGACATGTTTTTCCCCTTTAGTTGGAGGTTTTAGACGTTGTCGGGTGCCTAGAGGTGATCTCCCTAATAGAGGGGAGAGATGACGTACACCAAGTGTTCGATGAAATAACCAGTATAGTTTTAGACAGTTTAACAGCTCAGTTAAATGCAACAGAAACATTTAAGATAGTATAGTAGTCTTGCTTCAGTTCTTACCGGACTAGATGTCTAATGGGTGGGCTCCCACAGTCGCCTCTAGGTTCAGACAACCTAGCTCTAGGTTCAGATAACCTAGAAATAGCAAGATAAGAAAATTTAGCTATAACCAGTATTTTATTTTAGTAGTGGCACTGTACCGGATTAGATATCCATTAGGTTGGGCTCCCACAGTCGTCCCTAGGTTCAGATAACCTAGTAAACCCTACTAAATATGGGACTTGCAAACCCGGGTCTAGTTAGGGATGCACGCATAGCACGTACAGTTGTCAGGCCCATCAGCAGCATGATTATGTATTTTCATCTATCTATGATAAATAGTTTTCAAAACTCACAAATCAGTTGTGTATACAGTTTAAACTCAGTTCTAGCTTAGTTTTAGTTTTAGCTCAGTTCATGATTCAGCTTAGTTTCCATTATTGATACATGTGATAGCTCTATGATTAGTTTTGGTTTCTATGTTGTATGATACCATGTCATGTTCTCACCTGTTCAGCATGTATTTCAAATAGCATGTTTACAAATCATAAATTGCACCGTATGCATGTTTTGTCAGGTAGATGGTTTCTTACTAAGCGTAAACCTTATAGATACTTCTTTCCTTATACTGCAGATAAAGGTAAAGGAAAGATGGATTAGCGGAGGCTGGAGGTTAATGCGATGAAGATGTGTGTGGAAGGAACTTGGAATAAAGATCTTGGAGAAATTAGCAAACTAAGACTTTAGTTTTATATAGTGTTATTTTTCGCATTCCTAGTTATTTTAATGCCTTGAATCGTGAACGATTTGCTTAGATTGTTAGTACTCATGCTCATATTCCTAGTTAGGTGTTATTGGTATGTTTCCAGCTATTATAGAACTCTTGTAGGTGAGTTTGGCACGAATCAGTGCTGAAATCAGAGGTTTGCTGCGAAATCAGAAACCCCAATTGATCAGCTGATCGATTGGGGGCCCTCAATCGATCAGCTGATCGATTGGGGGCCCTCAATCGATCAGCGGATCGATTGGGGGCCCTCAATCGATCAGCGGATCGATTGGGAGCCTGGTTCCGTGAACAGTAAGCTTCTGGATCGATCAGCCGATCGATCCAGTCGCATTCTGTCGCAAACAGAGAGTTCAGGGATCGATCGTTCGATTGATCGGGAAATCGCTCCCACGAACAGAGAGCTCTGGAATTGATCATTGGATCGATTGGCCAGTTTGGATCGATCAGCCGATCGATCCAGAATATTACCCTGAGCATAGTAGCAATCTGAATCGATCAATGGATCGATTCAACAGCTTGCAATCGATTGAGTTCAATCTGGATCGATTGGGAAGTAAGATTTCAACCAGGAAACTTTGTAATTCAGTTCCTTGACCATAGGGGATGTAGGATATGCCATGTATACCTTAGATTGCATCCCTCAGCACATGTAGGACCAAGAATTTGTATTAGCTTGGCAAGTTTTAAATTGGTACAGTTTTCCGCACCTAGACTGAGTAATGGTCATGGATATAGCTTAGCATAGCATAATGTGACGGTCCGGCCTTATAGCCTAGCCAGTAGAAGGTGGGTCGTTACATTTAGGCATGGAGTAGCTTTATCTAAAGAGATGTCTCCGAAGACATCAAAGGAGATAGAGGACATGAAGGCAGTTCCTTATGCCTCGGCTGCAGGAAGCCTTATGTATGCAATGCTGTGTACGAGACCTGATATCTGTTTTACCGTAGGCATGGTTAGCATATATCAGAGTAACCCTGGACAAGGACATTGGACTGCGGTAAAGCATATATTAAAGTACTTGAGAAGGACTAGAGACTATATGCTAGTTTACCAGGCAGATGATTTGCTCCCTGTAGGTTACACGGATTCGAACCTCCAATCAGATAGGGACAACAATAACTCTACATCAGGCTATGTGTTTACTCTAAGAGGTAGAGCCATTGCATGGAGGAGTGTTAAGCAAAAATGTGTATCGGACTCAACCATGGAAGCTGAGTATGTGGCAGCCTCTGAGGAAGGCAAAGAAGTTGTATGACTCAGGAACTTTCTAATGGACTTAGATGTGATTCCTGGTTTGCCCAAAATCATCATAATTTATTGTGATAATAGTGGTGCAGTTGCAAACTCGAAGGAACCACGAGCCGATAAGGCAAGTAAACATATAGAGCGCAAGTACCACCTGATACGAGACATCGTCAAGCGAGGAGAAATTGTCGTCGCCAAGATTACATCAGCGGATAACCTGGCAGATCCTTTCACTAAGGCCCTTCCGGTGAAAGCTTTTGATCGGCATGTGGAGGGGATGGGAATCAGATGTATGGCAACAGATATGGCAGCTTAGTCTTTTAGTATAAGTGGGAGATTGTTAGAGTGTATACTAAAAGTCTAGCTTTTGTAAACATTTATTTTTGAAATAAAGGAATTACATTGGTCAATATCTACATTTATTTGTTAAATGTAATTTGTTCAATTAATTTATATTATAGATAACATGGTGTATGGTGTCACACACAAAAGATCATGTTATCGGTTATTTATAAATTATAAACAGTTATTCGCGACTAAGATGGAAAGGAACAAACCATTGGAATAGTCATAGTGTAATTAAATATTAGTTTATCTTGACTAATAAATTACACTAGTACACTCTAAGTGTATTGAGTAGGATCATTTTTAGGTAAGTTCTTTTTGTACTGACTTTATAAAAGAACTAGACCTTGGTTATTATGGAAATGTGTACTCTTAATCCTAATATAATAATAAGCACATATATTTAGTATTTATTTCTTTAACTTATCAAAGGGTGAGATTTAGCTCGATAAATCAATAGGCCTGATAAGTTGGGAAATGATACTACTTATAGTGTGTGTTGTTGATTATAGAAGGAATCTATGTCTTAGTTATCTAGGTTGAGAATGTCCCCAAGAGGAGCTCATAAGGATTGTCATGTTAAACCCTGCAGGTGGACTTAGTTCGACATGACGATGAAGTTGAGTGGTACTACTCTCGGAGATAGATATTAATTTAGTGAGTTGTCAGTAACTTACTTAATTAGTGGACATTTGTTATCTTAAACACAGGGAGACTAATACACTCATGATAAGAAGGAGCCCATAATGTAATTTGGGATTGGTGTGGTAGTGTGATAATAACTCTCTAGTGGAATGAGTTATTATCGATGAACTTGAGTTGTGTGTTCAGGGCGAGCACGGGATACCCAAGCTCATCGGAAGGTCAAAATCAATTTCTCCTCTAGGTCCCTGTCGTAGCCTCATTATAGCCTCAAGTTCATCCAAATGTAAGGCTCTTCTTGATGTCCAAGAAGTGGGTCGGTCCAATACTTGGTGACCAAGCAAGGGCCGACCACAACCTCTTCTATAAGGGCCGACCCTTTGCTTGGTGACCAAGCATGAAGGGGCCGGCCACAATAATTCAAAAAGGGAGGGTTGTTTTGAATTTTTAAAATCTTCTCTTTGTAGAAAACTATAAGTTTTAAAAGAGAGATTTTAATTTTTAAAACTTTCCTTATTTGAATTAGGCCACATGTTTTAATAGAGAGTTTTAAAACTTTCCTTTTTTAACCATCCTCATGGTTTAAGAAAAAAGGAAGATAAGTTTTAAAATTAAAATTTTCTATCATCATGTTAAAAAAGGAAATTTTATAAGAGAAGTTTTAAATTTTAAAATATGGTTTTAATTTTTAGAAACTTTACTTTTTTAACTCCCACTTTAGGAAATTAGGAGAGAGCTTGTAAAATTTTATAATAGCTTATAAAATTTTATTAAAAATTTATTTTGCCTTTTTTCTCTTGATGAGGTGGTCGGCCACCTTGCTTGGTGCCCAGCAAGGGGTCGGCCATAATTAAAATAAAAAAAATCATCACAAAATTAATGTTGGTGATTGATTCAATTAAGAGGAAAGAAAAGGAAAAACTAGAGGATGATTTTATTTTTTTGTAAAAAGTTTTTCCTTATTTGCCTTGGGCAAATAATATAAAAGAAGGGGTGAGGAGGCCTCATGAGATACAATTTTTATTCTCTTGCTTGGAGAACCTCAAGTGGTCAGCCCTCCCTCTCCCTTCTCTTTCCCTTTTGCTCTCTTCTCCTTGGTGGTAGTGGTGGCCGGATTTTAGAAGAAGAGGAAGAAACTTTTAGGTGGTGTTCATCTTGGAGGATCGTCGCCTACACGACGTCCAAGGCGAGGCGAGGAATACAGCAGAAGATCTCGAGGTCATTAGCTTACAAAGAGAAGTTATAACTAGTAATTTTCTTCCGCATCATACTAGTTATTTTCTTTGTAAGAATTCTAAATACAAGAGGCAATTAGATCTAGTTTTTCGAGTTTGTGTTTTCTTCTTTTTCGAATTTGTGATTCGATTGTTATTTTTGGTTAACCTATAGTTATTTAAGGAAATTAAATATTAGTTTTCCTTAAAAGGCTTTGTCTAGGCGGTGGTGGTTGCTCCCATATCCAAGAAGGTCATGTGCCTCGTCATGCAGTCCTGGAAGCCAATTTTAGAAATTAATATTTAATGGAATTAATAACATAAGTGGATTTGAATCAATAACGTTAAGTTCCGCTTACGATTCAAATCTAAACCATTAAGAACAAATAAGTTAAATTTGGAATCGATAATGTTAAGTTCCGTCTGCGATTCCTAATTTAACTTCTAAAGAACACAATAGGTTATTTAAGGAAAGGTTCGACACTTGTACAAAAAAAAATTTATACAGTGAAACCGGTACGTTTTCCTAGGACTAACTAACAGTTGAGTCATTTTATAATGGAGATGACATGTTTTTTGATAAAAAAAAAATAAAATGGGGGCGAGCGTCATCTTGATGATTTCAAAAATAAAGGGTGCTCTTTTGATTTTTTTTTTTTTTATCGTAAATAGTATTAATTAAAACCTAATGTTGGACTGATTTTGTAAAAAAAAAAAATTAAGGATAATAAAGTAAGATTAGATATTCTTTTGATATATTTTTTTATTATAATAAAATATGATTATGTTCCTTTCATACGTTCCTTATAGTCCATTTCTAAATTATATGATTGGAGGTAAATTATGATCACATTCTTCAATTTGTCATCCCTAATCTAGGGACTTACTATGAGAGACGTATGAAATGAGATAGCATTTCATACATTCCTCAATCCCTAAATTATGTGAATGAAGATAAATTATGATCACATCCCTTAATTTGTCATCCCTAATCTAGGGACTGAATATGAGAGGCATATGGAATGATTTACCTTATTTTATATGTCCCTAGTAGTTGGCCCCTAGATTAGCGATAACAAATTAAGATTATATATTATTTTGATATTTTTTTGTTTATTATACTAAAATATCATTATACTTATTTCATATATATTTCACAGTCCATTCTTGAAAAGATAAATTACGGAATCAATTATACTGAACTATCAAGTTAGTCAAGGGGTGAGAGGGATTTGTTCTGCTAGGTATATACCAGTCGGAAATACATTGTCCCATGTAACAAGTTTGTGACGCCAAAATATATGGTGTCCTTATTTTTGTGAGCTTAATTCGATCAAATCATAGAGATCCTCTCCCGTCCCACGGAATAACATTATAAATTACCAATTATTTTTTAAAAAAAATAATAATAATAATCTTAGTTAACCTGATTTTTTTTTTTGAAATGATCGATCTGACCTCACGGAAATTTTCTAACGACTATTCAAATAAATTCGGAAGTACACGTAGCACCAATTTAAAAGTCCAATATTTTTTGATTATATCTCATTTGAAAAAAAAAAAATATTTACAAATATATCAGTTGGGGGCACCATACCGGGGACAAATCAATCCCGTCCAAAGTTTCTTCTCTTCAGATCTTAGGACTTAGGAGCGGGGTCAGATTGAATGGACGGTCATGATGCTGGGATTGCAGCATTGCTGTGAAATTTGGTCGCCAGAGAAGATCCCGTCCAAGGTTTTTTCTCTTACCGTTAGAATAGAATCGGACATCGACCGGCGTTTCCTCTCGAAATTGAGATTTCGAGATCTATGACGAAGTGGTAGAGGAAGGAAGTTGCTTATCGCTGTCGTCGGTCCGAATCCGTCATCATGATCAGCGGAGGCCTCCTCAAGATCTACCCCTCTGAGCTAAAATTGCCTTGTAATTTCTCTTTCTTTCTTTTATTTCCTTCGTCAAAACTTCGATTCCGATTGGAATCTGAGTCAGATCTCTCTGCTGTGACTAGATTCGACCTTCTCTGTTTTCCCCTAATGCCTATGGGCATAGAATTGTTTTTTGGGGGTATTATTGATGGGAAAGTTTCTCTTGGTTTCATCGTTTTCTTGATTCTGATGGTGTTTGTTTGCGTGCCATCGGCGGCGATCATTGTTTCACGAAGTCGAGGTGAAAAGGCAGAGCTCTTGTAGCATGCAGTTGACCAACAAAACAGATCATTATGTTGCTTTTAAGGTATATTTTGTTCTTCAAAATTGACTCTTTTCTGCGCTTATCATCACAAATTTTAGTCTTTCGGAGAGTTTGTTGCTTCGACTAAATATTTATGTTTGGGTGGATTCCTTACGATTCTTAGGTTAAAACAACTAGTCCAAAGAAGTACAGTGTGCGACCAAACATGGGAATTGTCCAGCCGAGATCATCAGTTAGCATAATAGGTGAAATCCTCCTAAAATATGAATCTAATTGGCATTTCTCCCCTTTTGTATCTGAAGCTATTTTTGCTGTTTATACTCTCTGCTAGTGACAATGCAAGCTCAGAAGGAGGTTCCACCCGATCTGCAGTGCAAAGATAAGTTCCTAATTCAAAGTGTTGCTACAGATGATGGAACCACAACCAAGGACATAACCACTGAAATGGTACTGTTCGTGGTGATGTTACTTGTTTTTTCTTCCAAGGCTTATTTCTGAATCCTGGATGTCTGAGAATTGATGACCTCATTCGAATTTTAGTTCAATAAAGTACCTGGTAAAGTTGTTGAGGAGTTTAAGCTACGCGCCATTTATATACCTGCCAATCCTCCCTCTCCAGTTCCTGAGGAATCAGAGGAAGGAGGTTCTCCACATTCTTCCATGTTAGACAATGAAGTTCAGAGTTCAACATTATTTGATGCAGTAAGTTGACATTAAAGTCATTTAATCAACTTTGGGATCCCACACTATCCCTTTTGCTTTAGCCATCTTGTTGGCTTGGGTATTAATAGTAACAGTGAAAATAATTTCAGGCATCAAGATCATTGGAAGAATCTTCTAGAGAGAATGAGGTAACTTTGAGATTCTTATATTCTACTTTTAGGTAATTTTGAGGTACTTTTTAGATAGATGAGATGATTCATTAGTTATTTCATGGTATGCTACCATTTAGTGCTTTGCTATGGAGTAAATTAAGGATGCTTTTGTGTGCGACTTCCCATTTATCCTTTTGGAAAAAAGATGTTAGCAAACAACTGCTCCCCCAATGTATATATTAACTGGTAAAAGTTATATCAATGCACTATAGCTGCCAGTGCAATACAATGTTTCAAACCCTCATATCCTAAACTTGCATCTGTGGAGAGTGGAGACAACAATAGATGGAAAGGCACACTCGGAAACAAAGAGGGAGCAGATCTTGAACAATAACACAGGACAACCAAGAAAAAGATAGCATCAGCAAATATTTTCAGCTAAAAAGGAAATGGCTGTATTATAACTGCCTCTGCTTTCTACTTCTTCAAATTCATATATGTTTAATGTGAAATGACTATATTATATCTGTCAAACAGATATGTTCTTCATAACATAGAGATCTGATCTGGATCTCAGGGAAATTGAATGAAGATAAGACTTTAGTGATATTTGTCATTTTTATGAACAATAACAAAAAGAGCTAAGGGAAGTAGGAGTTACAAAAAAATATTCAGTGAGATGTTACTAAATTGCTAGTTATGAAAGTCAAGGGAGATAATAGTTAAGTTTGAATAGCATTCATGATAGAAAATGATGCATTTCAAGATTTGACTCGCGATACATTAGAAGCCATATGCCAAACTGTCTTACACCAACAGTTTGGGGGCTGCTACATGGATCTCATCTTTGCATTAACCTTTATGCAAGGTTGTACCATTGGTACCGTCTCATTTTTTTTCTTTAATATCCCATTTCCATCACTTTTGCAACTCAAATCAATTCAATTGGTCTACCTGTAGATTTTATTGGTCATCAGTAGATCTAATTGATTTAACTCTAAAACTTATCTAACATAATTCTACTCCAATATTATCTGTAGACAAGTAGATGAATTCCCTTCTTTATCTCCTTTTGTGTGTTAACTATTATGAATCTAACTCTGTAGGCGGAAATGCTAGCTCAAAAGCTGACCGAGGAGAAGGAATATGCACTTCAACAAAATCAGAAATTACGACAAGAGTTGGTATGCTTTTCCTTTTCTCTGATTCATACCTGATATTCTCTAGTACCTTATAATATTCAAATTTTTCTTGGGTTCTGGTTCAGCTTTTAGATTTTACTACAAAGAGATACAAGACTTTGTGATTAACACGTTTTTTTATTTGTTCAAGTTATATTTGTTGATTTTTCAGGGTTTTCTTAGAAAGGTGCTACTTGAATTCTTTATCATTAACCCTTGTTTATCCCAATTAACTAAGTTTGACTACATGAATTTTATTACTTCATCGAGCTTAACGGAGCTCTATGCAATTTTAGTCAGTACTATATTCAAATCAATCAAATAAGTTTTTATTGTACTGGCTTAACTTTTCTTTGATTTTCAGCTTCCCTTGCACATTCCACTAATTGATTCAACTTTTCTAACTTTAGGATAAATAGTTTGAAACCTTATGTCATGCCAAGTGGCATTGGCCAAATCACGCTTTATCATATGTCAAAATATAATGAGTATATGCACGACATGTTACTATAAAAGTTCAGATCAATTATCTAATTACCGGAGTCTTTTTTTGACAAATAAAGAAACCAAGTGCAAGAATTAATTGAGTAAAAAGTATTAAAATTTCATTTTATATATTCTACTTTAGTTCTATCTCTGAATTCAAAGTGTAAATTATTTCAAAATTGATAGAATTGAAAGTGTAAATTATTTCAAAATTGATAGTCTGGCAATTACCTTAGTGATTACTTGAAACTGCCATATCAGACAAAATGGTTGATAGTAACTATTGACGTGATGAGGTCATTAAATAGGGTTGTCCTTATTGTGCCAATAGGGTTGTCCTTGTGCCAGCAATTCATTGTCCACATGGCTCTTTCCCTATTAAAAGAGACTGGTTGGTTGTGTTGGTATATAAGGTCTATTAATATTTGCCATGATTTTGCTGACAGAGAACGCGACACTCAATTTTTACCTCACAAGAAGATGGTGGCTAGTTGTGTTGGTATATCTACTATCATTAAGTAGCATTTGTGTTGCATCACTCAATGACCGACTGAGTGGACTTGTTGTCTCATTGATTTGCATTGTAAAATACCTGTCTTGGGTGTTCACTTATCATTGACTTCTGCTATCTTCAATCTCTAATGATGTTTTCCACATGTAACTTCGATATTGCTTCATGTTCCCCAGTATCTGGCTTGGAGTCTACATCATAAAATTATGCCTTAGATTGAACAAATGTTCACTAGAAGAGTTACCTTGTCATATAAGGGATGTTTTTATATGCATGTTGTATTTTATTCACTTTTAGTTTTAGTTGGTGTTGTATTTGGTTATTTGCCTAATCTTTCTTGCCATTAAGCTTACACAATGACAGAGAAATATGGACTCTCAGATTCTTCATTTAATGTTGGTCTATCCTCACAACATTCTGCTTCAGTTTAGTACACATCCTGTCAAACCATTTTTTGGTCTCTATTAGTCAACCTCACATTATCAATATTTGATATGCTCATGTCGAACTATAGGCCAAGTAAGAGCCTATAAAGGGTTGGCTTGGATTTTCATTCTTCATATACAAACTATACCTATTTACAATGTTTATGTAATTAGTTGTAACGTTTTCTGGCCTTTGCAACTTCTAGGAATTGCTAAGGAAACAGCAAAATCGCGGCGGTTTCTCCATTTCGTTTGTGGCGGTTGTGGCTTTCTTGTGCATCATCATTGGCTATCTCTTCAGAAGCACATAGAAACTGAAGTTTCACACACACACACTCTTACGAGGATTGTGTTTATTTTTTGAAAAAAAATGAAAAAGAATGGTTCGTGTGAGTTTCATTCTTTACAGTCGAACAAAATAATCTGTTGTGTGATTGATTTTTGGATTGTATGGTCTTGTAATCTTAAAACATCTACACAGTTGTATTTATCAAAAGTAAGGATCCTTTGTATGTTTTAATAGATTGTCTCATCTTTTTTCTTTTTGGTAATTTTATAACTTTTTTTATTGAGTATTTTAAGAGGTTGTCTGATCATTTTCCCAGTTCTATTATTAATTTGTTATTTCCGTAACTTGTTTTTGTTTCAAGGGCGTTTTGCTAAACCTTGCGAGGAAGTTTGGGTATTATCCATTTTGAGTATCCAACTTTCATATTTTGTACACCCATTCTTTCCTTCCACTTTATAATTTTACTTAACTTATTCAGTTTTGAGAAATGAATACATTCAGTCTTATAAGAATATATTGCTTTTAATTTGAAATGATTTAGAGTATTTTTTACGTACAATCACTTTCGTTTTGGATTTGACAGGATGGACTTGATAAAAAGTTATTATAAGCTCGTTACCAACCAGGACAATAATACCATTATCAATGATTTCCGACTTTTTTTTATTTGAAAAATATTAAATTTTTGAATTTTCAAATCGTGTACCAATTAGTTTATTTGAATTTTGAAAGAGATATTTGCTTTTGAAATTATAAAAATTGAGTATGTGTACTCATACTCAAATTTCCTCACCGTAGGTAATCTTTCTCCTAATCTAGTAATATTATTATTTTGCTTTTTTTAGAAAATCATTAATTTTAATATTTATGCAAAAATTCTCTTGGTTTATATTATGGAATTTGTAAATATTCATGAATAATTAGATATTGATCCTGTCTAAAATCGTGAAGAAGATTGATTAAAAATATAGTTCCTCTGTTGACCTCACAAAGACTGATCTACAATACAAGAAACCTTAGTGCCGAGCCAGGGAAGAGGTCCTTAACGTTGGTCCTCCGACGCTCAAGTTAGTCGCTGTAACAGTAGAAGAAGGCGAAGCAACAATGGAAGCAGCGAAAACACAAGCATGAACAATCGGTGTATGGACCCCTCTTTATATAGCGATCCAGCGGGCGAAGTGCATGCTCCTCAAGGCGTGGACACGTTTTCCCAATCGATCTATGAAAGGACATATTAAAAAAGTATTACTGACACCATACCTTAACAATGCCGGCAAATCCCCGATAAGACAGTAGAAGTTTTCGTCGTATGATTCGCTTGTTGACCATGTTCTGTTATCAGCGGGAATACCTCCCAAAGGGATATTAAGGGATACAGGAATGACCCCACTATTTGGTCGAGCGGGATATCCGCTCGGTCGGGACTCCTTCACTCGGTCGACCTCTGCTGCTTTTTTTCCGCAGCGACTTGGTTCAGTAGATTGTTTCCACTTGATCGGACAAGCGCTCCGATCACCTTAATGTTCCTCTAATCCGTAATGAGTGTCTGATATTCTTGCCATAGTGCTCCTAGCTGGATGAGCATTTTGCTCAGACAAGCACCTGGCCGATTGGGCACTTCATGCCTAATCGGCTATTGACGTCGATTTCCACTCAGTCATCTTTGGTGGGACCGTTGACTACCACTAACCACCGTTGACCACCTTAACTTTAACTTCCACGTCGGCTACTGTCTCTGTCTTTGACTCACATGAGCCCCCTTTATGACTGTATCATAAGTCTTCCCCTCAAGTCTACTCGAAAGAGGTTGTAAGTCTGACTGACTTGACGAGCAGTGTCTTCAGTAAGCTTCCGCTGATCGGGCATTTTCTGTTCTCGAGCTGCCAATCAGCTCATATCATCTTCATAGTCGTCGTTCTGCTTTACCTTACTGGCCTGAGCTTAGAACCGCAGCTCGACCAAGGTGAACATCGAAGTTGATTACTCCCATAGGGTTAGAGGCACTGCTCGACAACTAATTAGGTACCTAGGTTTAGAACCGCCGCTCGGTTATCAATTGCAGATCTGGGTTAAAGCCACCGTTCAACTATCACTTAGTTAGAGATCTATGCCGGTTGGGATGGCGGCGACACTTAGTAATTTTTCCATTTCTCTTCGCTTTCATGGATGCGTGTCTTTTATTGGTTGCTGACGCCCTCCTGATTTCTGGAAGGCTGTGCAAATATCTGGTTATTATGGTTGAACACGTTGCCCATGCCTTTTAATTAAGCCTCATTAATGCTTCCCTATGGCCAACCACGTGCCCCAATCTCTACCATCGCACGCTTGAGGTGATAGGTGGATATCTGCTGTTGATGTGACATACGCCTTTTCAAATTCTATGGTAAGATTTCGACTTCGTTTTCTATAACCCTCAATCGGACAGGTCAGAGTGATTTGCCCGTGGGACTTATAAGCTCTTATTTACTTGTCGTCAACTTTATACTTTCTTGGGTTTTCTTTCTAGCGCATGCTCTCTGACGCTTCCCCTTCTCTTCGTCTTCACCGACGACATTTCTCAGTAAGCCCCTTCTTTCTTTCTCTCGGTGAATCCTGATCTTCTTCTTTCTCGGTTTTTATGGCCTCTTCTCCTCAACCTCCTGCATCCATCCCCAGGTTGTGGTATACCTCGATCGAGTCTAAGTTCAACGGTGATGAAATTGACCAGATGAAGCTCACGTATTGTTTCCCCTCCAATTACCAAATCTCTATTCCTTCAACTTATGACTCGCCCCATTTGCCTCCCACCGGCTTTTTACTTTTCTTTAAGGACCAATTCTGCGCCAGTCTTCGTTTTCCCGTTCATCCTTTCTTCTTAGTCATGTGTAAATACTTCTGTATCTCTAGGGGTGTAAATAAACCAAGTTGCTCATGAGCTATTCGAAGCTCGATTCAATAAAAATTCATTTAAGCTCGTTTAATGAGGCTCGTTAAGATAAACAAATCAAGCTCAAGCTTCATAATATTCGGTTCGTTAGCTCGTGAACATGTTTGTTGAGCTTATAAATCAACTTTTAAATAAAAAATAATAGTTTTGATATTAAATTTATAGTTATACTCTCCTTATAAAATATATAAACAAATATATTAAATTTATTTATTAGAATAAAATTATAAATTTTAATAAGAATATTATAATTTTTTCTAAATATATAATTTATTTTTTAATGAATATTTAAATTTATAATTTATATTTATTAAGCTTGTTCAGGCTCGATAAAAGCTCGAATAAGCTCGTGAGCTACGAATATATTCATTAAGTAAAGTTCGAGCTCAGCTCGATTATAAACAAGTCAAACTCAAACATTCAAGAGATAATTGACTTGGCTTGGCTCGGCTTGATTACACCCCTATGTATCTCCCAACACCAATTAGTGTCTAACTCCTTTAGGCTGCTGTGCAGGGTGGTCATGTTGTTTTGTCTGCACGACATCCCTTTAGTGCCTAGGGTATTTCATTATTTTTATTATCCCAAGTTGTCCAAGTCAGGGACCATTTTGTTCCAGGCTCGAGTGGACTCTGTCTTTTTTGACAAAATGCTGACCTCTAATAAGCACTGAAAGGAGCATTATTTTTTTGTTCATTTTCTCGATCGGCCTGACTTCCCGACCACCTGACAGATGAAAGTGATGAAGCCTTCGATGCTCAGCAGATATCAAAGCCAATCGGACTATCTCCAAGCAACCTCCAATTTGGCTGGTCAGAAGTATCACATCCATCGGTTGTTGTTGGAGAGTGTTGTTTATGTGTTCGGGTTGAGCCTGATCCGCACGCGACTTCCCCTGACCTTAGGTATACTCTTTCTTCTCCCCATCTTTGAATCTAACTGATTTTTTCCTTCTTTCTTGAAGCTTAAATTATGTTGAGGGCACAATTGAGCGGCAAAAGCAGGTTGGCCGATGCGGAGATTAACGCCAAGGGTGCTGCTGAGCTAAAGAGTCGGGATCTATTGTCGGTTGACCAATTCGATGATCCGACTGCCGAGGTTGGAGGCTACGCAGCAGCCAGTGAGTTGGGTGGAAGTCGAACGGCCGCCAGCAATGCCATGACTGCCACAGCCGAACTCCCTCTTGAGCGAGCGTTGATGGCATCGATTTCGATACCCTCGGAGTCGACCACCTTTAGTGAGCCTTTGATCCAGTGACGCAAGAGACACCACAGGGATGGATAGTCCTGTTGGGCAACCTCTACCCTACAAACTTTCGTGCCCACTGCCATTTGTCCATCTTCTAAGCAGCGTAAACTCCCTCTCTCGCCTCTCCCGAGAGGGAGGTTGCGACTATTTCTACTCCCCTATTATCCAACCGGACACCCTCATTGTCTGCCTTTCCCTCGGGGACCATGTGTGCATTGCCCGTCGCATTCATTCCACCTCCCTCGTCCCTGCCGACCGCCCAGGTATCCACCATTCACTCTTCCCCCATGCCCAGATCCACGGGGTAGGCTACCTCCAAGCCATCAAGGTTGAGCGGTCGTAAGCACATAATGACCATCATTCACTTTCCTACGAACAAGTGGCACCATCCAGTCGGCATCGAGCCGCGCTCCCCTGAGCACCAGATCAAATCCAAGGACCACTGGAGCAAGTATGGGCTGATGCTAGGGCCCACGCAGCGACCATTCTGTTGGGACCGATATGTCTGCTAGAGGAGAGGTGAATAGCGTTTCGTCGCGCTTGTCGGTTGCTTCGTCTTGATAATATGCAGCGGAAATAAACACAAGACACACACAACGCTAACACTAAGAATTTACTTGGTATCCACCTCAAGAAGAGGTGACTAATCCAAAGATCCATACGACACGCTCACTCCACTAATGAAAACCTCCTTCTCGGTCGCAACCAGAGGCGGAGAAGCCTCGTACAGTATTCACACACAAACACAAACACGAACATAAGAAGAAGAAACAAAAATACAATGTAATACACCCTTCTTCTTGCTTACTTGTGCTTGTCGTCACCTCTTGAACCTTGGATAAACTCCCCAAGTGCCTTCAAGAACTGGCGTGAGTAGATCAGAGAATCTCGCTGTGAATCGCTGAAGAACAGCGCAAAAGATCGCAAGAGATCTACTAAGAAAAAGCTCCGCCTGGGCTTTATACTGTAGCTCCAATCGATTGAATTCATCCCCAATCGATAACCATGTCACATCCGGAAAATCCAAGCCGTCCACCACCTGCATCCTACGCAACGGTCGGATCCCAATCGATCGGGAACATCTGGATCGATCGGTGGATCGATCCAGAAGCATTCTGTGCTTCTCGCGATCGCGCGAGAACATCTCTGCCCAATCGATCGACTGATCGATTGGCAGCTCCCCAATCGATCGCCTGATTGATTGGGAAGGGCTTTGTGCTCACGAAATATGGTCCCAATCGATCGACCAATCGATTGGGTCATTCCTTCCTTCGCAGCACACTCCAATCGATCCACTGATCGATTGGTCCCTGGTTCAATCGATCGCCCGATCAATTAACCAGCCTGGACTTGACTCAAACTCAAGTCCAAACTCTCAAACCCAACTCTCGGTCAACCGTAACCTGTTGGGTCTCCATGCCTAGCATTTGGCCACTCCCGACCAACCTCGAACTAGCCTTCTAGCCTCCTCCATCAGCCTTGCGTCCCTCGGATATCTCCCCATCCTTCACGCCTTGCCTTCTAGAGCTTCCATCGGCCTCATCCTAGTTATCAGGTTCTCCTCGCCAAGTCACACTAGGACTTACCTTGCCAAGACCACATGCTTGGACTTATAACCTTTGCCAAGATCACACTTGGACTTTCCAATTGCCTGGCTCCTCACCAGGACTTTCCTTTTGCCAAGATCACACTTGGACTTTCCAATTGTCTGGCTCCTTACCAGGACTTTCCTTTTGCCAAGATCACACTTGGACTTTCCAGTTGCCTGGCTCCCACTAGAACTTTCCCTTTGCCTAGCTATACTAGGACTTTCCAATTGCCTGATCTCACTTATCAGGACTTTCACCACCAAGTTTGGTCAACACTGACCTACTTAGATTTTCACTCTTGCCAACCTTCCTGTTGGACTTACCTTTGCCTAATCTCCAATTAGGACTTTACCAGTCAAGTCTCCTGTCAACCTTGACCTACTTGACTTCTCTCTTGCTTAACCTCCAGTTAGGACTTTCCTAGATGCCTAAGCTCCAGTTAGGACTTTCCCATTGCCTAAACTCTAGTTAGGACTTACCCGGTCAAGTCTCCGGTCAACACTGGCTCACTTGACTTGTCTTTTCATCAACCTGGTCAATCCCTTGAACATCTCCATAATCGGACGATTGCTCCAGCGATCTCCATACATTGTCAAACATCAAAACTCAATTCCCCACTCAAGCTTGACTCAACTCAAGCTTAGTCAAAATGGTCAAACATGACCTAGGGAAATTGCCCCAACAATCTCCCCCTTTTTGATGTTTGACAATTCCTCTAAGTTAGATTAAATCTCATAGCCTTAACCTCTTCTTTATACCAAGGCTAAATCTCATAGCCTTAATCTCTTCTTTATATCAAGGCTAAATCCCATAGCCTTAATCTCTTCTCTATACCAAGGCTAAATCCCATAGCCTTAATCCTCTCATGACAAAGCATGAATGAAAGTTTCCTTCATTCTCTCCCTTTCCTAGAGGGCAAACTCTCTCTGCTTGGGATGAAGGCCTAACTTAACCTTCCATTCTCCCCCTTTATCACACATCAAATCAGAAAACAAACTCTTCTCCATAAGAGTTAATTCTTCATTATTTACAACCTCACATGTTGTTAACAACCCCACAATGAAGATCTCATATTCTTCATTGCCGCCAACGCTCCTCCTTGAGCTCTACTTCACTTCACAATGCTCATCCAGAGCATTCATCAACTTCCCAATGAAACTCCCATTCATTGTATTCAATGCTCCCCCTTGAGCAGTAATCATCTTCACAATGCTCAATCGAGAGCATTTTCCACTTTACCAATGAAGGTCCGATCCCCTTCATTAACCCAATGCTCCCCCTTGAGTAATAATCTTCTTCACAATGCTTATCTGAGAGCATTTATCATCCTAGCAATGAAGATAACCAATCTTCTATTGCTCCCCAATACTCGACCCTGAGTATTAATTCATCACGAAGGTTTAACCCCCTTCTAAAGTCTTTGAAAAGATTTTTATGTTTTCAAAGAGTAACTCCCCCTAAAAACATGGTCAAACTTCTATCACTGCACCAACAATGACTTGGGGTTCCTAAATAATTAGGAAAACCAAAACTCGAAGTTTTGAGGTTCAAAATTCAATAATGAAACTAACCTCAACCTAAACTTCACCTAAGTCGACATTAACCAAACCATGCTTGTTTTCATCATGAAAACTCCCCCTAAGTGTATACAAATATATTCCAAAGGATTAGGAATGGTTAATGACCCTTGAAAATCAAAACTTAAAGTTTTAAGGTTCCAAAATTCAGAATTGAAACTAAACCTTATCCTAAACTTCACTTTGGTATTTATTAACCAATTCATACTTGTTTCACGTGAAAACTCCCCCTAAATATATACAAATGTATTCCAAGGGGTTTGGAATGGTTAACGGGACTCAAAGTGACTTGAAGTGCTGAAATCAGGCTTTTCCAGCCAAAATCAAACTTCCCAATCGATTGAAGTTGAGACTCAATCGATTGAAATCACTTCAATCGATCCATTGATCGATTCCGCAAGCTACTGCTCACAGAAATTTCCTCTGAATCGATCGACTGATCAATCCAGACTGGGTCAATCGATCGGCTGATCGATTCACTACCCTTCTGTTCGTGGGAATTGACTTCTCAATCGATCGGCTGATCGATTGAACCCAATCCAATCGATCGGTTGATCGATTGTGTTTCTGATTTCCAGAAATTCAATTTCAGCGAACTTCAGAAACTCCCCAAAAATTCTACAAAATTCATGAAAATTCATGTAGACACTACTTAGGATATATACTATCAAGGAAAAATAGTTTTCTATGAAAATACTTCTTATTTTCAAAGATTGACACAAATTTGAAAACTTGTAAAAAATTTAGTATTTTCTTCAAGTTTGTGTCCAACTATTCAATGATGATCACTATCAAAAGATAGTCTTCATCAAGGTTTTTCAAAAGTATTTTAAACTAATTTTCAAAACCAATATCCAACCATGTTCTTTGGGCTCAATGCACATGACTTGTATATTAGCTTTCCCAATGATTGGAAGACACATAACTATGTGTTTTGATGAACCTAAAACTCAACAAGATGCACTAAATTAACATCTTGAGTTTTGTTCACCATCTTAACATCTCACTTGTATCTAATGTGTACTAAAATACATACAAGTCACCTTATCATTCTTTGTGAGATGTATATTTGGTTTTGCCCTAAACTAAGGGATCATGCATATCTATCTAGGCATTAAGAGACTTATGATCATCCACCTAGGATGTCATTTGGTATAATCCCACTTGTTGGGATATTTACCATTCTTAATAAATGTTTTTTGTCCTTAATTGTAAGAAAATTAACATAATGCATGATATGTTATGACATACATCAAGAAGAAAGAATTTTTAAAAGAAAATTTCCTATAGCTACATGATGTATATATGACATGATATGGTATTTTTATATTTTTCATAATAATCATGAATGCAAAAAATAAATATGATGTCATGACATATGATGAGCAAATAATCATGGCATTTTAGCATAAACAAAGTATATCTAGATAATCTATTTAAGTATCCTTAATTCTTAGCTATACCTCAAAATTAAATCCTAGATTGCCTAATTTCATCAAGAAAGTGTCAAACCCAATTTTGACATTACTTTTTCCCTTTCTAAATTCGTGTCATTTTAAATTAAACAAATTCCTCAAAGTATGGCACATTTTACCCTTTCCAAAAGTAAATGAAATCAAATTAAGGCTTAGATTTGCCTTTAACCTTCTAAGAAAAATGTCAAAACCCCAACTTGGCATTTCTTATCTTTTTCTAAATGTGTTAATTTAACTTAAGTTTAAAACCTCAAAGTTTGACACATTTTACTTTTCCAAAGAGTAAGCATCTTACATTAGGACCTAGATTTTCCTTTAATTACCCCTAAGAAAATACCAAAACCCCAATTTGGTATTTCTTATGTTTTTCCACATTGTGCCAATTTAATTTAAACATAATTTCTTAAGATTTGACACATGTTACTCTTTCCAAGAGTGATAATTTTGGATTAAGGTTTACATTTTCCTTAATTCCATAAGAGAATGCCGAATTCCAAATTTGGCATTACTTTTGCTTCTCTCAAGTGTGTCAATTAAAATTAATTTCAAATCCTCAACACTTGACATCTTTTTGCCCTTCAAGGCTTAATCACATTTGATTAAAGCATGAGTTTTCTCTTAATTCCTTAAGAAAGTATCAAGATTTTAACTCAAATTTTTCTTATACTTTTCTTAAGTGTACCAATTTAGATTAAATTCAATTCTTCAAATTTTAACACATATATTACTCTTTCAAAGAGTGACCCTACAATCCTTTTCATTTTCAAAGGTTAACAATAATCTTGAAAATGCTCTCAAGTGTCAACTTTAACAAGGTTGGGTTAACTACCCTTCCAATTAGAGTTGACACTCTCTAAACTCATCTAGGGTGTAGAGAATATGCTCCTAGGAACCCAAAGTCTATTGGTGCTCCTTGGATGCTATAAGTACTCACTAGGGATAACTTCCCTAGATACCTTCCTAAGGACCTTTCTTGGCTTCTTAGAAGCCTTGGTCACTTCTACTAGGTCACTCCTAGGGCTAACTCCCCTTGTAAACTTATTTGTGACTTTGTTTGGCCTCTTTGGAGCCTTAGTCACCTTTACTAGGTCAACTCTAGGGATGGTCTCCCTTGTGACTTTCTTTGTGACTTTGTTAGACTTCTTAGAAGTCTTGGTCACATTGGTCTTGCCAAAAGGACCTTTAGGGATTCCTTCCCTAGTATCTTTGATTTGACCTCTAATCCTAAGGTTGGTCCCATAACTATATGGAACCCTATGAAAGGAAGTCACATCCTTCTTGGCTTTAGGTTTGTATCCCAAACCTCTATAGCCATTGGATGACTCTTGCCTAGTTCTCCCTAGAGTTTGCTCATTTTAACCCTTAAGAATATTTTCCATTCTTGCTAGGGTCCTTTCTAAGTTATCAAGTCTTGACCTCAAGACTTGATTCTCCGCCATTAAATCCATAGATTTGGATTTTTCTTGACTCCTATGAGCATTGCTAGTCTTAGGCTTATATCTAAAGTCCTTAGTATTATTGCCTAAATTATTGTCTACCTTTCTAACCTTACGTGTGGTAGTTCTAGAATGAGGAGGAATGTATTTTCCCTTAACACTATCATGCTTCCTACTTTCATGATAATTTGCATTAAAATGATAAGTGTTATTTCTAACATGCATTTTATCATGACTAAAAGGAATTACACTATTAAAGGTTACCTTAGGTTTGCTCTTAGAAGCTTCTCCTTGACTTGTGCTTCCTCCTTTGACTTTGATTGGCTTCTTCCCTTTAGGGCATTGACTCTGATAATGCCCATTTTGATTGCATGAGAAGTACACAATGTGCTCCTTGCTCTTGCATTTCGTGGGACCAATCTCCTTGGGCTTCTCCTTGCCCTTAGGTGCTACTTGGCTCTTCTTCTTGGCCAATTTGGGGCACTTACTCTTATAGTGCCCATGTTCCCTACACTCAAAACAAATGATATGATTTTTATTCTTAATTGAACTAATTATACCTTTATGTGTAGGGGTGATGCTTGATTCTCCATTTGATGTAGCTTGCATTGTGGAGGTTGCATCATCTTCCTCGTCTTCTCCTCTTGAGGGTGTAGGTGCTTCCACCTCTTCAACTCTTGAGGATATGGATACTTCCATCTCTTCCTCTCTTGAAGATGTAGAAGATCTCTCATCTTCTTCCTTCTCCTCCTCTTCCTTCTTCTCCTCGAATGTTGACTTCTCGTCAACATTGGATTGCATCTTTTCTTCCTCCTCTTCTTCGGATGTTGACCTCGTGTCAACATCGGATTGTTCCTTCTCTTCTTGGACCAATGAGCCCTTCTCCTTGGGCTCTTCCACTCCTTGGACTTGTGTAGGGTCTTCATGATAGGCAATGATCTTTTTCCAAAAATCACTTACATTTGTGGTTTCACCTACACTCAACAAAATATTAGAAGGTAGTAAATTATGCAAAATTCTCATTACCTCCTTGTCCGCCTCCGATTGCTCTTGTTGTTCTTCGGTCCAATATCGAGGTCGGAGGCGTTTACCCTTCTTGCCCGTAGGAGCTTCAAATGGGTCACTCAAAACAACCCATTGGTTCTAATCCATTTGGAACCATGTCTCCAGCCGATTCCTCCAAAAGGTGAAGTCTTCCTTGTCGTATGGAGGAGGAATCCGGATGTCCCATCCAAGTGGACCTCCCAAGTCCATCTTCTTCCTCTAGCATCTTGTTCTCTTGGCAGTTAGTCCGTAGAAGAGCGACCTCGCTCTGATACCAATTGTTGGGGCCGATATGTCCGCTAGAGGGGGGTGAATAGCGTTTCGTTGCGCTTGTCGGTTGCTTCGTCTTGATAATATGCAGCGAAAATAAACACAAGACACACACAACGCTAACACTAAGGATTTACTTGGTATCCACCTCAAGAAAAGGTGACTAATCCAAGGATCCACACGACACGCTCACTCCACTAATGAAAACCTCCTTCTCGGTCGTAGCCAGAGGCAAAGAAGCCTCGTATAGTACTCACACACAAACACAAATACAAACACGAACACAAGAAGAAGAAACAAAAATACAATGTAATACACCCTTCTTCTTGTTTACTTGTGCTTGTCATCACCTCTTGAACCTTGGAGAAACTCCCCAAGTGCCTTCAAGAACTGGCGTGAGTAGATCGGAGAAGCTCGCTATGAATCGCTGAAGAACAACGCAAAAGATCTCAAGAGATCTACTAAGAAAAAGCTCCGCCTGAGCTTTATATAGTAGCTCCAATCGATTGAATTCATCCCTAATCGATCACCACGTCACATCTGGACAATCCCAGCCGTCGACCACCTGCATCCTATGCAACGGTCGAATCCCAATCGATCGACCAAACGATTGGGAACTTCTGGATCGATCGGTGGATCGATCCAAAAGCATTTTGTGCTTCTCGCGATCGCGCGAGAACACCTCTGCCCAATTGATCGATCGATCGATTGGCAGCTCCCTAATCGATCGCCCGATCGATTGGGAAGGGCTCTGTGCTCACGAAATATGGTCTCAATCGATCGACCAATCGATTGGGCCATTCCTTCCTTCGCAACACACTCCAATCGATCCACTGATCGATTGGTCCCTGGTTCAATCGATCGCCCGATCGATTCACTAGCCTGGACTTGACTCAAACTCAAGTCCAAATTCCCAAACCCAACTCTCGGTCAACCGTAACTTGTTGGGTCTCCATGCGTAGCATTTGGCCACTCCTGACCAACCTCGAACTAGCCTTCTAGCCTCCTCCATCAGCCTTGCGTCCCTCGGATATCTCCCCATCCTTCACGTCTTGCCTTCTGGAGCTTCCATCGGCCTCATCCTAGTTGTCGGGTTCTCCTCGCCAAGTCACACTAGGACTTACGTTGCCAAGACCACATGCTTGAACTTACAACCTTTGCCAAGATCACACTTGGACTTTCCAATTGTCTGGCTCCTCACCAGGACTTTCCTTTTGCCAAAATCACACTTGGACTTTCCAATTGCCTGGCTCCTTACCAGGACTTTCCTTTTGCCAAGATCACACTTGGACTTTCCAGTTGCCTGACTCCTCACCAGGACTTTCCCTTTGCCTAGCTATACTAGGGCTTTTCAATTGTCTGATCTCACTTATCAGGACTTTCACCACTAAGTCTGGTCAACACTGACCTACTTGGATTTCACTCTTGCCAACATTCCTGTTGGACTTACCTTTGCCTAATCTCCAATTAGGACTTTCCCAGTCAAGTCTCCTATCAACCTTGACCTACTTGACTTCTCTCTTGCCTAACCTCCAGTTAGGACTTTCCTAGATGCCTAAGCTCCAGTTAGGACTTTCCCATTGCCTAAACTCTAGTTAGGACTTACCCGGTCAAGTCTCCGATCAACACTGACCCACTTGACTTATCTTTTCATCAACCTCGTCAATCCCTTGACCATCTCCACAATCGAACGATTGCTCCAGCAATCTCCATATATTGTCAAACATCAAAACTCAATTCCCGACTCAAGCTTGACTCAACTCAAGTTTAGTCAAACTGGTCAAACATGACCTAGGGAAATTGCCCCGACACATTCCTCCTAGTGAGCTCGCTAATGGCTACACTCAGAAGTTCATTGGGGTATGTATATCATCCTTATTTTTACTTGCATATTTCACAATCGGCTATACTTAAGCTATTTTTAATGCAGTTCTAGGTCGAAAGCATGGCCATGTGTCAAAGGTTGGCCTTTCTGGAGCATGAAGTGCAACAGCTGTGTGCCTTGAGTAGGTCATCAAAGGCTTCTTGGGCTCATTTTAAGCAGCTGACTATAGAGGTCGCTCGACTGAAGGCCGACCTGGAGAGAAGTTCCAAGTAGCTAATTGGCTCCGAACGAGCGCTCAATGCCGGGAGAGGCAAAAATAATGATCAAGCCCTACAGATCGAGCGTCTCACTAAGCAGGCCAGCAGTTTTGAATCCAAGATCAACTCTATTAACGCCAGGGAACTCCGAGCCATCGAAGACTTAAACATCAAAAATAAAGAGGCTCGGGTCTTGACCCAAAATCTAAAGGAGGTGGATGTTGCTCTGGTGATCGAACGAGAGAGTCGATTGGAGGAGCAAGTGGCTACCAAGTTTCAGCTCGACGTTAAAGATACCGAGCTGACTTTCTTAAAAGTTGAATTGGAGGTGTCCCAAGCGGCCTTGAAGAAGTACCAAGAGGAAGAGCTTAGACGGTTTGAAGTGCTCAAGCACAAATATCTTCGATCCGACCCTTTGAATGATAGGATCATCGATCGAGCTCTTCGCCTTTTCAATTACGGTATTGATGGGACTCTCCAGCAGCTGAAGGATGATGGCTATCTCTCTCCCATGCTGACCAACAAAATCATAAACCGAGAGAAGCTCACCGAGTCACTGCCAGATGATGTGCTTGACTATATTGAATAATCTCCTCTTTTGTTTCTCAGGTTGCCTTTTGTACTTCCTTGATTATATAAGACTTTCTAAGTATTAATGAATGTGCTCCCGTTCAGTGGTTTCCTAGCTTCTCTTGTAAGCTATATTATTAAACATTCTAAGTGTTCTTCCATGCATCCCCACTCAGCTCTATAAGACTATTCAATTTCCCATCTTACTATCTTATAATACTTGTAGAAATATTCTAAGTGTGAATCCTGGGGCTCCTGTTCTTCCATGTAACTAGTCAAGACGCCCGACTACCCATTTTGGCATAGGTTGAATGACCTCTTTTCCTTTCTAGCCACCGCTCGGCTGTTGTCATTGACTCTTATGTTTATAGTCGCCGCTCGACTTTATTTGGCTTAGTCTCTCGAGTTTATATTTGTCTCTTGGCTTTTGATGTTGTCGACTCAAGAGTTTATAGTTGCCGCTCGACTGTTGATTTCGTTGTCTCTTGAGTTTATAGACGTCGCTCAGCTTTTGTTCCAGGGTTTATAGTCACCGCTCGACTATTGATCTGGGATTTATAGTCATCACTCGACTGTTGATTTCATTGATTCCGGTGTTTAAAGTCGCCGCTCAACTATTGTTGGCGTAGACTCTCGGGTTTATAGCCATCATTCGGCTGTTGAATTCATCAACTTAAGGGTTTATAGTCATCGCTTGACTGTTGATTTCGTCGACTCTAGAGTTTATAGTCGTCGTTTGACTGTTGATTTATAATTTATAGCCGCTGCTTGACTATTGCTCCGGAATTTATAGTCGCAGCTCGACTGTTGTTGTGTAGACTCTCGAGTTTATAGTCGTCGCTCGGCTATTGATTTTGTAGACTCCAGCGTTTATAGTCGCCGCTCGGCTATTGTTGGCATAGATTTTCAGGTTTATAGCCGCCGCTTGACTATTGATTTTGTCGACTAAAGGGTTTATAGTCGTTACTCGACTGTTGATCTGGGGTTTATAGTCGCCACTCGACTGTTGATTTCGTCGACTCCAGGATTTATAGTTGTTACGTTCCGCAAGTGTACGAAAATGTCGCAAGTAATATAAAAGATTATCATATCCACAGGGACTGGAATAAGCACTAGAAATATCTCAAAGCGAATTAGCTAAACAACTAATCAATTGGTTTCAAATGCTAAGGATGAAAAAAATAAATCTAAAATGAAAGATTAACAAACAAGAGTTTAGGGGTTTGAGTTATGATAAAGGAAGGTTCTAGGAGTTTTGGTTTCTTTGTAAGATCTCTTGAATGTATATGATTTACCAATTCTTATTTCTCAATTATCTAATATTTGTAGAAGGTTGTCGGTTCTCTCTTGCAATAGATAACCGACTTAGGACTGAAAAATGTACCTAAATATGATCAATTAGATATGAACCTACGTTGTCTTTACACAGGATTGCACCTATTACTATGCTTCCCTCGGATATCAACATAAAAGTTCATAGCTTCTTAACCCATAAAGATACAAGGATTGAATCATAAAATCTAACCTACCCTCTTGAATATTCTCATTTCCCCTTCAAGGTTATCCCTCAAACGTCCTTACACGGGATTGCACTTGTCACGTGGATCCCTCGAAAAATCGAGTGAGAGTTAATCTCTACAAAGTCTATAAGATATCCAAACAATCAATCAAGAATGATAATTAAGCCCTAATCACAATTAATCATTCAAGATCCAATCGATACAAACTAGGCAACATCATAGAAACAAAGAAATGGCAAATCCACAAGAGTTTACATCAATTTATCTCACAAATACTCCCTCCATCCTAGAACAAAAAGATCTATTCCATAAAACGAAGAAAGAAAACCAATCAAATGACTATCAAAACAAACACTCAAGCAAGACAATCAAAATAGAATGCAAAACAAAAACTACACATGCAGAAAATAAGAAAATAATCAAAAACTGAAACAAAAAGAAATCAGGTTTGACACCCCCCTAGACTTAAACTTTTCATCGTCCCGATGAAATCAATATGGTGGAGGTAGAGGTGGAGGGGGACGAGGAAAAGGGTGCCTATGACGTCGCTAACCAATGGGAAAACTCGGGAATCCAGGAGTTTCGCTCAGGATTATATGATACTCAAACAAAGCATCAACTTGTTGGCTAGTGACACTCATGCTCTGCATAAAGTCTCTCATTCTAGCTTGATCAGTATCATAATCTTGGACAAATTCGGCCACTTGACCCTGAAAATTCCTTGTGAATTGAAAGTGCTCTTGTACTTCTCTAAACTGATTATCTGATAAAGAGAAGCGGCCTTCCAACATTCTTCGTTAGGCATCATGCTTCTCGTGGAGCGATTCTAGAGAAGTACGGAAATCATAAAAATCAAATCTGGAGGAACCCGTACCATAAGCAAAAGAATGCCTAGCAAGATCCGAATGTCCGGAAGGCTGCGGGTATCCAGATGTCGAGGGTTCAATGTGTGGCTCTGTGTCTCCGGATATAGAGGAAACATTTTCGGGATCAATATCAGTGATTACCCAATTAGCAGGGTTACGAATAGACGTTCGTTCAGGACAAATAAGAGGTAGAGGAAAATCATTCCTCCTAGGAAATGCAAACCCATTCTCATCCCGAACGATCATCTTCATGGCAAGACATGCATCCATGTCAATCATATCATTGCCATGAATAACTACTAACCCTTCTAAATCAAGTTCCAAATTAATGGCTACTTGGGTAATCAAACTACCAAGCACTATTGATCCCGAAGATGCCCTCGCAGTTCTCATTAAGGTTTGTAAGAAATAAAAACCGGAATCAAAATCAACCTTATATAGCATAGCCCATAGAGAATAAAGTTCTACCTTTTTGACGACTCCATCACTATCACCTCTACCAAAAATAGTTTTGCTCATAATTCTATGTAGATATCTAAAAACTGGGTTTTGCATGTGAGAAGCCTTGGCTCTAGAGGGCTCATAAGGATGATCTAGTCCAGTAATTGAATTCCAAAAATGGTTCCAATTGAATCTAGAATCAAACCTTCGAGAGCTACCGGAGGACAATCCAAAACAAGTATTAAAGTCACTAAATGTCCATTGAATTTCTTGATTCATTAATCTAAAAGTTATTCTGCCAACATAATCGTCCTTATTGGTAAAATGGACATCTAACGAACTCAGAAACTCCAGAACAAGACAAGGATAAGTTGGTAGATGTGAGTACAATATATCACTCCAATCTAAGAACACAATCATCCAATCTATGTCATCCCTAATTTCCATCATATCTAAAACAGTTTGGTCCATATACCGAGTACACACAATCTTTCTATTGACAAGAATTGCAAATCTAGTAATTTGATCATCATTTCTAAATACAATATTGAATTCATTGTCATTACCTTCGTTGCGTGATATCCTCTTCCCTTTGCCCTTCATTGGTTGTTTTCCTTTATCCCTAGATGGTTCCTTCTCTTTGTCTCCACTAGATCCACCACCTCCTTTGCGAAGTTTCTTCAAAAGATTGGACATCTTGTTGAGTTTAGATGAGGGAAGGGAGTATTTAGGATTAGAGAAGTAAGATCTCAAAGAAACAAATCTTTGAAGAACAAGATTTGAGGTTAGGAGAATGAAAATCTTGAGTTTTGGAGAAGAAAAGAATCTGGATCTAAGAAAGTTTGAGGAAAAAGGTTGAAGAAAAGAGGGATTTTAAAGAGATTGAGAGAGAAGAAGATGTTTTAAGAGAGGTGGGTGTGTGCGGGACACGGCCAAAATCTGGCCGTGTAAGGAAGACACGACCTCTTAAGGGCTTCTCCACATGAGTCGTGTAGATCTAAACGGCCCCTCCCTTTTCCTCCTCGGCTTCACTCACACGGCCGTGTCTGGGACACGGCCACATCCTTCTTCTTCTCGGCTTTCTTCACATGGGCGTGTCAGAGACACGACCTTCTGAGTTCACTTCTCTGGTTTTGGCACACGGCCGTGTTTGGTACACGGTCAGTGCAGGCTCTTGCTCGGACTTCTTCACACGGCCGTGTCTGGAACACGGCCAAAGAACTCTCCTTCTCTGGATTCTTCACATGGCCGGTTCTAGGACACGGCCTTGCCCATTTCCTTGTCTGTAGACTTTACACGGTCGTGTCTGGTAGACACGACCAGGTCATCTTCCTTCTCTGCATCCTTTGCCTGGCCGTGTACAACACACGTCCATGCCCTGTTTTATTTCATTTGATGTTTATTCTCCTAATTCACTTCTCCAATACTTCCATGCCCATGAAGAAGTCATGACCAACTCATGGAAGTAGATTTTAACCTGAAAA
Organism: Zingiber officinale; assembly: GCF_018446385.1. Lineage (NCBI taxonomy): Eukaryota > Viridiplantae > Streptophyta > Magnoliopsida > Zingiberales > Zingiberaceae > Zingiber > Zingiber officinale. The sequence continues at coordinate 80,441,945 of NC_055994.1, forward strand.
CAAAACTAAAACATAGTGAAAACAAAATAAAGATGAAAATACAAAATACAACTAACTAAAAGAACTCTTGGGTTGTCTCCTAAGAAGCGCTTGTTTAGGGTCTTTAGCTCGACCAATCCAACTTATTCTTCTCGTTTCCTTGCCCTTGGAGGGCAGACATATTTTTCATTTTTGTTGGGAGGTCTCCTCCCAACATCCTCCACCAAATTGTTCTTTTCATTAGGTGGCCTTCCATGAGGATGGAAATTTCATTCCTCAAGTTTGTAAATGTTTGCCCTGCTACAAGCATTTAAAAGAGAAGAAACATGGTTAGAGACATTAGATAAATCATACTCCAACCGTTCCTTACCAATTACCAATGACAACTTATGATTTTTAACATAAATAATTGCTCCAGTTGTAGCAAGGAATGATCTTCCTAATATGATAGGAATTTTAGGGTCCTCTTCCATGTCCAACACAACAAAATCTGTGGGAATAATACTCCCACCAACTTCTACTGGCACATCTTCAATAATACCCATAGGGTACCTGCAGGAATGATCAGCAAGTTGTAGTGCCATTGTAGTAAGTTTAATGTTTTTGAGACCTAACTTGTTACAAATTGAATAGGGAATGAGGCTAACACTTGCCCCCAAATCACAAAAAGTTTTTTCAATGAATTTTGTTCCTATATTGCAAGGAATATAAAAACTCCCTGGATCCTTCAATTTCGGGGAAGTGTTCTTCACCAAAAGAGCGCTGCATTCCTCAGTTAGTGCAATGGTCTCTACATCTCCTCTCTTTCTTTTATTTGACATGATGTTCTTCAGAAATTTGGCAAACTTTGACATTTGAAGAATAACATCTATAAGAGGAACTTCAACGCATATCTCTTTAACCTTCTCCAAAAATTTACCAAACTCTTTGGGGAAAATGGATAACTTTGCTCTGATGGTTCAGTGGAAAAGTCTCTTCAACCTCAATGGTATTCTCCTCATTATTAAAAATTTGGCTATGTGTAGGAGGAGAGAGCTCTTCTTCATTTTGCATCCCTTTTTGAGCAGTCACTCGGGGATTTCCCAAGGTCCGTCCGCTCCTAAGCTCAATTATGTTGCAATGCTCTATAGGATTTACATCAGGTTTTCCAGGAAGTTGTCCTGGTGCTCTAGAAGATGAGGAAGCTAGCTGGGCAATTTGGTTATCCTGAATCTTTTGATGTTTTTCAGAATTATCCATTCTCTGAGTAAGCTTCAATAGATCCTGCTTCATTTCATTTTGATTGGAGATAATTTCTTCAAGCGTTTTTTCAATTTTGGATGTAGGAAAGCCTTGAAAAGATTGTTGCTGAAAATTTTGTTGCCCAGATTGAAAATTTGGTCTTGCCCCCATAGATGGTCCTTGATCCTGATTATTTCTGTAAGAGAAATTTGGATGATTTTTCCATCCAGGGTTGTAAGTATTTGAGTATGGGTTGTTCTGTCTTTGATTGAAACCCATGATTGCATCGCATTGCTCCAATTGATTAATTTGTGCAGTGATAGCTCCCAATGGACATGAGTCATTTGAATGTTCTGAACTCCCACATACTTCACAAGATATAGCAATGGCATTTACCATATTTGAACTAGTCCCCATATTCTCAAATTTTTTTGTAAGAGCATCAAGTTTTGCAGCCAATAAAGTCACTGCATCAACATCAAACTTTCCTGATGCTTTTGTTATTGGGTTTATTGAAGGATGACCACCACTTCTTTCATTTTCCCATTGATGATGATTTTGTGCTACACTCTCTATGATTTCCTCAGCTTCATCCAAATTTTTATTCATGAGTGCCCCTCCAGCAGCTGAATCAAGGGACACTTTGGTATGATAATTAATACCATTATAGAAAGTATGCAACACTAACCATCTTTCCAAACCGTGGTGAGGGCATTGTTTGAGCATACTATTGTATCTATCCCAAGCTTCAAATAGAGATTCTGAGTCAGCTTGTTTGAAACTTGCAATCAAATTCCTCATATGAGCAATTTTACTTGGGGGATAGAATTTATCAAGGAATTATTGCTCACATTGTTCCCAAGTGGTGATACTATTGGGAGCCAAAGAATTCAACCATTGTTTGGCCCTATCTCTCAAAGAAAACCCAAATAATAATAACCGCACTGCTTCTGAAGGAACACCATTCATTTTCCTTATCCCACATATTTTATAAAAGACCTCTAAGTGTTGATTAGGGTCTTCATGTGGTCCTCCACCAAATTGATTTTGCTGCACCATGGAAATAATTACAGGTTTGATCTCAAAATTATTTGCCTCCACTGAGGGTCTTGAAATACTAGATCGAAAACCCCTAGCATAAGGTGTTGCATAATCCTTTAGTGGTCTATTAGCCATGTTCAAATGCTCTTGTTCTTCAATTTGTCTCTGCAGAATTCTTCTTCTATGAAATGTTCTATCAATTTCAGGGTCAAGAGGAAAAAATTTTCCTACAAAATTAGATCTTCGCATACACACGAACAAGATTGCAATAGAAACTAAATCAAACAAAGAAATTAAAAACAGAGAAAGGTAAGATTGGAATGTTAGAAAACAAAAAAAAAATGCAGAATTAAAATTGCTACAAAAGAATTTCCAAGAAGTTAGAAAGTATACAGGAAAATGAAAACAGAAAACTAGATATTAGTTACAAATATGCAAATGAAAAGAAATATAAATGTTATGTTTAGTCTAACTCAATTGATAATCTCCAATGTTATAGCGCAGTCCCCGGCAACGGCGCCAAAAACTTGTTACGTTCCGCAAGTGTACGGAAATGTCACAAGTAATATAAAAGATTATCGTATCCACAGGAATTGGAATAAGCACTAGAAATATCTCAAAGCGAATTAGCTAAACAACTAATCAATTGGTTTCAAATGCTAAGGATGAAAAAAACAAATCTAAAATGAAAGATTAACAAATAAGAGTTTGGGGTTTGAGTTATGATAAAGGAAGGTTCTAAGAGTTTTGGTTTCTTTGTAAGATCTCTTGAATGTATATGGTTTACTAATTCTTATTTCTCAATTGTCTAATATTTGTAGAAGGTTGCCAGTTCTCTCTTGCAATAGATAACCGGCTTAGGACTGAAAAATATACCTAAATGTGATCAATTAGATATAAACCTACGTTGTCCTTACACAGGATTGCACCTATTACTATGCTTCCCTCGGATATCAACATAGAAGTTCATAGCTTCTTAACCCATAAAGATACAAGGATCAGTGCATCTCAGACAAGGATCGAGCGAATCATCGTTTCTTGGTGTTTTTCCTTTCCACACATCTCAGACAGGCGCGTCGTTCGAAGAGGATCCTGACTCCCTATCCGCTCGGCCTTGTTCCTTCGATGGAGTCTGAAACAACGCCCGATGAAAGGGGATCAGTGCATTTGGCGCATCCCCGTACGTACCAGTCAACTTCTTATTCTTCTCCTGAGTGGCTATGTTCTCCACTCGGTCTTTGTATTTGGCTTTGCTGTCCCACTGTTGACGTCGCGACTCATTTACGTGTCACTCGACCATCAGCTGTTGTTGTTGCTGCTCCAGCATTTTGGCGGCCCAAGCTTGTATCAGCATATCCAACTGTTGGTGCGAGAAGCATCCGACGATCGAACCCAAATTTTGATAATGGAAAAGGGATTCAAAGTTAATATTACTTGTTTTCTAACATGCTTGAATAAGGTTTCAGAAAAGTCCTAACTGCGGTTAGGCAGGTGGAAAATCCTAAGAAATGGTAACCTTAGGTCCTAGGGGACGACAATCCTAGGTGGAGGAAAATCCTAAGGGGGGGTAACCTTATGTCCTAGGGGGTGGTAACCTTAGGTCCTAGGGGGTGATAATCCTAGGTGGTAGAAAACCCTAAGGGGCGGTAATCTTAGATCCTAGGGGGTGGTAACCTTAGGTGAAGGAAAACCCTAGGGCGCGGTAACCCTAGGTCCTAGGGGGTGGTAACCCTAGGTGGAGAAAAACCCTAGGGGGCGGTAACCCTAGGCCCTAGGGGATGGTAACTCTAGGCAGAAAGTCCAGTCGGTCTAGAGGACCAGACTGACATCAGGTAACTCTCCTAAGTGGAGTAGGTGAGGGTGCGTTCCCCGTAGAGGGAACAGTAGACGTCGGGTCGACCTAGGGTTTCCGGTCGGAAATCTGAAGTCAGACCCGGACAGTCTGATGGCTATCAATTACTTGATTTATCATATTTATATCTATTCTAACTTTGTCTTACAAGGTATGTTGTTGTTTTGGGACTAACGTGTCTTGCATGTACGAAAGGAATAAGTAAGCCTCGGATGAACAGTGTCCGAGGCGCCTCCATGGAGCTTGGAGGCACCTCGGGTGCCAAGCGGGAGCTGGCTGCGAAGCAGTGCTGGAGGTGCCTCAGATAAAGCTGGAGGCGCCTTGGACCAAGACTTGAAGGCGCCTTGGACCAAGGCTTGAAGGCGCCTTGAAGAGGCTTGGAGGCGCCTTAAAGGAGATAAGTGTGACTAGTTCTGTGCTGATCCACGCGAGCGACTCGGGCAACCTGGAGGCGCCTCGGACTTGCTTGGAGGCGCCTTCAGCAGTGTATAAAAGGGGTTGTCGAGGCAGCACTCAGACAATCAATCCTCTAGAGATCTTTCTCCTGTGTGCTGCTAACAAGACGATCCGGCTGAGCTACGGCAAGACCCCGACAACTCGAAGCTTCAAGATAGTGATTTTCATCGTTGGTATAATTTGTATTCCAGCTTTAATATTTTATTTCAAAATTGTACTCTCATTTACGATATTATAGTTGTTGCCCACTGAAAGCGATCAACGATCGCGGGCCTTGGAGTAGGAGTCGCCACAAGCTCCAAACCAAGTAAATAATCTGTGTCTTTGTGTGTTGTTCTTTTTATTTCCGCTGCCTTAACACTCAAGTTTTACGAATCGAACAAAATAGCCACGAGCGCTATTCACCCCCCTCTAGCGCTTCTCGATCCAACACCAACTCCTCCTGCATCAGTGTCACCATCATGAGTTGTCTAACGTCCTCCATCTCCACTTTTCGGATATAGGCTATGTTCCCACAGATGATGCCAATATGATCCCGTCTGAAAATTGTGAAGAAGGCTGGATGGGGATGTGACTCCTCTATTGACCTCAAGAAGATTCCTCTCTGATCTGTAACACAAGAAATGTCCGTGCTGAGCCAAGGAAGGGGTTCCCAACGTTGACCCTCCGACGCTCAAGTCAGTCGTCGGAATAGTAGAAGAAGGCGGAGCAACAATGAAAGCAGCGAAAACACAGGTGTGAACAATGAATAGCACATACCTCCGACGGTGCATGGACCCCTTTTATATAGTGCTTTAGTGGGTGACGTGCACGCTCCTTAAGGCGCGCACACATTTTCCCAACCGTTCTATGAAAGGACATGTCAGAAAAGTGTCTCTGACACCATATCTTAATAAGACATGCAAATCCCTGATGAGACAGTAGAAGCTTCCGTCGTATGATTCACTTGTTGACCATGCTCTGTTTTTAGCGGCATTATCTCCCAAAGGGATATTAAGAGATACGAGAATGATCCCACTATTCGGCCGAGCAGGGTATTCGTTCGGCAAAGACTCCTCCGCTCGGTCGACCTCTACTACTTTTCCCCAAAATGACTTGGTTTAGTAGATTATTTCCACTTGACCGGACAAGCACTCTGGTCACCTTAATGCTCCTCCGATCCGTAATGAGCGTTTGATGTTCTTGCCGTAGTGCTCCTAGCCGGGCGGACGTTCTGCTCAGATAAGCCACCTAGCCAATCAGACATTTCAGGCTCGATCGACAATTGACGTCAATTTCTGCTTGGCCATTTTTGGTGGGACCGTTAACTACTGCTGGCCATCATTGACCATCTTAACTTTGACTTTCACGTCGACTACTGTCTCCATTTTTGACCCACGCTTGGTGAGCCCCTTTATCACCGCATCACATACTATTAGTTTTGTCTTGTTTTTAAATAAAATTTTGAAATATTTATAAATCTTTATCCCTATGATAGCAAAGGTGGAATCTATCATTCTAGAGTTCCCACACGATCATTTATGAGGAGGTACATTTGTGAGAAGGTAAATCAAAAAATTGCAATTGGCCGTAAGGACTTTTTCTTTCAGTTTTACCGAGATTCAAACTCTTATCCTATAACAACTCTATCTCATAGCCAACTCAACCTACATCCCTAAATCATATGAAGAAAAATAAATTATATTCAAATGGGATAGGAGATGAATCTTCATCAATCATAGTTACTAAATCAGTTTATGCTAATTATTTGATTTGAATATGAATTTTATTCCTCTATTTCTTTCCTTATAATATCAATTTTTTTAAAAATAAATTAATTTCATTATATTTGATTTTTTTGATTTTTTAAATTATAGTTTTCCCCCTCATAATCCGCAGAAAGCATTTCCTTCCGAGGTAAATATAAAAATGAAATGTCTATAATACCCTTGAGACAATCTGTTCACGTTCCTAGGGTTCTTTCGAGCACGGGAGCGTCTCATTCCCGTCAGTCTCCGTTTCTGATCTGCCCTCGGAATTAGGGCTCACTGACATCATGGACGCCCAGAGAGCTCTCCTGGACGAACTCATGGGGACAGGTGAGTCGCTCTTCTCACCCGCTTGTTAGACTCCATCTACTCGATCTTCCCAAATCATTTTTTTTTTACCTTCCGCAGCTCGTAATCTGACGGACGAGCAGAAAAAGAAGTACAAGGAGGTGCACTGGGACGATAAGGAGGTGTGCGGCTGCTACATGGTTCGTTTCTGTCCGCACGATCTGTTCGTGAACACGAAAAGCGACCTTGGTATGTGTTTGGCTCATCACTTCCCGAATTTATTGGTTGGTGCGTTTCTATGTGTTCTTACGCTACGTTAGTTTATTTTTAGGAGCTTGTCCTAGAATCCATGACCAGAAACTGAAGGAGAGGTAACTAATCACATCGCCCAAACCTTGGAATTGAGTTTTGTATGGTAAATTATTACCGTTTTCAGGTCTTTTGATGGTTGAACTTCTTGTGGGATTTCCATTATTATAGAGCCCATTATCTTCATGCTGTTTTGTTCAAGGATCGTCTTTTTATATATATCTTAATTCTTGTTACCTAGTTTTCTTACGAGGTACGCTTGGGGAAATGCTTTGAACCTAGACATTTTAATGTGTCATGTAGGAGGAACTTTAAAATGAGTTACTGGTGTGCTTTGGTAAATAAGACAATTGGAGCTCTCTGGATATTCCTTTATTTTTTCTTTTGAGGTAACTGATCTAAAGCTCTCTGATCTGCGATATTTCCATCGAAGTATGTCAGGATCTTAGTTGCCTCTTTTAGGCTATATGGTTGCATTTCCATCTCAAAGAATTATACTAATTTAGTTGGCCTTTCAGATTTCACAGCTTTTTATTTTGTATTATACAAGTATTTATGGGATTTTTTTTCATGAATTGAAGCATTATTAAGTTAACGCAACATTTTATTATATGTACATATATAATAAGATTCATATTTTCGAAATTGTAAAAGAAAGAAATTCTATTATGGCATTCATTGTGCCAAAAAGTACTTATACTAAAATTGTTTGCATGTTAGAGACATTGGTTTTGTAAAATCAATCTTTGTATGGCTAGAAGACAAGTTAAAGCAGAAGATCTTGAATGCTCAATGCATATTTAATATGAGATACTCTTGTTTTATAAAGTTACTCAATTTTTGAAACTTCACACATCATGCATAAGGTAAATGATAATTTTGGATAGACTTTCATCATGTTTCCTAACATGGTATGCACACAATGATGTATATAATGAACATATTGAATCTGGGTGCTTGATGGAATTCATATTGACTTTGAATTTTATTTAGTGTAATGCTTTCATATTCTTTCATGGAGAATGATATTGTGATAAGAATGGACATTTTCTCATTTTCTTTAACTTCATACACTCATCGGGTGGGTGTTGTTTTTTTGCTATTGCTCTAGGGTTGTGATTTTCCTTTTTCTATGTTCAAGTGCTTTAGTGGTTTGCTATCGAGTTTGCAGTGGGCATCTTTAGTCTGTTATTATAGATAGCTTAAGCTCATATTCCTACTTAATCTAGTACATTCAGTGCAGCAAAGTTAACATTGGTTGTGTTTCGACTTGGGTTGACAACATCATAGGAACTATTATAATTGATCATTTGTGAAAAGATAAGCTTTATGCTCCATTGATAGTGGAGGCCGAACCATAATCTCAGCATGGTAGCTAATTATTTGTAAGTTGTATATTTATATGATGTAGAAGGGTGCAAAAAAAGATATATTTGTCTACAGTTTGATTTTTGAAAAAGTGAAAAGGTTCAAGGAAAAGATACGAAAAGAAAGACAATAGGTCATCTTGTGGCACTGTTGGCTTTTGTTTGCCTTGGCTTATCTTTGGAGTTTTAAGGAGTTAGGACCATGAATGGTAATGGTTAATTTAATTCTATCTACATCTCAGATAGATTATCTTATCTAAGGTAAGTGGTTGATTTTTCTTTTTAATTCTCTGTTGAGTCTGTAGTCCAGGGAGGCAAATCTTGATTTAACTGTGAGCCTTGGTTATTATGACTTGGCTACTCATGTTCTTTCTCAATTATGATCATTAAATATATCCCTACCTTTGCATTCATGCGACTTCTAGGAATGCAATTTTGAGTTCATGGAAACTATAATACTGTCACCCCACATTTCTTGGAAGTGTTAACTACTTGTTATAGTTCACTTGGAAGATATTTAATTTTTTCCTCTGCAATTAGGAAGGATAGTTTGAGGATTGTATTTTCAACTCATGAATAATTAGTGGTTGAGCTGACAGCTTGAATTGCCCAAGCTTTTGTTTCTTCATGTTATATAAGTATACACAAATTTCTTTGTTGCAGCTTTGAGAAGTCCCCTAGACATGATGCTCATGTTCCAAAGTTTGAAGCAGACCTTGCAAAATTCTGTGAGAAGCTGGTGTGCTTCTTTTAGCTATTAATCATTTCTTTTAGCATTCAAAATCTTGTTAGTTAAAGTGCTAGAAATATATAACTCAGGTGACAGATTTAGATAGAAAAGTCAAGCGTGGTCGTGACCGATTAGAACAAGAGGTAGAGGCAACACCTCCTCCGGTCCCTAATGAAAAACCTGAACACCTCTCAGTGTTAGAAGAAAAGATCAAAAAGCTTCTAGAGCAAATTGAGACGCTTGGTGAAGCAGGAAAGATAGATGAAGCTGAGGCACTTATGAGAATGGTGATGTAGAAATATTGCATACATCTTAATTTATCATTCTAATTGCAGCATAATTAACATTTTTGTTCAGGTTGATATGCTTAATGCTGAGAAGGCAACTTTGTCTCAACAATCAGCAACTGATAAGGTTATTCTTCCACAAGAGAAGAAAATGGCACTATGTGAGATTTGTGGCTCATTTTTGGTAGCAAATGATGCTGCTGAGAGGACACAAACTCATGTTACCGGAAAGCAACATATTGGTTATGGTATGATCCGAGATTTTCTTAGTGAGTTCAAGGTAAGGATTCTTAGCTTAAGTCTAATATTATCTTTGTGGTTATGACATGCTCTTAATATGCTTTGTTGCACAGGCTGCTAAGGAGAAGGCAAGGGAAGAAGAGAAACTAGCTAGGGAGAAAGAAGCAGAGGAACGAAGGAAACAGCATGAAAAGGATCTCAGGATTCGTGTTAGGGAGAGTGATGTGGGTAGAAGAGAAAGGTCCAGAGAGCGTGACCATGAACGTGATCGACATGGTGACCGGAACTATGAGCGAGAAAGATCAAGCAGGGTAGGAGGGGCAAGCCATAAGCATGACTATCACAGAAATGGGAGAGAATCTAACAGAGTTAGGTATCATAACAGATCTGGAGCACGAAGCAGGTCCAGGTCTCCTTCCAGGCATGGCTATAGAAGGTCGAGTCCAGTTTGACAATGCTAGCTATTAGTATTAATAGTCTGTCAAGTACTGAGAACAAAGAGGTAGTCCATTTTGCCTGGATTTTTTTCTGACTGCACTTGTGCTTGAACTGAAGTATCTTTCTTGTTTAAATTCTTGGTCGCTGTCTAACAGCTCTGTTGAAGTCAATGTGGTATTCAAGTTAAAAGAAAAACATTGAGGTAGGCAAAATTGATCCCTCCCTTTTATTGCAAGGTCAATTTGAACTGCAACTATAACGTCCTTCATCTGTATCTATGAGCTCTTTCACAGAGCATTCTTTTGGTTTAAGACATTTCCTATTATAACTAAGATGACAGATTTTGAAACATGACGTGGTGTGGCGTTGAAGATGATGATTATTAATCAACTTATGCAAGGTAATACCAGTTATACCTACTTTTTAAGTGTAATCGAGCCTCTACAAAATCTCAATTGATTAACTTATTTGATCAGTCCCCAAGTCATTGCTACCATCTACCAACTTGCTCAGATTATCAAAAATTGGAAATGCTAAAATCTACTAATCCCACAAAATCTTTAGACTACATATGCAAGGAAAATGTGAATGTTTGATCCCTAGTGTGTCATTTATTTGTTAATTTAGTTGTTAAATTCCAAATTTTTTGACGTAGTTTCCTTTTGTTTTAGTCTGACCAACATACAAAAAAAAACATCACTCCAGTTATGCTGAATGACAGATTTCGATCTTGGAACTTTTGTCTCCTTTTTTTTTTACCCAAAAAAAAACACAATTGCATTTGTACAATAGTTGTGAATGGATACTCATTCAAATGCTTTAAGTGAATTTTCTCTTTTGTCTCCCTTGTTTCCAGGATATGGGGTTTGTAATGCTATGGAAATTGTCCATTTTGTTCACGGGTTACTTGTCTTTGCATTTGCTTGTTGAAATAGTGGAAAGTAGGGAGTTTGGACAGCAATTATTGACAAAGTGAAATGTCTAAGATAACCTTTACTTGCCATAATCTATGGCTTATTTATTTGCATGGATGAATGGAAGGGAAAAGTATGCAGACGGAGGATATATATATTTTTTTTCATGCATTTTGCCGGTTTCTATCTCTGTACCTTTCCCTTTCTTTCTTCTTTACTATTCACCAGCCATTCCAAGTTCTTAGAAAAATTCTCTAAGGTCACGACTCACATAGCTGATGTTTCAATTGAGTGTTACAGTTTTTTAGGAAGGTAAAAATTCACCAAATGCCATTTAATGACTTGTATGTTTCGTTGCTACAGGAGATATTGATTAGTGTCAATATCTTCTAGAATTGCCCTCTATCTTTCTGTGAGAAGTCATCTACAGCAAATGCTTGCTTTATTTTTCATCTTGTTATTCAGTCTTTTTTTTTTTTTTTGTAGGTTTGTCATTCGTTTTTGCATATATTGTTAGTTGCACGGTAACTGAATTCTGCTGTAAAGATGTCGTCGTGATCCAAAATGATATATTGCTGAAATTGTAGTCCCTCTTATTAGTTTAGAATGCCACCTTTTTTTAGAAGTTGACTTGTAGAACTATTATTACATTCTTGAATCTATGGGACTTTTATCAGTCGAGCCAGTACTGGAGCATCGTTACCACCTTGTATCTGTTCGACTTAAGCAACTCATACAAGTACCGGAGCATTGAGGTAACACCCTAGACTTGTTTTCACTTAAATGGTTGATGAAAATTTGCGCCGTAGCTTCAGGTTATGGAAAATTAGGGAAGAAATGCCAGATGATGATGTTGCTTGAACCTATAGACCGACCATTCACACTTTGCAGCTCAAACAAATAGTAGGAATCATAGGTAACATCTAGACTTGTTTACACTTGAATAGTGATGAAATCTGTCATAAAGTTTCAGGTTTATCGATAATTAGGAATGCTTATTGTATTGTGTAGGGCTCCGTGGAAGAGTAAAATCTATATATAATTGATGATGAGGAAAAAAGTGTTGGATGATGTTTCTTTCATCTGTACAGATCTTCACCTGCTCAAACTAGAAGTGGAGCATGGTTGAATGGTTAATGATTCTTTTTTTTTTTTTTGTAATGCTAAAATTTAAATCATCAAAGTTTAGTTCGCGTTGAAGAGGATGTTGAGGTGGCATTTTTCATTTGATCCGTCTCTTATCTCTGGCTAAAAATATACATGTAAATTTTAGGATCGTGATCGTCCACCAGAGGCATTCCTGCAAATTAATGATGGTTAAAGTGTTATTTTGATAATGTGAAACTTTAAGAAGTATTAAATTTTTAAATGAAATTTTGATATAGTAGTGGTCGTCAGTTTTTAATGAGTCTCTTCTTTTGTCGAGATCGCAACCACAAAGAACATATCTAGGGTGGTAAACAAGCTAAGTGAAGTTAATTTTATAGTGTTTAAATTTATTTGATAAGAAAATCGAGTTGAGTTTAAAATAGATTAAGTTATTGAAATGATTATTTGAGTTTGATTTGATTTTTTTTATGAGTTTGAGTTTAATTCAAATTTAATTTGAATTTTATTTATTTAGATATTATTAAATTTTTAATTTAAGCTTATTTAATTGTTTATATTTTTTAATATTTTAAATTTATTTGATTAGTTATTTAATTTGATAATATAAAACTTATTTGTATTTTGTAACTTTCTTTCTCTATTTAGCATATTAATAAGAATTTTATTGATAAATATATAATAATAATAATTAAGTATTATTTTATTAGGTTTGGTCGATTATATTAATAAATATAATTTATAAATATTGTTCATGAATATTATTGTTTATGATAGTTATTTATGAATATTAACGAGTTGAATATATATATATTGAAATTTATTCATTTAATATATATATATATATATATATATATATATATATATATATTTTGAATTAATATAAATAAACTCTTATCAAATAGTACACAAAGTTTGTTCATAAATTATATATATATATATAGAGAGACTGTAAAAGGTGGAACCGCCACCCTAACGGCCCCTTGGACCTGGCCCCCCAGGATTCCAGAGGGAGTAAATCACGGTTAATGCTGGGTAAGAGAGGTGACTGGGGGTCGCAGGAATTTTTGGCACAGCAGTCCAGGATTTTAACCCTGTGTGCAACTGGCGATCTTTGACCTCAGAATCTTAGCTACAAGAATCAGGCACCTCTCGATCCAGCCCGTGGGGGCGAGAGAGAGAGTAATGTAATAATATTTCTCTAAGGATCTTACCATGCATATTCCATACAAATTTTAAATATTTTTTTAATTTGAATTTTTTTTACTTAATATACACATGCGATTTTGATTTGTTGTGTATCGTTTTCGTTCATGATTGGGTGCCTAGATTTGGTCTGGGCATCCCAATTATAAAACAAATTTTTTTCTTTTTGCATTTTTTTTTTTAGCTTTGAGTTTAGCCAATAAAATTTTGACTTTAAAGTTTAGGGGTTGAATTATAGTCTTTAAACTTAAAAAAATGTAAAACCAAAAAAAATTTAGGCGCTTAGGTAGTATATGGTATTTGGGGTATAATATTTAGGGTTTAGAATTTAAATAATTTTTTATTAAAAAAGAGGTGGCGTACTTAAATATTAAGGCACCTAGCATCTCGAGCACCTGTCGCGCATAAGGAGCTTTTATATATATATATATATATATATTCATCCATTTGTGGGTAATCCATAGTCATTTAGTGTTATTTTATTAAAAAAAAAGTCATTTCCTTTAACCAAAATCTTAAATTTTAAAAAATATTTAATATGAGGTGCCGGCTAGATTTTATATATATATACAAAAAATCAAAAATAAAAATCTGGGTGGCGCGTCTAATATAGGCATCTTGATTCATACAATAGTTTGTTTTTGTTTATTTTTTAGCTCCGAGACTAAGTAAATTTGATTTTACTTTTATGGTTTAGAGGTTATGTTATAATGTTCAAGTTAACAAAAATAAAAACTAAAAAATTTTAGGTGCTCACAGAATATAGTATATATATTTAAGATTTAAGGAAATATTATTTTTAAAAAATTATTAAAAAAATTAAGACGTTTATTACTGTGGTGCGAATGGTCACGCAACACACCGTCCGTAGCTTATCACTACACTATATATATCTGAATGAAAGTCAATGAGAGATGTCATGGAAGAAAAATATGTTAAGATTTTTTTATAACAGAATTTATTTATATTTTTTCATAACATAATTCTGTTACTGTTTTATCGGATCTAAGATTTAGGTACTATTTATAGACATCATTGTAAACTGTTATATCATGAGAATTATTGAATGTGATTCTCTTGTGTAGAGAGAATTCTAATAATGTTTCGGCCATTTTTATAGAGTAGGCACGCCGTCGAACAACGGTAATTCTTTTGCTTCTTCTTCTTTCTCGTGTTTGCTCTTTCTTGTGCGTCATTGTCTCGTTGTTTCACATGATCTCTTTCTCTCTTCCCCTTCTTCTGCGTTAAAGGTTGAGATGTATTGTCCTCCTCTTTGCATAACACACTTAATAGTGCACACTTTGTGAGCACCAAGTGTATTTTGTTTTTTCTTTAATTTTTTAGAGATTAAGGTTTAGAATTTATGATTTATTTTTTAGGGTTTAGGAGTTGAGTTATAATATTAAAACTATAAAAATTTTGAAAAATTAAAAAAATACTTATTGTGCTCACAAGGTGTGCACTATATATATATATATATATATATATACACACACACTAATCCACTGGGCGATTGTTCATCTGTGTCAGTACGCGATAGGTGCTTGAGACGTCTGGAATTGATCGAGGCGCCTCGAGCTTTAGTTTAGTGTAACCTTTTTTTTTTAAAAAAAAAAACTCTAAATTCCTGAAATCCTATCGTCCTAAATATTACACTCCAAATTTTAAATTATAAACCCTAATTTTTTTTTAAAAAAATTGCACATCTTAAATATTATATCCTAAACACTAAATCCTATACCTCAAATCTTAAATCTTAAATCTTAAACCTAAAACTTAAAAAAAAAAAAAAGCACAAGCCCGAAATACTATGTATTATATCTCGTGAGCACCTAAATTTTTTTCAGTTTAATTTTTTTAGCGTAAACACTATAACCTAATCCTTAAACCTTAAAGGTAAAATTTAATTGGCTTAACTCCGGAGCTAAAAAAGAATCTATATATGTACTGAGACGCCTGGATAAATTTCAAATGCCTTAGTAAAAATCAAAAAGAAAAAAAATGATATTACAATTGAGGCATATGTGTATATTTGAGGCGTCTTAGTTGTGCACAGGTGTGTAGAGAGACACAATATATTGAAATTGTATATATATTTATATATATGATTTTGTTATCTTGCATCCTTTATGTAGCCTCTAATATACATGAAACACAAGATAAAACTGTAAACCACTCACAGTGATCTCCCGAGGAGAAATCAAAGAAGACACAGTCGAAGATGTTGTTGCTGTCACCGGGAAGATCATCGTTTAGAACCTCCTCAAATTTTCCACAAACCAAAACCTGATAGTATGTTCTCTTTGTCCACCGTTGTCTCCACTGTGTACTCTTCAATCATCCCCGATTGCTCTTGGGCGCATCAATATATAAGAAGAAAGCATCAGTTTATAACTAGTGCTTTGATGACACTTCATTGTAGTAAACATTGAGGAAGATGAACCAATCATCTCCTCAACGTTTAACGTTACAAATCTCTTACAATGCCCAGCATCTCCCACTCGTCCAAGTCAATCAATAATGGTTATCTGGTCACATAGACCATGTCGGTCATATAGACCATGTCAGTCACATAGACTATTAGATGATCATGTCACAAAGCTAAAGTAAAACAATAATTGGTTACAAAGACCAAATAAGTCACATAAACTTTATGATGATCAGGTCATAAAGGCCAGAGCATCAATTAATTAGTCACAAAGATCAAATAAGAATATTCATTCCATACATTAGGGAAAATGGTTCGTGCGACATCAAACACACTGAGCATTCATTGCTAAGAAGATTGTTACACCTTACATACTTGTTCTATAGAATGAATCAGAGATATCAAAACTTACCTTTACCCCAGATTAAATTATTTACATCAATATGAACATCTCTAATCCCTCATAATGACTATTATGTCAAGAGCATGTTCAACATCTCCAATCAATACAATTATTCACAATTACATTTTATGTACTGAACTAAAATATAACTGGTACCAGTGAATAAATGTCATAGATGTAAATCAATCTTAATCTTCTTTTTTAGCTAGAATATATTCATTCTAATCAGTCACTTTCCTAGTTATGCTCCATAGACCAAATCACCCATAGCGAATAGGAAATATGCTAAAATAGTAGACACTGATCAGAACTTTAAGTAGACAACTAAATAGTCATTTAGGATAAGATTGAGATTAACTTATAATCTTAAAAGTCTCACATGGTAGATAAGCAGGGATTTACTCTCCTACTACCCTTCTTGTCGCCATAACACATGTGATATGAATCACATACTACGATGTTATTCTCTTTACTAAAAGAGCACATGTTTTTCCTAAAATTTAACATTGTATATATTTCGATCTAGACATACCTAATAACTAATCCTGAATTCAACATATGAATTCTAATATGACCTTAAGTAGATTTAGTAAATGGTGGGTTCATTTACTCTGATCATTACATAAATGATCTAATCTTGACACAATTATCAAGATGACCTTAACTTATGGGTATGTCTCTATTCACAGTTACATAAGTTGTCCCATAAGTAACGGTCTTACCTCTATTTATACTTAATAAATAGAGACATTGTCAATGTGAGTGGACTAATCTCAATCTGTTAACATGCTTATCGAGACTTTTATTCAAATGTAATAAAGACACATATACTAATAGATCATGGTATTTTCATTTACAATAAGTTACATTCTTCGAAGTCCCAAAGACTTCACATGTCCTTGAAATGACTCTTTAGTTAATGACTTAGTAAAAGGATCGGCAAGCATATCACGTATAGGGATGTACTCAAGAATTATCTTTTTCTTGTTAACAATATCCCTTACAAAATTCTACTTAATTTCTATATGCTTGCCTTTGAGTGATATTTGGGATCCTTAGAAAAAGCTATAGCAGTTTGACTACCACAGTACACTATAACATGACTCCCAACTGTCCTCAGCAATCTTCAGATACTTTAGAAACCTTCTTAGCCAGACAATCTCTTACATAGCCGCTGTACAAGCCACATACTCAGCTTCCAGTGTCGACAAGGTTACATAAACTTGCTTCTTGTTGTTCCATGAGATGGTGCCACCATTCAGTAAGAAGGTATAACCAGATGTGCATTTTCTATCATCAAGGTTCCCTACCCTATTTACATCTGTGTAGCCACTCAGGCTCATATTTGATCCTTAGAAACAGAGCTAATAATCTATTGTTCCTTTGAGATATCTGAATATCCTCTTCACTGCTTTCCAATGTCTCTATCCTGAGTTCAACTGGAAATGATTAACTAATCCAACAGCATAGCTTATATCAGGATGAATACACAATATAATGTACATTAAACTGCCAATAGCACTGGCATATGATTTTTTCTTCATTTCGGTTATTTCCTCAGAAGTCTTACGATATATACGTTTGTTCAAAATAGTACCTCTCACTATAGGTGTATATTCAATGTTGCAGTCTGACATATTAAAGTGTTATATAATCTTAGTGATATAAGCTTCTTGAGACAAACCTAAAAGCCTTTTTGATCAATCTCTAATGATCTTCACTCCTAAGATGTACTCTGCTTCTCCTATATTTATTATGTCAAATTGTGATGAAAGACAAGATTTGACTTCTATCATACACTTTATGTCACTTCCAACTATTAGCATATTATTAACATATAATGATAAAATGATAAACTTTCATTTTCCTTTTTTTAAGTAAACAATGATCCTCATTGATCATTTCGAAATCATAAGACAAAATAACTTCACTAAATCTTATATTCCATTGTCTTGATGCTTACTTTAGCCCATATATAGACTTCTTAAATCTACATACTCTATTTTCTTGGCTTTCAACAATATAATCTTCTGGTTGTGTCATATAGATTTTTTATCAAGATTACGATTAAGTAAATTTATTTTTACATCCATTTGATGTAATTTCATGTTAAATGATGCTACTATAGCTAGGATGACACATATTGACACAAACTTCACAACTAGGTAGAATGTCTTTTCAAAATCAATACCCTCCATTTGGGTATATCTTTTTACAACTAAACGAATATTGTATCGATTAATCGATCCATCTGCTTTCCTCTTTACTTTGAAAATCCACCTATTCTCAATATCCCTTCGTCTCAAAGGAAGATTGATTAAATCTCAAACTCGATTCTTTCTCATTGACTTTATCTCCTTATCTATTTCAATTTTTCATTTTTCTTTTACTGAGCTTCCTCAACTGTTCGAGGTTTTTTTATCGTCAACTGGGAGAATCATCAATATCTCATTCTCAATATCAAACCTTCTCTAAGGAATAATCTGACGACTACTTCTTTGTAGATTAGACTATTGAGAAACTGACTCATTTAGTGGTAAATTACTCCCACTAGGTTGACTAGATTTAGGCATCTCCTGATTTGTTGATAAAGGAACATTATCCCTCTCCTCTATCACATATAGAGGAATAGTCTTATCAATTTCACCTCGTGTTGGAAATTCAGTTTTAAGAAAAGTAGCGTCTCTTGACTCTATTTTAGAGATGGTTTCATCTTGTCACTCACTGATGAAGACATAACCCTTAGAAGTCCCAGAATACCTTATAAAGATACACTTCTTACCCTTGGGTCCTAATTTTTCATATTCGTGAGTCTTATCATGAACGTAGACAACTGACCCCCAAGGTCTCAGATTACTCAAATCCAACTTTCTGCCTGTCCAACGTTCATGTGGGGTAGATGAAACTGACTTTGAAGGCACTTTGTTAAGTATATGGGTCGCAGCTAATAGTGCATCTCCCCAATAGGAGATTGAAAAATTAACCTGCTCCATCATAGACCTAACCATTTTAAGAAGAGTTCTATTTCTTCTTTCAACAATCACATTTTACTGTAGAGTTATAGGGATAGTTAGTTGTCCAATAATCTCTGTTTCATTACACATTGTCTTGAACTAATCAGGCAAATATTCACCGTCACGGTCAGTGTGCAAGATTTAACTTTACGTTCCAATTGATTCTCAACTTCGTTCAAGTAACGAATGAAGTAATCTAATGCTTCAAATTTGTGAGAAATCAAATATACATTATTAAAACGTGTGAAGTCATTAATAAATGTAATGAAATAAGAACTCTCATTTCTAGCCTTCAGATTCATTGAATTACAAATATCTGAATGAATTAATTGTAATGATAATTTAGCCCTAATAACCTTTCCAAATAGTATCCTAGTTGTTTTTCCAGCAAGACAATGCTCATATATAAATGAGTTAATTTTAACATGAACGCCTAAAATGCCTTCTCTAACTAATCTATTTATTCTTTCTTATCCTATATGTCCTAGTATAGCATGCCAAATTTCATCATTAACATCAGCATTACTAGTAAGAGTTGTTGGAGCAATCTAAGTACCCTGGGTTTTGATATTTTGGCAAAGGTTTAAGTTAAATTTATTATTGTATTTGATATGCATTGTGAGTGTATAGGATATAGGTACAACAACGTAAGTCCAAGTGTGACTTGGCAATGGACGAAGTCCCGGAGGCGCGGCCTCTTGGCAAAGGAAGACCCAACAACAACAAAACATGAAGGATGGGGAGGCATCTGAGGGATGCGAGGCTAGTAGAGGAGGCTAAAAGGCTAGGCCTAGGTTGTGCGGGCAAGGATGAGTGCATGAGAGACTGTATTCAGGGTAAATTTTCAGTGTTATCGTAGCGTTACTGCAACAATACTATAGTGTTACTGTAGTAGCAATGTAGCGTTACTGTAGCAGTCGACTGGTGTTTTCATCAGTTGACTGGTAGTCGATCATTGGCTTGTAACGGTCGAATTTCACTTAGGATCAGCCGACTGGTGGTTGTACCAGTCGACTGGTGACGGGAAAATAGCTTAGTGTTTTTCTATCAAACTCTATTCAATAGAGCTTGGGGTGCTTGGACGTGGTTGACAAAAATAGAGGTGGTTAACCCCTATTATAGTTTCCAATGTCTTCTTGAGTGATCAAGAGCTTGTGTGAGTTTGTGGCGAGATTTCTCCACCCACAAGGAGCTACTCGAGCTAGCCGGAGGTTTTCCGGAGAGTCATCCACTGATGGATCGGGATCGTCCACCTTACGGACAATCGTGGAGTAAGAGCTTCATCTCCGAACCACGTTAAACAATGTGTTAGGTTTGTCTTCTTTTGTTAGTGTGTGTCTTGTATTTCCGCTGTGCACACTAACCATTGTAGGAAACGACGTTTTGGGTGAGACGCTATTTACCCCCCTCTAGCAGCGTCAAGGTGCCAACAAGAGTAATATTTGAAAAACAACCATCATTATTATTTGGTTCTACATCAAGAACCATAAACCATTTGTTACATAACTGATCCGGTGATAAGGATAGGGGACCCTCGTGGGTGGAAGGTCAACGGCACATGGAGGTCAAAGGTCAGGAGATTCAACCCTGAGACATAACCGACCAGACAAAGCAAGCCGTCCGACCGGACATTTCTGGCCGACCGACCGGACGAAGTAGGCCAACCGGCCTGGAATCCCCCGTGGAATAAAAGACAACCCGACTAGGGGTCGAGTTTCCGATGCTCAAGGTAAAATGGTTTCAGGGCCGATCGGGCTCTCCATTCAGCCGGGGCACAAGATAACAAAGTCAGGCAGGAGCAATCTCATCAGAGCATACAACCGAGGCAGAGTGATATGCCTGCCGAGCGGCCTAACCGCTCGGCCCGAAACAAACAAGTAGCGTAAGAGGACAAAGGAGGCAGGGGATAACATCATCCTCGAGACGTCTGCCGCCGACAAACAGCAGAGTTGGCGGCCGAACCGTACACAGGATCATACGGTGGAAGCTTCCACCGTCACATCCGGGATATGCTCGGACGATTGCGGAATGGCGCCAGAGGTACTTTTCTGTCACAGGCTCGTTAAGGTATGTTTGGGGAAGCGTGCACGCATCGGGGAAGCGTGCCCGCGCTTCCCCGAGGTCCTATATAAGGACCCCAGACGTCGACGAAGGTATAGGTAACTCTTTACTGTAGCCACATTACGTTGCCTCTCTCGTTGCCTGACTTGAGTGTCGGAGGGTCGTCGCCGGGAAACCTCTCCCGGCTCGGCTTCTTTGCAGGTTCGTCGGAGAAGCTACGCCACCAGTCGGAGACAGCGGAGCGTGCCACGTCCCCATCGTCCGTCGACTCAGCGCTCGGACAGGATCAAATTGGCACCGTCTGTGGGAACGCACCTGAATCCGAGCCTAGAAGATGGAGGAAGCTGGACGTCAACTTCCAGTAATGCTCTCTCCCGAGGAGCTCGAAGCACCCGTCCAAACGTGAGCAGCAAAAATCGTGGAGCAACAGCAGAAAGCTCAAGCCGAGCGGGCAGCGCAGCAGGCAACATCAGCCTCGGGAGGTCGAGCGCCACCCGAAGATAGGTAGGAGTAGCTCTCAATATGGGGGCAAAAAAAGAGGCCGACCGGCACTCAGATGGGGGTGCCGCCCGCCCCGATACCTTTTCATCGGGCTCTATTCCAGACGCCTTCGGAGGTAGCGCAAGCTAATCAAGACAAGGGATCTTCATCGGACGAAGCACCCGTCCGGGACGTCAGGAAAGGAAAGGCGCCCTGAACGGACGCGTCACCCGAGCGGATCAATCGGCAGTTTTCAGATGCCATTCTTCGCGATCCGCTGCCGAAGCATTATGTGCCCCCTGCGATCGGGGAGTACAACGGGACAACCGACCCAGACGACCACCTGGGTAAGTTCACTAGCACTGCCACCCTACATCAATACACAGATGGGGTGAAGTGCCGAGTATTTCTCACCACCCTCTCGGGGTCGACGCATCGATGGTTTCGGAGGCTGCTGGACGGATCTATCACAAGTTTTAAGGAATTTCGAACGGCGTTCCTCCATCATTTTGCAAGCAGCAGGCGCCACCAGAAAACAAGCGTCAACCTGTTTGCCATCAAGCAAGGCGCGAGGGAGCCGCTCCGAGCGTACATTCAGCGCTTCAACCAGGTGGCCATGGACATTCCAACGGTCACCTCGGAAACAATGATGAACGCGTTCACGCAAGGGCTCGTGGACGGTGACTTCTTCCGCTCGCTCATCCGGAAGCCGCCCCGGGACTACGACCACATGCTGCACAAGGCCAACGGATACATCAATGTGGAGTAAGCTCAGGCGGCAAGAAGAAAAGAAGCCCTGAGTGACCAACCAGCTTTCGCCGAGCGGAAGCAGCCCATCAGTCACCAGCCACCCAGCAAGTCGCGGCTGATCGGCCCAAGCCCAGGGGAAAGGTATGGACCCCGATGTTTTGTTCACTCCATCAGTCGGCTACTCACAACACCCGTGACTGTCGGAGCCTCCCCCCATCGCTCATCCCGCACCGAGGAGTTACCGCCGCCAATCGCCTTCACTAGACCGGCAACATCGACAACGGAGCCCCGTTCGAAGGATAGAAAGGAGATCCCCCGAGCGGCAGCATCGTCAGCAGCCCGGAGCTCACCATCGGGCATCACACGAACGACCTCGACCTTTCGCTCGGGAGGAGCGAGATCAACATCATTGCCGGAGGCCCGACCGGAGGAGACTCCAATAGAGCCAAAAAGGCACACGCAAGGCAACTGAGGATACATGCGGTCAGCTGCAGCCAGGAAAGGGCGAGTAGACCCGAGATCAGCTTCAGGCTTAGGGACCTCGAGGGGGTCGAAGTCCCACACGATGACGCCCTAATCATTCGAGCGGTAATAGCTAACTATACTATTCACTGCATTTTCATTGACACGGGCAACTCGGTCAACATAATATTCAAGAAGGCCTTCGACCAACTGCAAATCGACCGAGCTGAACTACTGCCAATGACGACCCCCCTCTACGGATTCACTGGGAACGAAGTCTTGCCGGTCGTCCAAGTCCGGCTGGCAATATCGCTGGGAGAAGAGCCGCTCAGAAGGACGAGGACCACAAGCTTCATTGTGGTTGATGCTCCTTCGGCGTACAACGTTATCTTGGGACGACCGGCTCTCAACGAGTTCCGGGCGGTCGTCTCTACCTTCTGCCAAAAGATCAAGTAGGGGAGGTGCAGGGAGACCAACTAGCAGCTCGGAGATGCTATGTGGAGATGGTCCGAGCCGAATCCAAGTCCGCTCAGAAAATGCCGCGAGTCAAGGTAAATGCTATTACTGAAAAATCACCTTCTTTGGTTTATGAAGAAAAGGAGGAGGTGCAGATCCCTTCCTGACCGGAGGCCACCACCTTCATAGCATCCGATCTGGAGCCTACTACTTGGAGGATGAGGATGGGCAGCGGCTGGATAGGCTGCGTAAACCACCTCCAGCCCTTTCGGGCCGGATGAAAGGTGCGCATGTTTTCATGAATATTCTGTTCGGATGTATCTTTTGGCTGCAGGAATGAAAGTTATAACAACAAATCAAAGGCATGAGCATTGTGCGCCCATCGGATAGCTGTATAAAGGCATGGTGAAGACCCCGTGTCGTTCGGCCGGGCGTATATTATCCGAGCCAAATGCTCGATAGTGAAGACCGCGTGCCATTCGGTCGGACGTATATTATCCGAGCCAAATGCTCGATGGCGAAGACCCCGTGCCGTTCGACCGGGCGTATATTATCCGAGTCAAATGCTCGATGGCGAAGACCCCGTACCATTCGGCCGAGCGTATATAATCCGAGCCAAATGCTCGATGGCGAAAACCCCGTGCCGTTCGGCTGGGCATATATTATCCGAGCCAAATGCTCGATGGAGAAGACCCCGTGTCGTTCAGCCGGGCATATATTATCCGAGCCAAATGCTCGATGGAGAAGACCCCGTGTCGTTCGGCCGGGCGTATATTATCCGAGCCAAATGCTCGATGGCGAAGACCCCGTGTCGTTCGGCCGGGAGTATATTATTCGAGCTATAAGCTCATTATTGAAGACCGTCGAGCTTCGACGTTAAACCCTAGAGTCGAACCGGCGACTATAAACCCCCCAGCTTGAAGACCGTCGAGCGACGACGTTAAACTCTAGAGTCGGACCAGCGACTATAAAACCCCGGTCGAAAGACCGTCGAGCGACGATGTTAAACTCTAGAGTCGAACCGGCGACTATAAACCCTCCGGCTTGAAGACCGTCGAGCGGCGACATTAAACTCTAGAGTCGAACCGGCAACTATAAACCCTCCGGCTTGAAGACCGTCGAGCGGCGACATTAAACTCTAGAGTCGGACCGGCGACTATAAATCCCCCGGCTTGAAGATCGTCGAGCGGCGATGTTAAACTCTAGAGTCGAACCGGCGACTATAAACCCTCCGGCTTGAAGACCGTCGAGTTCCGACGTTAAACCCTAGAGTCGAACCGGCGACTATAAATCCTCCGGCTTGAAGACCGTCGACCTCCGACGTTAAACCCTAAAGTCGAACCGACGACTATTGTTGGAGCAATCCCAATGGTCTGCGGGACCATGTGTTTTGGTGTTTGGGCAAAGGGTTTAAGTTAAGTTTACCCTTGTTATTTGATATGTGTACTTGAGTTGTGCAGGACTGCAGGTGACACATATGACTCAGGTTGACGGCTTCGGATCCGGTGAAGGATGGAACATCCGAGGGACCGTGGACAAGGCAGCAAGGACAATGACCGAGGGAAGTGACTTCGAGGCATACGCGAAGGATGGCATTGGGGATAAGTCGCGGGCTTGGATGCATCCGAGGGACGAGAGCCAAAGGAAGTAGACTTGAAGGCAAAGGGTCAAGGCTGCAAAGAAGAGTCAAATGAGTCGTGAGGGTACGAGTGCACGAGAGATTGTACTCGGAGTAAAATCTTAGTTTTAGGGTTTTAGTGTAGCGGTACTGTAGCAGTTACTGTAGCGTACTGTAGCAGTTACTGTAGCGCGCTGTAGCAGTCGACTGGTGATGGATCAGTCGACTGATGCACTGTAGTAGAGCCGTTGAGATAGCCGTTGGGCTGGCACCAGTCGACTGGTGCAAGGACCAGTCGACTGGTAACGGGCAAATCAGGTTCTGATTTGTTCCAAGCTCTATAAGAAGGAGCTTGGTATGGCCGGCCAAGGTGACGAAATTGGACTTGGTTAAAGTCTAATTAGTAGTCTACTTTTGCTTAAGAGATCTTTGTGTGCCAAGAGATCTTGGTTGGAGTTGTGGTGAGGTTTCTCCACCCACAAGGAGGTTGAGCTAGCCGGAGTTTGCCGGGGACTAATCCACCAACGGATTGAGGGATCGTCCACCTTACGGACACGTCGTGGAGTAGGAGCAAGTTATCTCCGAACCACGTAAACACCTTGTGTTAGGGTTTGTGTTTGGTTTGTTGTCTTATTCTTTCTTGTTTTAGGTTAACTTTCGTATTTGTTAGTTTGTTTTTGTATTCCGCTGTGCACTAACATTATAGGAAGTAAAGTTTTGGGTGAGACGCTATTCACCCCCCCTCTAGCGGACGTCAAGGTCCTAACAACTATAAACCCCCCGGTCGGAAGACTGTCGAGCTCCGACGTTAAACCCTAGAGTCGAACCGGCGACTATAAACCCCCCGGTCAGAAGACCGTCGAGCAGCGACGTTAAACCTTGGAGTCGAACCGGCGACTATAAACCCTCCGGCCGGAAAAAGATAATAAAAAGGTCGACCCGTGAGTCGATAGGCCGATTGGCCAAGTTACCAAAGGTACTTCGTGAACATCTAGCAGGGATTCCATTTAAAGAAGTGGGGGTGTTCAGGCGAGCGGCCTAATTATAGAGAATACTTTGTGAAAAATTCCTTTGGAAAGCAAGGCAGGACGAGAAACGATTAACGAGAAGAAAAAGGGGAAAACGCGAACGACAGTAATTCGCGCTCCGATCGGAGGACACAAGTATTGACAAAGAGTAAGCTAATAAAAAGACGGCATATCTTCATTAAAATTCAGGCCCTTAGAGCCGATCGGAAGGGTTACAAAAAACATTACTCAAGGAAATCATAAACGCTCCTCACTCCAGGGGCTCGAAGATGGACTCTGGAACAGCTTCCAGCAGGCCGGCCATGTCTTGAGGAGGGATAGAGGTATCCTCAGGGAGATGGCCCTTGGCCTTCAGGTAAACAGTTGTCGCCCGGATGGCCCCTTCGAAGGACAGAACTAGCTGATCGCTAAACTTGTCACCAAATGCGTCCGATCGAAAGTAGTTCTGTGTTCATCACCTTGAAGCGGTCAGCTTCTCCGTCCTGGTATTCCTTTGGCGCCGCTCGGGAGGCGTCGAGAGCTCCTTGGAGATCTTTCTTATCTGCCTGCAGTTTAGCTTCAGTGGCAGATCAGCTCTCTTTTTCAGCAGATAGCACGTCGGTCAATTCTGTAACGCGCTGCTCCAACGCTCGGACCTGCACCTTCATCGCGTCCAGATCAGCAACGGCCCTATTTTTTCTGTTGGTGGCCACAGTGATCTGGTGGTCATGGGACTTGACTTGGACTTCGAGTCCAGCTACCCTGGTTTCCAGGCCGGAAGACTTGTGCCGCTCGGTCGCTAGCAGTTTTTCTGTCTGGGTCAGCTCGGACCTAAGCGTAGCATACGAGGGCCCCTCAACCGGCGCCCCTCCAGAAATTTGGAGTTTCTTCAACTCCTCCTCCAGTTCGGCTAGACGATTGCTGACCGCAACGTTCTCCACCCATTGCTGCGTTCAGATGGGATAATGCCAGGAACCTGGTGAAGTCGTCGTAATAGCGTGTTAAGAAACATACTCCGGTGGCTTGCTGCATATGGCTATCCGCTAGCTGACCGGGAGTCATCAGGGCAACTCGAGCCCTCGCATCTTCCCACGTCTTGGCAAGTGGTCCTCGGATCGTAACTTGATGCTCGGGAGTAGTGGGCTGATCCGCCACCAAAAGGAACTCCTCGGTGGGAAGACGGAGGACGAACTTGATCACTCGACGATCGCTCGGATCGGATTGGGAAGAAACGGCTCGGCTGGATGACTCGTCGAGCGGCGCAGAAATAATGTCCGAGCGCTTGAGCCGAAGGCGAACGCGGGGCAAAGAACTAACGGGTTGCGCCCCAATCGAAGCTGCTGGTTGGTCGAGCTGGGAGGGAGTCCGATCAGATGAGATGGCCTCATGTGCGGCGGGTAGCAGGTTGATTGCCTCTAAGGGGGCGTCGACTGGCCCAATCACCGACTCCGCATGCGCAATGGGCGTCCGGCGTTGCTTGCGTGTTATCAGTGGGGAATCGCCTGCCGACCGCTCCGCGTCCTCTGACGTAGGCTGCTGACCGACCGAAGAGATAGCATCCCCGACCGCTCCAGTTGCAAGGACCTGAGCGGCAGACTCTCGGGCCTCAATTGGAGTTCCTCCGCTTTCGCCCTCATGCGAGTCGACCGGCTCGATGCCTCGATCGGCCATCTCCTTGACTGCCACCGCATCAATTTCAGCAGCCTTCAACTTCAACTAATCAGCAACCTTGGTGCGCCACATGATGTTAGCTGCATAACAGAAGAATAAATCAGTTAGACCAAAAGGAAAAAGGGCAAGGAAAGTGCTTACCCATGCTGCTCGAAAGCTTCGTTCGGATCGGGCTCAAGCTGAATATGTACAACACACCCTCGTGAAGTAGTTTATCGATACTGAACCTTTGGCCGGCCAGTAGATTGGCTGCATGAAGATAATCCGGCTGGCTCTTGTATTTACCGAGGTCAGGCGGGCTCGGCACAGTGGTCTGCCATTGGGTGCAAAAGGATGGCAGTTCGGGAAAGCGAAGGTAAAAATAATTTTCCTTCCAGTGCTTATTCGAGGTAGGCATCTTATCGAAGAAGACGAGGCCGATCCGTGATTGGAAGAGGAAAGTACCCCACTCGGATTGTTTGGGATAGTAAAAGTAATGGAAAACTTTGGGGACTAAGGGAATGTCGTGCAGCTTGAAAAGGATTACTACGCCGCACAGCAACCTAAAAGAGTTGGGGACAAGTTGGCCGAGCGGGATGCGGAAATAATTACAAACCTCCCGGATAAAAGAATGTAGAGGGAAGCGTAGACCGGCCACGAATTGGTCGCAGAAGAAGCAAACGGTGCCGATCGGCGGGTTATGGGGCCGATCGGAAGGAGTGGCTAAAACTAGTCTATGGTCAGGAGGGAGTTCAAATTCGTTAAGGAAGCGTCCCGCGTTAGTCTCGTCAAACCAGCTTACCATGGTCATATACCATAGGCCAAGAGGAGGATCAGAAGGCTGCGAGGTGCTAGCCATCGCCGGAACAGTAGCGAGGAAGGAAGGACCAAGGAAAGAAAAATGAAAGGGTTGACGGAGAAGATCGAAACTATATCGAATGGGTGTGAAGGCCACCATAAGGGAGAAAACGGAAGAAAGCAGATATAGGAGAAGGCTTACTGGGAGCGAAACTGAAGGAGGGGGTGGAAGTTCGTCGGAGCACCGAGACAAGTGAATGCCGGGAAGCTGAACACGGGAGGAAGCACCAAAGGCACGAAGGCAGGAACGATGGAAGAGAAACTTACGTCGGCGCTTCATAAACTCCGGGATCGGTCCACCACAACTGTCTGATCCAGGTCATCGAGAGGAGCGATGACATCGGGCCGTCGGATTTGAACCGACGCCTGTCCAATCGATGTTGATGCCCTCGCCGTACGATGACGGCGGACTTGCCAGGTGGCGATCAGCGATTGGGCGGCATTTAATGAGCGCCATTACTCGCGCGTGGGCAACTTAATGAGGATTGGCACGAATTCCGAGGAGACCCGACGACTCCGACCGCCCCCAAAACAGTAGCGTAACAAGCAGCGAATGGAAATCAAAACTACAAGGCATAGCCATCAACTCGTCGATCGGCCGAAGGGGCTTCCTAGAGCCGATTGGAAATACACTTTCAGGAGCGGCAAAGTGAATGTCGCTCGACCAAACTCATAGTCCAGTCAGTCGGACTTAGAGCCTCCTTCAACTAGACTTGAAGGGGAGGCATGTGATCCGGTGATAAGGACGGGGGACCCTCGTGGGTGGAAGGTCAACGGCACGTGGAGGTTAAAGGTCAGGAGATTCAACCCTGAGACATAACCGACCGGACGAAGCAAGCTGCCCGACCGGACATTTCTGGCCGACCGACCGGACGAAGTAAGCCAACCGGCCTAGAATCCCCCGTGGAATAAAAGACAACCCGACTAGGGGTCGGGTTTCCGATGCTCAAGGTAAAATGGTTTCAGGGCCAATCGGACTCTCCGTTCGGCCAGGGCACAAGACAACAAAGTCAGGCAGGAGCAATCTCATCCGAGCATACAACCGAGGCAGAGTGATATGCCTGCTGAGCGGCCTAACCGCTCGTCCTGAAATAGACAAGAAGCGTAAGAGGACAAAGGAGGCAGGGGATAACATCACCCTCGAGATGTCTGCCGCCGACAAACAGCGGAGTTGGCGGTCGAGCCATACACAGGATCATACGGTGGAAGCTTCCACCGTGACATCCGGGATATGCTCGGATGATTGCGGAATGGCGCCAGAGGTACTTTTCTATCACAGGCTCATTAAGGTATGTTTGGGGAAGCATGCACGCATCGGGAAGTTGTTGGTTGTTACTCGGAAAACCTAATGGTTCCACTGTACAAAAATTTTGTACAAAGGTCTGAACCTTTTCCTAGCTACCATGTGTTCTTTTAAATTAAACTTGGATCACCTGCGGAACTTAACACGTTTGATCCAAAGTTTAATCTATTTGTTCTTTTAGGTTTTGACTTGGATCTCCTGCGGAACTTAACACGTTCGATCCAAATCACCTAGGTTATTAATTCCATTAAATGTTAATTTCCAAAATTGGCTTCCAGTACTGACATGGCGAGGCAAATGGCCTTCTTGGATATGGGAGCAACCACCACCGACTAGACAAAGCCTTTTAAGGAAAGCTAATATTTAATTTCCTAAAATAACTTTAGGTTAACCGAAAAGAACAATCAAATCACAAGGGGAAAAAAACAAAGAACACAATATCGAAAACAAATTCGAAATACTAGAATCGCATGCCTCTTGTATTTGATATTCTTTCCAAAAATAACTAGTATGATGCGGAAAGGAAAAATACTAGTTATACCTTTTAGAAAGACCTCTAGATCTTCTACCATATTCCTCTTCTAATCTCGGACGTTGTGTGGGAAACGATCTTCCAAGATGAGGACCACCTAGCACCTTCTTCTTCTTCCTTCAAGTTTCGGCCAAGCACCAAAATCCAAGGATGAAGAACCTTTTCCACCAACTAAGCTCCAAGGGATGCAAGCTTTCTCTCCTTCTTCTTCTTCTTCTCCAAGTAGTATCCGACCACCACAAAAGCTCCAAGCAAGGAAGAGTTTCGGCCACCGCAAAGAGGAAGAGAGGGAGAGAGGATGGCCGGCCACAACACCAAGGAAAAAGAGGGAGAGAATAATAGAGGTTGTGTCTCATGAAGGCACCCCAACCCCCTCTTTTATATTCCTTAGCTTTGGTAAATAAGGAAATTTAATTACAATAAAATTTTCTTAATTTTCCTTGACATCAATTAATTAAGAAAAATTAAATAAAATTTCCTAATCAATTATGTAATGGCTGGCCACCTCATGGAGAGCAAACAAGACAATTTTTAATCAATAATTAAAAATTCCTTATTTGTCTTCGGAAATTTTAAAAAATAAAATTTCCCTTTAAAATCCCTTCATGGTTGATAAAAATAAATTTCTATAATTTTAATTTTTCAACATGTGAATAATTTACAAAGAGAAAAAAATAAAATATCTTTCCAATCTACAAATAAGGAAAGAGATCTAATCTCTTTTTTCTTAATCTTTTGTAGAAGAGATATTTTAATTTTAATTCTCTCCAATAAATTATATCTTCCACATAAGAAAAAATTTAAAATTAAAATTATTTTAAATTTAATGGGGGCCGGCTACCTAAGCTTGGGTTCAAGCTAGGGCCGGCCACCCATGAATCAAGGCTTGGGCGGCCCTAGCTTGATCCACAAGCTAGCTTGGCCGGTCCCCTAATCATGGGTATGAAGGTGGGTATAGTGGGTATAGTACTCTATAAATAAGAGGCTACGATATGGACCAAGAGGAGGAATTAGTTTTGGTCTCTCGATAAAATTAAGCATCCCGTGTTCGCCCCGAACACACAACTTAATTTTATCAATAATAATTCATTCCACTAGAGAACTATTATTGAACTACCGCACCAATCCCAAATTACATTTTTTGGGCTCCTTCTTATTATGAGTGTGTTAGTCTCCCTGTGTTTAAGATGTCAAATGTCCACTAATTAAGTGAGTTACTGACAACTCATTTAATTAATATCTTAATCCAAGAATAGTACCACTCAACCTTATCGTCATGTCAGACTAAGTCCACCTGCAGGGTTTAACATGACAATCCTTATGAGCTCATCTTGGAAACATTATCAACCTAGATTACTAGGACACAGTTTCCTTCTATAATCAACAACACACACTATAAGTGATATCATTTCCCAACTTATCGGGCTTATTGATTTATTGAACTAAATCTCACCCATTGATAAATTAAAAAAATAAATATCAAATATATGTGCTTGTTATTATATTAGGATTAAGAGCACACACTTCCATAATAACTGAGGTCTTTATTCCTTTATAAAGTCAGTATAAAAGAAACGACCTCGAATGGTCCTACTCAATACACTCTAAGTGTACTAGTGTAATTATATAGTTAAGATAAACTAATTCCTAATTACACTACGATCTTCCAATGGTTTGTTCCTTTCCATTTTGGTCGTGAGCTACTGTTTATAATTTATAAGGTACTGATAACATCATCTTCTGTATGTGGCACCACATACTATGTTATTTACAATATAAATTAATTGAACAACTACAACTAAATGTAGACAATTTGACCAAATGTGATTCTTTATTCAAAATAAATGTTTACAAAAGCTTAGGCTTTCAGTATACACTCTAACAGAAGCGTGCCCGTGCTTCCCCGGGGTCCTATATAAGGACCCCAGACGTCGACGAAGGTATGGGCAACTCTTTACTGTAGCCACATTACGATGCCTCTCTCGTTGCCTGACTTGAGCGTCGGAGGGCCGTCGCCGGGAAACCCCTCCCAGCTCGGCTTCTTTGCAGGTTCGCCGGAGAAGCTACGCCACCAGTCGGAGACAGCGGAGCGTGCCACATCCCCAGCGTTCGTCCACTCAACGCTCGGACAGGATCAATAACCATGCCCAATTAACACTGAGTTAATCCGAAGTTTTCCACACAACAGCTATAAAAAATTACACAATAACCTAAATCAAGAAGACAAGTGACAGAAACCAGATTCCGCCGAATCTCAGGAGCATACAAGACATCATGTAAAAACAAGGTTCGTCCACCACATAGGTTGAGCTTGTAAGTGCACATTCCTTTAACTTCAATTCTTGCATTGTTTCCCATATATATCCATTTGTTGTCAACTGGTATCCGACAATACTCCATATATGTAGCTCGATCACGAGCTACATGATTCGTTGCTCCTAAATCTACAATCCACAAAGGATAAGAATCAACTAACAATACTGTACTTGCAATATGATATTCATGGAAAGAAGATAGAGATGAATCTACCTTTTTAGGCTCAGTACAATCGCGAGCAAAATGACCCTTTTTGCCACAGTTATAGCAAGTCAACTTACTCTTAGGTCTTTGTCCATATTTTTTTTTCTTTTTGATTTGGTTTTTCGCAGCAACAACACTAGCCTCCTTTCTTTTCTTAAACCATTTTTTCTTATTCTTGAAACCAGAACTTTCAACTACAAAAGTTTGACCAAAAATCCTTGCAGATTCAATCATCTCCGCCTCAAGTTCAATATGACATGAGATATCAGTGAAAATCTTGATACTTTCACTATGAGTCAGATTCTGTTTCATCGTTTTCCCAAGAATCAAGAAGGGAACAGATAATTGCCTGAACCTGTTGTTCATTGGTCAACTCATGATCGACAACTTTTAAGTCTCGAATCATGTTACCCATCTTCCTGAGATGTTAGGCCATAGTAACATTCGAACATTTTTTACAGCTATCAAACTTGATTGTTAGCTGACGGAGCTTACTTAGACTTACTCCACCATACTTCTCTCTAAGGGTTGTACAGACAGCATAAGCCGATGGTAATGGCTCATACTCAAATATTAGGTCATCTACCATTGAACTAATTAATATTCCCTTAGCAGTAGAGTCCTTCCTTTTCCATGCCTTATAGGCATCAAGGATACGTCTGTGCTGTGTTGTAGAACCATCAACCGGTTCCTCCATGAATTGATTTATAGTTTCTAGAACTTCTTGTTCCTTAAGAACGTATTATATCTTGAGGTGTCATATTTTGTAGTTATCCCCATATAATTTTTCTCCTTTATTGAGTTCAGCTATGATGTTTTTAGTTGCCATAATTTACATAAATGTACATATTATTTATTATTTCAGTGTAATTCGTATACATATAATTAATTATTGACTCAATATAAATTAGAATTATTTTACAAAATCAAGTAATAACTATGTTTCCACTCATCATTTGTATGTGTCAATCCAATCAACATTGATTAATTATATTACACACATCCCATCAAATATACCAATCATTTTCATATGAACTAATCATATATATATAAACTAATCATTGAATATGAACGAATCATAAAATAAACATGAACTAATCACGAATATGAATGAATCATAAAATAAACATGAACTAATCATTGAATTGAACATGAACGAATCATGAAATGAACTAATAATTTTCAAGTTTATTAACACATAGCATAACTTTTCATAACATAACTCTGTTCGTACTTAACAACAAAAATTATTATAAGGCTCAAAAACTAAATGGGCTAGCGACAGTAAACAGAATACTAATAAACTAGATAGGCCAACACTACTCCTACTAGGACAAATACTAGTGTAGCGACCAACATTATCCCTATCAACCTGGACTCATTTGGGATAATCTTATATGGCACAACTTCAGAATTCTTCATCGGATTCATTTCTGGATCTTCCTCGAACATTTCCATGTCCTCTTCAGACTCTTCAGGATCCTCTTCACTCATATGGTGAAGTAGTTTCTCACACATTCTAAGATACTTTGGCAATGAATGCATCAAAGCCCGGATCGTATAATTGTCTAGGACTGGAAACACTTCTTGCTCAAGTTTCCAAAATAGTCTATCAAGTTATATAGCATGTCTGTCGACTCCATAAACAAAGTTATACTCTAAATCAACTAACCAGTACAAAACTAGTTTAAATAAGTTAGTACAAAAATCAACTAACCAGTACAAAACTAGTTTAATTCAATTTATAAAGGTATAGAACCATCATTATAAATCAAGAAAAATAAATTTTCTGAATTTTCAGGAGTTTAAGTCAACTGACCCATTGGACCGGTCGATCAGGAATCCAGATCCTAAGCTTAGTCTATTGTATTTGTTAGAACTAATATAATTGGACAGATATTTCTGATCTATATTCTATTATTGTTGTAATCTAAACTTATTTAAGTCGATCTCAGACTTATTGATCAAATTCAGGTCCATTTGATTAATCCAATGCCCATTGGATTAAATCTGATCTATTAGAACAAATTTAATCTTTGTTTTTGATCAAATCTGACCTATTAGGCAATTTGATTAAATTTAATCAAATTCGATCTATTAGAACAAATCTGGTCTGATTTAATTAGTTTGGTTCATGCAATTAAATTACCTCAATTAATTTAATAATAAATTGATCTGGTTAAACTAACCAACCAATATTTTGAATCAAATCTAGGTATTATTGAATTAAATTGGTCTGATTAAATTAATCAATAGTTTGAACTAGGCTTGAATTTGATTGGACCAAGTTAGTATAGTTGGATTTTCAATTAATCAATCTCGATTAAATAGTGATTGTATCTATTCACGCAGGCTTGAGTGTTCATATATGTAACGATTTAATCGATTAAAATTTCTAATTTGTCTCAAACACTGTATTTGATGGATAAACCTTCATTATTTCTATTCATCATCATTTAATCGATTACTGAGAAAGATTAAAAATCTATTTAATCGATTATTGTCCTTAAATTGATTACACTAATTAACTACACAAATATATTGTGCTTCGTCAGTTTAATCGATTATATAAATTTTAAATCGATTAACATGTGTTTTAATCGATTAGTTTAATTAATTAAATTTCTTCTTCTCTTTTCTGTCGTGATTGCGACGCTCACTTTTTTTTGTCGCGACGAACGTAATTGCCGTGACTGTCGATTGTCGGCCTCTCGACATAATTGCCGACACTCTCCGACCTTGGAAGCCGATAGCCAACAATCTCTCGGGATTCAACAACTACAGCAAATCGCGACCGATCTCGTCTGGCAACTACGGAAAAGACATTTCTTTTCAATGAAGAGGTATGCTTCATGCTTAGGCAATCACTATGATATCATTGTATCCTCTAATATACATGAAACATAAGATAAAATTATAAATCACTCACAATGATTTTTTGAGAAGAAATTGAAGAAGACGTCATTGAAGATGTTGTTACTGTCACCGAGAAGATCATCATTTGAAATTTTCTCAATTTTTCCACAAACCAAATCCCGACAATATATTCTATTTATCCACCGTGTCTCTACTGTGCACTTTCCGATCATTCCTAATTACTCTTAGACACATCAATATCAGAAGCATGGATTATAAATCAATACTTTAATATCCCTTAATCACAGAATCAATCATCTCCCCAACATTTAACATTTAACATTTAACGTTACATATCTCTTACCAACGCCCAATACGTTACTCCACATACTTCACGAGGAATGCATCAAATGTAGATATTTATTAATTTTATGTCTCAAAATTATCATTCTGAAACATTTAATATAATGTATCAAATAAAAATTATTAAGAAAATATATTTTTATTAATTAGGGTCTTTATCTAATTACTCCAATGAAATAAAATTTTTATTTAAATTTGGGGTGGTAACTATATAAGGTAATATATTCGGAAAATTACTGAGTCATTCAGAATATCTATGTACAGTTAGATTGATAGTTTTATCAATTAATTGAGAATTATTATATGATAGTGTAATATTCCACTGATTGATTGTTAAAGTGTGACAATTGAAAGGTG
Source organism: Zingiber officinale (assembly GCF_018446385.1). Classification (NCBI taxonomy): domain Eukaryota; kingdom Viridiplantae; phylum Streptophyta; class Magnoliopsida; order Zingiberales; family Zingiberaceae; genus Zingiber; species Zingiber officinale. Next base: position 80,478,246 of record NC_055994.1, read on the forward strand.
GAATGTAATTATAACTTGTTTGGAAATGATTTGAAAAAAAATTATTACTCTTAATCTAACGTGTCAAATTAATGTTAAAAGGCATAGATATATTAAGGAGACTTAAATGAACATATATATCTTAGTTTATAGTTGCTTAGAGTTCTGGAGTTCTATAAATTAATCCATTTTGGACGAAATTGACTTATGAATTTAGCTGAATTTTCTTAATACATCTATACTCATAAACATCAATTCGATATTTTATATTAATAGTAGTGATTTTTTCAACTCATTTTCATATGAAAAATTATATCATATATTCATTATTTATTATACAATGATGATAATATTCATTAACGAATATCACAAATGATTTTCTAGGACTTTTTTTTTCTGTCGGACAATATTAAAATTTTAATTCTCTAAATGATGTTGTCCATCCGTTGATTTAGTCCAAAAAGTAACTCCAAATTATTTCAAATCAAGACCGATATATTCGTTTAAGTTTCTTTAATACATCTATATCCTCAAATATCAATATGATACATTATACATTCCACCAATTGCTAAGAGTTACTAAAATGAGTTAAAAAAAAAATATTACTCTCAATATAATATTATATTTATGATTAACTGTGTAAATGTATTAAATAGATTTAGATGAGTATATTGATTTTGATTTGGTATCAATTTGGAGTTCTATGGGTTTATCAATCAATTTTGTACCAAAATCAATTGATAGAATTACTCCAAATCAAAACTTTTATACTCGTTTAAATCTCATTAATACATCTATACTTTTAACTATAAATTTGACCCTACTATATATTATGAGTAATAATTTTTTAACTTATTTTGGATCATATTATATTCCATTAATTGATTGTTATATTATAGTAATCAATTACTGGAAGTCAAATAATCATTCCCAATTGTTTTGTATAGGAATCGATGGTAAATTTGCCAAGGTTTTGAACCGGACAATTGAACCGCTGTGGTTCAGCTACCTGACAGAGTTTGTTTTTATTAGACCACTGGACCGGTCAGGGTGTTCGTCGCCGCGACTTTCTCTTTTACCGATCTCGTCGCCATTTTCCTCGGTGAGGAAGGATCGACTCGACGGTACTCTTTCTTCGTGAATCCATCTTGTATGCACCTGATCTGATGAGGTAGGGCTTCTTCCTGATCCGTTGTTGGTTTGGTATCGTAGACGCTGTGGAACAGATCGGGATCCATGGATGTGGAGCCGCCGGGACCGCTTCGGTATCTGATTGGGGCGGCGATCATGATGATGGGGGTGGTGCTTCCTCTCGGTTACATGATGTTTCGCATCAAGCGCGTTCCCTCCTCCTCGTCGACCTACTCCAAGCAGACGTAGGTGTGCTTTTGATTTCATTCAAGGACTCAAATCTCGTAGTTCTTGATTGCTCGATTGATTTATTTTGCTTCTGTGAATAAAATATCTGTTTTTTGGGCATTGGAATCCAGGACTAAGGGGCTGATATAGAGATAATTGTCAACTCTTTCTACTGCTAGCGGTGATCTCTCATAGTGGCGTTGCTTCTGGTACTCCACTGATTTCGGTTTGATTCTTCTTCTATTGATGTATTTGACGTCTATAGTAAAGTGTAGTTTCTATCTCGTTTTTTTTCCTGTTAAAGAGTAGGATTTGATAACTTGTGGCTGAATACATTTATCAATGATCAGTACGGGAACATCTGCGTGCTACTTCCTTTAATTCTAGTAAACAAAAAGGCTTTAGAAGCTATTATTCAATTCACTTCATCATTATATTTAAAAATGGTTATGAGATGGCAGAAATTCCGTCGCAGTTTACCAATTCTAGTATCAAAGTTTGATCTTGTACTTTGAGGTATAGGTCTGTTCTTCTGTTAGGGGACTTTTCCTAAATTATTATTCTCATTGATTTGAAAGGGGCTAGCTTCCTCATTTTGATTGCCATGAGCTTACTCTCAGGGTACTATCAGACATGCTTGAGCCCCTGTCTTATAGCAAAGATTTGTCATACAGTATTATGGTAAATCCACAATAAAAAATTGACGTCAAACTAGTTGGCAATGCTCATTTCCATGTGAAAAATCCATTCCCACATTTGTAAGCTTTGAATGGCGAATATTTTTCCCCTTGAACGTTATTAGCTTAGCTTTAGATAAGGAATTGGTGTAGGCAACATATAAGTTAGGGAAATTTGTTTGCTTCAAGTTCACTAAATTTGCAAACAATTGAATTAAAAAAAATAGCAAGGGCCGCCAGCTAGTAGTTTAGTTTGTGAAAAAATAGTACCAGAATGTGGATGTTATAGTGAAGTATTCTGAAGAACAATTGAAGATGACCACCTTATGGGAGAAGATAGATTGTTCTAAATATTACATGGAGTCAACTCTAATAATGTGTCAGTTTTTCATCGATGCATGCTAGATATTAATTTCATTCAAAAATATTAAGGTTGTTATTATATTTAGATAAGGTCACAGTTTTAATAGTTTGTATAACTAGATATGAACCATCTTAGGAAAATAAAATGCTAAATTCAAATTTGCCTAGCACTGTATTGGGCATTTCATGTGGTCTTCTCTGCCTGAAAATTCTCATGTGTTATCAAAGTCTTGTCATGTATTTGAATTGAGATATTGTATGCAAGATTAGAATTGTTAGTTTGTTACACCTTCAATCCATAATCACCTGCGCAAAGATATGAATGTCAAACAACCACACACCTTAGAGTTATAATCGCTAACCCTAAACAGTTCATAACTTTTACTTGTGTTTGACACATTATACAACAACACATCACAAAATGATGTGGAGTCAATGCAACACCACAAGTAATCAAAGAACATCCAGTTCCAGAACACACAAAACCCAATGTCTATCACAAGACAAATTCAATACAGACTATATTCATGCATATTCTCATCTCATTATCCACAAAATTCATAAACTATGATCTAGTATTGAAATGCACAACAGAATATCTCAACCCTGCACAGAATTACATAGAGTTTGTATCAACCAAATAAAAACATCCATATATCTAGTGCAAAACAGGGGCATCTCAGCTTCAAAATGTAGTGTAGGAGCATACTATATCTAATACATCTACCATCATGTTCACTCGTACTTGAGGATTTGAGGCAACCATATCTATTGTATACTTGTATCACAGTTGGTGCTATGTATACTGTATTTTTGCCAGCCAATATTTATACGAATTCAGAATAGCTGTCTTGCTCGAATTCAAGATAACTATCTATGCTGAAGGGGAGATTCTGAAAAATTATATCTAGAGGTGAACCCCTATGATCACTGTCCTTAAGATCCTCAATCGCCCCGAATAAATCCAATTGCACTCTTCTCAACAATTCTCTCATAATGTAATACCATCTACATATGTCTAAGAATAAAATCAAGTAAGATAGTAAAAGAATACCGTGCAGTTACCCTTACCAAATACTCTTAGATATTTCAGATTCTTTTCACTGCTTGTCCTAATAGAAATGCTGTTTTGAAGAATAATCGTCTTATGTTTGCTTGTGTATTGAAGATTAAACTCCGATGAGAGATTGACTTATTAGGTTTTCATAAACTAACTGGCAGCTGTTAAATTTTGCACAGAGTTCTTTTAATCTGTATCTATCTTAATTTATGTTTTGTTAATTGCCATTGCGTACTCTTCGAGACATTCTCAATGGCTTTAACTTTTTATCTCCACCCGTCTTTAAAGGGACTACTTTAGTTGCCTCGGCAACATGAGATTAATTAGTGCCGCTAACTTGAGGTATGGGGTTCGAAATTCAACATAGGTAAATGTCTCGCTTATGTGTCAGCCACTATTTCAAGGGTTAGTAGTCACCCATGATTTACTTGCTCCGTGTAGGGGCGCTGGGAGTAAGCGCAGTCGCCTTTTGTCAACTTGTTTACGCCACCTCTTACTCCCAGGGCATAGTTGTGTTAGTTATCACATGATAGATTTGCATAATTGAACAAGGGTCGAATCTTGGCAAAGCCCGAGGAATTACCCTCCCATGTGATGGCTAGCTTCGATTTCCTAATTTACTCTCCTTTCATATAACCGGGGATGGATTATGAGAGGCGTCTAAGATGAGTGTAATCATCTTTTTACTACAATTGTTTATCTCGCCTCTAGCCCCCGGGGCTATGGTACAGCGGAAGGGTGCCAAGTTGTCACCTAGATATTCGTGGTTTAATTCTAATTACGATATATTTATAGAGATTTTTTCTCCAAATGAGACGTGCAACCATAGGATATTGGGTTTCTAGGCCGCTCGTTCCGAGTGCTTCCTAATTTACACCTGGCTGTTAGTGAAAATTTTTATGGGGCCGGACCGGTCGTCCCAATTTTGATGTTACCTGATTTATTATTTTTATTTACCAAAGATCGACTAGTCTTAAGGGTTGTTATTGCTACCCAGCCTCGACAAATGAATCATCTATAAGTATTCCACTCTTTCAACTAGACCATATTGGCTTTCAATTCGAAAGCTGATCAGTTATCGTTAAAACTGTTAGTTTGGACCTTGGTTGGAGAAGTTGACTAGAGAAGACTAGTTTGAGAATAATTATACCGGGTCGTATATGGAATCAAGTTTAGCTTTGGCCAAACTATAAGGAGCTCTCGGTTGAGGTAAGTTGGGTTTGGTATAATGGCAGACAACTCAATTTGGGATTGACTCGAGTATTTAGACTCAAGGTTGGGGTAGGCTATGGAAAGTGGTGGAGCAGTATGAACTAATAAGAGTAATTTCCTTCCCCTTTTGGTATTCCCGGACCTTTTATTTTATGAATCTCATAGTGAGAGTTATGGTGCACTTTAAACAGTTAACTAAGTATTTAAAATATCTTAGATTTGAATTTAAGTTGCTATGTATTATAGGAATTTTTTTTTAATGAGACAACAAATTTAAGAATGATGGTCAAGATAAGTCTTTGTGAGTGTTTTTTTTATTTATCATGATAGTGGATAGAAATTTGTTCGTAGGATCAGATCAATCATTTCCAAAATTAATCAGCTTAAATAATTACATACCTATCTTATCAAAAGTAATAATAATAATAAAAAAAAATTTAAAAAAATATTAACAAAAAAATTTGTCCAACCGACTTTTGTTAACTTTTTTTTTGTCGATTGTGTATGCAATTAATAAATTCAGATATTTAAATTATTAAAAAAATATATTACAGTTCTGTTGTCGACGGGACTTTTGTTAACTTTGTTTTTGTCAGTTGTCTATGCATTTAGATTGCTCCAATCTTCTTTAGTTTTTATTTATTTTTTATTTTTTAAATTAATTAGGTATTCAATCTACAGAGAGTAATTAAAAAAAATGATGGACTTAGTTTTAAAAAAAATTATTGGCCATTAAAATAAATTAAAAAGTAATCGAAGCAGACAGTTCATCAGTCCAATAATTTTAGGTCCACGTCAATTAAAATAAATTTATTCATTTATTTACCAAAATTTATACTTGATCGTTATATACTTGAAAAATTAAGAAAGTGTCTGTCGCTACACCAATGCATCCTAGCCTTTGAATTAATAGATAATTTTAAGCACATCACCGATGGATTAGATTCAAAGCCGTCATGATAAATTAAAGGGAAGTTTGCCTTCGAAGGAATGATACAACGATATGATAAGTGATAGAGCGTCTTCTTAATTTTTCAGATATATAAGGATTGAGTTTCAACCTCGATGAATTAATAGATACATGTCTTTTAATAGATGATTCATCTAAGTACATTGTTGATCATCCGTAAAAAAATTTTATAAAGCTAGATCAGTGTAAATTGAAAGCACGATGTTAACTAAAAACAGATACTTGTTTTGTTATTCTCCCAATTCCATCTCTAACTACTAGTCTTGCTACGTTCAACAAAAGAAAAAAAAATGGCCATGGGATAAAAACATACGAGCTAGCCATTTTTTTTGGAAAATTTTCATTTCATCTCGTGGAGTTTATCCATTTTTCAAAACGCTTTCAGTATTTTAAAATCAGGAAAATAATTCTTAGATTTTTTTATATTTTTATTATTTTACTCTGATTGTTTGATGGAGTGACGAGATACACATACTTTTTTTAGATAAATAAACAATATTAAGAAGTTAAATAGATATAGAAAGAGTTTAAATTCTATCATTTTCCTCACATTTTTAATAATAATATTGTTCCGTATTTTTTTTTAAAAAAGACCAAGTATTCTTTATGAATCATGTGGAACAACTTTATTATATAATGTTGTGAAAATGATCATAATTATTTTTATCATTGTTTCTTTTTTTTTATTTTTATTTTATTTAAAAAGTTCATAATTCAACACTGTTTCCTTTGTTTTTTATGAATCCATAGTTCCATTTATAGAAAAGGAACTATTTTAATAATTTTTTAAATGGATGTTTTTTTAAAAGGAGCGTTTTATATATATATATATATATATATATAAATCTTCTTTTTTTATTGATTAATTTTGATTGATTAATTTTGATAAAGTCTAAAATAAAAATATGTTAATATTTTTTTTTTCACAAATGTATCAATCGATGATCTAGAGTTCGAGACTCAGCTACGGTGTATTATTGAGAATTTTTCTTATTAATCAATTAGAAATTTAAAATTTTCTTTAGTCCCACGTCTTAGAATTGACAACAATGCGAGTAGAGAAGTTCCTATAAATATTTTGAGCTGACAATGTTAGAAAGTATACTTGTCACAATTTTTTTTTGGTTAAAATCAAATTTGATATTAAATTAATTTTTTATAAAGGGAGTCCGTTACGGATTCTTGAGTGTTACCCTAGCATTACACTATTGCATGGATTTAGTGCACACTCTTACCCAATTAATGGACAGTCTTTTGGCTAAGATTAAGTATAGTATTTATTTTTATCAGTTTAATATCTGATATAAAGAATTAAAAGTATATGCAATCCTCAAAAATTAAAATTTTTTTTATAAGTCAAATTTTCTTCTCTTAGATCTCTCCCTGCATTACCCCATTTGGCATAAGGGACTTAGCTCACGCAACGCATGTGCACAATCGTTAGTGTGTGTGTGTGCGTGTGTGTGTGTGTATATATATATATATATATATATATATATATATATATATATATATATATATATATATATATATATATATACGCGCGCACACACACACATTCATTCGATGCACATTCATAGATGACCTTGGGTACATTCCCGGGTACGTTCGGAGTTGTGAGGATCACCCAGGAGTGTATATCGAATGGGTGTGCAAATTAACTTTACATCCTTACTCTGCACACTCCTAGGCGTTCGGGAGTCCGAATGCTTGTCCGGGCGTCCCGATTCTCAAAAGTGAATCGAGGTCCCTGGGCAGGCATCCGAATGCCCAAACATACGAGGGGCGTCCAGTAGTGTGCATGATAAAAGTATGTAGGCTATATACCTATAGGGATGGCAATGGAGCAGAGCAGGGCGAGGACGGGTTTACTATCCCCATCCCCGTCGCTGAATTTCTATTAGTATTAGCCCTAATACCAATTATGAGATTATTGTAAAGAGCTCATTTTGTATCATATTTCATTTTTAATGACAAAGTTGGTTATTATATTTATTTCAGTTCAATGCCGATTGAATAAGTATAATAATATCCTTGGGTAGTAGGTTCTTATCTACAATATATCAATTGGTTGAATTGATAGTAAGATATTGTAAATATACATGGAGCACTACTATTAACTATTCCTAGTCAAGTATTATATACAAGGACAATATTAATACGTTGAGACTAGCATGTAAGTCAACGGATGATTTGATCTCAAAAGTTATGGATATGAGATATCAGGTTGACACATGGGTATATATTAGAGAATATATACTGAATGATCCACCATGAGAATGTTTCATGGATCGTTATATGAGTGTCATAAATATTCTCATGTGACTATTGGTATGAATAGTCTTTAAACCTGAAGTCACTACGGTTCCCTATATAAGGAGTTGTATACTTTAGTATCAGCAAACATCACTTATAACAAGGTGGGTAATAAAGTCGATCACTGGGTATGCAATAAACTATGCGGAGGGATATGAGTGTTGTAGATGGGATTTATCCCTTCCATATGACGAAAGCAATATCTATGGGCCCCTTGATTAGTAGGACACAAGAAAGCATGGTCATGCGGAAATGAGTCAATATAAGATATTGAGCTTATTTGATTGAGTGTATCTACTTAGAGATCAAGAAACACAAAAGGTTGATAAGAGGATGACACGGTCTATGCCTCATTGATCAATTTAGATATCAAGAATAGAGGGGTCAAGTCATACAAGATAATAACCATGGACAGGTTAGGTCGGATCTCGACTTTCTTGTCACTTGGATAACATTGCTTATGTATCTAAATGTTGATTTGGATACATTGCCAATATTACGAGAACCTATTGGGTCACACACAAAGAATAAGTAGATTTGGAGATGGGTGTATATGAGGAATCATTGGATTAAGTCTAATCCGAATTGGAGTTATTGAGTTAGACTCAATTGGATCTAATTATTGGATTGAGTCCAATTCAAACTAGACTCAAGGAGTCAAGACGAATTAATGAAATAGTGATTCATTATATTTGAAATTGCATGAGATCAATTAAGTAAGACTCGATTGAATTGGACTTAAGTTAGACTCGAGTGGATTAAACTTCAGTTGTACTTAAGTAAATTCATTCACTAAGAGGATTAATGGAGATTAATTTATTGAATTTCGAAATTTAATGAATCATTCAATTTTTGAAATTGAATTCAAAATGAAGAGGTTCAAATGTGGTCCTTAATAGAGTGTAAATATTCATTAATGCTTATTAATTGAATTAATGCTCATTAAGTATTTTTTATTGGATGAAAATACTTAAGCATTTTTTCTCTCTCATTTTGGTGTACTTCTTCATTCTCCTTCCTCTTCTCTTCTCCTCTAGTCTGAGACCTCCTATCAAGGTTGCTAGCACAACCTTAGGTGGTTGCCTTCTCCACTTTGTGAGCTTGTGAGACAAATGAACACTTGTTCGTGTGGATACCATAGAGGCGCGAACATGTGATCGTGCTAAGATTCAAGCTGTCTAGAGTTCGTGTGCATGCATCAAAGGTATACTATCATGATATAAACTTAGTATAGATTGTAACATGTCTTTCCCTTCGTATGGATCTTCTAGAGAAACTAGAAGTTTTCCGTTGCGCTTAAGCGTGTTTAACGCCCTAGTTCCTTACATTGGTATTAGAGCCATTTGCGAAGGGATATACTAAGTTATTAGAATTTTATATGTGATATAGAAATGCATGATAGGTTTACTATGATATTCAAATTATGAGTTTAGGCCAAAAATTGGTATTTTGTTGGGAACAAAACATAGTTGGTGTTGTGACTAGCAAGGTCTCGGCCAAAGGTGTTTTGTTCGGAACAAAACATAGTCAGTTTTGAGGGTAGTAGGGTCTCAGGAATGGAAGCAACTCATAAATGAGTATGTAAAATATTTTTTGCTTCGGGGGTGCTGCTCCTTAACCCCGCCCGCTAACTGTCTAGCGGGACCGCCATAGCATTGCGGCTCATAATTTTGTTATTCTCATCATAGTAGATTTATGTTCATAAGGATATTGTGAATATATATATGACATGGTGCATGGTTATGGGTCTTTAACCTCGATATGATTGTGTGTGATGTTGAAATTCATAATACGGTTTGTGTGTTGTGCCTTTATCTTTTTCATTCTTGTTGTAATTTTAGACTACACTCGAATGTAGCTCGAGTTTCTTTAGATTTTGCAATGTACAAATTAGAAAGGAGTTAGTCTTCTGGACGACGGATGAAAAGGAAGGAAGGACAACAACACACGACAACCAAGGAAGCACTTGGAGAAGCTGCTTTGACCTAGGTTGACTTATCGCTCTTCTCATTGGCTTGAGAAGATCATAGTTTATGAGGGGTGTAACCATGATGTTGGTGTGGTTAGCACTAACGGTCGAACCCAGGTTTTGATGAATGACAAAATAGGTTAAGTTAGTTTTGCTGTTGATCTAACACTCTGACCGAATGTGCAGGAGAAGTTCAGACAGGTCGACGGGCTTACTGGATGTCTGGCATGAAGCCCAACTAGGTCGACGGGCCGACCGAATAGCTAACACTAAGTCCAAACGGGTCAACGGGCTGACCGGACATTTGGCACGAAGTCCAGCTAGGTCAACGGACTGACCGGATAGTTGGCACGAAGTCCAGACGGGTCGAAGGGCTGACCGGACGTCTGGCAGGTAAGTGGAGGTAAGTCACTGGAGGGGAGTGACTGTGAGGACGCGTTCCCGGGAAGGGAACTTAAGCGCCAATCCGACTTAGAACTATCTCGAAACTCTAAGTTGAGATCTTGACTAGATTCTGGTCTCGGAGAGACGGAATCTAATTACTATTTTTCTTATCTATAAAACTGTGCTAACAATCTGTGTTGCAGGATATAATTGCCTCGGACTAAAGTTTTTCTTGCAGGAAAGAGTCTGCTGGAAAACTTGGGTCCGGACGCCCGGGAGGTACCGAGGCGCCAGGAGGCAAATTCTATCATCCTCACATTGTCGCCACGTGGAGCCTCCTGGTTGGGTCGGCTATGTCATGGTCGAGGCGCCCTGAAGGTTCCAGGCGCCCCGAGTCTCCTATATAAGGAGGGTCAAAGGTGGAGCTCCCAAAACAACAAAAAATTCGATCTCTGGTGCTCTTGCGATGCTGCTGACAATGCTCTACTTTTTAGTCTTACTTTTCTTGTCAGTATTGCTTATTTTCATTATCTTTCTTGTACTTTAAATTGTAAACAAATACTTCGAATTGCTAGTGAATTGTCCATCGAAAGCACCCTTGTGTGCGAGCCTTAGAGTAGGAGTCGACATAGACTTTGAACCAAGTAAAAATTACTTGTGTTAGCATTGTTTTGATTTCGTCTTTTCCGCTGCGTACTCTCGTTAATTTTGAATCGATATTCACCCCCCCCCCCCCTCTATCGACTCTTCACGATCCAACACATGACACATTTTATTTATGCATATATGTGATGTGTTCTTGATTGTGTACAATACATGTTTAGTTTAAACATAATTAGGTCTTTTTAAATATATGCTTACCAAAGTTTAGTACTCACTTCTAGCTCGATCAATTAAAGTCAAGTTTTGCCAAAGCAAAGTGACTCGATTTATCTTGATAGAGTACGACAGGACAATTGTGATATCCGACTATTAAACTTTGGGTGCAACTTAACTAAATTGTCTCACTTGGATTGAGAGCTTAGAGGCATATCCCATAAGATGAAATTCAAATTATACTAATCTTCGATGATTAGCCAAAGTTAACTCAAGATGAGCTATAATATGAATTTCATAAGATCAGCAAATGGACAAATAGTATTGTTCATCTAGTTATACAAGAGTTGCATTTGATGCAATTGGTATATGATGTCTACCTACATTATACGAGTCTTGGACGATTAGCCAAAGTTAACTCAAGATGAGGTATAATATGGATCTTGTCCCACATGAATGCCATTGTGATTGGATTTGGAGCTAATAGTGTGGGTAAAATCACAACCATGACTTGCTCCTACCAAGCTTTACAATTCAATGGGAGAATCATTTAATTAAAATCCTAATTAAATGATCGATATATGATACTTATTTCTGCATTATGTTGTAGATTACCATGTCGTCAAATACATCGAACACTCTCTCTCTCTGCGATCTGTCCTTGATAAGGACAAGCTCAATGGAGCTAACTTTCTGGACTTGTACAGAAACTTGAGAATAGTTCTCAAGCAAGAATGAAAAATGTACATCCTAGAGCAATCCATTCCTGAAGCACCTCCTCCTACTGCCACTAGAGCTGATAGGGATGCTTACAAGAAGCATCAAGATGATGCATTAGATTTGTCATGTCTTATGCTCACCACCATAAACTCTAAGCTTCAGAAGCAACATGAGAATATGGATGCTTATGATATGGTTGAACATCTTAGACAATTATATCAAGGACAAACAAGACATGAGAGATTTGAGATCTCTAAAGCACTGTTTCAATGCAAAATGCAAGAAGGAAGTCTCATAGGGCCATATATACTTAAAATAATTGGGTATGTAGAAAACCTACAACGATTGGGATTTTCATTAGGCCAAGAATTGGCCACAGATCTTATCTTGCAGTTATTGCCCGATAGCTATAGTCAATTCGTTATGAACTACAATATGAATGAAATTGGCAAACCACTGCCTGAGATGTTAAGCATGTTGAGAACCGTTGAACTCAACCTTAAGAAGGCAAAACCTAGTACCATTTTGATGGTGTCTAAAGGCAAAGGCAAGTGGAAGCCTAAAGATAAGGGTAAGACCCAAGCTAAAGGTAAGGGCAAGAGTCATGCATTGAAACCCAAAGGTGCGATTGCTAAGGAAGGAACCTGCTTCCACTGTGATGAGACCGGACACTGGAAGAGGAACTACAAAGTGTACCTAGAGGAACTGAAACAGAAGAGAAGTGAGACTTCTGCCTCAGGTATATATCTTATAGAAGTCAATCTATCTATGTCTTCTTCATGGGTATTAGATATCGGATGTGCATCTCACATTTGTACTAATGTGCAGGGGTTGAGAAATAATAGAGCATTGACAAAAGGCGAAGTAGACCTACGAGTAGGCAATGGTGCAAGAGTTGCTACTGTCGTTGTAGGAACATATTCCTTATCTTTGCCCACTGAGCTTACTTTAGAACTAGAAGAGTGTTGTTATGTGCCCGCTTTGACAAAGAATATTAGCTCTATTTCTTGTTTGGACAAGAAAGGTTTTTCATTTGTAAGGAAGGATAAATGTTGTTCCATTTATTTCAATGATATGTTTTATTGTAGTGCATCTCTACTAAATGAACTCTATATTCTAGACTTTAAAAATTCAATCTATAACATAAATACCAAACGGTTCAAGTCTAATAATTTGAATCAAACATATCTCTGACATTGTTGCTTGGGTCACATAAATGAGAGTCGCATATCCCAACTCCATAAGAATAAACTTATGGACTCATTTTATTTTGAATCATATGAGGCATGCGAATCTTGTCTTCAAGGCAAGATGACAAAGACTCCATTTAGTGGGCACAGCGAAAGGGCTAATGATCTGTTAGGACTCATATATACTGATGTATGTGGCCCTTTCAGAATAGCAGCTAAAGGAGGCTATCATTATTTCATTACTTTCACTGATGATTTTAGTAGATACCACTATGTGTATCTGATGAGACACAAGTCAAAATCCTTTGAAAAGTTCAAAGAATTCAAGAATGAAGTACAAAACCAACTTGGTAAGAGTATTAAGATGTTTCGATCAAATCGAGGTGGGGAATACCTTAGCCAAGAGTGGGATCATATCTCAACTTACTCCGCCTGGAACACCACAATAGAATGATGTATCAAAAAGGAGAAATCGTACTTTATTAGATATGGTACGATTGATGATGAGTCATACAGATCTTCCTACTGTTGATACAGTCTGACCTGGCTGTTGTTTTGATGTTGACACGGATTTAAGTTTGTATCAGATGTTAATTAAACTCGGTTTGATTAATGATCAAGGTTGATCAAGTGGAAGGGAAAAGTCCAAGTTGGAAACTTGGCACGCGAAGTCGGAGAGAGCTCGTTCTCCGGACTAGGTCAGAGAGGGCTCGGTAGCTCGTTCTCTGGACCGGACGAAGTCGGAGAGGGCTCGGTAGCTCGTTCTCCGGACTAGGTCAGAGAGGGCTCGGTAGCTCGTTCTCTGGACCTGACGAAGTCGGAGAGGGCTCGGTAGCTCGTTCTCCGGACTAGGTCAGAGAGGGCTCGGTAGCTCGTTCTCTGGACCGGACGAAGTCGGAGAGGGCTCGGTAGTTTGTTCTCCGGATTAGGTCAGAGAGGGACCTAAGTGGACATTCCATGGTACATTGGATCGGTCGGCAGACCGATCCAGTGATACATAAGACAGTGGATCGGTCGACAGACCGATCCAGTGAAACTAAGTTTCCATGGATCGGTCTGGTGACCGATCAGGAAACACTCAGTAGCACACTGAGTGTAATCTGGATCGAGAAACACTCAGGCACACTGAGTGTAATCTGATCGGTCTTGGGACCGATCAGGAGATGTTATTGCGAAGAGAAGGCGGGGATCGGTCGTGGAGACCGATCCACCTGCAGTCTGATCGGTCTCCACGACCGATCAGACAAGCTTCGGACCGATCAGGATATGTCCTGATCGGTCCATGGATCCACACACAATCATATTTGTTCGCTGTTTCTGCGATTCCTCCACTGCATTTGATCTGCCTGATTCATGTGATATAACCCTCTGTGCTGTTAGCTTTTGAGTTTGCAGGATCACAGGTATCATTCCAAGCCTAATTTCAAATTAAGTCCATAAGAGGAATACGACAAATGGCCTTTCTGCTGTGATTCGCGGCGCATGGTGCATTTGAAGCATCAACGGCTACTGGTGTGATCTGGCTGCGATCTGCTTGACTCCTGGTGATTGGTTCGAGCTCAGAAGACACCAGTGAAGACTGTGATTTCATTGGTATGAGTTCAGAGAACCAAGTAAGGAGGAAGAGGGATTGGCTGCAGCGATGATTCTGTGCAGTTTGACCACGATCCGTGACAGCAGAGAACAGGGGCTTAAGAAGCAGTAAAAAACGAGAGGAAAGAACAACAAGAAAGCAAGAAAGTGAAAAAAAAAAACAAAACGTTCTGTTGATCGTTGAGGTGTGCTAAGTTCTTGAGCTCTCGGGTGAGAAACTGCTATCTGTGAGTTCTCTGTTTCCACTGATCCTCGCGTGGTTGTAAGCGTTAGTTCATTCTTCTTTGCCACCGAGCTCTGTAAGTCTTGTGCTTTAACATATATATTTCTTGAGACTTTGTGGAGAGGTTACTCCACCGAGAAGGAGGATCTTTAGCCGGAATTTATCCGGGGTGTGATCTACCGAAGATCAAGGGGTCATCCACCTTACGGACACGCCGAGGAGTAGGGGCAAGTTATCCCCGAACCTCGTAAATCCGTGTGTTAGTGTGCTTGTTTCCTCTTTGTTTTAGTTTCTTAATTCCGCTGTGCTAATAAGTTTCTTTGTAGAAATTTGTGTTTAAGTTTTTAAGAGGCTATTCACCCCCCCTCTAGCCATCTAAGATCCCAACACCTACTTCCTTCTGGGGACATGCTCTAGAGACGACCACTTTCACTCTTAACCGCATTCCATCTAAGGCTGTCATAAAGACATCATATATGATATGGATTTGGAAGAGTCCCAAGTTATCTTTCATGAAGATTTGGAGTTGTGAGGCTTACATTCGACGACAAGTCTAAGATAAACTAGGACTTAAATCAGACAAGTGTTATTTTTGTAGGATATCCCAAGGAAACAAAGGGGTACTACTTTTATAATCCCACACAAGGCAAGGTGTTTGTTACCAGAACTGATGTCTTTCTAAAAAGAGAATTTGTTTCTAGAAAAACTAGTGGGAGTAAAGTCGATCTTGAAGAAATTCAAGATGCACAAACTAGCATTGACACCTTAATGGAAATTGAACATATACCACAAGATGTTGTGGATCAGGATTTTGTTACACCGCAAGAAGTTGTGAAGCAATAACCTATTCAAGTAGCACACGCTCTACGCAGATCTGATAAGACCCGTTGTTAACTTGAGAGATATTCGTTTCTCTTGTTTGACCACAATGATATAGTGTTTGTTGGTCTTGACGAGCCACATCTTATCAGGAAGCTGTATAGGGCCCAGATTTTGAGAAATGGCTAGAGGTCATGAGATCCGAAATGGAATCCATGTACACTAACCAAGTATGGACTTTGGTTAATCTACTTGAAGGGATCAAACCCATTGGGTGTAAGTGGGTCTTCAAAGTGAAGACTGACATGGATGAGCATATACATACCTATAAAGATAGATTGGTAGCTAAAGGTTTCAAGCAAATTCATGGTATAGACTATGATGAAACTTTTTCACCAGTTGCGATGCTCAAGTCTATTCAGATTTTACTTGCGATTGCAACTTACTATGATTATGAGATCTGACAAATGGATGTCAAAACCACATTTCTTAACGGAAATCTACTCGAGGATGTGTACATGACACAACCTGAGGGTTTTGTAGATCGAAAGAATGCTGGAAAGGTTTGTAAGCTACAAAAATCCATTTATGGATTAAAGCAAGCTTCTAGAAGCTGGAATTTTTTATTCGATAATGTGATCAAAACGTTTAGTTTCATTAAGAAAGAAGATGAACCTTGTGTCTACAAGAAGGTTAGTGGGAACATAGTCATCTTTCTCATATTGTATGTAGATGACATACTTCTCATTGGAAATGATATCCCTACGCTTCAGTCAGTAAAGACTTGGCTTGGAAATTATTTTTCAATGAAAGACTTAGGTGAAGCAGCCTATATTTTAGGCCTTAAGATCTATAGAGATAGATCTAAAAGATTGCTTGGCCTAAGTCAGAGTACATATATTGACAAGGTGCTTAAACGTTTTGCCATGAAGAATTCTAAGAAGAGATTCCTGTTGATGTCACATGGCGTGAGTGTTTCGAAGACTCAATGCCCCTCTTCTAAGGAAGAAAGAGACCGCATGGATCAGATTCCTTATGCATCTGCTATAGGATCTATCATGTGCGTCATGCTTTATACTCGCTCAGATGTCTCGTATACTTTAAGCATGACGAGAACATATCAGTCAGATCCAGGTGAAGGTCACTGGACTGCAGTCAAAAATATTCTTAAGTACTTGAGAATGACTCAAGATTATTTCTTGATCTTTGGAGGCGATGAAGAGCTTATTGTAAAGGGTTACACCGATGCTAGCTTCCAAACTGACAAGAATGATTACAGATCGTCGTCAGGGTATGTGTTTTGCTTAAATGGTGGTGCTGTGAGCTGGAAGAGTTCAAAGCAGGACACAGTAACTGATTCTACAACAGAGGCCGAGTACATTGCTGGTTCAACTGCAGCAAAGGAGACTGTTTGGATCAGGAAGTTTATCACAGAAGTTGGTATTGTTCCTAGTATAGTGAACCCAGTAGACCTCTATTGTGATAACAATGGGGTTATTGCACAGACTAAGGAACCTCGCTCTCATCAGAGATCCAAACACATACTACGACGTTTCCATCTCATTCGAGAGATCATCGATAGATATGTGAGGATATACAGAGTCCCGACCGATACTAACATTACGGATCCTTTGACCAAGGTTTTGGCGCAGAGGAAGCATGATGGTCACACTAGGTCAATAGGTATTCGATATCTTAGTGATTACCACTAGTGCTAGTGGGAGATTGTTAGTATTAGCCCTAGTACCAATTATGAGATGATTGTAAAGGGCTCATTTTGTATCATATTTCATTATTAATAAAAGGCAAAGTTGGTTATTATATTTATTTCAGTTCAGTGCCGATTGAATAAGTATAATAATGTCCTTGGATAGTAGGTTCTTTTATCTACAACATATACATTAGTTGAATTGATAGTAGATATTGTAGATATACATGGAACACTACTCTTAACTATTCCTAGACAAACATTAATATATAAGGACAATATTAATGCGTTGAGACTAGCATATAGGCAACGGATGATTTGATCTCACAAGTCATAGATATGAGATATCAGGTTGACACATGGGTATATATTAGAGAATATATACTGAATGACCCGTCATGAGAATGTTTCATGGATCGTTATATGAGTAGCATAAATATTCTCATGTGACTATTGGTATGAATAGTCCTTATACCTGAAGTCACTACTGTTCCCTACATAAGGAGTTGGGTACTTTGGTATCGGCAAACGTCACCTGTAACAAGGTGGGCAATACAGTCGATCACTGGGTATACAATGAATTATGCGGAGGGATATGAGTGATGTAGATGGGATCTATCCCTTTCATATGACAAAAACGATATCTGTGGGCCCCTTGATTAGTAAGACACAAGAAAGCATGATCATGCGCAAATGAGTCAATATGATATATTGAACTTATTTGATTGAGTGTGTCTACTTAGAGATCAAGAAACACAAAAAGTTGATAAGAGGATGACATGGTCTATGCCTCATTGATCAATTTAGATATCAAGGATAGAGGGACCAAGTCATACAAGATAATAGCCACGGACAGGTTAGGTCAGATCTCGACTTTCTCGTCACTTGGATAACAATGATGTCTTGTTAGATGTCACTCATTGCTTATGTATCTAAATGTTGATTTGGATACATTGCTAACGTTACGAGAACCTATTGGGTTACACACAAAGAACGAGTAAATTTGGAGATGGATTCATATGATGAATCATTGGATTAAGTCTAATCTGAATTGGATTTATTGAGTTAGACTTAATTAGATCTAATTATTAGATTGAGTCTAATTCAAACTAGACTCAAAGAGTCAAGATGAATTAATGAAATAGTGATTCATTATATTTGAAATTGCATTAGATCAATTGAGTAAGACTCGATTGAATTGGACTTGAGTTAGACTCAAGTGGATTAGACTTAAGTTAGATTCAAGTGGATTCATTCACTAAGAGGATTAATGGAGATTAATTTATTGAATTTCGAAATTCAATGAATCATTCAATTTTCAAAATTGAATTCAAAATGAAGAGGTTCAAATGTGGTCCTTAATAGAGTGTAAATATTCATTAATGTTCATTAATTGAATTAATATTCATTAAGTATTTTCATTGGATGAAAATACTTAAGCATTTTTTTTCTCTCATTTTGGTGACTTCTTCATTCTCCTTCCTCTTCTCTTCTCCTCTAGTCCGAGACCTCCTATCAAGGTTGCTAGCACAACCTTAGGTGGTTGTCTTCTCCACTTTGTGAGTTTGTGAGACAAATGAACACTTGTTCGTGTGACAAATGAACACTTGTTCGTGTGACAAATGAACACTTGTTCATGTGGATACTATAGAGGCGCGAACGTGTGATCGTACTAAGATTCAAGCTGTCTAGAGTTCGTGTGCATGCATCAAAGGTATACTATCATGATATAAACTTAGTATAGATTGTAACATGTCTTTCCCTTCGCATGGATCTTCTGGAGAAACTAGAAGTTTTCCGCTCCGCTTAAGCGTGTTTAACGCCCTAGTTCCTTATAATTTCATCCCGCCACCATCCTCGCCACCATCCCTACTTTTTGAGTTCGGGGAATCCCCAAACCCGAACCATTGGAGATCAAAACCCCATCCTCGCCCTCATCCCCAAATTAATTTTATATTATTATTATTTTGCTATTAATATTAATATCAATATTAATAATAATATTCTTATTAATATTTTAAAATTTTTTAATATTAATATTATTATCAATATTATTATTATTATTATTTTCGGAGTGGGTTCAGGAATGAAGACAATATCTCCATACTCATCCATCCTAAAAAAATATCCCCAAATAAATTGGAGATCCTCGTGTATATATATATATATATATATATATATATATATATATATATATATATATATATATATATATATATATATATATATTATTAAGTAATTAGTATTATATATTAATGTTTACATGTTTAATAGTTAATTGCAACTGATACAATAATATTAAAAGTAAATTTTGAAAAAATGAGATTTTTTTAAAAAATTTGGAAAACGATGTCCTTTCAAGCGAGTTACATAATTTGAGGGGCGAATTTGATTTTTGCCCTTGGAAATTCACCATGCTTCTCCGCCGCCGGGCAAACTCTCGACCGTTGGTTCTTCGCCCTGAAGTCGTTCCTCGACCGGATTCGTCGTGTTGGATTTATATGTCTACTTTTTTGTTTTTGGAAGCAAAAACATCGAATGATCGGAGCCGCACAGAGCGCCGATCCCCACGCGCAGCATGATGTCGCCGCGCGGCGCTGCCGGAGGAGATTCCGAGGCTTCGTCTTTATCCTGGTTTCCCTTCGGCGGCACTCCAGAAGCACGAGCCGCGTGGCGACGCCCGTGGCCTTCCTTTCCGCGCGACGTGGCCTCTCCCGCCCTGCCCCTCCCGTCGTCATCTCCTCCTCCTCTGGTCCAACCACTATGGAAGACGTAGGCTGACGCTCCTCCTCTCTCTCTCTCTCTCTCTCTCTCTCTCTCACTCTCAGGTGTTTCTCCTTTTGAACCCTCACTCGTAGAGTTCTCTCTGATCGATTCTTAGTTTGCTCCGCGGAAACCCTAAAAGTTGAATCTTTGGATGATCCGATGTGTTAAAACGTATTCTGATTCGATCTCGATGTTTTCCTCCCTTTTCCGGTGTTCTCATTTTGCGAATCGGAGAAATGAAAATGTTTTTCGATCTCGGCGTCTTTCTTTTCTCGTCTTCCCATCTCGCGATGCGGCGAAGTGAAAGCATGCAGCTTTTTTCTTGCGCAGGCCGTGAATCTCTCATCCTCCTGCAATGGCGACGCCGACATGTTTGATCCAGGCGCCCTGTTCCTTGGTCCAGATCCTGTTCCTGCTGGGATTGAGGATGGTCGCTCTTGCCATGTTGCTATGGTGGCAGGTTCTGATGATCGGAGTCACTTTCCTGACGCTTCCTATACGAATGCTGGCGGCTTTGTATAACGAAATAAAGGTCAGACCTCCTCCATAGATCTGTGCAAATCCCCTCTTTGTAATTTTGTAATCATAGTTGCAGTCATTTCACATTTGTGCCATTTAAGCTTTGTGTGTTTTTTTTGCTCATAGCTATTGAGATCATTTGGCACCTACACTGATCGATGAAATGGCTCTAGATCTCAGTGAATTACAATACACACAACATAAAAACCCGAAAAACTTAAGAAAATTTACAGCACCAAAGGAGAAGATCTTCTACAGCCTACCAGATTAGGCTTCTCTTTGTGTGGATTTACTCCTCGAGTCTAACGGCTGCTTGATTTTAATGCAAATTAGTTCATTTCTCTTGCTATAAATTGATGCTTGTGAAGTTCTGAGTCTCATGTTTCAGATTGACATACTTGGACATAAAGATCATAACCCGATTTCTATCTCGATGATTTCTATCAGGTTTCTTGGTTTACCATTCTACACTTATTTTCTAGTTATTAACTTGTTGGTGCTATGTTTTATGGAATTGAGCGTTCGAGCACACGAGCAGTAGAGGAGAGTCATAGACATGAATATGTTAAGGTGAATGTAGTATCTATTGAACAAAAACTTCGAGAGACACATTGAGGTGGTACAAATATATACATAGACTATCAATAAATGCTTTGATTAAGCAATGTAAAACTATGATAACATTAAACGAGGAAGAAGAAGGCCAAAAAGAATGGATTTAAAAATAGGATTCATATTTATATGGTAGAGTATAAAATCCAATGACGCAGTAGGATCCGTATAGCTAACTCCACAAGTCCATCTAATAGGACAAGGTTTGATTGTTATGGTTGTTAAATTTGTTTGGTGCATTCCCAGTTAGTGTGTGGGATGATATTTAGCTGTCGTTGTGTCAATGCAATCTTAAAAACCGGCCTACTAAATAACAGTTATTGTGCATTTACAGCTACATGGGTTTCTCATTGAGATGCAGAGGGAGATGCAACATCTTTTAGAGGAAAATAAAAATCTCGAAGAATGTCTAAAGATCGCTAGTGAAGATCAAAGGGTCATGAATTCAACAGTCAAGGAGATAGAAGAGGAACACTGGAAAGATCTTAGAAGAATTAACCTACTCGAGAATGAGGTGAGCCGAACTTGAGCTATTAGAATATATAACTTCCCTGATGCATCGGTAATGGTAGCTTGTATATTCTGAAAACATGCTCGCTAGTGAGGATGATGTTTTTACGCTGCCACTCTAAATCTTAACATAGAATGGTTCATTGCTCTGAGGGAGAAGACAACACACTCACAAAGCACCACCATCCTTTCACATTAACTACTTTATCGCAATTATGGTTATTCCCCTTTTGGGGAACGATTGCAAGCCCCCCATTCGTCGAGCTTTGAGAGTGTTCTTCACTTGAGGAAATGGTAATCAACAACCCGACGAAGAACTTAGTATATCTGGTCCGCATAAGACAATTTCTCTTATAGTCATTGTATGTTATGCTTCAGGGAGATCACCAACACTGATGTTTCTTGGAGTTATTAATTTTGATTCTTCTGATAAATTCGAGTTGTGGCAGATGCAGAAACTTTACGAACAAAAGTCACGACTAAAGGAAGTTAAGGGAAAAAATCTACGCGATGACAGAGCTAGTTATGGCAAAGATGTAAGACGAGTCACTACCCTATCTGATCCGGATCATGGTAAAGATGAACAGGTAGTTGGCGAAAAAGGTAATGCATAAGCCACAAACACTACCTTGAATGGCATTTCCTTGTTGCATTATCCCTCCAAGTATTTCTTAAGGAATCTCATTCATTGTAGGCGAGGCTTTGAGGCAACGAAGAACTGTCGCCCTTCTGCAAAGTTTGTTTAGCACAATCTTGTCTCTTTTGGTCTCTGTGATCATATGGGTCGCTGAAGATGCATGCGTTCCTCTTGTCATAGCCCTGTTTACCGTTGTCGTCATATCCCTTGCCAGTGTGCGCGAGTTTCTCTCGACCATAAGGAACAAACCAGCTTCCGATGCTGTTGCTTTGCTCAGCATCAACTGCTTCATGCTTGGAGCACTCTCCGCCCCTATACTGCCAATAGTCGCACGCATGGTTACTCCATCTCTGATCAGGTTCGCCGATCGACTGTTTTGATGAATATGTCTCCCGGGTAGGTAATTTGTTTCCAAACTTTTAGATCTCTGCGTCGTGTAGGAATTTGTTTCTTGTCGACAGCCAGTCGATGTAATCTGGAACATGTCAAGTTGTGGCAAATAGCAATGCAAGTTTCATTATCTGAACCTGTACTGTTCGTTAGGAAAATGAGATGAGTTTACACAAGAAATTATAATAATTGTGAAGATTTTGTGCACGATAATTGCGAGATTCATTCATGAATGTAGTAAGTATTCGTTAGAACTCTCAACGAGATGGATATACTTTCATGAGGTCCTCTCATAAGTTTTGGAATCGAACAACAGCTGGTTCAATCCGATCATCTTGCCATACTGCAAAATTAGCCAAGCCATGGCACTGAAATAAGCAACGATGATACAAACTCGCTGAAGCCACACGATACATGTTTGCCTTCTTGCCATAGCACCGGCAAGGATGCGAAAGCATTCTGCTGTAGCAACAGTGAGCATCGAAACGAGAAAGCCACAGATGAATCCTCTCGCTACATACACAGTATTGGACCCTGGTCCCTCGGCCTCGATGAAGAGTCCCATTAACCTGTTAAAACCACACGACTTGGTAGTATCGACTGAAATTACTAGTAATATAAGTCTCACTCGAATGTCATGAGAAATACACAATTGTAGCCAACACCTGATTTTAGTTGAATTTCCATGCTCATAATACTTTGTTGAGTATACAACTATATATATTTAACAGACAAGGAAGCATTTTGATATTGCGCTACACTTACTCAAATTGGGCAAACAAGAAGCATGAAGAACTGAAAAAAGCAAGACTGCAAGAGAAGAGAGAACAGGAGCTTGAGAAACTCACAAGTTAATGTATGGCATGATAGGGTTTGATGTGGAAAATTGTTTTGCCTTGCAACCAAAAAGACCATCGGAATAAATATCGACTTTCTGACTAACGGGCAGATATTTGCACCCGTATGTTTCATTTACCTAATAGAACAATGTTTGAAACGCATCATAGACATATGAGAAACTGTAAAGAGAAGGAAATAGAGAAACACGCATACATGGTTCAGTTCGAGAACTCACCCAACAAATACTAATTACACTATAATAAGCTAAAAGTATAGTCCGTATATAGACCTAATCCATACTTAAAACACCTCTCAACAGTGCCATTATACGAATGTGAATTCTTGACACCTTTTGACAGAGACATTTAAATCTAGCTCACTTGTCACTACACCAAACAATTGTTGGTTAAAATTTTTATAGAGCAAAAACTAACTGGAGAACTTAGCTATTACTTTAGTTTACCCTTCAAAAATAGAACAAATATTCCCACTTATAAAAGTTATGCCAAAAATGGATAACTTTGTTCAAATGTTGTTAAAATAATCGTCTTAAAATGAACATAGACAAAAAAATAAACAATCAGTGACAGATCAACTAACTGCATGAAAAGAAAGCAATGTTTAAGTGATACAGGTAATAACAACAAAAGGCAAAAAAAAAAAAAAAATAGAGCACATTACATGGATCAAATCAATGAACCAAGCAAAACAGTATAAAATGGAGTCTTGGAACTGATGCATTATGTCATATTTCAATTGGATCTGACCTTTGCATCAAAGAGGCATCTCTTGGTACTTTGTATGGTGTTCACACAACCCCAAAACGCAAGACAATTCTACTTCAAGCATATAAGAATCATGATTTTACTTCTGAAAGGTATTTACAGGAGAAAAAAGCATCAACTGTTCTTTGATTTGCAACAGCAAATTTTTGAAATCTGTTTGTTCTGACTAATGATTGCCATGTAATTGTTCTAAATAAAAAAATGATATATCAGCTCAATCGAGTTGGACATAACAATTAGATGCCTTGAGAGCTATGCAAGATGATCTTCAAATTTCTGAATATTGAACTATCAAGCTGTAAACATATTGGCATACAATTCAGACTATTTACCTTGAATTTCAGTGTTGTTAACCACGCAATGCCAAAATCAGGCCTGCAGTCATGAGGAAGAGCCTCCTTTGGTACTTCTGCCACAGCATGAAATATTTGGCCAGAAAAATACTCTTCAAACTGTACCTGCATAACCCATGTTCTAAATATTATTTGCAATGTGATGGAATGTTTGATGGCATCTTAGCTACACTTCAAGTATAATGGATGTTGATAGAGGTGAATGATGCAAAACATAAAGATATAAGGACAGGAACTAAAGCAGGTTTGAGGACCATCTAAATTTTTTTGCAGATAACTATTGCTTAACATCCTCAATTCACATGACACAAATACCTGTTTAAGTATATTATCCTGTCATGAACCTCAAGTGGAAACAACAAGGTGAAAATTTGTGATGCATCAGTGAAGAACATTTCAACATAGCTACATGCCTACATAAAGTCGAGGCTTACTAATTACCCATGGTTGGGAGGTGTAACTAGCATTCATTTGAAGAAGAGAACACTATATCTTCTAGAGCTTGTCAGAAGAGGGAACTCAAGACTGTGATAGAGATAGAACTAGTTTGAAGAGAATCCTTAAGTATCTGATGTTATTACTTTAGAAGTCAACCATACTTCTCCAAGCATCAACTACCAAAATTTTTGGGAAAATGACTCCTAAACCTTTTGGAAAAATGGATAAAATAAACTATATTTTTGGCATTTATTTTGCACTTGGAGTAAGTTATTCAATACATGCCATTCCACTTGCATATCTGCTCAATCAGCAAAACATTTGGAGTGCGAACAGTTCCCAGTGAAAATGTTATAAGAACATAGAAAATTAAGCTACCAGTTGAAGATAAGTAATCACCTCAAAGATTGAAGCCCAATAGTAATCATAATGGCAGCGAAAAGTTGCTTTCTTCAGGTGATAAAATGCACCGTTAGCTTTATGGTTCAGGGTTCCAAGTTGGCAAACCTTGGATGCTTTTAGATCTACACCTGCAAGATGTTTACCTAAGTGTTTCAAGAAATTGTGCCAAACCAACTACGAGTTGAATAAGGCTTTCAAACTTGAGCTTCTAAAATAGATTAGCTTTATGCTAATAGAAAGAACATGAAGCATCAGCCTATCACTCTCTGAAAGAACAAAACAGCATGAAAAAAAAGCTATGAAAAACTTTAATCATTATCATCTTGTGTCAAAGTTCTCATGTGGCTCACATACTAATTTATTCTTGTCTATATACACCAAACCATGATGGGAAATTTCCTTCAATAGTTACGAGCGGAACTCAATTGTGATGTCTCTTATGAACTACCACACAAAAATGATTCAAAATCCTAATTTCTCAACCTCGAAAGTAAAAGTAGACAAAAGAAGGATTTTTTTTTTTTATTTTTGAGGTTTGCCGAACATAACTGGAAGAGACCTGAATGCAAGGGAGGGAAATGACATGAATCTCTCACCGCTCGACAGAATTCTACAGGTGGTGGGTATCGCGACGGCCGCGGAAGCAGAGAATCTGTCGATTGCCAACCCTAAGAGCCCCAAAAGGAACGAGGTCAAGAAGGAAACCACAAAGTAGGATATCACACAGAAACAGAAACCACTGCAGATCCGCCCGGTTCTCCCTTCTCCCGCCTTGGAGGTCGCGGACGAATCCATAGCTGAGGATTAGGGCTTCGATTTCGGAAAGCAATCCCCCATTACGTGGAATCGATCTAAGAGGATCACAAGTAGAGGACTGGAGACGGCGACGCTCGTTTCGATGGCCGCCATGGCGTCTGAGCCTGTGAGGCCGCGTAGTCAAGAAAGGAAGGGCTACAATGCGCACCGGAATGAATAGCGAATACATCTGGCCGTCCATCTTATGACTCTAATCTTGATGACTGAAATATAACAGCAAGTTTACTAGAGGGAAGATTTGTTTTAATAAAAAGTACTAAATATGCAGAGACAAAAAATTTTATGAAAAAAAATCGAAGATAAATATAAAAATTCATGACCGATCTATTATGTTACGTGTTTATCCTTAAATTTTTATCTTTTTTGCATATTATTTTTCTTAAAAAAAATCTCGCTTTTTTGTTCAGATAGAAAAGCAGGAAAGAAAGAAGCTGAATAATTTGAATAACATGATACAAAAAAAGATCTACTGAATAATTTCATTTTCTCCCCCATAGTTATCTATTTTACATATTATACACACCCTAGTTGATCTATTTTTTTATTTTACTCCTTATACTTTAAGATATTACATTTTAAACATAATTTATATAACAAAATAATATAACTCTCTCTACAATACTAAAGAAAAGGAGGAAAAGATATCGACCACGACAAACCAGCCAGGTGAACTCGCAGCCTCAACACAAACTCTAGTTCGCTATAAAGATATGCAGATTCAAGAAACTCACAGCCTCCCCGCAGCTGCTGTGAGTTCATAGCCTCGCCGCGATTTAGAGTTGCCAATTTTCGTTGAAATGGAGATTGAAATTCGTTGTTCGCGGAGATTAAACTCGTGTTGGGGTTTTTAAAATATAAAATTCATGCTAAATTTAAGAATTCTTCCCTTTTATTTATCCAGTGGGTTTATTATCTTGTAGTTGAAAGTTGAAACCAACAAGAACAGCTTCAAACACACTGATTGGTTTCTGACAGATATAAAACCAAAGCTTTTGAGAAGACAAAGTAAATTGTTTTGAGAGCGGGTGTCCTTACGTTCAGCTCCCCAAACATGACCCGAGTTGCAAGATTTGAGTTCCTATTCGCCAGCAACGAGAAAGGGGAGTCCCCTGCAAGGAGAAGAGAGTTTGTTAGTCGACAGCATGACAATCATCAATCAGTTACCTGGGCTTTTAGGGACCCGGAAGATCAGCAAATCCAAAACAGAAACCGCAAACCCAAAATTTGAGTTTAGATTGTGTTTTCGGGAAAATAAGGAAACCCAATTGAACTATAACCCAAAATAAGGAAATCACAAACCATGTTTGATTGAGAATCTAAGATGATGATGCACTAGGAAGAAGATATTGGATGAGATGATTAGTCACAAAATATACAAACTGAAGTTAAATGAATTCAAATGAGTTGAATCACGAGGGAAGGGGAATGCAAAGGGAAGAGTGATGGTGAGACCAGGAAAATGATGGCTGCTTGGTGCTTAACGATATTCATGACACTCAATCGATCATAACAAGCTCATGATAGTGTTGTTCCTTACTAGCTCCAATGGAATTATGCCCCTTTTCGTAGGACAAAGGGGTGAAAGCAATGAAGAAGGAAAAGTGGGGAGTTTTCTACTTCATTATCCACAAACTGCTGTATTTAGGGTTTAAACCAAGTGTTTGCAAGCTATAGCACTGGAGAAGAAAAGGATAATCATTATTAAAGAAAATATTGGCCAAGATTAACATTGCAACAGAGATTTCCCAACTATCAGAGTACACCTTCACCATAGAAGGTGAAGATTTTAATTATGCACTTCACAAGAAAGAAATGTTTTTTTCCTACTCATTGAGAATGTGTATGCTGTTATAGTAGAATCAAGCAGCTAAATACTTGGCATGCCAAAAAAATTTAGTATTAGCTAACTATAAATCAACCGACAATCAAGTATTTGGGTATGTGATCTATTACCTTCATCAAAATTCACTGACTTTGCAAATCGCAAGCATATATGGGTCTGTGTAATCAAGTAATTCCAAGTAATTAAGTAATTTGTTTAGACCAATTTTTGTTCAGGTATCTCCAAGAAGGCCTCCAGACTAGCAAACCCATTCATGAATCAAGGGTGACATTAGAGTTAAATTGGAAGTTTAAGGATCCCTGGAAGACTGGAGATGTTTTGGAATTGTATTCAACTTTGATCAATTCGAGTCCCACTTTCTTGGTACGGAACTTTAGAGTTCTAAATGACGATTGAGGCGGCTGCCTAGGCACCGCCTAGGTGGGAGGCGGACCTCAATCGCACCGCCTTGAACCATACCGCCTTGTGTTTAGGTGGCGGTAAAGCATTTCTGATTCGAACTCGGGTGACGCATCCGAACACATCGCTGGGCTAAGGTGACATGTCCGGACGCATTGCCGAGCTAGACGAGGTCCAGACTCATCATCGAGCTTAGGCGACGGGTCCAGACGTTGAAACACCGAAGCCAATCGCAGAATAGAATAGGTTTTTTTTTAAAACTTAGGATTTAATTGAAACTTTAGATTAATAATTTTAATCATTATTGGAATAATTTAAATAAGCTTAATTAAAGACCAATAAAATTATCCTATTAATTTAATATATATATATATTTAAAAAATTATTATTATTTATTTTTGAAAGAAATATTTAGATTATAATTTTTTTATTTTTAGTTAATATATTTTATAGTATATATTTTTTAAAAAAAATTTGATCCTTTATTTATTTTTTATCCTTTAGTTAATATATTATCTAATTATGTATAAAAATAGTAAAAAAAAAAAAAAATCAACTACCAAGGCGATAGGCAGTCACTGACCGCACCGTCACCGCCTACCGCATTTACAACACTGACTGAATCTCACTTGCAAATGATATTTTGGGAACTATATTAGCATCATGATTTTACCTTCATCCTTTACCACATATTCCCAAGTTTGATAGACCTTTCAGGCTCTTTCTACAAATGGACATCTGAAAGCACTAGC
The DNA here is from genome assembly GCF_018446385.1 of Zingiber officinale. Taxonomy (NCBI): domain Eukaryota; kingdom Viridiplantae; phylum Streptophyta; class Magnoliopsida; order Zingiberales; family Zingiberaceae; genus Zingiber; species Zingiber officinale. The sequence goes on from NC_055994.1 coordinate 80,507,667, forward strand.
AAGAAGCCTCTAAAAAAGATGGTATACATATTTTTACATTGCTAGATAAAGTTGGCATCTCAACTTGCAATGAATCTGGAGTCAGGCTCTTCATTTTTTTCAACTTCATTGATATTATCAGTTAGTTAGAATTTACTAACATATGCATTTATTCTAGTTAAAATTGCAAAGGTAGGTGGTGAAGCTGGAAGTTGGTATCAGACTTACGCAACAACAGCCAAGGCATTCACTAGCTAGTCAGGACAAGACTAGCGTGCAAGCCCCCGAACACCGGCCCTGCCAGAAGGAGGTCTGCACCGCCACATGATCCGTGTGGGATTAATCCCAGCCATCCACATTCAGACAGCAAGGATTAATCCTTCCCGGATGGCACAGCAATGCAGGCACCCATCGTGCAGGGGCAGTGTGAGTTTTTTACTCAGCTAGTTATGTTTTCTGAAATAATTTTTCCAGTTTTTACCGAGTTTGCAAAGCAACTTTCACTTGTTAGTTATGATTTGTCAAACCAATCCACTAAAAACCACATTAAAAAATAACTTGTAAATACCATTTCAAAGCAAGACTCAGGATTCTTTAGTAATTAAAACACAACTGAGGCAACTGGCATACCAGCCTCCATAGGTGGAGAAGTAGTCGTTATCCAGAGAAATAGCAAGAGCAACAGTGATAGCTCTTTCAGAAAGAGACAATGGACGAGCAACTTTAAACTCTTGAATCTGAAAAGAGAAAACGTAGGTGACATAACATGGAATTCGTAGATATGCAAGCAATATAGTTGCACTAACACTATCAGGTTCAGTATGAGGAAGTGAATCGGCATCCCCAAATCGTATCACGTACTGACCAGCATCTGTGAAAAGCTGCAAAAGAATAAGATGAATTATTTGCATGTCCACAGTTTCAAAATAGGGGGAGAAGAGAGACAGAAGACCGACTAGTTACATAAGTACTCCGCCACAATGTTATATATGTCCACAAATATGGAGATCCTAATATTCTGCTAAATTTGACATTGGAGGATAATTATGTTTATGGAAAATGAAATTTTCACTTCCTCCTTCCTGCACTTTCTCAGGATAATGATCTATTGGAGAAGCGAATAGCAAAATAGTAGGAAGATAATCACTTCATGGATAACACATCAAGTGAAGATTACTTCTAATTTCTTTGTATATAACACATTGAGTGAAGACTACCTCTAGACCAATACCTCTCCAGTTACGATCAATTTGAGCCAGCACATTACCATTTTCATCCTTTAGCGTAAATGTCCAATTCCAGAAACCAGGGTTTTCAACAACAGCAAATTGCTTGTTTCTAGATGTTCAAAATAACAAGAATAATTGAGTAATATGGTCATCAAAGTTCATAAAATGATGAAAAACAGGATTTCGAGATAACTTTGAATCCTAAAAAATGGTAAAATCCTATTTTGTACACCATTTAATTCGTCTATAATCTATCTGTCACACCATCCACATAACTGCATCTACCATCAGAATGTTACAGGATAATATTTAAACATTTGGTTAAATTCATATATTTGATTGTTCTAAGCATTTATCTTTTAGAAAATTAATACCTGCAGAATAATATTTAAACATTTGGTTGAATTCATATCATTTTGTTTTTTTGAATAATTTTCACATTACATGTTGTAGGAAACACTTAGCACCAGAAGGAAACTTAAATGGAACAAAAAAAAATTTATAATCTCAGTTAGCCTCATTAACTACCCTAGGGTGACCGGCCCGGTCCCATAGAAGTTTCCCACCGGCCACCAGGTAAATCGGGAAGCGCACGCAGCTGCCAACGCAGAAGCCCAGCATCCTTTGGTTATGGCCCCCTCCCCCTTGGCACCAGAAGGAAACTTAAATGCAACAAAAAAAAAAATGATAATCTTAGTTAGCCTCATTAACTACCCTAGGGTGATTGGCCCGGTCCCATGGAAGTTTCCCACCGGCCACCAGGGTAAATCGGGAAGCGCACGCGGCTGCCAGTGCAAAAGCCCAGCATCCTTTAGTTATGGCCCCCTCCCCCCGTTTGGAGGAAAATTTCCTACAAATACGCCGTAGCTGGGGTTCGAACCACAGGTGACTGGGTGATAACCTGGATATTCTACCGCAGCACCATGACATCGGGGACAACTTAATGCAACAAAGAAAACACATGATATGTATGTTCAGCAGCATTGATATGATCTTCCAACAAAATTTCTTGATCTGAACAGTACATACCAATCAGTACATATTTTCCTATAATAGTTCTCTTGTTCTTATAATCTTTGTTCAAATTATTTTATAATGTCATCAGATCCCATTAGCCAATCAGAAACACCTATTGATTCTGACATACCACAAACATACAATTCTTAATCAGGCAAGACCTGTTGGCTATTAGGTTTCCTAGCATTGACTATAATTTTGATCATCATCATGTATGCCTCCCAAATTTACATCACGTAGGCCACTAAGTTAGGTAGCTGATTGTTAGGGAATTACAACACCTTAACTCCTTAATATTGTCATTAACACCTTGGGCATGTGTTTGATGGCAGATCTCGAGTTCTGAGTAATTGAGCAACAGAGTTAATGATCCCGGAGATAATACTGTATGTTTACACAATGCACCACTATTTACTCAGAAAGAAATATTTATAATTAACATATCATTTTCATTTGGGCCCATATAGTTGAGTTCCCTGTGGAAAAAGAAAAGAAATGAAATACCAATAACATCAAATTACAAAAAGTAATTAATCTGAAATGTTACCCCAAGTATAAATCATAAATTCTCCGCCAAAGATGCCAACGTCTGTGAACTACACCAATTTCCTATAACAGAAAGAAACTGGAGCTACTCAACTATGTGTGATTCTACCAACCATGATGGGGATCATTTACATGCTACATTACATTGAACATAAATTATGTACCTTACCATCTACTTCTGCATATATGGTGCTGTTTATCCACCAAAAGGGCCTATGAACCTAAACAAAGTAAACGCAGTGAATGCACTGTGGAAGTTCATTCCAATAAACTTAAAAAACATTTAGTACTTGATATTTTTCATAGTGTAGTAATTTCATACCCTAAATACTTCATTGCCCATGGCATCAAACATATGGGCGACAAATGGGCGCCTCCCACGAAGTAGCTTCAAGGCAAGTTTAAACATTATAATAAATCTGACCAGTATCCAAATACCAAAGAAAAGTAAAATAATAGACAAAAACAAAAAAATATCAAACAAGATCCATGTAAACTAATTTATGGAAGAATAGTGAACATAAAATATAGTAGGATGATATCCTGTATGGCTAGTAAATGCCTTTCAACAAGAAAAAGAATTGGCGCAACCCCAATTTCAAGCTCTCCACAAATGCATTGCCTAATATGAGGGAATACTATCATCCAACCTATTCCAGGTAACACCCGATGGTGGTAAAGTGCTTGGGACTAGACAACATAGGCCCAAAGTCGCCGACCTCAATGGGAAAAATAGATGTAGTGGTATGCATCATTTTATACTGAGAATTTCACAGTATAAAAAGGTATATATAATTTTTATCATACAAAAACTAAATATTTGATATTGGAAATTTTTCTCTCTACCCAATGAGTTCACGGTAAATATAGATAACAAAAGGAGGGACTATGAGGAGACTAATGGAAAAATTGACACGGGACTCATTCAATGATATCATCCCAGCACATCAATTACAGTCAATTCAATTCCAGATAAGAGCCTAAAAATTGACATCAAAGTCAAATCATCTACTCAGGATTAGTAGGGTTGTAAGATTTGAATACCTGGTATTTAAAAAAAAAAATCCTTCTAAAGTAGCATGCAAATAATATAAACCACAACTTGTGTAAGCAAGAATTTGTTGAGTGGTCTTCTTTTGCCACAAAGAATGTGTTGAGTGGCCCCCAGGGCATAGCCGAACCGGTAACCATGCGGTAGATTTGCAGAATTGAGCAGGGGGTGAATCCCGACAAAGCCGTGGAAATACCCTCTCACATGGGGCATTTACTCCCTCCTAGTGTGGGGCAGTCATGGGAGGGCCGCTAGGGTAACAGATTTCACCTTTTACAAAAAAGAATGTGTCAAGTGTAGTAACTCAATCTCTCCGACCAATGATTTAATAACTAGAAGCCTTCTAAAGTAGCAAACTAAAGATATAGCCCACAGCTTGTCTAACAATGGAATATCAACCAAGATTAGCCAATCAGATCTGTAATGACAGCTAACTGTTTCCAGCAACCATGAAGCGTGCCACCTATAGATTGTGTGCCTCCATCAGACGCATTTGCTTGATGCCAAGCCAAATCACCAAACTAAAATATACCAATCCTCTTGACACCAAAATTCAATAACAATTTAAAATTTAAAATTTAAAATTCAAATCAATTCATAATTTGCATCACCTTTTATCGTAGTTGTATTCTGAATTCTGAGTACCCATTACCCAATTCAATCAAATTCTATTCAAACTGTTACTAGATAACAAAATATGATTGTTAAATATTTTAAACCTAATGCTTAAATAAATAATAAGTAGATTTTAAAGATCGAATGGTTAAAAACACCATATAATTTTAACCAACCCATGTAAAGTTTAGAAAAACTTCTTCCTAATTCTTTCACCTGATCATTAACAAATACACCAAACTATTCACTGGTCCTTATAGCTAATGAGTTCACAGCAGAATTCAAGAAAGTACAAAAAAATGTCTGTGCACAGTAATATAAACAATGGGTTTACAGAAGAATTAAAGAAAATAAAAAACCTTGTCTGTGAACGGTAATATAAACACAAATAGAAAAATAATCTCATTCCTAATGAATGATGCTTTCCAAAGTATGAAGTGGTGCAACAAGTTAATATGTAAAGTTGTAAACAACAGATGTGAGCAGCAAAGAAACCACTGCAGCATACAGGCATCACCAAAATGAAACTACTGAATTCAAGACTGCATACCTGCCTAGAAATAACATTACTTCTCTCTCGAATGAAAGCCACAGGCTGAGAAAAACAAGATGATTAATAAACAAAAAATTGCATAAAGTAAAACAAAGATTACCAGGTTTGGTTTCTCAAAGTAAAAAATAAACTCTTTACATACTGACTGAGGATAACAAACATCCATTACTACATAGCGGCTCTCCTGCAACACAAGAAGATACACCAATAAGGATCTTAATTTCAAAGGAAGAAAAAATGTCAAAAATAGTCCTTATAAATGATAGCTGATCTAGAATCTTAGACACTATTGATACCATTCCTTGGTTGGGTCAGTTCCATCGACTTGTTAGGAGCCATCTGATTTGGATGCCCCAGAATGAATGTTTTGCCATCAAATAGAGTGGGATGATGAATCATAGCTCTATATCCAATAAAGTATATATGATACAAGACTATTCTTGTTTCCATGCACTAGGTTGTATCAAGAGTCAAATATCTAGCTTAGAACTCCGACACAACATCTTTTTCACTCTAGCTTGCACTTCAATTACAACATGCATTTTATTCTGAATTCCAATACATTGCATAATTTTGTTTTCCATGTATGTGGAGTCATCAAATGTAATGTTTATCTTTTGGCATCCATTTCATTCGCAATTGCAATTGTTAACTGATCACCATATAGAGAGCATGATGACAAATTTCATAAGAACCTATTTAATTTTATACATAATTCACAAGCATGACGAAGAACAAAAATTGAACATCGTAGGCACATGCACACTTTGCTCTAGTTACCTGTTCAAATGCGAACATGATACTTGCCCATTCTATGTCTCTAATAATAACCAAATTGTCTCTGGAAAGAAGTGGTGCAAGTTTGACCTACAAAACATGGGGAAAATGACAACAAATTATCAAGAGCTAAGCTTGAAAGCTGGGAGAGAACTCATAGCATCTTCAACAGAACAGTTGTCATTAAATCTATATGATATGAAAACACATTCAGATGACGTTTATGTACAATTGATGTCAAGTAAATAAATAATATACCAAAAAATGACTTATTAGAACAGCTAGATGTTAGTACAGAAAGGATTCTTTGACATCAAAATAGTTTATATTTGCCCAGCAAAGTAAACTCAAGAGGTAACTTATTAATACTACTCATTCTCCCAATCCATTAAAATAAAAAAAAAATATTTGATATAATAATTTATGATATAGGAAAGTCTAAAAAGAGCATGAGAAATTCCTAAATGCTAAAAGAAAAAAAAATATATAACACAGTCGAGAATGTCTTTGTTCGTCCGTTGTGTTGTGTTGTGTCAAACTACTTGTGAAATTATGAGGTAAGAAATTAACAAAATGTTATCTCAAGTTAGAAAAACAAATATGATGATCATCTATAAAAACCATAGTACAGGGAAATAGACTTCCATAGAGTGATGTGCATCAATCTGGTTCTTAAAGCAGCATACATCAAAACAACCTATAAGAAAAAGATGATAGGCGAAGCATTATCACCAACTACATTGGGGTGACAGAATTTGTGCATTTTTTTTTATCACTCACCTCCTCTGGGGAACTTGGGGGCAGAAAATCACCATCATATTGACTGATTTTTGGATGATGCATGGTTTTGTTAATAACAGAATCTTGGTCGACCTGATCTGGTTCTCTTATAATTGACTTGAAAAATGGGAGCTGATAAGGAAATAACTTGAGAAAAGGAAGCTGAGAAGCGAAAGTATAAAGCAAAGTGGCGCCATCTTGAGCATTTGAAGCGGACTGTCTCTTCACTCCTCCATTCCATACTTTCACTCTTCGCCTCTCTTCCACCCAAAGTCGTGCCAACCAGTTCCTGCTCGAAGGCTGCTCTTCCCTTGGAGAATTTGAAAACCTACGACGACTGTTTAGGCGACTATCCGAGGCCATTAGCAGACTTCCTGTCTCACACTTTGTTCCGGCTAAACAGCCCGGCATAGCTGTGATTCCCATGCCAAATTGCTGCAAGATTTCAGCAGCCTGGTTCCTCCGAGAGCCAAAAAAAGCCATTCCTTCCCTAAACTTGATCGGAGAGGCAAACCATTTCCTCAAATACCCCATCTCAATACCCACTAATCGGCGAGCCGGTTGTCAAAAGCGCCAGTCGTCGACCTCCAAAACTGAAGGGAAGGAAAAGAAGGAAGGAATATGAAAAGAAACATACATCTCCATGGCAACGAGAAAAGGATCTCACCAGGGAACTGATTCGTCGTCGTTTTCTTCTTTCTTTTCTTTCTCCGTCGTTCCGATAGAATAATTTTGGAGGGCTTCGAAAGAGGAAATGTCGACCAAGGCCACTCCTCAACGAACTCTCTGTTCTACCCTTTCCCGAGATGCGATCGTCTGTTCCAAAAATACCGTCTACCGTGTCCCCTCGTTGATCGTACGGCATCTTTTCGGGAAGAGGATCTCATCTCCCCTTTCCCTAATACAATTTTGATTATTTTGATTTATAATAAATTATTTTAATTTTACTTCATATTTAAAAAAATTAAAGAATGTTTTATTTTTATTAATTTTGAAAAAAAACTCCAATATAAAATCATTAAATTATGAACAAAAAAATTGATCATTTTTGCTATTGTTGTTACTAATTAATACGAGTGATTTACGCCCGACTAATGGTACAGCATAAAATGCCTTTTTAGTTTTCCGACATTGATTTAGTCTCAGTTTTATGAATTTTTTTTTAGTAGATGATTAATCTAAGAATGAAATTTTTGAGAGACTAAATTGGTCGATGTAATATCAGGTATCAATTAAAAAATAAAATAATAATAATAATAAATAAGTAAAATATAAAAATATGAAACATGAGTGATTTACTCAGGTTACATTGTTAATGGTAAATTTCTTAAAGGCACCTTAACTTAAGCCTTTTTCTAATTCAGCACCTCTCGTCTCAAATACAATTTATGTTAGAGTAAAACTAGTATTCGGATTAATAAGAATTTATTTATATTATTCAATACGTTTACATGTAAGTTGTTCATGAATAAAACTTATAAATCATGCTCATTAATAAAATTTTCATCAACTTAATAAATAATTAAGAAAATTAATAGGAATAGATAAATTTATATTATCAAATTTAATAATTAATCAAATAAATTTAAAACTATGAAATTTTCAATATGAACAAATAAACTTGAATAAAGCGGAAGCCTTGAAATAATTAAGTTAAACTTGAATAATCAATTCAACAATTTAATTCATTTTTAGATTCAACTCAATTTAATTATCTTATTAAATAATCTTGAACATCACCAAACTTAACTCATTTACAATCATAGATCACTTAACTCATTTACAATCATAGATACCGCTACTCGAATCAGTTAGACAAGAGCCACACTATCCACAATCTACTCAAACAAAAGCCCTCCCCGAAGCCTAAACATGCAAATTGACTTGACTATAATTGGATTGAGTCGACTGTATTGTTCAATTTTAGTTGATGCAAAACAAATATCTAGAAAGAGTGTCAACCATCACTTTGAATTAAAGGGCTACTTCAAAATCCAGCATAGTCAGAGATAGAACTCCGACAGCGCTAAGCTTGTCACAACACTTAGCAATGGCAAAAGAGAAACAAATTATACATTAACAAAAAGCTCTAACAAATAGACTATTATGTTATACAGGCCGAGGTATCGGGACAAGGATCATACAAGCTTCTCCTCTGGTAGGCGGGATGGAGATCCACCGTCGAAATGGCTCTTCTTCCTATTAAACATGCCGCTGAAGTTTGGCAGAAGGGACTTTTTGGAAATTGACGGTCGCATAACATTATGGTTCACTTCAGCCTTCTCTACTATCTTTGAACTGTGAACTAAGGGTTTTGGCGGCAATGTCTCTGTTGACATCTGCGTCTCAGACAGAATCCTTGAGGTAGTCTCGGTGACCCTTTTCTGCTCTTTCTCGCGCCACCTCCTTAGCTCACCCTCTACAGCCCTTTTAGCAGCCTCAGCCATTTCTGCCCTCTTCAGCACCTCCACTGTAGCGGTTTCCATATCCTCCATTTCCTTCCTAGCTGCCTCAAGTTTCTTGATTGCCTCATTCTCACTGGCTCGCACGGCATCCGCCTGGGCCACTGCAGCAGCAACCTTCATCTCCGTCAGTTTCTCAGACTCTTCCACTCTCCGGTTTAAAGATGCATACTCTTCTTTTGAGACCGTTATGTTAGATCCAGAGTCCGAAGTCGATGCCCGAGCAACAGTTGTCTTCTCAGATAGATCTTTGATCAGATCAAGGGCTGTTGTCTCGGCTGCTTTTGCTTTTTCAGCATCCTTCAAATCAACCTGCAACTTCTTTTCTGCTTCATCCAAGGACATTCGGGCTATCTCAGCTTCAACCCTGAGCTCCTCAGCACTCTTCTTCATTTCCTCCGCTTCCTCAAGGGCATTCTGAGCTTCAGATGATAACTGCTGAAGAGTGGACACCAAATCATCAGATGCTGAAGTTGCTTTTGATTCTGCAACCATGGCTGCCTCAAGCTCTGCTTTGCATTTCTGAAGTTTGAGGTGAAGGTTACTGACAGCAGATTCAGTTTCTGCATCTTTTTTCTTTAGATCTGCATGCTCATTGCGTACGGCTTCCAACTCAATCTTCAGTGACTCCACCAAAGATCTGAGTGAATTCTCTTCTTCAGCAAATTTCTGAAGCATATCTTTAGCACCGTCAAGCTCAGCGGTTACTGCCGTCACCAACTCCAAATCTGACGTTCGGGCATCTTCCAAATCCTTCTGTACAGCTGCAACCTCAGCATTAGTCTCAGCTAGCTTGACTTCAAGGTTCTTTTTATCTTCAGCATTGAATTCGCTCTTCAAACATGCCAATTTCTTTTGAGCTTCTTCTAGAGCTTGTTTGTAGGATTGTCTGGCAGCATCTTTCTCAGCTCGAATTTTTAACTCTTCTTGTTGAGCTTGATCAGTAGCAAGCTTCACTTGCATGAGTGATTCCTGAGCAGCTGAAATCTCCTTAGTAAGCTGAAGAACCTTGTCATTGTTGGCATCTAAAAACTTCTTTGCTTCAGCTTCTTGCTGAAGGGCTGTGACCTTTGCCTCCATGGATGTCTCAAATTCTTTCTTGATCCTTCTAAGTTCTTGTTTTGCTGCATCAAGTTCTGTAATGGCAACCTCATACTGCTCTCTTGCATTGTCATATTCCTGTTCCCAGTTACGATCCTTGCCAATATTCTCAACCAAATTCACATCTTCAAGTTTCTTGGTCTGAATTTTTGCAGCTTCAGTAGCCTTCAGTGCTGATTCTTTTGATTCATTTATTGCATTTAGCTTGTTGGTCAGTTCCTCAACAGTTCTTTTCAGTCTTTCTAGTTCAGCAAGTGCTTGGATCCTAGTTGTTTCAGCATTGTTAATTTGTTCCTCGTAGTTGTTAAGTTCTTTTTTAGCCAAGTGGAGCTGTGTCTCCTTAGCTAAAATCCTCTGATAAATGATGAAATTTGATCAAAAATATTTGCAACAAAATATTTTACAAAAAGGTGACTGTAATTTTCTAAATTTATTTTTCTTTTTTTTGTGATTGGCATGATATATTAATTTCTAGAGCAATACTGAATGGCAGTCACAGTAAACATACTCTGTCTTTGACAGGAAATCTGGCACTTTGAGATTAAAGCTGAAAGTTAGCGGCCACAAGTCATCCTACAGATCTCGTAAAATTCATATGATTTTTCGGAAAGGATACCTCATACTATAAGTCTACGCTGTACTATCTAGTAACAATGGCCACTTTTTCAGTGAGAACATTGTTTATGATTAAAGTTTTGTTTAACTCACAAGTCATTTACATGTTTGCTAGAAATGCATATGGAAATGGATGAAAACTCTAAACGAAACATATCAAAATGGATTATTTTGAATCTTCTTAGCATAATAAATGGTGACATCATGGATCCACACTGAGGTGAAGTATGACATCAAACACCTTCAAGTTTGGATGCATAAATAATTGACAGTGATGCTACAGACTGAAGTTTATCTAAAGTGAAAACAGAGGGGAAGATATACCTCAATTGATGGAGGATTTGGTTTTCTCACCGTCGATCTATCAGATGTAAATGCTACCTCACCAAAAAGGCTGACCGCGGCTTTGACAGATTCAAAAGGTGCTCTTGTGTCTATCTCAGCTTTGTGGGAATCTGTTGCAGTTTGTTGAAGTTTGGTTTCCATGCTGCTTATTCTAACTTATGCCAGCCTGAACAATAATCAGAAAGAATTTACCTTTTCCAGATTGTTTCTATGAGAAGCAATTGTAAAAACACATATTGACAGGCAGCTAATTATAGTTCATGGCTCACATCTATGTAACTAATACTAAATTTAAATCAACACGGGTTTCAAGACATGGGAAAACAACAAATTCCGATAGATACTTTGTATCCTGAAGATACTTTCATAGTTTCTAATGGTAAAGACTTGCTAGGAAGATTAAAAAAATTAAAGTGATTGAAGACATGACAACATAATAGTACGAAACCAATAAGGGGGAGCAGGGTGCCCCTTCCTACCAGTTGGAAAAAAAAATAGTATAATGTACCGTGCATCAGCCACAAGTTAGCAAGTTATTAGCTAAATCATGTCACACAACATAAGTTCCAATAATCAACAAAACAATTCCTTTTATCTTGTTGAGCATCCAAGTCTAGATTGACATAGTTGATCTAGCTATTTCCCAAGGTATATGAGCATGTCTCACAATTTCTGATCCTAAACTAAATAAAATCAAATCAATTCAAGTAGTTAAGAGTCAAAATAATGTTTTACTTACTCATCTTGTTGAGCGTCCAAGTCTAGATTGACCAAGGCGAAAACAATGTCGCAATTTATCATCCTAAACTAAGAAAGTTAAATAAAAAAAATAAAATCAATTCAAGTAGTAAATAGTCAAAATAATGTTTTATCACTTTGTTAATTCATATAGCCGACCCCACCTAGTGAGATAAGGCTTGGTTGTTGTTGTTGCTAATTCATAAGAGTTTGAAAGTTAAAAAGTTTTCTATAGCAAGTTAAAGCTTATGAATTCTAACACACCCTAAATACACTATTTTCAGCATCTGAACATCTAGAACTATCTAGTACAAATGCCCATCAAGTAAGAATCACAACTTTTCACCAAGAATATTTTTCTTGTAATGCTAAAAAGTGGGAATAAAAGGTTATCTGGAGAGGCGGTTTGCTGAAGCAATACCAATTTTCAGTAAAACCATGAAAGCTAACATAATGATTAACTACCTTACTGAGCAAAATGTTAACAAACACAATCCCTTTGAACTTAGATTCTTCAGGTTCAATGCCTGAAGTTCCTTTATATTGTTGTAATATATATTAAAAAAAAATCCATTTCCAATGAGGTTACTCCACTTTAGTTTTTTTCTTGTCTAAGAAGAGGAGTTCAAATCTCCTGTTTTTTCAGCATAAGAGCATCATTTCCAGTGAAAGGAGAAGTTGTATCTCCCTTATTTACAACAACAAATAGTTGCAAATAACAAATGCTCGAGGAGAATAAACAATGTTTAATGGCATTTCATCGTTGTTCTTTATAGTAAATTGAATGCCAATCCAGTATGAAGAGCAAATGTCAGAAGGTTGTATGGTAGCACCAACGCATTAACTAATAGAAGTCATGGTTAATAACTTAACAATCTACTGATACAAGCATACTAGCCAAGCATGTCTCCTTACTTCCGCAGCTAACATTTTTGCGCCAAAAGAAATCATCGGAAAGAACAACCATTTGTCTCTTTCCTCCCTAATTTGAACTATGAGAGTTCATGATCCTTCCTATCTCATGAACTGACATGGAAAAACAGCTTTTTTGATCAAAAATAAAATTGATTTTAGAAAGTCAACGACACAAGAGCTGCGAAAATCGACACCAAAGTCATACCTTTGCATCGGATTGAGGAAACACAAGGTAAATGGGAAAAAAAACATCAACAAAAGCACCAGGGAGAAGTTCGATATTAGGGTTTCAAACGAGGATCAAAATAAGGGTTGAAGAAGAACAGCGAGAAGGAGATCAGAAAGCAAACTTTCAAGAGTGTATCAGCGCTCGAAAGGCCTGGCGAGAGGAGACAGCTAGCTAGGGATCGGGGAGATCAAAGGCGCCTGCGACGATCGCAGATCAGAGGCCGCCGGTCGCCGGAACGGAGGAGTGGAGGACCAATGGGGAGAAAGAGCGAGGTGGTAAAAGGGAGAAAGAGGAAGGCAGCGAGAAAGCGAGCTGAGGCAAAGCGGAGTCGTCGGAAAATTAATGTAACAATTTAAGAACTTTTTCACTTACCACCTTTTTTGTTTGAAGAACTTCCAAATATGCCGCAATTTTAGAATTCTTACTCGACACGCAGGTTACGTCGAAGTGTGGATAGAAATCAATGAACAAGGATCAATCGGAGTTTAGATTTTTTGATCCTTAATTTCTGATTTCTTCCTACTCTCTTCCATTAAATTTTAGTTTGGGTCGAGTGAAGCGACTAAAAGTTATCGTCACTTGGGCAGACTATGATATTGACCGGGGGCAGTCCGCCTACCGTCTAAGGCCTTTGGCCGTCTGACTTGATTCAAATTATAATTTAAATGAAAAAGTAAACTAAGAAGAAATTGTAATCAATTGTAATCGAATTTTAGTCAAGATCTGACATATAAATTATGAAAGAGGTCAGAGATTGTGGATCAGAGAAAAATAGGAAATAAAATAAAAGAAAAGTAGGAGTAGGGGTGCAATCGAGCTAAACCGAACTAAACTCTTGAATGTTTGAGTTTGATTCGTTTATAATCGAGTCGAGCTCGAGCTTTATTTAACGAATATATTCATGGCTCACTAGTTTATTCTAACTTTTATCGAGCCTAAATGAGCTTAATAAATATAAATTATATATTTAAATATTTATTAAAAATTAAATTATATATTTAGATAAAATTATAATATTCTTATTAAAATTTATAATTTTATTCTAATAAATAAATTTAATATTTTTGTCTATATGTTTCATAAGTAGAGTGTAAAATCTATAAATTCATTATCAAAACTATTTTTTATTTAAAAATTGATTCATGAGCTTAACAAACATGTTCACGAGCTAACGAATCAAATATTATGAAACTTGAGCTTGGTTTGTTTATCTTAACAAGCCTCATTAAATAAACTTAAGCAAACTTTTATCGAATCGACCTTTGAATAGCTTATGAGCGGCTTGGTTCATTTACATCCCTTAGTAGGAGAAAAAAAAATTAATCGAGTTAAAATAAATTAAATGGTTGAAATACTTTATGAAATTTAACTTGATTTCTTAGTTAATTAACCAAGCCTAAAAATTAATTGAATTATTAAAATGATGGTTCCAGTTTGATTTTTTTTTTTTATAAATTTGAGTTTGATCCGAATTTAACTTGAGTTTGGTTAGCCGAGTTTAAAATTAGAGGTGTAAACAAGTTAAGTCAAACTAAATTTTACAATGTTCAAATTTATTTGATAAGATAACTGAACTAATTAAAGCAAATCGAGTCAAGTCTAAAATGAATCAAGCCGTTAAAATAATTATTTAAGCTTGACTTAATTTCTTGCAAGAGTGACTCAAGTCTATTGAGATTCTAAGCGGGAAAAAATAACTAGACTTTAATATTGTTTAAAAAAAAATCTCACCATGTTTTATTCGAAATTGGGAGTTGAGTCTATGGTAGTTTTAAAAAAAAATAACAAATAAAAATATTAATTTTTAAAAATAATTTTTTTGTAAAATTTAATTTTCTCGTGCAAAATTATTAATTAAATTTTTATATTTAAATTTGGATAACCTAATTAAAAGAAGTATAAGTTTTATCTATTAAACAGTGTGTTATCATTAGTTATAATAAGGAGATAATAAATATACAATTCACTTGTCAGAAAATAAGTGCATTCAAAATTTATGAAAATGAAAAAAATAGAAGTATATCTAATTACTTAGAAAAAAGATAGAGAGAACAATCCTTCTAAAAAGTAATAAAATTTAGAAAATAAAAACCATGAAATGTGACAATAATAAAAAAAATATCAAGTTCTCTTACTCAACTCATTCATCCACTAAGCACAATAAATAAATAAATAAATAAATAACACAAGTATAAAATGGTAAAGATCAAATCAGTCATTATCATTTATCAAGAATTACATATATAAGAGTCTTTTTAAACATAGAGCAAAAAAAAAAAAAAAATCATATTTTTCATAACTTAAACTAAACCAGTTGTAAATGATATAATGAAGACAAAGTAAAATTAAGAATTTATGATGGTAAATATATGTAAATAAAAGATAAACTTAATATTTATCGAAAGTGAAATAGTTGACGTATCTAATTTGTTATTATTCAAAAGTAATAAAATCCTCCATTTCGATGGAACACAATATAGACGAATTCATCAACATTTAAATGTAATTAAGTAAGAAGCATAATAACATCAATCCGATCAGCATGATAGTGTCAAGTATGGTTTCTCTTCCCAAACTCAATGAGTGAGAGAAAGCATGAAGAGGGAGAGTAAGAAAAGGGGAAGAGGGAACTTAAACAAAATTAACATTTTTATTTTACATTATATGGATATAACAAATTTTTAATTCATGCTCTTGTTGATCAAAGGAGAAAGGAAAAATAATGTGGGAATGCGATGATTAAAAGATATGGAAGAGGAATATATTAAATCTTATAAAATAACATACATAATTTTAATTATATAATTTATTAAAGAAAAATCTATGATTCTATCAGTTGGAAATGAGATATTTACAAAGAATGAGATCATGTGGCAAAAAAAAAAAAAGTGATTCGCTCGCCCCCAGTGCCCCTAGCGCGTCAACCCGTCTCTAGGTCAACACGGAGGAGGTAAATCACGGGTAGCTACTAGTCATTAGTGCAAATGGCCAAGACATGGGGGAGGTTATGCTCGGTCACGCCGAGTTTCGACCCCAATACCTCATGTGGCAACACCTCATGCCTTAACAAAGAATGAGATCATGATCTTTAATCTCGTGGTTATATATTTTTTTCATTCTCTTAATATATATATATATATATATATATATATATATAATATATTAAAAATAATAACGGTAACTTTTAAAGAATGAGATTATTCAAATCTTTTATCACGATTCCTATTCTTTTCCATCCTCTTTAAAAAAAAACATAAAAATATATTTAATATATTAAAAATAATTGACCCTAATAAAAAACTGGCCCTAGGTATAGTCATTAATTACTTATGCCTAAAGCAGACCTTGTTTTTGTTTTTTTTTATGAATTTGAACTTGATTTGAGCTTGACTCATTTAGATGTTATCGAACTTTCAATTTAAGTTTTTTAATTATTTGAAACTATTAAATTTTAAGTTTGTTTGATTAGTTATTGGGCTTGATAATACATATTTATTTATTCATTTTGAAAGTTTTTTAAAATTTATTTAGCAAGTTGGAAAGAATTTTATTGATGAACATGATTCACAAATATTATTCATGAATATTATTCAGGAATATTGTTCACGAACATTAATAAACTGAACACATATGTGTTCAAGCTTATTCATTTAGTTAAATGAGTTGTTCAAACAAGGTAAATCTGCTACCTTAGCGGCCCCTTAGTATTAGTCCCATAGATATGAAGGGAGGTACATGCAGGTACACAGACGCATGGTGGGGTAAACGCCAGATCATCAGTTCCTGAGAATCAACCACCGTTTATTACGCTAGAGATGTCATGCACCCACCGACTACGCTACGCCCTAGGGACTAAATGAGTTGCTCAAACTTATACATTTAGTTGATCTTGTGTATATTGAACGAATATAAACAATTGTAACAATTGTACCAAGCTAAATATCAAGTTTGTTCATGAATGTTCGATTTATTTACCCGCCCTATCTAAAATAAATCAAAGCGTTGAAATGATTAGTCAAATTTGATTTGATTTCTTTTTTACAAGTTCAGAACTTGGTTCGTTTAGATATTGGAGCTCTCAATTCAAACTTATTTAATTGTTTAAATTGTTTATACTTTTTAATCTTATTTAGTTGGTTACTGAGCGTAATTTTAAACAATTATTTATTCATTTATTATTTTGATAAGAATTTTATTGATAAACATCATTCATAAATTTTGTTTATAAATATTATTCATAATATTTTCATAATTTATATTCATGAATATTAACGAGTTGAATAAATACGTGTTCAATATTATTTATTTAGTCTAATAAATTATTCAAACTTATTTATTTAATTGATCTGGTATATTAAACAAACTTAAATAAATTTGTACCAAATTGATTATCAAATTATTCACAAATACTTGATTCATTCACTGCCCTAACACTAATATAGTTGATATTTTTCTTTTATTAATTTTTAAAATTAGAATTATTTATAAATAAACTAGATTATGCATTAATCTTGGGGATGATTGATCTTCCTCATGAAAATTTTGCACCGGATATTAAGATAAATTGAGAAGTGTTTCTATAGGATCCGTAACCCATAAACTCAAGGTTCTTAAGGTCAACAAAGACAATTCATCCCAAAATTTGGAGAGAACAAATTCATCTTCGGATGCTTAAATTTTTATCAATTAAGTCAAATTTATTTTCAATATAATCACCATCCTTGCGGCCACCGGCTAATGGATCCTCCGCTCCTTTCGCTCTTTATCTCGCTAATCTCCCCCAACACCACCTCCTCCATCCGCCTCCGCCTCCGCCTCCACCTCCACCTTAGCCTCCACAGCCCCCACCTCCCTCGCCGGAGACAACCGCCACCAGTAACCTTCCCCCGGGCCACCTCTGCTGCCGTCGTCGGCGAAAACAGAGCATCACCGTCCCAACTGCACCCATCCGGGGCAGACGCGTAGCCGTCGGCACGGGAGGCGCCTTCGCACCGCCGGTAGGTGGTGGTCATGAGTGACTCCCGGGGGATGTGGCGGGAGAGGAGAGGCGAGTCGCCGCCCCAGTTGTTGGAGCCGGCGAGCGGGTGCTGCGGCGTCCGGAACTCCACCACCTCGAGCTCCCTCCCCATGATCGTAATGACCTTGCGAGGCGGCTCCGGCCCCGCTCTCGTCGGCGTGCTGCCGAGGACCGTCGACGGCAGCCACTGGGGAGTGCTGAAGGCGACGGCGTAGTCCCTCGGGGCCCATCTCGCAGCCGCCGACGTTCTGTTGCGCAGCATTGGCAATGGTGTTCGATGCCAATGATGCTCTTCGTCAATTATATATATAGACGTATAAGAGACCAAATAAAATATTACATTTTATTTTTTCTACAACTTTTAAAACATAAATAAAAAATTAGATCCTAATTTATACTTCACCGTTTTTGAACAAAAAATTAAATTTTTTAAAATTGTTAATTTTTTAATAAATTCCAAATAATTAATATTTATTTTTCAATCATTGATATTTTTTTAATGTAATTGAGTGATAAGAACAAATAGGACGATGGATACAAGGTAAGGCATTGTCATTGCTGATGTCTACAATGATAATTTGTTTTTTTTTTTTTTGATGTTATAACTAATGTTTTCTCGCCAAATAAACACTAAAATGAAAATGAGTCCAATCACTCCCTAACAAGGTTGTGCCCGATATCGCCGGTCGATCTAGATTGACTCCAAGATTAATCAACATAAACACTATGTTTACTTCACGATCGAAAAGGGAAAAAAAATAGTTAGGGATTTGGGATTTAGGCTTTCTGTAGCCACAATTTCTCATCTCGCGTGACCCCACAAGACCACGAGCATATGACTTGCATTAGGAAGAGAACTGAAGAAAAAATGATAAAAAAAAATAATCAGATGAATTCATAAATTAGTCACTCCTCAGAGCCACTGCACCCTTGCTGACATGTGGATTTAAGATTCAAGAAATGTTACTAATTGTTTCAAGAAGCAGGATAATAAGATTTTTTTTTAAAAAAAAATGAATTGTTATTTATCAATGCTCATTACATGATATCCATTAACAAAACAAAAACAAAATAATTAAAGACAAAAAAATACATGCTAATCGATTGTCTTTATTGTTTTGTTTTTTACAAATCTTCTTGATCTTTCTAATTAATTTCTCCTTCGGTTATTGTAGTCTGTAAGGGTCTGTTGGTTGTTGCTGAGTTATTGTCGTCGTCATCGTGCAGTTGCTGGTTGATCGGGGTGCTCCTCCGCGCGCTCTCGCTCAACAACCGCTCCTCGTGCCCAATCGGCGACCATCATCGGAGGCCGATCACGCCGTCAACGCCTTGATCCTCCTCAACAGGGACTTGCAGGAGATATAAAGATGAGAATCCGTTGAACCTCAGGCGCGACGGTCGACAGCACCACCAGAGAGGCGATCCCGCCGGACTCCTCCGCGCCGATGACCATCGCCGCTGCCAAAAGCGATGGGGAGGTGGAGTCGGTCGAATCGCGAAGAGCTCGCCGATCGATTACATGGAGAAAGATCAACGAAGGTTGCGACCGGAGGAGAACCTGCCGATCAAACAGCGGCCGACACGACGAATATCCGCCATCAAGAACCCTAACCCTAGAATAGAACAGAGAAGAATCGAAAGGGGAAAGCAGCGGAATGAAAAAAAAGAAGAGGACAGGTATTTATAGGTTTAAGTGGATTAAATGAACGGTCATGATGATTAATACTCAATGATGGACGAATGGGATTCGTGGATTAAAGGAACGCACGTGATAATCAGTTATGATCAATGACACTGTGCATCTACTTATATAAATCCAAACATTGCTTATTTAAGCATAGATCATCAGACTAATTTCAGGGCAACGATCCAGCAGAGAGTCTTCTCAGATAATCAGTAATGATCACTTTTACTGTATATGAAAATGAAATAATTACTCTAGGATAATGGTACAATCTGATTTAGACGGAGGTCGACGGAGATAACATTGATATTGACGAAGAGACGACTTTGACATACCCTGTGTATACACGTCGGAAAGGTGAACCCCACGTGAAACCTCCAAAGGTTGTGGTAGAAAGGAGAACCGGTGGTACTTAAACTCTGCACACACTCAAACAAGCATACAGAGCGTTAGAGACAAAAAAAATCAAGGAAAAAGTCTCCGACGCAGGTCCTTCGACGCTCAAGTTAGGTCCTTTTTCTCTTGAAGTCCTTTTTCTCTTGAAGAACGGTGTACGATGGAAAAAATAACTATTAAAGACGAGTGTGTATGTGTGCGTACCTGGCCAAGAAAGAGGACCTCCCTTTTTATATGATGCTGACTACCTTTAGAGCCTGACTGTTGTCAGAGAATGCCAGGTGTCATAGTCTATCGGATGAGAGAGGTTGTACAACAACTTCATATTGGTAGAAGGAAGGTTCTACTCTTAGAGAGTGACATACCACTGGAATATTCCTTGGCGTCTGACAGCTATTCTCTGACATTGTTATCGCTTAGTGCTTTTCGCCCCCGTCCAGGTTCAGCTACCACCGGCTCGGGATGATCGCTCAGATGTGCTACCAGGACTGAGCCTTGATGATGAGTTATGGTGAACCGACCGACCTTTATCTAAGACTGTGATGAGGGACTTATCTTTCACGATTTGACCGCTGAAGAGTCGATTGAGAGTTGTCTGAGTAAAAGAACCGAGACCATCTAGAAAGCCTGAGCTGGGGCAATCCAATCGGTCGGGAGCAGACCTGGAACTAGTCCAGGCTGCGTCTTACATCTCAGATCTGGGGACCTGCCCTGCTTGTGACTAACCAGGAATTATGCGGCTGATGACGCGAGGCGGTCTGACTCCCACCTTTCCTTGACTGTTGACTGTCACGTCTTCTTTACTATTGACTGTCACACCCCCTTGACTATTGACCTCCTGGCCTTATCGGGCCCCTCCTTTACGCACTGTATCACAAGCCTCCTCTCCACGTCTAGTTGAAGGAGACTCAAGTCCGACTGACTAGACCCTAGCGCGCTTGTGACTCAACCTGCATACAAGGGACTGACGTGTGACTGAATATCTTTGCAAAGACTGAAACCTGTATCACTGTCACAGTGCTGATATTGGCTCGGTGAAGGTGGTGATGTTGGAACAGATGAAGGCAAACCAAATGCTCATGTTGTCGACAAGTGTTCGCAAGAGCAGTGCTTGCTCATACCTTGTGCTGGGGTGAGAGTCTGTAGCCCGACCGAGAGGTCGTTAATCTTGAGAGCATGCTCGCTTATAACTTGAGCTGGGGTGAGAGTCTAGAAGGCCAATTGAGAGGTCGTTGGTCGTGAGAGCATGCTCGTTTATAACTTGCACTGGGGCGAGAGTCTAGAATGCTGACCGAGAAGTCATTGGTCGCGAGAGCACGCTCGCTTATAACTCGCGCTGGGGCGAGAGTCTGGAACACCGACCGAGAGGTCATTGGTTGAGAGAGCATGCTCGCTTATAACTCACACTAAGGCGGGAGTCTGGAAGGTCGACCGGGAGGTCGTTGGTCGCGAGAGCATGCTCGCTTATAACTCGCATTGGGGCGAGAGTCTAGAATGCCGACTGAGAGGTCATTGGTCGCGAGAGCATGCTACCTCGCTTATAATCCGTGCTGGGGCGAGAGTCTGGAACACCGACGGAGAGGTCATTGGTCGCCAGAGTATGCTCACTTATAACTCGCGCTGGGGCGAGAGTCTGGAACACTGACCGAGAGATCGTTGGTCACAAGAGCATGCTCGCTTATAACTTGCGCTGGGGCAAGAGTCTAGAATGCCGACCGAGAGGTCGTTGGTCGCGAGAGCACGCTCGCTTATAACTCGTGTTGGGGTGAGAGTTTGGAACGCCAACCGAGAGGTTGTTAGTCGCGAGAGCATGCTCGCTTATAACTCGTGCTGGGGCGAGAGTTTAGAATGCTGATCGAGAGGTCGTTGGTTGCAAGAGCATGCTTGCTTATTGTTGGCTCGCAGCGGGGACGGTAAGAGGGAGCATCGCCTGTTAAAAAGAAATAAAAACATTTCTCTATTTTTCCAACTCAGATCAGTAGTAATATCACAATTATAATAAACTAAAATGGGCAACTATTTAGAAATAAAAGAGGCAAACAGACTTAACTTGGTTACAACCTAGGTAGTTGCAAATCTCTACTAGAAATATCTCCTTTGTGTAGACGGAGAAGGCTCTTACACTCTTTGAAAAGCTCAGAAAATCTTTAGGAAATTATTACAGTAGTTGTTGTTCTATTTTTTAGCTCCAGGGGCCTTTTAATAGCTCTTGGAAATCCTATTCGTAGCTTAAGGGCACCTCCAAGGTGGATGAAGGGCGCCTTCAGCAAGGTAGCAGCATATAAAGCTTTATCCGTTACCAACGACTATTTTGGCCAGGTCAAGGGAGCCTTCTATAGGCATGGAGGGCGCCTCCTATTCTTACGAAGACACAAATATTTTTAAATTAGTTTAATTTTAACTTAGTTTTAATTTTATTTTCAATTTAAATAAATTTTAAATTAATTTAATTTAATTTAATTTAAAATTTAATTTTGGTCCTTAGTCTCTCACCCGATCTAGGTTTTCAATCAGGGAATCATATAATTTTTGTGAGATGAAGTTAAGTTCAATTTTTAGGGTTTGGTTTAACTTTATGTTAGATTCAGGTTTAATTTTGGGCTCAATAAACAGACATTCTTTAAATAAACTTTTGGGCTATGGTGAGTCACCTGGACATCATTAGAGTAACTATGCCTTCGAGGTTTTCCAAATAGTCCTATCCACTGAACTTAATACAAAACCTTGGTCTAACTGGTTAGGATCTGTAAGGGGTAGCTTCAGTTAGTTCCACTCAGCCAAATGCACCAGGTTGAAGCCATATCTTCCTAGACATGCATAGACAGATCTTCTCTAACCTACTATCATCCAAAACTTCACCAGTACCGTAGGTCAAGTTAAACTTTATCCCTTTTTAAGTTAATCCTAATTACCCTGTCGGATAGGTTATTTTTGGAGGTGCCAATTGTTGGAACCCCGAGGTGTTTTGATGTGATCAAACAAGTTAAGTTAGGTCCTGCGTTGTTTAACCCTTGTGTCTAAGTGTGCAGGAACTTAGGAACACAAGAAGTCGAGCGGAAGACGCGGCTAGCGAGAAGGACGGCACGGGAGAGAGCCGACGGGCTCGGTGCGTCCGAGGGACGAGGTGTCCGCGGAAGAGTACACCGGTGGACGAGAAGAACGTGCGCGGCGTTCGAGGGACGAGAAACCGGGAAGGAAGGCTGCTCGAGGAGAAGGCCGGAACATGGGTTCGGGTGAGCCCTATTCCGGATGGCCGAGATCACCCAAGCTAGTGGAGCCGGAACAGAAGACCCGGACCGAGACGAGCTGAACCGAAGCGGAGCGACCAGACGGAAAAAGTCAACCAGAGTTGACTTTTGGGGTCCGGGGCGCCCGGAACCATCCGGGGCGCCCGGACCCCTCCGGGGCGCCCGGAATGAGGTTTTTGACCAGATCGAGTCAAACTCGATCTGAACGTTGGGGGATAAAGTTTTATCCCCCCAGGGCGCCCGGAACCCTTCCAGGCGCCCCGACCAAGGCTATAAATATAGCCTTGGTCCAGAAGCAAATCAATTAATCAGAACGATGAACTTGTAATCAACTTCTGTGTGCTTTACTTTTCTTCTTGTACGTTCAACGCTGTAAGAGGCTACTCCGCCCAGAGGAGAATCAGATAGTGCGCTTACATTCCTTGGATTAGCAATCCCCTGATTGCAAACCAAGTAAAACTCTGGTGTCTGTTTTTCTTTACTTAGTCTCTTTTATTTATTTATTACAAGTGTTCATTATATAGTTGAAATCCGAGAAAGGTTCGTGTTTTAATTTGTAGGGCAATTCACCCCTCCCCTCTTGCCGGCCTCCAAAGGGACCTACACCAATTAGTTTGGAGCCTCCCCCTAAATTATTGATTTTCCTTTTAAGATTTTTTAATTTGTAATTTAGATTTAAGTTTTTAATTTTGAATTAATTAAATTGGTCAAATTCTCCTTCTTTAAAGGAGTGTATTTAATATTTAAATTTTGTTTCAATTTTAATTTTATTAAGTTAAGATTTTTAGTGTTTAAGTTTTTATTAATTTTTAAATTTGAATTGATTAAACTGGTTGAATTATATTTCTTTAAAGGTTTATTTCTTGATTTTTTTTATTAACGGTTAATTTTAAATTTATTAAATTCGGTTTTAGTTTTATTGAAATATTTGAATTTATCCTTATATTTTATTTGTCTTTTAAGTTTATATTATTAGTTGAATTTATTAGATTAGTCTTATCTTTAAAATTTAATCTTTTGTTAATTAAATTATCTTAGTTTTGGATAGAATTTTCTATATTGATATTGTCTAGATTATTAAATACTTTATTAAGGTATTTATTGATTTTATCTAAATCTATTTCGTTATTTTTAAGTTTTAAATTTGAATTTATTCTAATGTTTGAATTAATTATTTTTGAATTTTTACTTAATTTTGGATTTTCTAAATTATTTTAATTGATTTGGTCATTGTTCTGTTTGACCATGTCAAGGTTGATGCTGATTTGATCAAAGTCATGATTGACTTGATCAAATTCTAGATTATTTTGTGGTTTTGAACTTGAATCATGTAAATTTAGATTTATTTTATCAGATAATATCCGAGGGGTATTTTTGCATATGATCCTGTCCGAATGCTGAATCAACGGACGCTGGGCACGTGGCGCTCTCCGATTTGCTGATGTAGATCTCCGGCTAGTCGTACGAAACTCCGGCGAACCTGCACAGAAGTCGGGCCGGGAAGGGGTTCCCGGCGGCGACCCTCCGACGCTCAAGTCAGGCAAGCAAGCAATGAAAAATGTGGCTCCAAAGGTGTTGAACGTGTACCTCCGGCGAAGTATAAGGCTCTTTATATAGAGCGGTGAAAGAGCTCCTGCACGTCCTCCGAGGTGCATACGTGTCCGCAACCCATACCTCGGTATGTGTCTGTCAGAAAGCTTACCTGACCCATACTGCTACAGTCAAGCATGTCCTCGATGGGACAGCGGAACCCCCTGTCATAAGATTTGGAGTATGGCCTACATGGGGAGCATACCCGCTGTCAGGAAGAGATGTACCTTGTCCTTTTCCCTTTTGCTCCCGATCTAGCGTCCGGCCGGCCAGCTTCCGTGACATCCGACCGGACATATACGGTGGTTTACTTGGGGAGATTCTCAATCACGTGCTTTGTGGGGACTATTAGCAGCATGCTACCTTATGGCTTTGGCCGAGCGTGCCGTCCGCTCGGCCCTGCGATCTCGTCCACTGAGCGCCGGAACCCTGACTTTCGACAAGGCCCCTTTAACCATTAACCACACCGGCAGGCCGGTTGGCTGGTCAGCCCACCCCCTCTCCGGCCGGCCACCTGCTACTTTGACTTCCATGTGGCGTTGACCCCACCGGACGGGGGTCCCCTGTTCTTACAACCGGATCAGCATATATTGTCAAGTACATTATTTTCATGTATATTTTTAGAAATATCCAAATTAACATGCATATTTTTTAAACTACTACTAGCAGGGGTATTTTGGTAAATATTACTAACATTGAGCGCAACCCCTAATTCAGTAAGCTTCTCCGTTGGATCTCACTCGAGTCCGGATTCGATTTTGACTTGATCGTCTAACTCCAACGGCTCCTTGTGAAGCTTGGTCAGGCAGGTCCAAAACTTGTGGGTATCCTTGATTTTTCCTATCCTGCAAGTAACTTTGTTAGGTAATAAATCTGAAACTAATTTTATTACCTTTTGATTTGCTTCCGAGTTTTGTGTTGATCTTCTCAGTGCCATGCCACCATCGAAGTCGTTCATGAGAATAAAAGTTTCCATCTGCATCCTCCACAAATTGAATTCATGTCTCTTGTACATGTCATATGGAGGCAGTTCGTGAATGTTTCTTCCTTTGACTTGAGCCATTAAGCACTAAAAATAGAAAACTAAAAAGAGGTGTCAAGACTTGGTCTTGGATTAGCAGTACTGGAGAAATATTTTTTAAACACAAACGATATCTATTTTTTTTTTAAAAAAAAAGAACCCTCCTTGCTCGATTGGTGGTTGCATCAATTCAGAGTGGTACTTGCTCTGATACCACTTGTTGGATCATAGAAATCACTAGAGGGGGGTGGGGGGGTGAATAGCGATCAAAATTCGTTATCGAAATAGAGTAAGCAGCGGAAAAATGAAAAACAAAGCACAACGCTAACACGAACTAGTTTTACTTGGTTCGGATCTTTCGTCGACTCCTATGCCAATGTCCGCACTCGTCGAGTGCTTTCGTTGAAAAATTCACTAGTAGTTCAAAAATTGATTACAAATTTAAGTACAGGAATGAAATATCGATAACAGAAAAACAATAAGCTCGAATCGTAAGTTGTCGGAGCAGCCTCGCAGCGTCACAGGAGCAGTGCACAATGGAGCAGTCATAGGAAGAAGTTGTTGTGTTCAGCTCTGGAGGTAGGGTCCTTATATAGGAGTGCTCTGGGTGCTCAGATCCCTTCTGGGCGCCCGGACCGTGATGTAGGCCCGGCCAATCAGCACGCTCTATATCTACGATAGTTTACCTTCCGAGCACCCGAACCAACTCCAGGCGCCCGGACTAACTCCTGGTGCCCGGACCACCATTTTCCAGAAATTTCTTTTCCTGCAAGAAAATGTTAGTCCGAGGCAAAATAAAGATTAAACTACCCTGCAATATAAAAGTTAGCACAAATATAATAAAACAAGGTAATAATTAGATTTCGTCTCACCGAGACCGGACTCTAGTTACGATCTCAACTTAGATTCTCGAAATGGTTCTTGTTGGGGTGATCGGTGACTGGCTTGGAGGGGGTTGGATAGACGACACCTCTAAATCGATTGCTTCCTACACTATGTTAGTGATCCTGTCCGAATGCCGAAGCAACGGACGCTGGGCACGCGGTGCTTCCGGCTGCTGGCGTGGATCTTCGACTGGCGGCACAAAGCTCCAGCGAACCTGCAC
The DNA here is from genome assembly GCF_018446385.1 of Zingiber officinale. Lineage (NCBI taxonomy): Eukaryota > Viridiplantae > Streptophyta > Magnoliopsida > Zingiberales > Zingiberaceae > Zingiber > Zingiber officinale. The sequence goes on from NC_055994.1 coordinate 80,534,680, forward strand.
AGAAGTCGGGCCGGGAAGGGATTCCCGGCGGCGACCCTCCGACGCTCAAGTCAGGCGAAGCTCAAGAAAGAAACAGTGGCTTTAAAACTCGTAGAATGCGTACCTCCGGCGAAGAATGAGGGCCTTTATATAGGGCAGCGAAGAAGTGAGTGTACGCTTACCGAGGTGTACACGTGTCCATGGCCCATACTCCAGTAAGGACTTGTCAGTGAGCTTCCCTAACCCATACTGCTACAGTCTTAGCATGTCCTTGATGGGACAGCGGAATCCCCTGTCACAAGATTTGGAGCATGGCCCACACGTGAAACATACCTGCTGTCAGAAAAAGACGTTCCTTGTCCTTTTCCCCTTTGCTCCAAATCTGGCTTCCGGGCGGACAGCTCCCTCAACATCCGGCCGGACATATGCGGTGGTTTACTTGGGGAGATCCTCCATCACGTGCTTTATGGGGACTATTAGCAGTGTTACCTTATGACTTTGGCCGAGCGTGAGGTCCGCTCGGCCCAGCGACCTTTTCCACTGAGTGCCGGAACCCTGATTTCGACAGGGCGCCTTTAACCATCAGCCGAATATCGTCCGGTCGGCAAGCCGATCGGACCCATCCCTCTCCGGGTGTTCGATTCCATCGGCCGGCCGGCCGTCCGGTCGGACCCGGCCCTCTCCGGATGGACAACTGCCACTGTGACTTCCACGTGGCGTTGACTCCACAGGGCGGGGTCCCCTGTTCTTACCACCGGATCACTTGCCTCCCCTTCAAGTCTAGTCGAAGGAGGCGAATAGTCCGACTGACTGGACTAAGAATCCGGCCGAGCGGTTCCTCCGTGCTTGTATCATCCGCTCGGCCAACCATAGAGGCAGCCTTAAATCAACAATAGTATTCACCGGATCTCCTCGTGTTCTACGCCAATCTTCGACATTAAGGTTGAGCATGCTTTCATTAAATGCTCTGAATGATTGAATGCCACGTGGAGCACTGCCATCGGCATACGGCGGCGGTGGCGTGGTGTTTTGATGTGATCGAAGCGATTCGAAATGGACGGCTCGATGCATGCTTTGATTCCCGTGACCTGGATCTAACGGTGGAGGCCACCCGACCTTCACCCTATAAATTCTTCGTTTCCTTCTCTTCCTCACCTGCCTCCGCGATTTCGACCATTGCCTCCTGCGCTTCGGAGCTCCGGCGATCCTGTTTCTACTCTCCGACGCTCTCCGGCGCCTTTTCCTTGATCCCTTTCCCCACAGCAAGGTTTTATATCTTTCCTTCCTCCTTTCCGGTGTTTCCTCCGCATTTCTTTCTCAGTTTCGATCCTTGAAACTTCCTTTCGTTCGCTGTTGTTTTGCTCCTTCCTTTTTGCCTTTTGACTCCTCCCGATCGGCCCATGGCTAGCTCTTCCAATCCCAAAGATCATTCGCTCGGCCCATGGTACACCACCATGCAGTCCCGATTCGAACAGCGGGACTTCGATATTTTGGCCGACAATTTCGAAATCCCAAAGGATTTCGAAATTCGCTTAGCTGGTCCTTCCGCTCGGCCTCACAGGCCGCCGCGCAGAGCTTTCTGTGTCTTCCGAGACCAGTTTACCGCCGGTCTTCGTTTTCCTGTACACCCGTTCATCATAGATGTCTGTAACTTTTTCGGTGTGCCGCTCGGCAGTTTAGTACCCAATACCTTCCGTCTCCTCTGCGGTGTTGTCGTTTTGTTTAAGATTCACAACATCCCCTTCCGACCGGAGGTCTTCTTTTATTTCTATTACCCCAAGCAAGCCGAGCCGGGCACCCGGCCGATCGGCCGGGCGTATTATATACGAGCCACACGCTCGATGGTGAAGACCCCCGAGCCGATCGGCCGGGAGGATTATATACGAGCCCGTGGCTACCACGGGCTCGATAGTGAAGACCCCCGAGCCGATCGGCCGGGCGGATTATATCCAAGCTGCAGGCTCGATGACGAAGACCCCCGAGCCGATCGGCCGGGAGGATTATATCCGAGCTACAGGCTCGATGACGAAGATCCCCAAGCCGATCGGTCGGGAGGATTATATCCGAGCTGCAGGCTCGATGACGAAGATCCCCGAGCCGATCGGCCGGGAGGATTATATCCGAGCTGCAGGCTCGATGGCGAAGACCCCCCGAGCCGATCGGCCGGGCGGATTATATACGAGCCACACGCTCGATGGAGAAGACCCCCCAAGTCGATCGGCTGGGCGGATTATATACGAGCCACACGCTCGATGGTGAAGACCCCCGAGCCGATCGACCGGGCGGATTATATACGAGCCACACGCTCGATGGTGAAGACCCCCGAGCCGATCGGCCGGGAGGATTATATACGAGCCCGTGGCTGCCACGGGCTCGATAGTGAAGACCCCCGAGCCGATCGACCGGGCGGATTATATACGAGCCACACGCTCGATGGTGAAGACCCTCGAGCCGATCGGCCGGGTGGATTATATACGAGCCACACGCTCGATGGTGAAGACCCGGCCGTCGGTAGGAGGATTATATCTGAGCCGTGGCGCCACGGGCTCGATGGCGAACCCCGGCCGATCGGTGGGTTTGAATTAGCCCTCGGTAGTCTAGCCCAGATGTTAAACCGTAGAGTCGAACCGGCGACTATAAAAACCCCGGCTTGAAGACCGTCTAGCCCAGACGTTAAACCGTAGAGTCGAACCGGCGACTATAAAAACCCCGGCTTGAAGACCGTCTAGCCCAGACGTTAAACCGTAGAGTCGAACCGGCGACTATAAAACCCCGGCTTGAAGACCGCTACATGGACTAGTTTATCAGATATTCTATCTCCCCCGTTCGGGGTTGAGCGCATCAGTTATTTCATCTCCCCCGTTCAGGGTCGAGGACCAGCTTTAGATATTCTATCTCCCCCGTTCGGGGTCGAGCGATTATCACTGGCCTCGAGCCAGCTTATCAGCAGATCGTATTTCTTATCTCCCCCGTTCGGGGTCGAGCGCTTCTCACTGGTCACAGATCAGATTATAAGAGTATCTTATCTCCCCCGACCGGGGTCGAGCTATCTCCGATGGTCGCGAACAAAGAGTATCTCTACTGGTTTCAAACCAGAATACAGGTTATGCGCCCGTTCGGCTCGTGACTTTCACCTCCACGAGCCTTCAATTCACGGGCTACACTTCTGATCGACTCACGAGTGGTGCGGTCACTCGGCATCATTCCATTTAGTTCACTCGATTGCTGGGTGGCACCTTACGATCGCCCGTTGACTATTCTTGAGGCTGTGCAGTCAGCACTTTCATAGCCATTCGATCGGCATCATTGCGATCGCACGCACGACAGCGTCCGTCTAGCATCTATCCATCCGATCGACATCATTCCGGTCGCACGTGCGGCATCGTCCGCCCGGCATCTATTCGATCGATCGACATCATTCCGGTCGCACGCGCGGCATCGTCCGCCCGACATCTATTCGATCGATCGACATCATTCCGGTCGCACGCGCGGCATCGTCCGCCCGACATCTATTCGACCGATCGACATCATTCCGGTCGCACGCGCGACATCGTCCGCCCGACATCTATTCGACCGATCAACATCATTCCGGTCGCACGCGCGGCATCGTCCGCCCGGCATCTATTCGACCGATCGACATCATTCCGGTCGCACGCGCGGCATCGTCCGCCTGGCATCTATTCGATCGATCAACATCATTCCGGTCGCACGCGCGGCATCGTCCGCCCGGCATCTATCCGTCCGATCGACAACATTCCGATCGTATGTTCAACATCTTTGATGTTGTGTGCCCAGCATCGTCATCGCTTGCAGAGATGTTTTTGTTTCACATTCGACATCTCCACGGTCGAACACTCAGCATCGCTTGTCCGCTCGGTCTACTCGGCATCAATGTGTCGCTCGGTCGGCATCAGGTCATTTGTCTTGGTATTATTTCTCGTATCTCGCTCATAATCTTCATAGCCATCTGGTCAGTATCTCTTGGTCGTTTGCTCGATCGCGTCGATCGCTTTGCTCCACGTCGCCCGAGCGTCTACTCGATATCACTCAGTCTCGCTCAGCGCTTGATCGATTTTTTGACATCTGGTGGGCACCATTTTTCACCGTTCGGTCGACACATGTTTTTTTTCCACTCGGCCAAGCACGTGTCATTTTGGCAGCACTCGCCTCATTCATGGTTCCGCTCGGCACGATTATCATTTTATACGACACTATTACCATAGCGACCGCTCGAGCGACATTATATTATTGGTTCAGTGATTTGACTTTGACATCGAGAGCTGTTGAATTCTTTGCAATAGACTGTCTAGTCAGTCAGACTCACGCCTCCTTCGACTAGACTTGAAGGGGAGGCTTGTGATCCGGATGTAGTTTGGGACATGAAAGGAAATAAGGAGATGAGGGAGGGCATTCTCGTCTTTTGGTGCATTTAGGGGTTTGAGTGCTTTTAAGCACTGTTCACAGTGCAAACAAAAGGGAGCTGCTTCGGGCTCGTTTGACGCCGCCACCACCGCGGAGGGAAGCCGATTTCTTCCTCATGCTCTTGCGACACCCTCGACGACGCCGACGCCGGCGCCGTTGGCCTCCTCCATTCTTCTCTCTCCCTCTCTTTCTCTCCGCCGCCCACAGGACCAAGAGGAAGCTCATCTTCTTCGTCCTAGCATTCCTCACCAACGCCGCCGGCATGAGGGATCGACACCAGCATCCACAGCTGTGCTCCGACCACGCTCTTACTTGTCTCCTCATCGCAGTGGTCGACCATCACCGCCGGTGAGGCATGCCCCTGACTCTCCTTCCCGCCGAGCTATGGACGCCTCCTTTTCTTCAAGCCGCCGCACACCTTCTCCTTCCTCGCTGAAGGCCATGACCGCACACTGCCGAGGTCGCCGCTGCATCTCTTTCACTGATCTCCTTCGCCGCCTCGCGCCCAAGGGGTGCTTTTGCTGCCTGCGGCTACATCCGGGGTGGAAGCAAAGCTTCTTGATCCTTTGCTACTGCCGCCGGATAGACCCGCCGGCGAAGAGGGGACCCCCTCCTCCCTTATCCTCCGACCTCGATGCCTCCCTCCGCCCCTGACGACGGTGGAGGTTGCCGCCTATGCCTCAAGCAGGCGTCCACGCCTCACACCATAGACACCGTTGATAGCACAGCATAGCAGCCGCTGTTCCCGTCCGACTAGCCGCTGTCCGAACGCTTAGGTTTGCCTGCGTTAGCCTTCGAGTCGGGATAGTGCTCGGCCAGCGAGCCGAGGGGGTTCCGGCCATCGAGCCGTTGGGTTTTACTCTGTGCATCTTTATTATGATTATGAGCTATTTGTGCTATCCGGCCTGCGTGCCGCGTATCGGCCTGTGAGCCGTTATGTCTCAGCCTACATGCCGCATTCCGGATCCAGGCTGCATCGGATTCCGTGCCGCCACCATTAGATTTGACTTCTCAGCGGGTTCACACCCATCTACTTGTCACGACCGCGACGACTTGATCAGCACCACGACCAGCTCACTCATCCATCCGAGGGCGCCCCCCTGGGCCAGGGTAAGTTCTCATACTCGGTATCTGTTCATTTTATTGCTATACTATTAGGCAGTTACTTATATGTCTGTGGGATTCGCCTCGAGCACCGAGGTACCAGAGACCGGGGGAACCCGGTCGCTGGATACAGGTACAGTTGACCGGAGGAGGACTTCTGACGACCTGGTCAACATAGAGGACAGCTCACCACCGGGTCAAGAGGATGCGGTCAACCCTCCAGACACATCATACCGGCAGGTTCGTCTTCTCAGCTTCCAGACAGGATCAATTTTTTGGCGTCGTCTATGGGAAGTAGATGGGTGTGAACCTGCTGAGAAGTCAAATCTAATGGTGGCGGCACGGAATCCGATGCAGCCTGGATCCGGAATGCGGCATGTAGGCTGAGACATAATGGCTCACAGGCCGGATAGCACAAATAGCTCATAATCATAATAAAGATGCACAGAGTAAAACCCAACGGCTCGATGGCCGGAACCCCCTCGGCTCGCTGGCCGAGCACTATCCCGACTCGAAGGCTAACGCAGGCAAACCTAAGCGTTCGGACAGCGGCTAGTCGGACGGGAACGACGGCTGCTATGCTGTGCTATCAACGGTGTCTATGGTGTGAGGCGTGGACGCCTGCTTGAGGCATAGGCGGCAACCTCCACCGTCGTCAGGGGCGGAGGGAGGCATCGAGGTCGGAGGATAAGGGAGGAGGGGGCCCCCTCGTCGCCGGCGGGTCTATCCGGCGGCAGTAGCAAAGGATCAAGAAGCTTTGCTTCCACCCCGGATGTAGCCGCAGGCAAGAGAGATGCAGCGGCGACCTCGGCAGTGTGCGGTCATGGCCTTCAGCGAGGAAGGAGAAGGTGTGCGGCGGCTTGAAGAAAAGGAGGCGTCCATAGCTTGGCGGGAAGGAGAGTCAGGGGCATGCCTCACCGGCGGTGATGGTCGGCCGCTGCGACGAGGAGACAAGTAAGAGCGTGGTTGGAGCACAGCTGTGGATGCTGGTGTCGATCCCTCATGCCGGCGGCGTTGGTGAGGAATGCTAGGACGAAGAAGATGAGCTTCCTCTTGGTCCTGTGGGCGGCGGAGAGAAAGAGAGGGAGAGAGAAGAAGGGAGGAGGCCAACGGCGCCGGCGTCGGCGCCGTCGAGGGTGTCGCAAGAGCATGAGGAAGAAATTGGCTTCCCTCCGCGGTGGTGGCGGCGTCAAACGAGCTCGAAGCAGCCCCCTTTTGTTTGCACTGTGAACAGTGCTTAAAAGCACTCAAACCCCTAAATGCACCAAAAGACGAGAATGCCCTCCCTCATCTCCTTATTTCCTTTCATGTCCCAAACTACATCCGGATCAGTTAGCTTGCGTAGCGGAATAATACAAATAAAATAAACAAGCTAAAGACTAAAGGAAAGAACAAGAAAGCAAACCGCTAACACGTTTGTTTACGTGGTTCGGAGATAACTTGATTCTACTCCACGACGTGCCCGTAAGGTGGACGATCCCTCAATCCGTCGGTGGATTAGTCCCCGGCAAACTCCAGCTAGCTCAACCTCCTTGTGGGTGGAGAAACCTCACCACAACTCTCACCAAGGACTCCTTTGATGCTAGGGCACAGGTAGACTGCTAATAGAGATTAACCACCTCTATTTCGTCAACCTCAACCAAGCTCCTAAGGCTTGGTTATATAGGCCACGGGTTGGAAAACCTCGCCTATCAGTCGACTGGCAAAACATGTAGTCGACTGCCCTTTGTAGAAATTCGACCTTTACATCCCAACAGCTCGATACCAATCGACTGCTAAAACTAGTAGTCGACTGCTCCACACTGACCGAACGAACAGAAGCATTCTGTTCGCTCCCTGTCAACTGCACGATCGACTGCACCAGTCGACTGCTAAAACATGCAGTCGACTGCTACAGTAACACTACAGTAGTGCTATAGTAACACTACAGTACTGCTACAGTACACAACAGTAAAACCCTAAACCTAGGATTTTACTCCGAGTATAATCTCTCGTGCACTTGTACCCTCACCCTTATGATTTACATAACGCTTCTTTGCAGCCTTGACCTTTTGCCTTCAAGCCTATTTCCTTTGGCTCTCGTCCCTCGGATGCATTCAAGCCCACGGCTCGTCCCCAATGCTATCCTTCGCGTATGCCTCGAAGTCGTTTCTCTCGGCCCTTGTCCTCGCTGCCTTGTCCACGGTCCCTCGGATGCTCCATCCTTCACCGGACCCGAATCCATCAACCTGAGTCACATGTGTATCCTGCAAATCTGCACAACTCAAATACACATATCAAATACAAGGGTGAACCTAACTTAAACCCTTTATCCAAACACCAAAACACATGGTCGTACGGACCATTGGGATTGCTCCAACAATCTCCCCCTTTTTGATGTTTGGTAATACGTTTAAGTTAAGGAAAACAATAGCAAATAAATATGCTAAAACAAATGGACTTACGTTGCCAAGGCTACACACTTGGACTTACACTGCCGAATCAAAAATAATGCAACATGCATTTGAACCTATCACAAGGCTCCCCCTACACCTAAGCTCCCGAGCTATGATTTTTACCATTGCAAAGGTATTTTCAGGGTTTCTCAACTAAACATTACTTCTCCCCCTTTGCCTAACATCCAAAAATTTATCCAACAATATCCCAATTATTGAAAACTTATCATCCAAATTGACCCTAAACTCATATATTAATTCCCCATGGATTTTATACACCTATACAAGCTAACTCGGTCACAAACAGTGCTGAAAGATAGTTTCAGACTGGTATCCGTCGACTGCAAGAAGTACCAGTCTACTGGTCGCTACTAGCTGAGCGAACAGAATGTTTCTGTTCGATACCAGTCGATTGCTAAAACATACAGTCGACTGGTGCAGTCGACTGCTAAAACTAGTAGTTGACTGGCACACTTTTTCAGCCTTTTTCAGCATTTTTGATCCAATTTCAGAAATGCACCAATAATTCCACAAACCTTCAAAAATCCTCAAATTTTATGGAGATGTCTGTTTTACCCATGTCTACTTGGGAAAAATATATTCAAAATTGTATCTATCACCAATCCCAATATTGACATAAAATCCAAAACTAGCTTAAATGGTTCAATAGAACCTTGACCTAAAGTCTTAGTTTTGACTTCCTCTTGATATATTTGCCCATACTAACCCACAATGCATCCTTAGCATTGGTTTGTATGACATCTATACATCCAAAATCAATTATCATGCTATATGGCCCCAATTCCATATTTCATTGCATGAAACACAACCCAATTGTGTCAAATCCCTAGGTTTGAGACTCAAGTCCGTCTCCAAATCACTTGGCACAATCCATGACCCAACCTAGACTCCCAAGTAAAACCCACTTGAGATCTATTGGCCATGGGTCCCAAATTGACTCTTAAAGCTCCCCCTAGAGCTCTTAGCCTTAGCCACCTCCCTAGGTGACTCATCCACGATGGCTAGGCCACATCGGTGCACCTCTGGTGACACTTGGCCTACAAACCTAACCTTTTTAACCTTGGACACCTTGTCCTTGGTTATCTTCTTTTTATCATTAAATGGCTTTCCCTTGCCATTTATTGGCTTCTCCTTGCTATAGTCATATGCAACCCTAGCATAAGACTTTCCCTTAGCTTTGGAGAACTCTCCCTTGCCATGATCATTTGCCAGCCTAGCATATGATCTCTCCTTGGTCTTGGAGGGACTAGATCGGTATCCCAAACCCAATCTATCATTGTTGGGTCTTTGGCTACCCAACACCATATTTAATTCCTTAGATCCAACATTGAATCTCTTAAGGAATTATTCTAACTTATCAAGCTTTTCCCTTAAGGCTTGATTCTCCTTCTCTAGGTTCCTAACCCTAGAGTTAATTTGTCCACATTGGACATTCCTAGACCTATCCAATTTTCTAGGCATGTGTCTCCCCTTCTTGGGATTAATGTCTTGCGTCTCCTTAGGTCTACCATTTTTAGAGTTATCATGAATGGATTTCCTAGGGTTATAATCCACATTTACCCTACTTCTATCATGATATTTGAAACCAAAATTTTACATGGGCATATAATGATTAACATTATTTTTCCTAACATGCATTGAGGAATTTAAATTTGACTTCAAATTTAAATTAGGGTTTACCTTACCCTTTACCTTTGGAGCTCCCCCTTGACATGAGGCTCCATTCTTCCTCCACTTCTTCTCCTCCTTCTTCAAATGCGTTGATCCGGTGATAAGGACGGGGGATCCTCGTTGGCGTAAGGTCAATGGCACGTAGAGGCCAAAGGTTAAGAGATTCAACCTTGAGACTGACCGACTGGACGAAGTGGGCCGACCTTTCGGCGATGCAGGCAGACCGACCGCGAATCCCCTGAACCGAATGAAGACAACCCGACGCTGGGTCGGGTTTCCAATGCTCAAGGAAAAAAGGTTTTAAGGCCGAGCGGGATGTCCGTTCGGCTGGGGCACTAGGCAGCGGAGGCAGGAGCAATCTCATCCGAGCATACAGCCGGGAGTTATCCCAGTCGGAACGATACCTATAACCGGCGACAGAAGTAATATGCCTGCCGAGCGGCCTACCCGCTCGGTCCGGGAACAGACAGGGAATGCAAGAGGACAAAGGAGATAGAGGATAACATCATCCTCGAGACACATGCCGCCGACAAGCAGCAGAGTTGGCGGCCGAGCCGTACACAGGATCATACAGTGGAAGCTTCCACCGTCACATCCGGGATATGCTCGGACGATTGCGGAATGGAGCCAGAGGTACTTTTCTGACACAGGCTCGTTAAGGTATGTTTGGGGAAGCGTGCATGCATCGGGAAACGTGCTCGCGTTTCCCCGGGGTCCTATATAAGGACCCCCAGACGTCGACGAAGGTATGCACAACTCTTTACTGTAGCCACATTACGCTGCCTCTCTTATTGCCTGACTTGAGCGTCGGAGGGCCGTCGCCGGGAAACCCCTCCAGGTTCGGCTTCTTTTCAGGTTCGTCGGAGAGCTACACCACCAGTCGGAGACAGCGGAGCGTGCCACGTCCCTAGCGTCCGTCGACTCAGCGCTCGGACAGGATCAAATTGGCGCCGTCTGTGGGAACGTACCTGAATCCGAGCCAAGAAGATGGAAGAAGCTGGACGTCAACTTCTGGTAACGCTCTCTCTCGAAGAGCTCGAGGCACTCGTCCAAGCGCGAGCCGCAAAAATCATGGAGCAGCAACAGAAAGCTCAGCCTGAGCAGGCAGTGCAGCAAGAGACATCAGCTTCGGGGGGCCGAGCACCGCCCGAAGATAGGCAGGAGCAGCTCTCAATATGGGGGCAAAACAAGGGGCCGTCCGGCACTCAGATGGGGGCGCTGCCCGCCCCGATACCTTTTCATCGGGCTCTGTTCCAGACGCCCTCGGAGGTAGCATAAGCTAACCAAGACAAGGGATCTTCATCGGACGAAGCACCCATCCATGACGTCAGAAAAGGAAAGGCGCCCCGATCGGACGCGTCTCCTGAGCGGACCAACCGACAGTTCTTAGATGCCATTCTTCGCGATCCACTGCCGAGGCATTATGTGCCCCCTGCGATCAGGGAGTATAATGGGACAACCGACCCAGACGACCACCTGGGTAAGTTCGACAGTACCGCCACTCTGCATCAGTACACAGATGGTGTAAAATGCCAAGTGTTCCTCACCACGCTTTCGGGATCGGCGCATCGGTGGTTTCGAAGACTGCCGAACGACTCCATCACAAGTTTCAAGGAATTCTAAACGGCGTTCCTCCATCATTTTGCAAGCAGCAGGCGCCGCCAGAAGACAAGCGTCAGCCTGTTTGCCATCAAGCAAGGCGCGAGGGAACCGCTCCGAGCGTACATTCAGCGCTTCAACCAGGTGGCCATGGACATTCCAACGGTCACCTCGGAAACAATGGTGAACGCGTTCACCCAAGGGCTCGTGGACGGTGACTTCTTTCGCTCGCTCGTCTAGAAGCCGCCCCGGGACTACGACCACATGCTGCATAAAGCCAACGAATACATCAATGTGGAGGAAGTCCAGGCGGCGAGAAGAAAAGAAGCCCAGAGTGACCAACCAGCTCTCGCTGTGCGGAAGCAACCCATCGGTCACCAACCACCCAGAGGACCGAGAGCTGAAGCCGCCCGTCCTCATCAGCACACTCGGTCACACGCCGTCCAGCAAGTCGCGGCTGATCGGCCCAAGCCCAGGGGGAAGGTATGGACCCCGATGTTTTGTTCACTCCATCAGTCGACTACTCACAACACCCGTGACTGTCGGAGCCTCCCCCCCCATCGCTCATCCCGCGTCGAGGAGTTACCGTCGCCGATCGTCTTCACCAGACCGGCAACACCGACAACGGAGCCCCGTTCAAAGGATAGAAAGGAGATCCCCCGAGCGGCAGCATCGTCGGCAGCCCGGAGCTCACCATCGAGCATCACACGAACGACCTCGACCTTCCGCTCGGGAAGAGGAAAATAGGGGCAACACATCTCGGGGAGAGATCAACATCATCGCCGGACGCCCGACCGGCGGAGATTCCAATAGAGCCAGAAAGGCACACACATGGCAGCTGAGGATCCACGTGGTCGGCTGCAGCCAGGAAAGGGCGAGCGGACCCGAGATCAGCTTCGGGCCCAGGGACCTCGAAGGAGTTGAAGTCCCTCACGATGACGCCCTGATCATTCGAGCGGTAATAGCCAATTATACTATTCACCGCATTTTCATTGACACAGGCAGCTCGGTCAACATCATATTCAAGAAGGCCTTCGACCAACTGCAAATCGACCGAGCTGAACTACTGCCAATGACGACCCTCCTCTACGGATTCATGGGAAACGAAGTCTTGCCGGTCGGCCAAGTCCGGCTGGCTATATCGCTGGGAGAAGAGCCGCTCAGAAGGACGAGAACCACAAGCTTCATTGTGGTTGAGGCTCCTTCGGCGTATAACGTTATCTTGGGATGACCGGCACTCAACGAGTTATGGGCGGTCGTCTCTACCTTCTGCCAGAAGATTAAGTTCCCGGTGGAAGATCAAGTAGGGGAGGTGCGGGGAGATCAACTAGCGGCTCGGAGATGCTATGTGGAGATGGTTTGAGCCGAATCCAAGTCCTCTCGGAAGGTGCCGCGGGTCGAGCATTCGATCTGGAGGAGAAGCAGAAGGAGAAGCTGATCAAATGGCTGCAGCGAAACTACAACATCTTCTCTTGGTCGACCCATGAGCTGCCAGGGATCTCGCCAAGCGTGGCACAGCATGAACTTCACGTCCGGCCGGACGCTCGACCGGTGAAGCAAAGAAAAAGGGACTTCAGCACGGAGCAGAATGTAATCATCCGGACGGAGGTTGAGAAGCTTCTGGAGGCCGACCACATAAGGGAAGTACAATTCCCGAGTTGGCTTGCAAATGTGGTTCTGGTCTCCAAGCCGGGCAACAAGTGGAGAGTCTGCATTGACTTCCGGGACTTGAATAAGGCATGCCCGAAAGATTTCTACCCCCTGCCCCGGATCGATCAACTTGTGGACTCCACGGCTGGGTGTGAGCTGATATGCATGCTGGATGCATACCAAGGCTACCATCAAGTGCCGCTCGCTCGAGAAGACCAAGAGAAGGTCAGCTTCGTCACGGCGGATGGCACCTACTGCTATAATGTAATGCCGTTCGGGCTGAAGAACGCAGGAGCCAACTACTAGCGTCTGATGAACAAGGTCTTCAGGGAGCAGATCGGACGCAACTTGGAAGTGTACGTGGATGACATACTTGTCAAGTCCTTCCAGGCTGCCGATCTATACGCGGACATGGAGGAGACCTTCCAAACATTGAGAAGGTATGGCGTCAAACTTAACCCTCAGAAGTGTCTGTTCGGAGCAAGAGGCGAGCGCTTCCTGGGTTACATTGTGACCGAACGGGGCATAAAGGCGAACCCCAGCAAGATAAAGGCATTGCAGGACATGCCGCCTCCCAGAAATCTCCGAGAGGTACAGCGTCTCACCAGTCGGATAACGGCGCTGTCAAGATTTATCTCTAAGACCGCCGACCGGAGCTTGCCATTTTTCAAGATTCTTCGTAAAGCCACCAAGTTTCAATGGGACGAGGAGTGCGATCGGGCATTCGAGGAATTAAAGACTTATTTGAATTCCTTACCCGTGTTGGCAAAACTAGTCATAGGTGAGCCGCTTCGCATTTATTTATGTTCAACTGAGCATGCTGTGGGCTCAACATTAGTAAGGCCGAGCGGAGAGGAACAACCATTGTACTTTTTGAGCCATATCTTAAAGGATGCTGAGTCTTGCTACACCGGTCTCGAGAAGTTGGCTTTCGCCCTGGTCCTTGCCGCTCGGAGGTTGCGCCCTTACTTTTTGGCGCACACCATTATCGTGATGACGAATAGCCCGCTAGCAAGAGTACTCCTGAACCCTGAAGCATCCGGACGACTCATCAAGTGGACGACGGAGTTAAGCGAATTTGACATCCAATATCAACCCCGCTCGGCGATCAAAGCACAGTCCTTGGCAGATTTCGTGACCGAGGTAAAAAAGCCCGAGCCCGAAGCTACATGGAAAATATATGTGGACGGCTCATCCACTCGGCTCAGAAGCGGAATTGGGATCCTACTACTTTCGCCTTAGGGAGAGCGGATGCATTTGTCCGTTCGGCTGGTCTATCAGGCAACAAATAATGAGGTAGAGTACGAAGCCCTCATAGCCGGATTACAGGCCGCACGACATGTGTTGGATCGAGACCGCGCTAGAGGGGGGGGGGTGAATAGCGCTCGCGGCTAAATTGTACGTTTATTGGAATCGTGAAACTATCAGAGTTAAAAACACGCAGCGGAAAGTAAACAAACACACAGAAAGACAAGCTATTTACTTCGTTCGGAGCCTAAGACGACTCCTACTCGAAGGCCCGCGATCCTTGATCGCTTCCGGTGGGCAACAACTATAAGCTCGATAACAATTACAAATTACAATGAAAGTATTGAAATAACTTTTTACCGACAACTTAAGAAAGAGGAAAATTGGAGCTCCGAGTAGTCGGAATGTCGCAACAGCACTTCGGAATGACTTTGTTAGCAGCACGTTGAAGAAGGAAAGCCTGGAACTTGATGCTCTGAAGTGCTAGTCGAAACCCCCTTATAAAGGGTGTTTAAGGTGCCTTGAAGGCTGTTCAAGGCGTCTCCATGCTGCCGAGTCTTCTACGTGGATAAAATCTGATCTGGTCGAACTTCATCCCTTTAAGGCGCCTTATTCCCTGCTCAAGGTGCCTTCCAAGGCGCCTTATACCCTCATGAAGGCACATCCATTGAAGCTTCGCAGCCAGATCAGCTTTTGCACCTGAGGCGCCTCCAAGCTCCATGGAGGCGCCTCGGACACTGTTCATCCGAGGCAAATCTTCGTTATTTTGTACCTGTAAGACATGTTAGTCCCAAACAACATCCTGCAACACCAAGTTAGCACAAAATAACAGTATGAATAATAAAGAATGTTTATGATAGTCTCCGGGCTGTCTGGGTCTGACTTCGGATTTCCAACCGAAAACCCTAGGTCGACCCGACGCCTACTGTTCACCTACTCCACTCAGGAGATTTACCTGTTGCTAGTCGATCCTCCAGATCGACTGGACTTTTGCTCAGCACTCGATGCTTCCGGACTTTCTGCTGGACATCCGCTTCCCGGCTAGTCCAGTCTTTCACCTGGTTCGCGACACCAGGACTTTCCACCTAGGGTTACCACCCCCTAGGACTTTTGCCTGAAGTCATCGATCTGCCAAGACTTTCCGCATAGTGTTACCACCCCCTATGACCTAGGGTTACCACCCCCTAGGGTTTTTCCCTTTGCCTAACCGCAGCTAGGACTTTCCTGAAATCCTCAAGTAGACTTGTTAGAATACAAAACACCTTAACTTTGAATCCTTTGCCATTATCAAAACACGAGTTCGATCGTCGGATACTTCCCGCACCAACAATCTCCCCCTTTTTGATTATGACAACTCAAATTCAAAGTTAAGTAAACAAACGAATAGATAAACATTTCTAACACAGGCAAATTTGCTAAGAATAGATGAACACATTTACCAAAGCAAATTTGCTAAAGTAAACTCTATGCTCCCCCTTAACTGTTGCTCCCCCCTTTTATATTAAGTTAAATTTGAATTTTACATTTACATTTTTGCTACTCTCCCCCTTTGCCATATATCAAAAATAAGCAACAATAGGTATTTGAATAACTAAATTTTGAGATCACTTATCAGTATTTCTTATTTTTAGCTAAGTGAAATGATGATGTTGGCTCTTTAGAAACTTAGTTAACATTATAAAATTGTTAGGAAGTGTATCTTTTTGATAGATTTTAAAAGTTAGTAATAATATCATTCTTACTTAGGAGAAGAATTGTTTTTTAAACTTTGAAGGTACTGAGTTAAGTTTTGAAAAACTGTACAGGAATTTACAAAGTTCAAAGTTAGCTAAGTTCAACAGGGTTTGAAAGTTAAGATTGGAACTTAGCTTAGCTCTTTATAAGTATTGAATTCGAAAACTTAGGTTAACAGTAAACTTAAGTTTGAACAATATTTAAATTTGGTTTAGGTTATTCATTCAAATTCAGTTGGTCCTTAAGTCCAAGCATGAGTCATGTTTAATAGATTAACTTACTAGGTATCAGAGCCCTAAAGATCAAACATGCTTAACTAGAAAATTGAGTATAATTTACCAACTGTCTAACCTTTAGCTACTTGCTGATTGCTTATAGAGCAATAGCTTTCACATGGTTAGTCAAGTTAAGTTACTTTGGTCCAGATAGACTTGACTAGAGCTGGAAGACTTAACTTGATTAATGTATATTGCGTATTTAATGCCCAGACTCATATCGATGCACAGATATAAGCATTCTTGAGTCCAGGCTATACCCTATGCATCTCACGCTATTCTATGTTTTTCAATCACAATCAAGGTATGCCTAGGTGTTTGTGAGATGCTTTGGCTTAATTCTAGGGGAACATGATTTCTAGGGAGAAAGCCTAGACTAAATTCATTTTTTGAACAATCTAAAAAAAATTGGAATTTTGAAAACTGTTTTTCCTAGAATTTGAAAGACAATAATAAGAACAAGATAAGACACCTACTCTACCCAACACATTCCTATTTGCCTTCTAAGTGCACTGAACTCAAGTTCAGGTAAGGGTTTTGTAAAGATGTCAGCTAGGTTTGATTTGGACTCAACATGGTTGAGTGCAATTTCACCTTTAGCTACGTGATCCCTTACAAAGTGGTATTTTACCTCTATGTGTTTAGTCCTAGAATGGTGAATAGGATTTTTGGTCAGATTAATTGAGCTGATATTATCAATAAAGATTTTTGTATTTTTATATTCTAGTTGATAGTCTTTTAATGTATGCATCATCCATAACAACTGAGATGCACATTCTCCTAGGGCTATGTATTCAGCTTCTGTAGTGGATAGAGCAACACAATGTTGCTTTCTGCTTGACCAACTTACTAGGTACTGACCTAGAATCTGGCAGCTACCACTTGCACTTTTCCTATCTAACTTGCACCCTGCATAGTCTGAATCAGAATAGCCATAAAGGTCAAAGGTGCAAGTTCTTGGGTACCAAAGTCCTACATTTAGAGTTCCTTTAATATACCTAAGTATTCTTTTAACATATGTTAGGTGTGACTCTTTTGCACAAGATTGGTATCTTGCGCACATACCTACTGCAAACAATATGTCGGGTCGGCTTGCAGTTAGGTAAAGTAAACTACCTATGGCACTCCTATAGTATTTTGGGTCTACTGGTTTTCCTTCAGGGTCAGAGTCAATGTTTATATTGGTTACCATTGGAGTATTTATAATTTTTGAATTTTTCATGCAGAATTTTTTAATTAACTCCTTAGCATATTTAGTTTGATAAATGCAGATTCCATCTTTGGTTTGTTTTATTTGTAAGCCTAAGAAAAAGTTGAGTTCCCCAACCATACTCATTTCAAATTCACTCTCCATTAATTTAACAAATTCTTTTAAAAATTTTGAGTTAGTTGAGCCAAAAATTATGTCGTCAACATAGATTTGGGCTATAAAGATGTCTTTTTCTATAGTTTTCACGAACAAGGTCAGATCGATTTGTCCTTGGTTGAAATCTTTGGATATTAAGTAATTAGATAATCTTTCATACCATGCTCTAGGGGCTTGTTTTAGTCCATATAACGTCTTTTTTAATTTAAATACATGGTTTGGGTAGTCTATGTCTTCAAACCCTGGAGGTTGGCTTACGTAGACCTTTTCCTTGATAAATCCATTTAAAAAGGCTGACTTAACGTCCATTTGGTACAATTTGAACCCTTTATTTGCTGCATAGGCTAATAACATCCTAATGGACTCGAGTCTAGCTACCGGAGCATAGGTTTCATCATAGTCTAAGCCTTCGACTTGACTAAACCCTTTGGCTACTAGCCTAGCTTTGTTTCTTATTATATCACCGTGATCATCCAACTTGTTCCTAAAAACCCATTTGGTGTCTATTATTGATTTATCTATGGGTTTAGGTACAAGATCCCAGACTTGGTTTCTCTCAAATTGTGCTAATTCTTCCTGCATTGCAATGATCCAGTCTGGGTCAGGTAGGGCTTCTTCTATAGTCTTAGGTTCAATTTTAGAAACAAGGGCAATCTGACTAAGGTTTCTATAGGATGATCTAGTTCTGACTCCAAGATTTGGGTCACCCAAAATTTGGTCAGGTGGGTGAGAGGTACTTACCCTAGTTGGTCTTATCTGTGGGTCAGAAATTGGTTCTTCTGACTCATTAAGATTAGGTTGCATTTCATCATCTTCTATAGCTCTTGGATTAATGTCAATATTTTCGTTTATATTAGGTAAGCTGTTTTCTTCATCAAATATTACATTAGTTGTTTCTTCAACTTTCAAGGTCTTTTGATTATATACTCTAAATGCCCTACTAGTAGAGGAGTATCCTAAGAATATTCCTTGGTTAGTATTGGGTGTAAATTTTCCTAAGTAATCTTTAGTATTTAAAATGTGAACTTTACACCCAAATACTTTTAGATAGTTTAGATTGAGAATTTTATGATAGTATAGTTCATATGGTGTTTTATTGTGAGATTTGTTAATTAAAATTCTGTTTTGAATATAATTTGTCGTATTTATTGCTTCAGCCCAAAATTGATGATTTAAATGATATTCATTTAACATAGTTCTAGCGGCTTCTTGTAATGTTCTATTTTTACGTTCCACTAGACCATTTTGTTGGGGGGTTCTAGGACATGAAAATTCATGTTGGTATCCATTTATCTTACAAAATTGGGTAAACCTATGATTTTCAAATTCCCCCCCGTGATCACTTCTTATTCTTTTAATTTTAGTATCTTTTTCATTTTCCGTTAATTTGCAAAAATTACTAAATATTTCATAGGTTTCATCTTTTGTTTTTAGGAATTTTACTCATGTGTATCTAGAGTAGTTATCAATTATCACTAGGCAATATTGGTTCTTGCTTAATGATTTGGCTCCATGTGAATCAAATAGGTTAAGATGAAGGAGCTCAAGTAAGGGGTTAGTTCTTTCTAGGTTGGTTGATTTGTGGGTTGACTTGGTTTGTTTTCCTTTTTGACACGCATCACAGGTTGAGTTTTCAATAAATTTTAATTTTGGCAAACTTCTAACTAAACCATTTTGACTCATTTTTGAAATGAGTCTTGTGTGAGTGTGACCCAGTCTTCTGTGCCATAGTTGGGTTTCCTCTTGTTGTGTCAGGAGACACTTTATTGAGGATATTGATAAGTCAATTGTGTAGATGTTATTTTTCCTTAGTCCCTTAAGTCTAATCTCAGGGTTTTCGATGTTTTTAACTAGACATCCAGATTTATCAAAATTAACTAGATATCCGCTGTCACATAATTGACTTATACTTAGTAAATTAAAGTTAAAATTTTCAACCAATAAAACATTTCGAATAATGAAATCGGAACTAAGTTCAATATTACCTTTTCCGATTACTTTAAGTTTACCGTCGTTGCCGAATGCAACTGATCCTAACTTCTTGTACTTGAGTTTAGTAAACTTCAACTTATCTCCAGTCATATGTCTGGAGCATCCACTATCCAACATCCATTGATCCAATTCCTACACATGAAGTAGTTTGAATTGGTTTTTAATGGATTTAAAGATAGCTTAATTGAAGTAGACTCCTTAGATTTTCTATCTCCATTTAGCAAACACTTAATCCTATGGTTATTTTCAATTGACCTTTTTTGAAATACGTTTAAATAATTTTGAAATTAGAATAATTTTGAAATTTAAGTTTTTAAAACAATTTGGAAATTTAAGTTTTTTTTAAAACAATTTTGAAATTTAAGTTTTTTTAAAACAATTTTGAAATTTAAGTTTTTTTTAAACAATTTTGAAATTTAAGTTTTTTTTTAAAACAATTTTGAAATTTAAGTTTTTTAAAACAATTTTGAAGTTTAAGTTTTTTTTTTTAAACAATTTTGAAATTTAAATTTTTTTTAAAACAATTTTGAAATTTAAGTTTTTAAAACAATTCAATTTAATTGTTAATTAACTTGATTTAACTTCAAGTCAATTTTCATAATTTAATTTCTTAATCATCTCACCCGATCTAAGTTTTCAATCAGGGAATCCTATAATTGCTGTGAGATGATTTATTGTTGAGTTTAAGGGTCTGGTTTAACTTTGTGTTAGATTCAGGTTTAGCTTTGAGTTCAACAAGTAAGCATTCTTTGGATAAACTTCTGAGCTATAGTGAGTCACAAGGAGCTCATTAAAGTAACCATGCCTTCGAGGTTTCCCAAATAGTCCTACCCATTGAACTTAATACTAATCCTTGGTCTAACTAGTTATGATCCATTTAAGGGTAGCTTCGGTCAGTTCCACTTGACCAAATGCACCAGGTCGAAGCCATATTTTCCTAGACATGCGATGCCCAAGCTTCCCTAACGTACTATCATCCAAAAACTTCACCAGTACTGTGGTTCAAGTTAAACTTATCCCGTTTTAATCTAACGTTAATTACCCTGCCGGGTAATCTATTCTTGTTTTACCCATTTCGGGTAAATTAGGTTCAGTTACCCTGTCGGGTAGTTCAGTTGGAGGTGCCAGCTAGTTTGGATCCTTCATCTATTTTTGAATTTTGAATTTATAATTTAATTTCAAATTTTTAATTTGATTTTGAATTTTGAATTTAGAATTTATAATCAAATTTTTAATTTGATTTTGAATTTTGAATTTAGAATTTAATTTAGAATTTTTTAATTTGATTTTGAATTTAGAATTTAGAATTTAGAATTTAATTTAGAATTTTTAATTTGATTTTGAATTTAGAATTTAGAATTTAATTTAGAATTTTTTAATTTGATTTTGAATTTTGAATTTAGAATTTAGAATTTAATTTAGAATTTTTAATTTGATTTTGAATTTTGAATTTATAATTTAATTTCAAATTTTTAATTTGATTTTGAATTTTGAATTTAGAATTTATAATTTAATTTCGAATTTTTAATTTGATTTTGAATTTTGAATTAATTTATAATTTAATTTCGAATTTTTTATTTGATTTTGAATTTAGAATTTAGAATTTAGAATTTAGAATTTAATTTCAAATTTTTAATTTATTTTGAATTTTGAATTTAGAATTTAATTTTGAATTTTTAATTTGATTTTGAATTTTGAATTTAGAATTTATAATTTAATTTCAAATTTTTAATTTGATTTTAAATTTTGAATTAATTTAGAATTTAATTTCAAATTTTTAATTTGATTTTGAATTTTGAATTTTGAATTTAGAATTTAGAATTTAATTTTGAATTTTGACTTTATAATTTAATTTCGAATTTTTAATTTGATTTTGAATTTTTAAATTTTTAAGATCGTTTTCCTTTTAGCTCCCCCTGGATCATAGCCTCGATATGGTCTATCGAGGTAGAGTTTTGATCCTTCAGAACCCAGTATTGGCCAAGTCCAACTTGATTGATCAATTTGGACTTGGGGACCCATGCTTGGATTGATTTACTACTTTGTTTGTTTATTAAGGATAAATAAGATTTAAATTTACTTTTATATCCAAGCCCAGTTCTGTTGTAGACGGCTCTTTGTGCCCCAAGAATTAGGTCTAAATTCTTGGAGCCCAGAGAAAACCATTCTAAGGTATTTTGTAAATCTTTTACCTGATTTTTCAAACTAGAATTTTCTTCCTTAAGTTTTTGAACTTGAGTTGAATTTTCAGTCTGAACTTGATCAGGTAAGGAAATAGTGGTAGTCACTTCTTTAAGGACAACTACTTCCTTTAGAAGTGATTTAATCCTAATGTTTGACTTAGCTAACTTGCGTAATAAGTAATTAACTAAATTATTGAGTCTCGGAATAATTACAGTGGAGTCTGGCCCTTCTGAAACGGATGCGGATCCGTGGCTTTGCTCGGACTCGGCCTCTGACTCGCTCTCGCTCTCGACGATCTGGTCCCGGGCCATCAGTGCGAGTAGACTCGTCTGATCGAGTTCGTTGTCGTCGTCCTCCGAGGAAGATTCGCCCCACGTTGCCTTCATGGCCTTCTTTCTTCTTTGCTTCTTGGCTTCCTTTTGGTTGGGGCAATTGGCTTTGATATGCCCCTTCTGGTTGCACCCGTAGCAAGTGACTTCGAACTTTACCTTTGAGTTCGGTTGGGCCTCCTTGGATTGAACTGCCTTCTTCAGATCTTTCTTGTTGAAGCCCTTCTTCTTCTTGTAGAGCTTCTTCATGAGATTCACTAGTTCGCTGGTCAGTTCATCTTCTGAATCTTCTGAGTCGGGTTCATCTTCTGATTCCGATTCAATTTTTCGCCGTACTCTTGATTCTCGTGTTCGACTCATACCTGCAACCAAAGCAATACCCTTCTCGGATGGCTGTGCATTAGTTTGTTCATGCAGTTCAAATTCACTAAATAATTCATCTAATTTTAAGGAAGACAAATCCTTAGAGACTTTGTAGGCATCTACCATCGATGCCCACAATGTACTCCTAGGAAATGAGTTAAGAGCATACCTTATAATGTCTCTGTTTTCTACCTTCTGCCCGATTCCATGAAGGGAATTCAGAATATCTTGAATTCGAGCGTGTAACGAACTTGCCGTCTCGCCTTCCTGCATTTTTAAATTGTATAGTTTATTAAGTAACAAATCACACTTACTTACCTTGGTTTCCGAGGTGCCCTCGTGAAGTTCGATCAGTTTTTCCCACAGCTCCTTTGCGGAAGAGAACGGACCGACTCTATTGAGCTCTTCCTTGGTAAGACCGCACTGGATGGTGCAGGTAGCTTTGGCGTCGGCTTCCACCTTTTTGATAAAGGCTGGCTCCCAGTTCTCACAGGATGTAGGTTTACCGTCTGTATCAGTTGGTAGTTGCAGTCCTGTCTTGACTATCATCCAGGTGTCGAATTGGATCTTCAGATATATCTCCATTCGCCCCTTCCAATATCCCAAGTCTTCTCCGGAAAATAGTGGGGGACGAACAGTGCTATATCCTTCTTGTTGGGCCATTTTAGATCTAAGAAAAACACAAACAAGAAGATCTATTCCAAGACTGAGTCTTGGATTAGTAGTGCGGGAAGAAGAAGAAAAAAATAACGAGCCCAAGTGGTATTGACCAACTTTGAGCAACACCGATTTGAAAAGAATTAGAATTTTAGCTAATTAGCTAATTTCTAATTGACACCGAAACAAAATACCACGAAAAAAAACTGTTTTGAATGGTGGTTGCACCAATTCAAAACAACCCCGCTTTGATACCAATTGTTGGAACGAGACCGCGCTAGAGGGGGGGGGGGTGAATAGCGCTCGCGACTAAATTGTACGTTTATCGGAATCGTGAAACTATCGGAGTTAAAAACACGCAGCGGAAAGTAAACAAACACACAGAAAGACAAGCTATTTACTTCGTTCGGAGCCTAAGACGACTCCTACTCGAAGGTCCGCGATCCTTGATCACTTCCGGTGGGCAATAACTATAAGCTCGATAACAATTACAAATTACAATGAAAGTATTGAAATAACTTTTTACCGATAACTTAAGAAAGAGGAAAATTGGAGCTCCGAGTCGTCGGAATGTCGCAACAGCACTTCGGAATGACTTTGTTAGCAGCACGTTGAAGAAGGGAAGCCTGGAACTTGATGCTTTGAAGTGCTGGTCGAAACCCCCTTATAAAGGGTGTTCAAGGCGCCTTGAAGGCTGTTCAAGGCGCCTCCATGCTGCCGAGTCTTCTGCGTGGATAAAATCTGATCTGGTCGAACTTCATCCCTTTAAGGCGCCTTATCCCCTGCTCAAGGCACCTTCCAAGGCGCCTTATACCCTCATGAAGGCGCCTCCATTGAAGCTTCGCAGCCAGATCAGCTTTTGCACCCGAGGCGCCTCCAAGCTCCATGGAGGCGCCTCAGACACTGTTCATCCGAGGCAAATCTTCGTTATTTTGTACCTGCAAGACATGTCAGTCCCAAACAACATCCTGCAACACCAAGTTAGCACAAAATAATAGTATGGATAATAAAGAATGTTTATGACAGTCTCCGGACTGTCCGGGTCTGACTTCGGATTTCCAACCGGAAACCCTAGGTCACGGGGAACACGTCTTCACCTACTCCACTCAGGAGATTTACCTGTTGCCAGTCGATCCTCCAGATCGACTGGACTTTTGCTCAGCACTCGACGCTTCTGGACTTTCTGCTGGACATCCGCTTCCCGGCTAGTCCAGTCTTTCACCTGGTTCGCGACACCAAGACTTTCCACCTAGGGTTACCACCCTCTAGGACTTTTGCCTGAAGTTATCGACCTGCCAAGACTTTCCGCATAGGGTTACCACCCCCTATGACCTAGGGTTACCACCCCCTAGGGTTTTTCCCTTTGCCTAACCGCAGCTAGGACTTTCCTGAAATCCTCAAGTAGACTTGTTAGAATACAAAACACCTTAACTTTGAATCCTTTGCCATTATCAAAACACGAGTTCGATCGTCGGATGTTTCCCGCACCAACAGCATGTTGGAGCCAACCGGGTGGTGATTCACTCAGATTCCCAACTAGCCGCTCAACAACTCATGGGTGCCTTCGAGATAAACAATGCAAGACTCAAGTTGTATGCGGACGCCTTTGAAAAACTCAAGAATAGCTTCACCGAGGTGGTGGTCCAGAAAATACCCCGAGCGGAGAACCAGGCGACAGATGAATTAGCCAAGCTCGCAAGCTCGATATCGCCGGTCGTCATCCAGCAAGCAATCGAGCAAGTATCCTTGGTAGCGCACATAGACCGAATGGAAGGCCTCACATTCCCGAGCGATTGGAGAACAACCATCATGGAGTTTCTGTGTTCAGGGGCCACACCGTCCGATCGGGACGAAGCTCAGCTACTAAGGAGGAGAGCCGGCCGGTTCACGCTCATCGGAGATCAACTTTACAAAAAAGCTTTCTCCCGACCTCTGCTGAAGTGTGTCAGCTCGGAAGACGCCGAGTACATTCTCCAGGAGGTACACCGAGGATCTTGCGGAGGTCATCCGGGCGGCCGGTCTTTGGCTAGGAAGATCCTGCTGGCTGGATACTTCTGGCCAACGCTACACGAGGACGCCGCTCGAACCGTCGCAACGTGTCTTTCCTGTCAAAAGTACCACTGTTGTTCTCATAGGCCGACCGAAGAGATGAAAGTGTCCATAGTGTCCTGCTCGTTCGACCAGTGGGGCATGGACATTGTAGGACCCTTCCCCATGGCAACCGGACAACGGAAGTTTCTATTGGTGGCAGTAGATTACTTCTCCAAGTGGGTGGAGGCTGAGCCATTGGCTAAGATAACTGAGCACATGGTTAAGAAATTCATCTGGGAAAACATCATCTGTCAGTTCGGCATTCCGCGTCGGCTCATGTCGGACAACGGACGATAGTTCATCGAAAATCAGCTCGAGAAAAGGTGTAAGGGATATGGCATTGAGCAGCACTTCACGTCTGTGGCGTATCCCCAAAGCAATGGTCAAGCTGAAGTAGCCAACCGGGAGATACTCCGAATTCTTTGGGCTCGGCTTGACCACATGGGAGGAAGCTGGGTGGACGAGCTGCCGGGGTCCTATAGGCAATCCGCACGACCCCTAAGGAGGGAACAGGAGTGACACCGTTCCACCTAGTGTATGGGGGCAAGGCGGTTGTCCCAGTCGAAGTCGGCGTGGAGTCCGTCCGGATAAAGAACTACGACGAAGATAATTCCGAGCGGAGGCAGCTAGAATTGGACTTGATCGAAGAGGAGCGAGCCAAAGCGTCCGTTCGGCTGATGGCCTACAGGCAAAGAATGAAGCAGAACTACAACCGCCGTGTGATTCCTCGAGCATTCCAGGTGGGCGACTTGGTCTGGAAGAAAGTGAAGTCGGTCGGTGACGTGGGCAAGCTGGAGGCTCCTTGGCCGGGACCCTTTAAGGTCGTCGAGAAGCTCCGATCTGGAGCCTACTACTTGGAGGATGAGGATGGACGGCGGCTGGATAGACCATGGAGCGCAAACCATCTCCAGCCCTATCGGGTCGGATGAAAGGTGCGCCGATGTAATATATTTTCATGATTATTCTGTTCGGATGTATCTTGTGGCTGCAGGAATGAAAGTTATAAGAACAAAGCAAATGCATGAACATGGTGCGCCCAGCGGATAGTTGTATAAAGGCATGGTGGAGACCCCGTGCCGTTCGGCCAGCTGTATATTATCCGAACCAAATGCTCGGGGGCGGAGCCCGTATCGTTTAGCCGGGCGTATATTATCCGAGTCAAATGCTCGAGGGCGGAGCCCGTGCCGTTTAGCCGGGAAAATGTTATCCGAGCCATATGCCCGATGGTGAAGACCCCATGTCGTTCGGCCGGGAATATATTATCCGAGCCATAGGCTCGATGGCGAAGACCCCGTGCCGTTCGGCTGGGCGTATATTATCCGAGCTATAAGCTCATTATTGAAGACCGTCGAGCGGCGACGTTAAACTCTAGAGTCGAACCGGCGACTATAAACCCCCCGGCGTGAAGACCGTCGAGCGGCGATGTTAAACTCTAGAGTCGGACCGGCGACTATAAACCCCCCGGCTTGAAGACCGTCGAGCGGTGACGTTAAACTCTAGAGTCGAACCGGCGACTATAAACCCCCCGGCGTGAAGACCGTCGAGCGACGACGTTAAACTCTAGAATCGAACCGGCGACTATAAACCCCCCGCGTGAAGACCGTCGAGCAGCGACGTTAAACTCTAGAGTCGGACCGATGACTATAAACCCTCCAGCTTGAAGACCGTCGAGCGGCGACGTTAAACTCTAGAGTCGGACCGGCGACTATAAACCCCCCGACGTGAAGATCGTCGAGCGGCGACGTTAAACTCTAGAGTCGGACCGGAGACTATAAATCCCCCGGCTTGAAGACCGTCGAGCGGCGACGTTAAACTCTAGAGTCGGACCGGCGACTATAAACCCCCCGGCTTGAAGACCGTCGAACGACGACGTTAAACTCTAGAGTCGGACCGGCGACTATAAACCCCCTAGCTGGAAGACCGTCGAGCGGCGACGTTAAACTCTAGAGTCAACCCGGCGACTATAAACCCCCCGGCTTGAAGACCGTCGAGCGGCGATGTTAAATCTTAGAGTCGACCCAGTGACTATAAACCCCCCGGCTTGAAGACCGTCGAGCTCCGACGTTAAACCCTAGAGTCGAACCGGCGACTATAAACTCCTCGGCTTGAAGACCGTCGAGCTCCGACGTTAAACCCTAGAGTTGGAGCGGCGACTATAAACCCCCCGGTTTGAAGACCGTCGGGCGGCGACGTTAAACTCTAGAGTCGGACCGGCGACTATAAACCCCCCGGTCGGAAGACTGTCGAGCGGCGACGTTAAACTCTAGAGTCGGACTGGTGACTATAAACCCCCAAGATGAGGCAGCGTTGCGTCGAAACACTTCAGCGGGACATTAGCAAAGAATGCATGAAAAAGGGAGAGTCATTTGACCTATCGGCACAGTAAAGGAAAACGCTAGGCGAAATGCTCATAAAAAGCCCAAGTGAAAGTCGTCTGACTGATCGGCGCAGTAAAGGAAAACTCTAAGCGAAAAGCTTATAGAAATCCCTAGTGGAAGGTTGTCTGACCGATCGGCGCAGTAAGTACACACACCAGCGACAAACTCATAGAAGTCCCAGGCATAATAGAGGGTCGAACGACCGGTCAGCAAAGTAAAAAAAACACTACAAACGGAAGATTAACACAGCAAGAACGGACATTCATTTAAAGATAGCAATTGAAAGTTACAGATGCTCCATGAAAATAAAAGACACGCCGATCGGAAGATTTCCCGAAAATACTTCACTCAAGGAAGTCAAAGATATGCTTTGGGATGGTAGAAAGAAGCGTCGCGTGCTCTGTCGCAGGGATGACCACGGACTCGGAGAGCTGACCCTTGGTCTTCAGATAATCCGCCGTGGCTATGATGGCCAACTCAAAGGTGATGACCAGCCGGTTGCACGCCTTCTCTACAAACTCCGCCGAGCGGATGTAGTTTTGCCTCAAGGCAGCGACGCGGCCCGGCTCCGCTTCTTGGTACTCTTTGAAGGCAGCTCGGGAAGCTTCAAGAGCTTCCTGCAGATCCTTCAAATCACCCTTGAGCTTAGTCACCTCCTTCGAGCGGCCTTTCTGCTCGCCTTCCAGCAGCTCGGCTAGTTCATTCACGCGCTGCTCCAGAGCGCGGGCTTCCACGTTCTTCATTTCCAGATCGGCGATGGCGGTGTTCTTCCGAGTGGTGGCCAGCTCAATCTTGCGGTCATAGGATTTGACCTTCTTGTCTAGCTGGTCCAACATGTAGGCATGATCGGCAGTCTTCTTCCTCTCGGCCTCTAACATATCCTTAGTTTTGTCGAGCTCCTTCTGCAACTCGGCATAAGAAGGGCCTCGAGAAGATGACGGACCGCCCTGACTCTTCAGCATCTTCAACTCGTCCTCCACCATCGCCAAGCGGTTGGAGACAGCGATCTCTTCTACCCATCGCTGATGTACAATAAAAGGTTAAGGAGGCCGATCGGGAAAGCTACATTAAAAAGAAGTAAACCTTACCCCGGTGGCCTGCTGTATGTGGCTATCAGCCAGCTTGTCGAGTGGTATCATGGCCACACGGGCCCGAGCGTCCGCCCACATTTCAGCGAGGGGCCCCTTCATAGTGATCATATGCTCGGGGGTCGTAGGACGATCGGACTCAGCCATAAAAGCCTCAGTAGGGAGATGCAGAATCGCCCTAACTGTGTGTCGCTGGCCCAGAGTCATCTGAGCGGACGCCAAAGGATCGGAGGCTGGGTTGGAGAAGGTGGATAAAATGGCCGAGCGGAGGGCTCGGCGTGGTGCAGGAGGAAGGGAGGCAACCGGAGCCGCTTCGATGGGAGCCGCAGGCATCTCCAACTGCGAGGGAGTCCGGTCGAAAGATAGAGCCTCGACAGATGGTGCTTGGCCGCGTGGGGAGGCGGTGCCCGTCCGCTCGGATGCTTGTACGACGGAAGTTGCCGAACAGAGGGGCTTCTCAACTCTCCGTCTTTTCCTATTGAGTGGAAGCTCGTCCTCCGGATCGGAACTTTCCTCCCGAACGACCGGTTCTTTGCCAGAAGTTGCTTCGGCGGCAGCATCCATGGGCGAAGCCTGAGCGGCCGACTCGCCTGCCTGCGTTTCGCTCTCATCCTCATGAGAGTCGATCGGAGCAATGCCCAGTTGCTCCATTTCCCTGGCCGCTGCCGCTTCGAGCGCGACCGCTTTCTTCTTCAAAATGCCGAACAACACCGACTCCATTACGATATTCGCTGCAAAGAAAAGAGAAGGAAATCAGTTAGAACTCAAGGTAAATATACAAGTGAAGTTCTTACCGAAGCTGCTCGGGAGGGGGGTCCGGCTCGGACTTAGACCAAATATGTACATCACTCCTTCAGGTAGGAGCTTGTTGATGTCGAGCTTCAGACCGGCCAGCAGATTCGCTGCTTGAAGATAGTTCGGTCGGGTCTTATATTTCTTCAGCTCGGGAGAGATGGGCGGTCCGACCTGCCATTTCGCACGGAAGGGGAGCCGCCCGGGAACACGAAGGTAGAAAATATTCTCCTTCCAATGTTTATTGGAAGAAGACAACTTATCAAAAAAGACTAAGACGGACCAAGCTTGAAACAGATAAGTACCTGGCTCGGATTGTTTGGGGTAATAAAAATAATAGAAGATCTCCGGGCAGAGGGGAATGTTGCGGATCTTAAATAAGATCACAACCCCGCACAGGAGGCAAAAGGTGTTGGGAACTAGTTGGGCGAGCGGAATGCCAAAAAACTTACAGACTTCGATGATGAAGGGGTGAAGGGGAAACCACAGACCGGTTACGAATTGGTCACGGAAGAGACAAAAGGCGCCGCTCGGCGGTTTGTGTGGCCGAGCGGAGGGTGAAGGTAATATTAGCTCGAAGTCGAAGTCGGAAGGGATATCATAGGCGTTAAATAGGCTCTCGGCATCGTGCCGATCGAACCGCGACTCCATGGTGGTGTACCATGGGCTGAGAGCCGGGTCCGCAACTTGAGAAGAGCTTGCCATCGCCAGAGCAATGGCGGGAGCAGAAATCGAAGGCGAAAGCTAATGCGTAAGCGAAGAAAGGAGCAAAACAGGAACCAAAGGACGAGACATGGCCGAGAACGTGGAGAAAACACAAGGATGAAAGAAAGAGAGGAGGAAGAACCTTACGAAGGAGTTGAGGATCGAAGGAAGAAGGCGGAGAATCGTCGGAGAAGGGAGAATCGGAGTCGCCGGAACACTGAATCACCGAGGAAGGCTGCGAGACACGCGAAGGCAGGGGTGCGGCGGAGGAAGAAGGCGGAGGCTTTATAAGGTCGAGCCCGATCGACCTCGATCGTCCGATGCAGGTCACAGGAATTGAGGCCCCCATCGGGCCGTTCATTTCAAACCGCCGATGTCCCATCGGACACATCGCCGAGCCGTACGCTAACGTCAGCAGAGGCGCCACGTGGCACCATGACATAGGGGCGCATTTAATGAGCGCTATTACGGCGCATAGCGCGCGTGCTTGGTCTTAATGGAGAAGATTTGCACGAAGCCCGAGGAGATCCGAAGGGCGTCAGCGAGGACCGACGACACCGCGGCAAAGCCAGTGCTCGGAAGAGGCCGAGTGGTCATTCGGAGGAACATTCCCGAGTGGCAGGGTGGTATAACTCAGGCCGACCGGCCGTCCAATCAGTCGGACTTAGCACCTCCTTCGACTAGACTTGAAGGGGAGGCATGTGATCCGGTGATAAGTACGGGGGATCCTCGTTGGCGTAAGGTCAATGGCACGTGGAGGCCAAAGGTCAAGAGATTCAACTTTGAGACTGGCCGACCGGACGAAGCGGGCTGACCTTTCGGCGATGCAGGCAGATCGACCGCGAATCCCCTGAATCGAATGAAGACAACCCGACGCTGGGTCGGGTTTCCGATGCTCAAGGAAAAAAGGTTATAAGGCCGAGCGGGATGTCCGTTCGGCCGGGGCACCAGGCAGCGGAGGCAGGAGCAATCTCATCCGAGCATACGGCCGGGAGTTATCCCAGTCGGAATGATACCTATAACCGGCGACAGAAGTAATACACCTGCCGAGCGGCCTACCCGCTCGGCCCGAGAACAGACAGGGAACGCAAGAGGACAAAGGAGACAGAGGATAACATCATCCTCGAGACACATGCCGCCGACAAGCAGCAGAGTTGGCGGCCGAGCCGTACACAGGATCATACGGTGGAAGCTTCCACCGTCACATCTGGGATATGCTCGGACGATTGCGGAATGGAGCCAGAAGTACTTTTCTGACACAGACTCGTTAAGGTATGTTTGGGGAAGCGTGCATGCATCGAGAAGCGTGCTTGCGTTTCCCCAGGGTCCTATATAAGGACCCCCAGACGTCGATGAAGGTATGCACAACTCTTTACTGTAGCCACATTACGGTGCCTCTCTCGTTGCCTGACTTGAGCGTCGGAGGGTCGTCGCCGGGAAACCCCTCCCGGCTCGGCTTCTTTGCAGGTTCGTCGGAGAGCTACACCACTAGTCGGAGACAACGGAGCGTGCCACGTCCCCAGCGTCCGTCAACTCAGCGCTCGGACAGGATCATGCGCCAACTTCTTGATTTCTTTCTTCTTTGGGCATTTGGTGTGGTAATGACCCCGCTCACCACACATGAAGCACACTATGTGTCATTTCTTCTTATTGGCACCATTATTCCTACAACCCACATTAGTGTTCAAATTAATTTGAATGGGTTTAGGAGTTACCTCTTTCTTACTCATTGGACACCTACTCTTGTAGTGTCCCTTCTCATTGCATCCGAAGTACACAATGTGGTCCTTTGACTTTGCTTCTATGGAGGTGCTTGCTAGATTGACCACTTCCAAGATATCTTCTTCTTCTTCACTTGCCTTGGAATTTTCTTCAATTCTTGAGGATGTAGATGATGCTTCATCTTCCTTCTCCTCCTCGGATGTTGAGCATGGCTCAACTTCCGTTTGCTCCTCCTCAACTTTAGCAATTAAATCCATCTCTTTGGGTTCTTCTTCTTCTTGTGTAGGTTTAGGTTCTTCCCGTAGAACCATCTTCACCTTGCTCCACAAATCGTGAGCGTTCTCATATTTTCCTACACGACTCTGTTACGCTCCGCAAGTATACGGAAATGTCGCAAGTAATATAAAAGATTATCGTATCCACAGGGACTAGAATAAGCACTAGAAATGTCTCAATGCGAATTAGCTAAACAACTATCCAATTGTTTCAAATGCAAAGTGAAGGTAAACAAATCTAATATTAAAGATCAACAAACAAGAGTTTAGTGTTTTGGGTTATGATAAAGGGAGATTCTAGGAGTTTCAGTTTCTTTGTAAGATTTCTTGAATGTAAATGGTTCACCAATTCTTATCCCTCAATTGCCAAACACTTGTAGAAAGTTGCCGGTTCTCTCTTGCAATAGACAACCGGCTAAGGACTGAGAAATGTATCTAAATATGATCAATTAGACGTGAACCTACGTTGTCCTTACACAAAAGCGCACTATTACTATGCCTTCCTCGGATATCAACATAGAAGCCCACAACTTATTAATCTATCAAGATACAAGAAACTAATCACAAGATCCATTCTACTCTCTTGAATATTCCTATTTCCTCTTCAAGATTATCTCTCAAACGTCCTTACACGGGCTTGCACCTGTCACGTGGATCCCTCGGATGATCGAGTGAGAGTTTATCTTTACAAAGTCCACAAGAAATCCAAACAATCAATCAAGAATGAGAATTAAGCACAAATCACCATTAATCATTCAAGATCTAATTGATACAAGCAAGACAATGTCATTGAAACAAGAAAATGGCAAATCCATAACAGATTACATCAATCCATCATACAAATACTCCCTTAATCCTAGAATACAAGATCTACTCCATGAATCGAGGAAGAATACCCGAAGAAATAAAGATTACAAGCATTTCTTAAATCCCCAATCCAAGAAACCAAGAAAAGGGGGAAAGAGAAAACTTATCTACGAAGAAGCCTCGTCTTCGGATCCAATCCTCGCTCCGGAGTCGAAATCGTCAAGAACTCCCCTCGAATCGCCCAGAAATCCTCCCAAGAATGGGAGGAAACCACCAAATCTTGCCTTCTCCCAAAGGGGGAGAGATCCCCTTTCAATTCATGAAGGAGGGTTTAAATAGAGGAGGAAATCGGGCGCCACACGGCCCCATGACACGGCCGTGTGAGATTCACATGGCCATGTCCAGTTCCTTCTCTGCCAAAGCTGCACAGCCGTGTGACTCACACGGCCTAGCTCTCTTCTCTTTAAAGCAACCAAGCACGACCGTGTAGATCCACACGGCCAGGACCCTTCTGTTCTCTGGAAATGCTACACGACCGTGTGGTGCACACGGCCACCACCTGCTTGGCCTCTAGAAACCTCACACGGCCGTGTAGATCTACACGACCGTGTAGATCTACACGGCCATGTAAGGCATCTGCTCTAATTTCTTCAAATCAAGACACAGCCGTGTGAGATTCACACGACCATGTCCTCTTCCCTTCCTGTTAAAACTACACGGCCGTGTGTGGTACACGGCCTGATGCTCTCTCCCTTCAATTCCTTCCAAGCTTGCCCGAGGACGCATAATCTTCACCAATTTCGACTCCTGTGTACAGAAAATGCACAAAAAGCAGATCTCCGAACAAAAAGAGTAAATACGCTAAAAGGAAAGCTGGAAGTATAAAAATGCATAGATCAAGCATGCTCAAAGTATGTAAATGTGCGTAAAAACATGCATAAAAGAGTATATAATCTACGCACATCACACCCCCAGACTTAAACCTTTGCTTGTCCTCAAGCAAAATGCTGCAGTCTAAATTCATATATTCTACAACACATTCATAAAACCTAGTGCACTTTCCTACCTCTATCAAAAAGTTTCATTAACAAGCGTGATCATGGAAACAAATAAAGTATGGTTCAAGCATAAGAATCTTGTGCACAGTGTAAAAGTAACTCAACACCCTTCAAGTTTCAATCCATGTCCTAGTCAAGTCGTCATCAAATTTGAATTCCTAGTGTTTCCAGTGAAAGACAAGTAACCAGTGATAGGCACTTACTCACCATTCACTTGGTTCATATTTCTCAACTAACCCAAGATCTCAAAGGTGTGCTCAATCTCAAGGGAAGCTAAGCAGTCATTTCCCCAGTAACCTAACTCGGTCTCAAAGGGGTGACTTGCTAGATTCCACTCATGACAACTGTTTTTTATATCCCTTATTATTTTTTTTATAAGTGTTTGCATTGTGCAAAACTTATTCACAAATGTACTTTTAGCACATATGTTGGGATATTTTGATTTTTCCAAATGAGCTTTAATGATTTTAGCCTCATCCAGTAACCAAAATGAAAGTTGAGAAATCACCATGGAAACCAAGTACTAAGCAAACAAGATGAATCATGACTATTTCAATGACATCAACTATTCAAGCATCAAGCACAAGTGTAGTGAAGATAAAATCCTTAAGGTTGAACCAAAACTAAAACTCATCACCATAAGATTCTTAGCTTATTAATGCTTCCCAAGATAGAAAAAAGAACTACACAAAGTTTACTACTAGCATCATTTGAACATCATGAATCAAGACAATAATCGTGCTAACATTTCACTTGAATCCAAGAAAGCATATAAGTGAAGATTTGATGTTCTCAATTTTTTTTTTTTTTGCCATGATTATTTCAAAAACAAGCAAAATAAAGCAACAAGCAATGAAAATAAGAACCAACATGAAAAACTAACAAAAACTAAAAACTAAAAACTGAAAACCAAACTAAACAATACATGACACCCCCCCAGACTTAAACTTTTCATCGCCCCGATGAAATCAATATGGTGGAGGAGGTGGAAAATCAGGAAAATCAGGGAAGAAAAATGCAAAATCTTTAACAAACCATTTAACTTCGTTTCTGAAAAAATTATGATACTCAAACAATTTATCAATATCATCCTGCACAAATCTCATAAAACCTCTAAGATCTTCATGAAATTCCATTTTAGCCTTATAAGCATTCATCATTTTAGAAATCTTATCACACAATTCTCTTTCACTCTTAAAACAATCTTGTAGCTTTTTAAATAGTTCCTCCTCCATAAGCTTCTTATTGTCAAGAAATTCATTAGTTGAATCTAAATCACTATGAATATTCTTTAAAGCAGAATTAAGTTCTTGAAACATAAAACTATGAATCTCTTGGTTACCCTTAGAAACATTCCTTGGAGTAAAAGATGACAAAGCTCTAGATTGTTGCCTAGCTAACTTTAAACACCAATTCTCTTTATTATGAATTGTAGTAAAATCATGATTGGGCAATTTTAAAGGAAAACCATTTTTAATGAATAAACTAAATCCATGCTCTTCATGCTTAATCATTTTCATTGCTAAACATGAATTCAAATCCAATGTACAAGAACTCTCCACCACCTCTAATTCACTCAAATCACATCCTAATACTAAGGCCAATTGAGTAAGTAATCCCCCCAAAATAATAGGTGTGGTAGAATTCAATTTCCCTAATTTTGCCAAATGTTTAAGAAAGAAATAACCAGAATTAATTTGAACATTTTCGACCATTGCCCACAAACAATACAAATCTATAAGTCTTACTGATCCCTCTTTGTCCTCCATTCCAAATATAGTGTTTTTCATGAATAAGTAAGCATATTTAAAAATAGGATTGATAATTTGGAAAACTCTAGAATTATGAGGATCAAATAGCGGTTGTTCAGAAATTTGTCGCCAAAAATGTGAATTCTCAAATTGGGGCAAAATCACACACACATCATTCTTTGGCAATTCATAACAAGTATTAAAATCTCCCAACGTCCATTCATAACTTTCATTAAACAAACGAAATTTAAACTTCCCCCCACCTTGAACATTATCAACCTCTATTGAGCTTAAAAATTCAAAAATAATTCTAGGATAAGTAGGATATTTTATGTTCACTAAACCACTCCATCCTATCCTTTCAAATAACCAAACTAAATCATCCTTAAACCCCAAAGTTTCTAAAGTTTCAACATCAAGAAACCTAGTGCCTAAAAGCGGTCATTTACATAAAGAAGAATATCTATACCGTTGCTCATCACTAGAGAAAACAATACCAAAGTCATTAGAAATACCTTTAAAGCAAACATTCCTCTCCTTTCTTGCAACCACCTTCTCCTTCCCTTTTCTTGTGGCCGAAATCTCCTCAATCACGTTTTCCATGGAAGAAAAATCAAATCTCCTTAAGAAGAATGAGAAAGAAAAATTAGAAGAAGTAGTTTAAACCTTTAGAAATGGGAAAATAGGAAAGAGGAACGAGAGGCGGTACACGACCGTGTGCCGCCCACACCCCGTGCCCTAATTCCCTAAAAAGATGTGGATCAGGTCGTGTGATATCACACGGCCATATTCATTTCTCATCGCACGGTCGTGTCTGTGACACGGCCCCCTTCTCTTTCTTCTCTGGATTCCAGACACAGGTCGTGTCTGGGACACGACCTCTCTTCTTTCACGGCCGTGTTTGGGTGGCACTGCCACAGCACTTCCCTTCCCTGGAATCTTTACCTGGCCGTGTCTAGAACACGGCCCACCTTTGAATGTCATCTAAACCTGAAAACAACAATCTAAAACAAGTAAAAACCAACAAAATGAATTTATACTAGCTAAAAGAATTCAATCTGGAGGGCGAGGTTCAGAAAAATACAACCTTTGTACCTCTTCTATTTTCGTACAATGAATATATTTTTTCAAACGTTGACCATTTACCTTAATTATCCCAAAATCTTTGTTCCAAATATCTACAACTCCAAAAGGATAAACCTTCTTTACCTCATATGGACCCGTCCACCTTGACTTAAGCTTCCCAGGAAAAAGTTTTAATTTTGAATTGAACAACAAAACCAAATCTCCTACATTAAAGTCTTTACGAAGAATGTGCTGATCGTGCCATTTCTTCGTCCTTTCTTTGTAAGATTTAGCATGCTCATATGCATCCATCCTTAATTCATCAAGTTCGTTCAACTGAAGCTTCCTTTTCTCCCCTACTTCCTTTAAATCCATATTCAAATTTGCAATTGCCCAATAAGCCTTATGTTCTAGTTCAACTGGAAGATGGCAAGACTTACCATAAACTAATCGAAATGGGGTCATCCCAATAGGAATTTTATAAGCAGTTCGATATGCCCATAAAGCATCATCTAATTTCAATGCCCAATCTTTTCTTGAAGTGGATACAATCTTTTCCAATATGGACTTAATTTCCCGGTTAGATATCTCAGCTTGCCCATTAGTTTGAGGATGATAAGGTGTTGCTACTTTATGCTTCACTCCATATCTTCTAAGTAAGTTTTCAAACTGTTTCTCTATAAAATGTGATCCTCCATCACTAATGACTGCCTTTGGCACCCCAAATCTTGGAAAGATAATACTCCTAAATAATTTGATAACTGTTTTCGCATCGCACGTAGGAGATGCCACAGCTTCTACCCATTTGGACACATAATCTACCGCCACAAGAATATACCTATTCCCATATGAAAGAGGGAAAGGTCCCATGAAATCAATTCCCCAAACATCAAATAACTCAACCTCAAGTATGTAATTTAACATCGTTTCATTTCTTTTAGTTATATTCCCAGTTCTCTGACATTGATCACAAGACTGAACAAACAACTTAGCATCCCTGAATAAGGTTGGCCAATAAAATCCTGCTTAAAGAATTTTCGTAATCATTTTTGAACTACCCAAATGTCCTCCATAGGACGAAGAATGGAAATGAAACAAGATATCTCTAACTTCTTCTTCAGGTATACATCTTCGATAAATCACATCATTGCACTTCTTATACAGGAGAGGTTCATCCCAAACATAATTCTTAACTTCTGAAAAAAACTTTTTCCTTTGTTGATGAGAAAAATCCGGAGGTAACACTCCACTAGCAAGGAAATTCACAAAATCTGCGTACCAAGGAGTTTTCACATTTGATAAAGCTAATAAGTGTTCATCCGGGAATATGTCATCAATAGGTAAATCAAAATCCACCTCATTTTCTGACTTTTGAGATATTCTAGACAAATGATCCGCTACTACATTTTCAGCTCCTTTCTTATCCCTAATCTCAAGGTTGAACTCTTGTAAAAGTAGAATCCACCTGATTAACCTAGGTTTAGCGTCTTTCTTTCCAAGTAGATACCGAATAGCTGCATGATCAGTATATACTATTACTCTTGATCCTACTAGATAGGATCTAAATTTATCAATAGCAAATACCGCCAATAATTCTTTTTCTGTAGTAGAATAGTTTACTTGGGCTGCATCAAGTGTTTTACTTGCATAATGGATCGCATGTAGAATCTTATTTCTTCGTTGTCCCAACACTGCTCCTACAGCAAAATCACTAGCATCACACATTATTTCAAAAGGAAGATCCCAATCAGGTGCTTGAATGACTGGAGCTGTTGTAAGAGCACTCTTGATTTTATTGAAGGCTTCAATACATTCGCTATCAAAACAAAACTCAACATCTTTAATCAACAGATTAGTTAATGGCTTGGAAATCTTTGAAAAGTCCTTAATAAAACGTCTATAGAAACCAGCATGTCCTAAAAAACTCCTAACTCCTTTTACATTGATGGGTGGGGGTAATTTGTCTATTACTTCCACTTTTGCTTGATCTACCTCAATACCACGCTCTGAAATTTTATGCCCCAAAACTATTCCTTCCTTAACCATAAAATGACATTTTTCTCAGTTCAACACTAGGTTTGTATCTTCACACCTTTTTAGAACAGTAGAAAGATTTGACAAACAAGAATCAAAGTCATTTCCATAAACTGAGAAGTCATCCATGAAAACCTCCATAATTTTTTCTATTAAATATGAGAAAATTGCCATCATGCATCTCTGAAAAGTGGCTGGAGCATTACAAAGCCCAAATGGCATCCGACGATAAGCAAAGGTACCATAAGGACAAGTAAAAGTAGTCTTCTCCTGGTCTTGAGGATGAATTGGAATTTGAAAAAATCCAGAATATCCGTCCAAGTAACAAAAGTAGGAATGTTTAGCTAATCTTTCAAGCATTTCATCAATAAATGGTAAAGGGAAATGATCCTTCCTTGTTTCTTTATTCAACTTCCGATAATCAATGCACATTCGCCACCCCATCACTGTTCGTGTTGAAATTAGCTTATCTTCTTCATTCTTGATAACAGTCATTCCTCCTTTCTTTGGAACCACGTGGACTGGACTCACCCATTCACTATCCGAAATTGGGTAAATAATCCCTGCATCAAGAAGTTTAATCACTTCCTTCTTTACTACCTCTTTTAAATTTGGATTTAGTCTCCTTTGATGCTCAATTGAGTTCTTGTACCCCTCTTCAAGTAAAATTCTATGTATACATAGAGATGGACTAATCCATTTTATATCATCAATTGTATATCCAATGGCCCTCTATGCAACCTTAACTCATCCAACAGTCTCTTTGTTTCAAACTCATTTAACTGAGCATTAATTATAACTGGATAAGTAGAATTCGGCCCAAGAAATTCATACTTAAGATTTGGTGGTAATGGTTTAAGTTCAAGTTGAGGTGGTACTATTTCTGGTAAAACTGGCTCTTGTTCTATCAACATAGTCTCCTCCTTAGCCAATCTTTCTTCTAAAAACTCTTCATTATCTAAAGACAGATCATCCTCCTTATGATCACCAAGACATACCCCCTTTTCTATTGAAAATGCTTTTTCACCAAACATTTTTGATAATGATTCACAGCACCAAGGAAATAATGTTTGGAAATCGTTTTGATTCAAGATAAGCCCTTTTTCAACATCATCCTTTTCTCTAATGATATCCATTGTTAAGAATGAGCTATCTTGCTCTGCCCAATCATTGGAATTTTGCGTAATTCTGCCAACTATCTCAAAAGTTTCTTCTAGACTTTTTTTCAAAAATGATCCTCCAGATGCTAAATCCAGTTGATTCTTATTTGAGAAAGAAAGTCCAACATAGAACAAATGCATAATTAACCATTTCTCAATTCCATGATGTGGACATAACTGCAGAAGAGAAGAATATCTTTCCCAGGCTTGGTATAATTTTTCTCCATCCAATTGCTTAAAATTTAAAATTTGACTTCTCAAATAAGTAGTTTTCCTTGGAGGGAAATATTGGTCAAGGAATTTTTACTCTAACTCATCCCATGTTTTGATACTTTGAGACTTTAGAGAATTATACCATCTTTTTGCAGCATCCTTCAGGCTAAAAGGAAAAGCAAGCAGCTGAACAATATCAGATGAAACTTCTTCATATTTCAAAGTATAACAATATCTATAAAACTCCATCAAATGAGAATAAGGGTTCTCAATCTCCAATCCTCCAAACTGAGTTTTCTGAACCATGGAAACAAAAGATGGTTTGAGTATAAAATTTCTTGCTTGTATGTTAGGGTAAACAATTGCTCCCATTTGTTTTTCAGACTTCGGAGCTCCATAATCTCCTAATGACTTGCACACCATGTTTAGATATTCTTGTTCTTCTCTTTGCCTTTGCAGAATTCTTCTTTTATGGAAAGTTCTGTCAATCTCAGGGTCAAAAGGAAAGAATTCCCCTGCAAAGTTAGATCTTCACATACACAAGAACAAGATAGCAAATGACAATTCAACAGAAAAAGAAAAAAAAATAAAAGAATAAAAAATGCAGAATTGAATTTGTACAAAAAGAATTAACAAGAAGTAAAAGTTATACAAGAAAGTAA
Organism: Zingiber officinale; assembly: GCF_018446385.1. Classification (NCBI taxonomy): domain Eukaryota; kingdom Viridiplantae; phylum Streptophyta; class Magnoliopsida; order Zingiberales; family Zingiberaceae; genus Zingiber; species Zingiber officinale. The sequence continues at coordinate 80,575,510 of NC_055994.1, forward strand.
AAACAGAAATCTAATGATTAGTTACAACTATGCAATATGAAAGGAAAACAAATGTTATGTTTAGTCTAACTCAATTGATAATTCCTAATGTTATAGCGCAGTCCCCGACAACGGCGCCAAAAACTTGTTACGCTCCGCAAGTGTACGGAAATGTCGCAAGTAATATAAAAGATTATCGTATCCACAGGGACTGGAATAAGCACTAGAAATGTCTCAATGCGAATTAGCTAAACAACTATCCAATTGTTTCAAATGCAAAGTGAAGGTAAACAAATCTAATATTAAAGATCAACAAACAAGAGTTTAGTGTTTTGGGTTATGATAAAGGGAGATTCTAGGAGTTTCGGTTTCTTTGTAAGATTTCTTGAATGTAAATGGTTCACCAATTCTTATCCCTCAATTGCCAAACACTTGTAGAAAGTTGTCGGTTCTCTCTTGCAATAGATAACCGGCTAAGGACTGAGAAATGTATCTAAATATGATCAATTAGACGTGAACCTACGTTGTCCTTACACAGAAGCGCACCTATTACTATGCCTTCCTCAGATATCAACATAGAAGCCCACAACTTATTAATCTATCAAGATACAAGAAACTAATCACAAGATCCATCCTACTCTCTTGAATATTCCTATTTCCTCTTCAAGATTATCTCTCAAACGTCCTTACACGGGCTTGCACCTGTCACGTGGATCCCTCGGATGATCGAGTGAGAGTTTATCTTTACAAAGTCCACAAGAAATCCAAACAATCAATCAAGAATGAGAATTAAGCACAAATCACCATTAATCATTCAAGATCTAATTGATACAAGCAAGACAATGTCATTGAAACAAGAAAATGGCAAATCCATAAGAGATTACATCAATCCATCATACAAATACTCCCTTAATCCTAGAATACAAGATCTACTCCATGAATCGAGGAAGAATACCCGAAGAAATAAAGATTACAAGCATTTCTTAAATCCCCAATCCAAGAAACCAAGAAAAGGGGGAAAGAGAAAACTTATCTACGAAGAAGCCTCGTCTTCGAATCCAATCCTCGCTCCGGAGTCGAAATCGTCAAGAACTCCCCTCGAATCGCCCAGAAATCCTCCCAAGAATGGGAGGAAACCACCAAATTTTGCCTTCTCCCAAAGGGGGAGAGATCCCCTTTCAATTCATGAAGGAGGGTTTAAATAGAGGAGGAAATCGGGCGCCACACGACCCCATGACACGGCCGTGTGAGATTCACACGACCATGTCCAGTTCCTTCTCTGCCAAAGCTGCACGGCCGTGTTCTTCTTTAAAGCAACCAAGCACGGCCGTGTAGATCCACACGGCCAGGACCCTTCTATTCTCTGGAAATGCTACACGGCCGTGTGGTGCACACGACCACCACCTGCTTGGCCTCTAGAAACCTCACACGGCCGTGTAGATCTACACGGCCATGTAATGCATCTGCTCTAATTTCTTCAAATCAAGACACGACCGTGTGAGATTCACACGACCATGTCCTCTTCCCTTCCTATTAAAACTACACGGCCGTGTGTGGTACACGGCCTGATGCTCTCTCCCTTCAATTCCTTCCAAGCTTGCTCGATGACGCATAATCTTCACCAATTTCGACTCCTGTGTACAGAAAATGCACAAAAAGCAGATCTCTGAACCAAAAGAGTAAATACGCTAAAAGGAAAGCTGGAAGTATAAAAATGCATAGATCAAGCATGCTCAAAGTATGTAAATGTGCGTAAAAATATGCATAAAAGAGTATATAATCTACGCACATCAGGCTCATTATGTCATTAGGCAAAATATCAATCAAAATAGATATTACCTTATCATTTGCCTTTGATCGTGAGATTTGCTCCTCCGTCCAATGACGCGGTCGGAGTTTCTTCCCTTTCTTGTCCTTTAGGACTTCAAACGGCTCTTTGACCACCATCATGGTATCCCAATCTGTGTTGAAGAAGACCTTCATCTTCATCATCCAATATGTGAAGTCCCCATGGTTTCCTCCTTTAAACTTTGGAGGTTCAATCAAGTCGGTCATCTTCTTGTATTTGCTCTTCTCGGCGATTAGTCCGGTGAAGTGTAACCTTGGCTCTAATACCACTTGTTGGGGTGATCGGTGGCCGACTTGAAGGGGGGTTGGATAGACAACACCCCTAAATTGATTGCTTCCTACACTATGTTAGCTTGCGTAGCGGAATAATACAAATAAAACAAACAAGCTAAAGACTAAAGGAAAGAACAAGAAAGCAAACCGCTAACACGTTCATTTACGTGGTTCGGAGATAACTTGATCCTACTCCACGGCGTACCCGTAAGGTGGACGCTCCCTCAATCCGTCGGTGGATTAGACCCCGACAAACTCCAGCTAGCTCAACCTCCTTGTGGGTGGAGAAACCTCACCACAACTCTCACCAAGGACTCCTTTGACGCTAGGGCACAGGTAGACTACTAATAGATATTAACCACCTCTATTTCGTCAACCTGAACCAAACTCCCAAGGCTTGGTTATATAGGTCACGGGTTGGAAAACCCCGCCTACTAGTCGACTGCCAAAACATGCAGTCGACTGCCCTTTGTAGAAATTCGACAGTTACATCCCAACGGCTTGATACCAATCGACTGCTAAAACTAGCAGTCAACTGCTCCACACTGACCGAACGAACAGAAGCATTCTGTTCGCTCCCAGTCGACTGCACGGCCGACTGCACCAGTCGACTGCTAAAACATGCAGTCGACTGCTATAGTACTGTTACAGTAACACTACAGTACTACTACAGTAACACTACAGTAAAACCCTAAACCTAGGATTTTACTCCGAGTATAATCTCTCGTGCACTTGTACCCTCACCCTTATGACTCACTTGACGCTTCTTTGCAGCCTTGACCTCTTGCTTTCAAGCCTACTTCCTTTGGCTCTTGTCCCTCGGATGCATTCAAGCCCACGGCTCGCCCCCAATGTCATCCTTCGCGCATGCCTCGAAGTCGTTTCCCTCGGCCCTTGTCCTCGCTGCCTTGTCAACGGTCCCTTGGATGCTCCATCCTTCACCGGACCTTAAGCCATCAACTTGATTCACATGTGTATCCTGCAAACCTGCACAACTCAAATTCACATATCAAATACAAGGGTGAACCTAACTTAAACCCTTTGCCCAAACACCAAAACACATGGTCGCACGGACCATTGGGATTGCTCCAACAATAGGAGTGCTCCGGGTCCTTATATAGGATCCTTATATAGGAGTGCTCCGGGTGCTCGGATCCCTTCTGGGCGCTCGGACCGTGATGTAGGCCCGGTCAATCAGCGCGCTCCATATCTACGACAGGATAGTTTTTGCCTTCCGAGCGCCCGGACCAACTCTAGGCGCCCGGAGTAACTCCGGGCGCCTAGACCACCATTTTCCAGAAATTTCTTTTCCTGCAAGAAAATGTTAGTCCGAGGAAAAATAAAGATTCAACTACCCTGCAAAATAAAAGTTAGCACAAATATAATAAAACTGGATAATAATTAGATTCCGTCTCACTGAGACTGGAATCTAGTCACGATCTCAACTTAGATTCCCGAAATGGTTCTAAGTTGGATCTGTAACGACCACCCTTCTTACTATTACTACTCTCTAAGGGTGACCGTTACTTAACTACTAACTCTACCTAACCGGTATGATCGAAATCACGAAGAGTCTCTACCAAAAAATTTCGGCAGCATCTCCCCTGTACCGGTGACCATAAAATGAGATACATACATAGTATACTTCAGTCATAGGCAGCTAGAACATATATCAAACAACCATGCAGTTCATATATAACCAAAATAATCAACTCTTGTAAAGCACGATAAAACGATCCATAGAATAGCATATACAAGTTCTAAATTCTTTTAACAATTTGACGAAAACAGTCTTAATAAATTCTTGGCAAATCCCCATATCTCTCCATAGTCCAGGCATCACACATCATCGAACACCTCCTTGTCGCCTTCCTTTGCTAAAACTTTTCCTTTCCTGTATCTGTAGTAAAAGGAAATGCAAACTATAAGCGAATGCTTAGTAAGCACTGTCTAACTCACAAAAACACGAATGTGCATGTATACGAGAAGAAACTAGAAACTGAATGCTCTAAAATAAAGCATATGTAGCTACTCATGTTAATCTAATAGCAATAAAGATTACTCATTCCCAACTAATAACAAAGCAATAAAATTAGCATACTCGTGACATACAAGAATAAAAACTGCATGCTGGAAGATAAAGCTAATCATGCTAAATAACTACTCAGGAAACAAATACAACTAATACTGCATGCTTCGAATTAAAAGAAGCTAAACTTGCTGACTCTAAACATAAGTGAAGCTTGTTTCATTTGTTTCAAAACTTATACTTTAATACTTTTATACTTATGTGAAACTTATTTTACTTGTTCAAAAGCTTATACTTATAATACTTCAAAATAATAATCAACTTTTTTCTTGGGCCCAGGCGTAGTACCATCTTATGCGCGTTCCCTAATAGGTTGGGGTAGCAAGCCACCAATCCTAAAAGAGCAGACCTCGGTCTACCAGGGCCAAGACTTCAGAATTGGACACCTGGATTTGTTTAACGACAACCTCGGAAGTCGGATACTAGCCTTTTAAATAAAGTAAAATACTTGTTATCTTTTATTACTTCTAATATATAATACCTCGGCATTTTCTTTAGCACCTTATGTGCCAAAATCCCTAAAGTCTTGACTTTGGGATCTACTTAAGGCCTTGGCCTTTTTCTTTATTTTCTTTATCTTTCTTATACTTGTTAATACTTCTAATAAAATAATGTTTCTTAAAAAGAAACTAAAATGTTTAAAACAATTTCTAACATTGAAGTACTAAACTGCACAACCAAGAGATCTAAACTGTACTAAAACTAAATCTGCATACAAGCTTAATCAAATCAGCTCTAAGATTGGAGTTAGCAAGTAAAGTACAAATTGCATGTTAAAAGAAACCGAGGTTGTTCCTATTTGGAACTCATGGAAAATCCAAGGTTAAAATACTAAACTTAAAGCTAATCATGTTCATGGAATTAACAAGGACAACTAAGCTACAAAATACACTATGTATGGCTGTTCGTGCCCAGTTTTAGTAAGGACAACTAAGCTACATAATACACTATGTGTGCTGTTCGTGCACATCGCATAGCACAGAAAACTATAACTAAAATTAGCTAACTTGTTGAAATAAAACTAAATTATCTAACCTGCTGAATTTGTAACAAAAGGAATCATTCTTGCTGAATTGAACCTTAAGAAATCAAACTTGCTGAATTGAAACTTTAAGGAATCAAACTTGCTGAATTGAACCATAAGGAATCAAACTTGCTGCTTTTTAAATTTCAATATGATTAACTTTAAACCAGTAATTAAAAGCCTAACTATATGCTAAATCCATTAAAACCCCCTCTCCTCTTCCTATAAAAACTCACGACATGATTCGGAAACAAGAAGTAACAAGAGGAAACAAGGTCTGAAGCAACCATTCACAAGCTAAACAGACAACCCTATTCCCTTCTTTGAGGCACACAGCAACAAGCACAAAATAGACAATCTGTACAGTATGATCCAAAAATAGAGAAAGCAAGGAAACTCATGCAAAGCTTCGGGAACAAGGAGAGGATCAAGGATTAAACCTCGGAGCTATCCTACTGCAGGTGAGTAGCAACTTACCTTAGGTTTTCTTGGACTTATAGCCGAGAAGGAGGTTCTAGGGTTCGGAGGAGCTTGAGCTTCCCGGCCTCTTCCTCGTCCCTCCGAGCTCTCCTCAACGAGAGGATCGAAATCACCAATGTTCGCCGGAAGTCTTCGCCGGCCGCCGGAGGGAGGAAACCCTAGCTCGGCTTCGTCTTCGCCCGAGAGAGAACCGACGCCGCGCGAGAGGAGGGAAGAGAGGGATTAGGGTTCGGGCAAGAAAATCCAATATCAACTTATCCCTCTTATAACCTAGCATTTCTATTATGGTTTAAGACCTAGTCATTATAAATTTGTTTACAAAATGCTTGCGGAACAGTTGGCTAGCTGCGTTTCTGCCGAAACCCCTGGTCGCGGGTCGAATCCTCAGCCGAGCCTTTTTATTCCCCTTTTTATTTTAAATGTTCCTAACTACTGCTTAATTATATTTCCTTTCCTATTTGATCAGTAACAACTGCTTGCACACTTGGTAAGCCGGACTTGCTTAAGACTTGGTTCGGTCGGAGGTCTCGGGTTCGAATCTCGGCTTGGACATTTTTTTGTCGAAACTTCTTTCTTTTAGTAAAAATACCAAACGACCTCCAAAAAATACTAAAAATTTCTAAAAATCTCTAAAATATTTCTAAGGCATTTTTAAATATTTTTAAATTACTTTTAGGACTCTAATTGAGGAAATTTGGGTTGTTACAATTCCCCATATCTTATAAAAAGTTCGTCCTCGAACTTAGAATAATTCTGGGCAGTGGGTACTCGTTAGGTTTGGCCAGAAGAAATTGACACAAAAGAGTGGGTAGTCCCAGTATCAAATAAGAAGGTAGCTAAAGGATAGTTATTTGACCTGTGACTACCGTGGGGCACCGGCAGCTTCTTCCTTAGTGAGAGAAAATACTCTGGCATTGGTTGGAACGGGCAGGGCTTCCAACCGTCCCTGACTGAGATAGGGTCCCTCTAGTGATGTTGTCATGTGGTGTAACTGTGCAGGCTCATCTCCATATTGCACTGACTGTTGCTGAGGTGCCTTAAACTTGTTAGGACATGCTCTAGCTAGATGTCCTTCTTGGCCACATGAATAACATCCGGTTGTACCCAAAAGACAGGCTCCTGGATGTATCGTCCCACATTTAGGGCAAGGAGGAAACTTGGTCAGCTTATTTGCTGGACCTTCCTCTTGGCTACCCCCTGTATTCCATCGTTTCCTTTTATTATCTTTACCCTTCCCGTTCTGCTCACTCGCCTGGGGCTTCTGACTCCCTGCTGTCTTGTCCTCCATCTTGACCGACTTATGTTGCACTCGTTGTGCCTTGATGCTGTCCAGATAGTGCTCAACGACTAATGCTCTGCTGACCAACTCTTCGCTAGTCTGGGGCTGGTGAGTTCTACTACTCACATTAAGTGCTATCACTGGCCTCAGCATCCTGAGCATCAGTCTGACTCATTCCTTCTCCGTGCTTACTAGCTCTGGGCAGAGACGAGCTAACCTATTGAATTTCTTCACTGCTTCTTCCACTGACAGATCACCTTGTCTGAATTCTATAAACTCCTCATAATGCTTATTGGTGATCCGCTGGCGGAAGAATTCTTCGTAAAACTCCGTCTCGAAGTCAGCCCAGTTCATCTGATTGACTACTCTCTTGCTCTTCAGTCTCTCCCACCACATACGGGCATCTCCAGATAAGCAGAAAGAAGCACACTTGACCTTCTCGACTTTTGGCCAGTTAAGAAGCTCCATGGTGCTCTCCAGTGTCTTGAACCAAGCCTGAGCATCCCAGGGCTCAGTCGTGCCTGAGAAACTTTCTGGCTTCAGCTTCAGCCACTGTATCAGGTAGGCTTCTTGTCTTCTAGGTGCTGTCGGGACTTCCAGGGCGGCTGGTGGAACCTCAGTCACCATTGGAGTCTCCACATTAATAGTTGGAGGAGTGGGAGGGACTGGCTGCTAATTTGCCATCAGATTGGCGATCACTTGTTGCTGCTCCGCCACTTGTCTCTGGAGTTGAGCAACAACTTCAGAGAGATCTGGCTCAGTTGTTCTGGTCTCTTCGTTCTCTTGTGATCGGTCCTCAGTACGAACGGTACGGGGACGTCCTCTTCTTGACATCTAGTTATATAGAAAGAAACTAAGCAGAATTCTTAACTTTATAAGCACTTTTAAACATCTCCCTATTCTGTACATATAATCTAATACTTCTAAGGATTTCTATTTACTGTAAAGAATAAAGAAAGCATACTAAAAAAAAAAATTAAATACTTTCTTACTTGAAGACGACAAGGATAGTGTTGATGTGTGATGCTGGAGAATGGAAACTGCTCTGATACCAACTGTAACGACCACCCTTCTTACTATTACTACTCTCTAAGGGTGACCGTTACTTAACTACTAACTCTACCTAACCGGTATGATCGAAACCACGAGGAGTCTCTATCGAAAAATTTCGGCAGCATCTCCCCTGTACCGGTGATCATAAAATGAGATACATACATAGTATACTTCAGCCACGGGCGGCTGGAACATATATCAAACAACGCAAATTCATATATAACCAAAATAATCAACTCTTGCAAAGCACGATAAAACGATCCATAGAATAGTATATACAAGTTCTAAATTCTTTTAACAATTTGACGAAAACAGTCTTAATAAATTCTTAGCAAATCCCTAGATCTCTCCATAGTCCAGGCATCACACATCATCGAACACCTCCTTGTCGCCTTCCTTTGCTAAAACTTTTTCTTTCCTGTATCTGCAGTAAGAGAAAATGCAAACTATAAGCGAATGCTTAGTAAGCGCTGTCTAACTCACAAAAACACGAATGTGCATGTATACGAGAAGAAACTAGAAACTGAATGCTCTAAAATAAAGCATATATAGCTACTCATGTTAATCTAATAGCAATAAAGATTACTCATTCCCAACTAATAACAAAGCAATAAAATTAGCATACTCATGACATACAAGAATAAAAACTGCATGCTGGAAGATAAAGCTAATGATGCTAAATAACTACTCAGGAAACAAATACAACTAATACTACATGCTTCGAATTAAAAGAAGCTAAACTTGCTGACTCTAAACATAAGTGAAGCTTGTTTCATTTGTTTCAAAACTTATACTTTAATACTTTTATACTTATGTGAAACTTATTTTACTTGTTCAAAAGCTTATACTTATAATACTTCAAAATAATAATCAACTTTCTTCTTGGGCCCAGACGTAGTACCATCTTATGCGCGTTCCCTAATAGGTTGGGGTAGCGAGCCACCAATTCTAAAAGAGCAGACCTCGGTCTACCAGGGCCAAGACCTCGGAATTGGACACCTGAATTTGTTTAACGACAACCTCGAAAGTCGGGTACTAGCCTCTTAAATAAAGTAAAATACTTGTTATATTTTATTACTTCTAATATATAATGCTTCAGCATTTTCTTTAGCACCTTGTGTGCCAAAATCCCTAAAGTCTTGACTTTGGGATCTACTTAAGGCCTTGGCCTTTTTCTTTCTTTTCTTTATCTTGCTTATACTTGTTAATACCTCTATTAAAAAGGTGTCTCATACAAAACTACACTAAAATGCTTATTAACTCTGCACTGAAATGCTTAACAGAATTGCATGGAAATACTTAATAGAATTGTACTGAAATGTTTATTGAAACTGCACTCAAACTAAATCTGCATACAAGCGTAATCAAATCTGCCTACAAACTTAATCAAAATTCTGCACTATAAGCTTAATCGAAATTTTGCACTGTAAGCTTAATCAAATCTGCCTACAAACTTAATCAAAATTCTGCACTGTAAGCTTAATCAAATCTGCCTACAAACTTAATCAAAATTCTGCACTATAAGCTTAATCAAAATTCTGCACTATAAGCTTAATCAAAATTCTGCACTATAAGCTTAATCAAATCTGCCTACAAACTTAATCAAAATTCTGCACTATAAGCTTAATCAAAATTCTGCACTATAAGCTTAATCAAAATTCTGCACTATAAGCTTAATCAAATATGCACTATAGGCTTAATTAAAAATCTGCACTACAAGCTTAATTAAAATCGGCACTATAAGCCTACATAAAAATCTGCACTATAAGCTTAATTAAAATCCGCACTATATGCTTAATTAAAAATCTGCATTATAAGCGCTTCTCATGCTTCGAATTCAAGAAGAACAAAGGTCCGAAACTACTCCTACTGCAGGTGAGAAGCACTTACCTTGCTTCTTGGACTCCCAACCGAGTAAGAAGGGCTTCTAGGACCTTGGCCGGCCGCTGGAGACGATGCCCTAACTCCCTTTTGTTTTCTGCCCGAACCCCACCGTCGCATGCAGAAGGGAAGGAGAGAATGGTTTAGGTCACGGGAATAAAACCTTCTCCTAACTTATCCCTTTTATAACCTAGTATTTCTGTTAACTCCTTAATTAAAATTTTCTTTTTTTTTTAAACAGAACCGCCGCTTGGATTCTTGGTCAGCCAAATCTTTGACCGGGTCAAAGGTTGCGGGTTCGATTCCTCAGCCGAACCCTTTTTCTCCTATTTATTTCCTATTTATTAATTACTGCTTAAATAAATTTCGTTCCTTCTTTTAATCAACATCGCTCGCTGGAACACTTGGTCAGTCGTGCTTTTGCTAAATCAGAGGTTGCGGGTTCGATTCCTTAGCCGAACCCTTTTTCTCCTATTTATTAAGTACTGCTTAAATAAATTTGTTCCTTCTTTTATTCAGCATCGCTCGCTGGAACACTTGGTCAGCCGCGCGTTGCTTAAGGCTTGACTCGTGGGTTTAAATCTCGGCTGCAACCTTTTTCTTCCTATTATTTCCTGTTATCAACTTCTACTACTTAAATACATTTCATGCTTCTTTTAATCAGCAACGACTGCTTGCACACTTGGTCAGCCTAACTCGCTTAAAGCTTGGTTCGGCTGGAGGTCTCGGGTTCGAATCTCGTCTTGGACATTTTTTTGTCGAAACTTCTTTCGCTTAGTAAAAATACCAAACGACCTCCAAAAATTACGTAAAAATACTTTAAAAATTTATAAAAATCTCTAGAGTATTTCTAAGGTATTTTTAAATATTTTTAAATTACTTTTAGGACTCTAATTGAGGAAATTTGGATCGTTACAGGATCGACACCTACTGTTCCCTCGAACAGGAAGCACACCCTCACCAAGTCACTCCCCTCCAGTGACTCACCTTAACTTACTTGCCAGACGTCCGGTCAGCCCGTCGACCCGTCTGGACTTCGTGCCAGCTATCAGGTCAGCTCGTCGACCTAGCAGGACTTTGTGTCAGACATCCGGTCAGTCCGTCGACCAATTTGGACTTCGTTCCAGCTATCAGGTCAACCCATCAACCTAGATGGGCTTCGTGCCAGCTATCCGGTCAACCCGTCGACCTAGCTGGGCTTCGTGCCATCTATTCGGTCGACCCGTTGACTTAGTTGGGCTTCTCCTGCACACTTCGTCAAAGTGTTAGATCACAATAAAACTAACTTAACCTATTTTGTCATTCATCAAAACCTGAGTTAGACAGTCAGTGCTAATCGCACCAACAAAAATAACAACAGGGTCCAACACTTATAACTCACGCTAGGGTGAGAGTCTGAAATGTCGACCGAGAGGTCGTTGGTCGCGAGAGCATGCTCGCTTATAACTCACATTGGGGCGATAGTATGAGATGTCGATCGAGAGGTCGTTGGTCTCGAGAGCATGTCGCTTATAACTCGCGCTGGGACAAGAGTCTGGAACATCGACTGAGAGGTCATTGGATGCGAGAATATGCTCGCTTACAACTTGCGCTGGGGTGAGAGTCTGAAACTCCGACCGAGAGGTCGTTGGTCGCGAGAGCATGCTCACTTATAACTCACGCTGGGTCGAGAGTCTGGAATGCTAATCGAGAGGTCGTTGGTCGTGAGCATGCTCACTTATAACTCATGCTGGGGTGAGAATCTGGAACACCGACCGAGAGGTCATTGGTCGCGTGAGCATCCTAGCTTATAGTTCACGCTAGGGCGAGAGTCTAGAATGCCGATCGAGAAGACGTTGGTCGTGAGAGCATGCTCGCTTATAACTCGCGCTAAGGTGAGAGTCTGGAACGCTGACCGAGAGGTTGTCGGTCGTGAGAGAATGTTTGCTTATAACTCGCGCTGGGGCGAGAGTATGGAACACCGACCGAGAGATCGTTGGTCGCGAGAGCATGCATGATCGCTTATAACTCGCACTGGGGTGTGAGTCTAGAAGGCCGACTAAGAGGTCATTGGTCGCGAGAGCATGCTCGCTTATAACTCGTGTTGGGGTGAGAGTCTGGAATGCCGACCGAGAGGTCGTTGGTCATGAGAGCACACTCGCTTATAACTAGCACTGGGGTGAGAGTCTGGAACACCGACCGAGAGATCATTAGTCGCGAGAGCATGCTAACTTATAACTCGCGCTGAGACAAGAGTCTGGAAGGCCGATCGAGAGTTGATTGGTCTCGAGAGCATGCTCGCTTATAACTCACGCTGGGGCGAGAGTTTGGAATGCCGACTGAGAGGTCGTTGGTCATGAGAGAATGTTCACTTATAACTTGCGCTAGAGCGAGAGTCTAGGACACCGACCGAGAGGTCGTTGGCCGCAAGAGCATGCTCGCTTATAACTCATGCTAGGGTGAGAGTCTGGGACGTCGATCGAGAGGTCGTTGGTTGTGAGAGAATGCTCTCTTATAACTCACGCTGGGGCGAGAGTCTGGAACTCCGACCGAGAGGTCGTTGGTCGCGAGAGCATGCACGCTTATAACTCGCGTTGGGTCGAGAGTCTAGAACTTCGACCGAGAGGTCATTGGTCGTGAGAGCATGCTTGATTATAACTCACGCTCGGGCGAGAGTCTGGAACGTCGATCGAGAGGTAGTTGGTCGCCAAAGCATGCTCGCTTATAATTCACGTTGGGGCGAGAGTTTGGAATGCCGACCGAGAAGATGTTGTTCGTAAGAGTATGCTCGCTTATAACTCACACTGGGGCGAGCATCTGGAACGCCGATCGAGAGGTCGTTGGTCGTGAGAGCATGCTCGCTTATAACTCGCGCTGGGGTGAGAGTCTGGAACTCCGACCGAGAGGTCATTGGTTGCGAGAGCATGCTCGCTTATAACTCGCGTTGGGATGAAAGACTGGAATATCGACCGAGAGGTCGTTGCTCGCAAGAGCATGCTCACTTATAACTTATCGTTCTAAGGCTAGGGGTGTTAGATTGTATACTAAAAGCCTAGCTTTTTGTAAACATTTACTTTGAAATAAAGAATCACATTGGTTAAATATTTACATTTATATGCTAAGTGTAGTTGTTCAATTAATTTATATTGTAGACAACATGGTGTGTAGTGTCACACACAGAAGATCATGTTATCAGCTCCTTATAAATTATAAATAGTAGCTCATGACTAAGATGTATAGGAACAAACCATTGGAATAGTCATAGTGTAATTTGGTATTAGTTTATCTTGACTATAAAATTGCACTAGTACACTCTGAGTGTATTGAGCAAGACCATTTAAGGTAGTTTTAAGTGGTGGTTGGCCCTAGCTTGGAGCCCAAGTAGGTGGCCGACCACAATAAAAATAAAAGGGATTTTAATTTTAAAATTTTTCCTTATGTGGAAGCCATGATTTAAAAGAGTGTTTTAAAATTAAATTTTCCTTTTATAGTTTCTACAAAGGATTAAGAGAAAGGCTTGATATCTTTCCTTATTTGTAGTTAAAAGGAAGATTTTAATTTTGGAGAAAATTTCCTTTTTGTAATCATCCACATGTTTTAATAGAGAGATTTTAATTTATAAAAGTTTCCTTTTATAACCAACCATGAAAAGAATTTAAAAGAGAAATTTTTTATTTTAAAAATTTCCGGAAACAAATAAGGAAGTTTTAATTTTATGTTTAAAACTTTCCTTGTTTGAGATCAATGAGGTGGTCGGCCATTAAAAGTTTAAAAGGAAGTTTTTAATTAAAATTTCCTTTTTAGTCATTGGCAATGAAGATAAGCAAGTTTTAATTATGTTTAAAATTTTCCTTATTTGCCAAGACCAAGGAATATAAAAGAGAGGGTAGAGGTGTCTCACCTTACAACACATCTATTATTCCTCTCCTCTCTTCCTTGGTGTGGCCGGCCCTCTTCCATTGCTCTTCCTCTTCTCTTCTTCTTTGGTGGCCGGCGGCATCTAGTCTTGGAGAGATTTTTGGTGGTCGGATTTTGCTTGGAGAAGAAAGAGAGAAAGGAGGCTTTGTTTTCTTGCATATATCCCTTGGAGCTTGGTGGTGATGGTCGAAACTTGGAAGGAAGAAGAAGGCTTGGGTGGATTCTCATCTCGGTAGATCGTCGCCCACACGACGTCCGAGATAAGAAGAGGAATATGATAGAAGATTGTGAGGTCTATAAGTTACAAAAGGTATAACTAGTTTTGTTTCCGCATCATAACTAGTTCATCTTTTGTATGGATTTTGAAATACCAAACACAAGAGGCTAACGATTCTAGGTTTCGGATTTATGATTCAATTTTGTGTTTCTTTTGTTTTTCGATCTTGTGATTCGATTGTTATTAATGGTTAAACCTAGGTTTACTGTAAGGAGATTAAATATTGAATTCAGTTGAAATGCTTTATCTAGGAAGTGGTGGATGATCCCATACCCAAGAAGGCCTAGTGTCTCGCCATGTTTAACCTGGAAGCTGATCTCTAAAATAAATATTTAATAAAATTTGTAACATGGGTAGATTTGGATTAATAATGTTAAGTATCGTTTGCGATCCAAGTATAAACCTCTAAGAACAGATAAGTTGAATTTGGAATTAATAATGTTAAGTTTTGTTTGCGATTCCAAATTTAATTTCTAAAGAACATAATAGATTGTTAGGAAAGGTTCAGGGCTTGTATAAAATTTTTGTACAGAGGAATCGGTATGATATTTCGAGTAGCAACCAACAAGGGGGAGGCGTCAAATTCTGATCAACACTTCCCGCCGCTTTCTACTTATTCCCAAGGTAACAGTATGGAATTGTTGGTCTTCGAGGCATGGTGCTAGTGCCCCCATATCAAACTCATGATTTCCTTGTCTTCTCTATCATAAATGTCATTTCATAGGAAGATGACACGTGTTTGACTGATTTCCTTTGATACGACGCTTGACGCACGCTTTTTGCATGAGACTCAATAGTACTTCTCTTCTGGTGATCCAACGACTATCCTTCGTAGCGCCATTTTGATTGTCCGGCTCATATCTCTATGCCCCTTAGCGGTTTTAGTTTAAAAACCCTAAAAGCATCAAGTGGTTGTTCATCGATGCTTCTTCTTCCCTAGACTTCTTCCTCCCTGCTTGCTTGCCCTTGCGTTTGTGCGGTTCTTTCATAAGTGCTCATTCCACTTTTCCCCTACTTATGTGTTTTTTAGATTATGACCGGACAGACTTTAGCCCCCTGGTATGCCTTCTTCTGCTCCGATTTTGATAAGAGTGATCTTAAGTTAGTGTAATATAGCCTGTAGCTCTATGAAGCCTACAACCTTCGCATCCTCGGGCTTGATGATCACCCCTGTTATCCTCCTCCCGGTTGTGTGACTTTCTTTAAGGACCAGCTTCTTGGTGGTCTGGGTTTCTCCATCCCTTCTTTCTTTTTGGAGTTGAGTCAGTATTTTTGTATCCCTTTGTCTCAATTTACTTCCAATGTCTTTTGCGCTATGTGCGGGATGGTAATCCTATAGCGCTTGTACAACATTCCCTTAACTCCTCAACTTTGCCATCATTTTTATTCCCTCAAACGATCGTAGCCCGGAGTTTTCATGGTATAATCTTGGCCCGGGTGTAAATTCTTCATGGGCATGCCTTCTTATAATAAAGGCTGAAAGTCTCGTTTTTTCTATGTACAACTACCTGACCTTATGGCTTGGCCCACAGAGTGGCGCTCAGGTCTTCCTCCTCCCTCCGAATTAAGCGACTATCAGCACCAGCCAGATTTCTTTACTACTTTTGGGATATTGGATAGGGTGCAACTCCAACTCCCTTCCCTACTACGGGAGAGCGTATTGTATACCTTCGGGCTGAGTCCCATCCGGACGCCCTTGACTGCACCTTTTGGTAAGATCAACCAACTCTTTTTTCATATCTTCACTAACTGAGGTATCTTCTTTTACCTGTAGAAATCATCATGTTCAGAGCTTTTACCCTCAACTCCTCCATGCTGCCTAGTGGCATTCTACAGAAACGTGGAAGAGAGATCATGTCCGGCCAGGAGGTTTCCCAAGCCAGCGCCTCAGCAGGAGCCTCCTCTCAACAAACGAGAGAACATGAGGTCCTTGAAGATGAATCTCACCCTTCAGTGGAACCTCTCGTCGTCGTTACTGCTAGTGGGAAGACTTCTTATCTAGCCTCAGAGCGTCCCTTGTGCCTTCAACGTAAGAGGTGAAGTGTTACTCCTTCTGTCCAGTCTTCCCCCAAGAGGTCGCCCTTGCTACGAGTGTCTGCCCAGGACAAGACTCCTTCCTAGGTAAGCACTCCAGCCTCCTCAGAGGTCGCAGCCTCTTCTCCTGTCCTTGCTCAAGTCACGGAATAGACACCCTCCCGACCGGGAGGCCAACCTGCAACTTCCACTCCTTCTCTGTCATCGACATCCTTGGCTCAACCATCTTATGCGGATCTTGCGCCTTCCTCCCGCTCTAAGGACCGCTCCAAGGGGTGATATGTATTCACTTTCTCCTTCCAACTACCATCCCGCCAAGTGTTGGGCCTAGCCCCTTCTTCCAGCACTTCCCTCAACTGTGTCCAAGTACAACTACATGGCACCCTGGATGACTCATGGAAGAACACGAGTAACCAGATTTTGGAATGCCCTCAATTGGATTTGTTCGACACATTTTCTCAATAGATGGTATCAGCAAGTTTTAGCTGCTCCCTCTCCATATCCTTGAAACACTGGTGATCCGGTGCTCTTTGCAAACTTGTGTCATGGGGCTGAGCATCTCTTAGTTTATAGTCGGTCTTCACCAAGAAAATGAGTCATTGAGGGCTCATATTCAAGAGTTGGCATCTCCTACGACCACAAGTCAAATTTTTGATTTGATGACCCCGACAAGTTTACTACAATCCCACTTGCAAATGTCAGAGAACCAAACTCGGATCACCCGGGACTTGGCCCATGTTGAGTGTGACAAGGTGAAGTCACTAGAGTTTGCCTTAAAGACCAATGCGGCTAAGCTTAAATTCGAGGGTCTGAGGCACGCCCAAATCTTGGCCGATTTGGAGGCAAAGGAAATAGAGGTTACCAACCTCTCCTCCCAATCACAGGACCTGAAAGAGGCCCACTCCTCCCTACGGGCAGACCTGGCCATTAAAATGGCTGAACTATCTGTCAGTGCTGATCGGGAGGCAACCCTTTAGAAATAAGTGGATGCAGCCCAAGCTACCATCAAGTCGATGCGGGCGGAGCTTTTGGCGGCCCAGATCAAGGCAACGACTATATGGTTGGAGACGACCGGGGCACGAGCTAACCTGAACAAGGTCCAAGAAGAGTTGAAGGAGTATTGGGCGGGGGACGACTCTCGTCGTGCAGCTCGCAAAACCTCCTTCTTAGCTTCCAAGGACTTTGGGGCTAAGGTAGGCCACCTCATCAACCAGATGCTATGCTATGGCGGTGAAGGGGCTCTGGTGCAACTACAAGAGAAGGGTCTGCTACGATCAACTCCTCCTGAAGATTTCTTAGATCGCACCCGCCTACTCAACGAGCTTCTCGAAGAAGCTTTTCCCATTTTTGAATAGCCTGGCGCGCCCTATAACTATCTTCCTTTGCTTAACAATGACGTGTTGTCCTAAATCTTCTCTTGAACCTTAGTATTGTGGTTATTGTATTGGGTAAGTGGATATGTTGTTAGCGAACTATTTTGCTTGAATGTTCGCTAGGCCCACCTGGGACCCTTAGTCATTTCCCTTTTTTCGGCTAAGTGATAGGTCTAGCGCCTAACCACTTGGTGGATGCTTGGTCAACCCCTCTAGCTGGGCAGGTATCCTAGCAGGAGAGGATCGCTTCACTTGGTCATGCCTTATTGTGAATACTAGTCACTCTATTTTCTCGGGCGAGTCGTCTTATGTCATTGTCAGCCGCTTGCTCGATCGTGAGCTACTGCGTTTCCAAAGTTACCCCACTTGACTGGGCGAGAGTTACTGAAGCCTCGTCTATGCCCGATATCATAAAGGCTTCCACTCCCTTTTCACCACGTAATCCTTTGATTCACCATTTTCAGACAAGACAAACCCCAGCGTGATTTTCTATGATGATCCGACGGCTGATGTGATTACCTCCTTACCCTTGACTAACACCATCCACTTCTAATATGATCTGTGCAATTGGTGTTGATATCGAGGTGTTGTGCCTTGCTCCCCCTCTGCTTACTATAAATAGTCTCCTTCGACTTCTATATGGGTTTTCTCGTTGCTAGTCAGAGGTGTCTCTCCTTCTCTTCCTTTTTCCTTCTGTAAATTCTCCATGGATCCTTCAGAGTCAGGGTACGCTCCTGGAGTTTCGACCTTTAGCAGCGTAGATCTAGATGATCTTCGTTTCACGTACGAAGCATCCACAACTATGTTCATTATCATACCCTCCGAGATTCATCGCCTTCACCAGCCCCCTCTAATTTATGTGACTTTCTTTAAGGAGCAGATTATAGCAGGTCTTCGTTTTCCCATCCACCATTTTTTCTCCGATGTGAGTCACTATTTTCATATTTCCCTTTGTCACCTTACCCCTAACTCTATCCGTATTCTGTGCGGGTTTGTCCTCATTTGTAACTTGTGTGACATCCGCTGGACTCCTCGCCTCTTTCACTGCTTTTTCACCCCTCGTCGCCATAGTGAGGGTCTCTTTCATTTCCAAGCTCACACTCGGACCGCCTTTTTTTACTCATTTACCCTCTTCAGAGCCAGAGTAGAAAGAGAAATATTTCTTCCTCATCTTTCCTTCTGCCGTAGTGTGGCCTACCCGGCGCCAATCAATTCTTCCTTCTGTGCCTTTTCTGGGAGACTATCGCTCGAACCCAACATTTATGGAGGCATCGACGCAACTAGTGGTTGACGCTTTGATTTACGCGTACTATTGACGGAGGACGTTCTATATCTATTTGGGCTAAGCTTCGTTCCTTCAGAGCTGCCACACTCTCTAGGTAAGTACTACCTCTGGCCTATCTTGCTTTTGACTTCCTACTCTGACCCTTACTTCACTGTAGCGAATACTATTGCTCGGACATCTATGATTAGGCCTCTTCTACTAAGTGCTTTGAAAATAAATTACTGAGGGTGAATAATTCTGAGCGATCGGCACTACAAAAAAAACCAGCAGTTCCGACGGGAATACCGACGGAATTAATATTCCGTCGATAAAAATAAATTTTACCGACGGAATAAGTTATTCCATCGGTACATCCTTGCAGTACCGACGAGATATAGATTTCCGTCGGTAAACCAAGGATTTTACCGACGGAATAACTCATTCCGTCGGTAAAATTTATTTTTACTGACGGAATATTAATTCTGTCGGTAAGTCTCACTAAAAACACCCCAATCCCTCGCTGTTCCCTCACGCGCGCGGCGGCCGACAGCTCCTTCGTTCTCCCTGATCCCGATCGCAGGTTAGGTTTGTTTTTTTTTTCTTTTTTTCCGGCGATGGCAGTTGTCGGCGGGCTACCGCCTGAAGCGGTGGCGGCGCGTGCCCGCACTGGCTTCTGCGGCCAGCTGCCGCCAGCGGGCTTCTGCGGCTGGCGGCGTTCGCCTGCGCCCGTCAGCGGGCTTTTGCGGCCGCCAACTGCTGGCGTCTGCCGCCTGCGGCTGGCGACGTTCGCCTGCGGCCGCCAGCCGCTGGCGGTGGCCTCCAGCGGCCGGCGGCGTTTGCCTGCGGCCTTTTGCGCCCTCCAACGGCCGGCTGCGGGGTTCTGCGCTGGCCAGTGGTCGCTTGCGCCTGCCTGTGGCTGTGTCGGCAGTCGTCGGCCGCCACCTGGCTGCTGGCCGCTGTGCCGGCCGACTGCTGGTGGCTGTGCGCCGGCCGGTATATATGGCTAGCTGCTTGTTACCACGAGCAACTTGAAAATAATTTTTGTCATAATTTTTAGTTAAATTATTTTTATTTTGTAAACAGGTAGCATTTGCTGTTCTTCTCCGGTTGACCTACACATCTTCAGGTAAAATTTTCTAAACTATATTGTATGTCATTTAACATGGTTCAATTTAGAAATATGTTATATTAGTATATTAATAATTCACATAATATAGTCTGTTTGTTTATTTTGTGTTAGTATCTTAATCGTTAATTTTTAGTTCTCAATATATATGTTTTAGGTGAAAATGTCTATGAACAAAGCTTGGATGTACAATCGATTAGAAAAAGGATTTATCAGAGATGATTTTATTGCTGAAGTTGAACAGTTTGTGAACTTTGCTAAAAGTCACCCTGAATGTATGAATGATGCTGAGTTACGGTGTCCATGCAATCATAAAAAATGTCAAAATAGGGCTTTCCGTGATGAGGATACTGTAAAAATGCATATATGTAGAAATGGTTTTGTGCCAAATTACTACAATTGGTACTGTCACAGAGAGCCTTATCTATATGAACCAATTGGACCTTCTGGTGGTTCGTCATCTGGGACAACTGCTACCGCTCCTGAAGCATCAACTAATATTGATATTGCAATGCAATCAATGGTTCATGATGCGATGAATGCTGCAGTTGATTATTCCAATATATATGAAACACCAACACCTGAATATCAACAACTATATGAAATGCTAAAGGCTAGTGAAAGAGAAGTATGGAAAGACATTCCCTCTGGTCATTCTCAATTATCAGCTACTGCAAGGTTATTAAATATGAAAGCAGAACATCATTTTTCAGAAAGATGTTACGACGACATTTGTCAGTTGATGTCAGAATTGCTTCCTGCTGATAACATTATGACGGATAGTTTTTACAGTACAAAAAAATTGATCAAAGGTTTGGGTTTGCCTGTGGAGAAGATTGATTGTTGTATAAATAACTGCATGATATTTTGGAATAAAGACAATGATCTGCGTGAATGCAAAATCTGTACACACCCTCGTTATAAGCATAGTACTCGCATACCAGGGCAGAAGAAGAAAAAAATAGCTTGGAAAGTGATGTATTATTTTCCGTTAACTGCTAGACTTCAACGTTTGTATGCATCTGCTTCTATAGCTTGCCATATGACGTGACATCATGAGCATGAGCATGATGGAGGTATAATGTGTCATCCTTCTGATTCACCTGCATGGAAACATCTAGATGCTGTATTTCCTTCTTTTGCAATGGAACCACGTAATGTGAGATTTGGACTTTCTGCAGATGGATTTCAGCCATTTGGACAATCAGGGCAATAATATTCATCTTGGCCAGTTATATTAACACCGTACAATTTACCGCCATGGATGTGTATGAAAGATGAATTTATGTTCCTTACAGTACTTATTCCTAGTCTAACCAATCCCAAAGAGAATATAAATGTTTTCTTACAACCTCTGATTGTCGAGTTAAATGAATTATGGAATGTAGGGTCGGTGATTTATGATGTTGCAAGCAAAACTAATTTTAGATTACATGCTGCATTATTATGGACGATCAGTGATTTTCCAGCATACTCAATGTTGTCGGGTTGGAGCACGGCTGGTAAATTAGCATGTCCACACTGTATGACAGATTCTGATACATTTTCATTACCTTACAGTGGGAAAGTGTCATGGTTTGATAATCACCATAAATTTTTACCACTTGATCACTCTCTTAGGCGAAATAAGAAAAATTTCTTAAAAAAATGTTGTAGTCTGAAAACCCCCTCCACTCCATGCTTCAGGTGAACAAATCATTGAGCAAATTGATAGTTATGGATTTCTACCAATATCTCAATCTGGTTCTGATGAGATAAATAAATATATTGTTAGGATGTGCAAGTGTGGTTGGAAGAAAAGGAGTATTTTTTGAGAGTTACCGTACTGGAAGTATCTGCTTATTCGACATAATTTAGATGTTATGCATATTGAGAAAAATTTCTTCGATAATATCTTTAACACTGTGATGAATGTGCCTGGAAGAACTAAAGACACTGCAAAATCACGCAAGGAATTAAAAGAACTAGTCAATAGACCAGAGTTGCATCAAGATGAAATAACTAATAGATTTCCAAAGGCTTGTTATACATTGGACAAAGATGGCAAGCAAGCTTTATGTAATTGGTTGAAAGAAATCAAATTTCTAGATGGTTATGCCTCAAATATGGCTCGATGCGTGGATATGAATAGATTAAAGATGTTTATAATGAAAAGTCATGACTGTCATGTTTTTATGCAAAGACTTATTCCAGTAGCTTTCCATGACTTACTTCCTCAAAATGTTTGGCAAGCACTCACTGAATTGAGTCTATTTTTTAGAGATTTGACAGCAAGGTGTATCACGATGGATGATATGCTTCGGCTAGAAACAGACATTCCTCTCATATTATGTAAACTGGAGCGCATATTTCCACCAAGTTTTTTTGATTCAATGGAACATCTACCAGTACATTTACCATACGAGGCACAAATAGCAGGTCCTGTGCAGTACAGATGGATGTATCCATTTGAACGGTTTTTGACGAAATTAAAAAACAATGTTCGTAACAAAGCAAGAGTTGAAGGGTCAATTTGCAATGCTTATCTAGTTGAAGAAGCATCTGCTTTCTGCTCCTATTATTTTGTTGATAGTGTGCAAACAAGACATCGCAGATGTCCTAGAAATTCTGATGATGCTTGTTAGCCGATAGATCCATCGATGCTTTCTATTTTTAAGTTTCCTGGTAAGATATTGGGTGCATCGTCTTCTAGATGGTTAACCGAGGAAGAATATCATGCTGTAAGAACATATATACTCTTAAATTGTGAAGAGGTCAAACCATACATAAAGTAAGTAAACTTCTTAAATCAACATTTATCATCCATTTAATTATTTTGCTTGATATCCCAATTTATAATTATTTTTTTTCTCAGCTTGTACGAACAACAATTATATCTACAAAACCCATCAATTGGTGCAAGTGAGGTAGCTACAAAGTTAGAGACTGAATTTGCATTGTGGTTTCAAATATATGTAAGAAAATTTGTAAAATTTTTTAGATGGATGTTTATTAAGAAGTGTACTAAGATATATGTTACTTATTTTTATAGGTGAAAGACCGTAGAATATCAAATGTGCAAGATGATAGGATAATGAATATTGCATCAGGACCCCTTCGTAAAATAAAGGTGTATTCTGGTTACTATGTTAATGGCCTAAAATTCCATGTGGCACAACGAGATTCACGGAGATTAACTTATAATTCTATTGTTTGCGTCAAAGGATCTATGGACAACAATAACACTGAGTTTGATTACTATGGTAGACTTGAAGAAATCATAGAGATTGAATATCCTGCATTACCAATAAAGAGGTGTGTGTTGTTCAAATGTTCATGGTATGATCCGACCCCAAGAATTGGTACTAGAATTCATCCAAATTATAATTTAGTTGAGGTTAATGCAAATAAAAGATTTAATAAGTTTGAGCCTTTTATTTTCGGAATACAAGCGGGTCAAGTTTTCTATCTTGAATATCCTACGAAGAGAAGAAGATCTAGTGAATGGTTATTTGTTTGTCGAATCAAGTCTCGCTCGATCATAGAGATGCCGAATACAATCACTGCTCAAAACCATGATGCATTTTAGAATGATGAAGTGGAGAGACATTCAGTTGATTTACAACACCAATCTACTTCTCAATTACTTGTAGATGCTAATGACATTTACGAAGAGATAGATGATGGGGAGATGTCCAACAGTGAGGATGAAGTTGAACTAAGCTCATCTAACAATGAGGAAATAGAAAATGTTAATTTTGATTAGTAAGGATGAAGTTGAAGATTATTATTTCCGTCGGTAAGTAATGTTTCCATATTGTTTTGTATTTATATTATCAGGTTTTTAGACCTTATTATGATGTGTTGCAGTGTTATTTTACAGTTATCATTATGGCAGAGCAGCAGCCTGTGGCACCCCGGGGCTACAAGGTTCTTACCGTTGTCGGAGACTCGTAAGTATTTTGTACTATTAATTCAAGTTTATATATAACTTTAGTTATAATATATTTCTCATAATTTCTTATTATTTTGTGCAGGTTCACTCCAGATGGGCACAGAGTTGTCACATATATCACTGTAAAATTCAAGGAACGAGTTAGCGGTCTGGTACTACATGGAGGCATATAGACCAGGATATGAAGCTATTTTATTATAATGAATTTATGGTAAGTAAATTTAAAATATTTGACATTCTATAATTCCGTCGGTATCATTTAAATTAAATGTTTAACTTATCATTACAGAAAAGGTATACATGGGCTGACGGGCAAGAAGAACAATTCAAATCTACATGGAATACTTACTGTGCCAAACTCTACAGAGATCATATGTATTACATAAGAAAGAAGGGCACTAGGCCTGCGTATGTTTCAGAGGCGATATGGAGTGCATGGACGGCCACCTGGGCTGCAGAAAGGTGGCAAGCTAATGCCGAAAAGGCAAAAGCAAATAGGAATACAGAGTCAGGTGGCCTGAGCACCGGAACCGCTTGTCATACGTCAGGATCTAGATATATTGTTGAGCATACTATAGATCTGGTGAGTATAATTTAAAATTTTATATTTATTACCAACCTTGTATTGTTGAGCATACTAATTTTTTTCTATATTTTTTGAATGTAGGAATGTGAGCTTGCCCGACAGCCTACATGTATGGAGATTTTTCTCAAGACCCACAAGAAGAAGGATGAGTTATTTGTTGATTCTCGATCTCAAACTCTACATGTAAGATTATTAACTTTATTACATTTGTTCATTTCTATCTTGATTAGTATTTAGTAATATAGATTAAATTGGATATTATATTGTTTTTTATCCAGCAACAAATGACAGAAAGGGTGGCTCAGGCATCTCAGCCCTCAGTAGAGGGTGGAGAGTCACAGTCTTTATCCACCGACGATCTAAATGAGATTTATACCGACGGAATGGGATGCTTCCGTCGGTAAATACCGACGGAATGGGTAGTTCTGTCAGTAAATACCGACGGAAACATCTATTCCGTTGGTAAGGGCAATTTCTTGACTTTTGCCATTGTTGCGAACTATACCGACGGAAGGGTAATTCCGTCGGTAATACATACCGACGGAAGTAGAATTCCGTCGATATATTTCGGGCCGTCGGATATTTTATCGACGGAAAAATTTCCGTTGAAAGGCTGTCGGTATTGCTATGTATCGACGGAATACCGATGGATAATTCCGTCGGTAAAACTGTTTTTTTTTTTGTAGTGCGGGGTGTCTTGCCCTCTGTTTTAATTGCTCCCCGAATGACCATGAGTGTTTCTACTTCTCGTCCTTCGACCCCTCAAGCGACATAGTCTGCCCATTCTATTCCTGATCCAACTCGACGAACTCCACCTACTCCCCGTGCTCGTCGGCCCTAGACTCCGGAAGACGGGTCAGATTCAGACAAGTAGTCGCTTTTACGTCGGCTGAGGTGCAGGCCTGGTGGAGCCACCTCGACGACCCAGATACCCAGGCCGACTCCAACCTCCACTCCAGAGTCAAGACTTTTAGGCGGCTCTACTGTTCCTCTGGAAGATCTGACCGAGGGAAAGCCCAGTCGATCAGGAAGAGAGCGCTCTGGAGAGACGATCTCCACTAGCTGCCCCTGTCGGGCCTTCCTCGCCTCGACCTTCCACTTCCACCCATCTTGCTACCAGCGGGACTGCTCCTGGATCATCCAGACCGTGACTGTTTCTCTTTCACACTACTGCGCCTTCCCAGTGGGGGTTGCATCATGAGCCACCTCTTTATGCTGGCACAATTTTACTATGGGGGAAAACTAACAAATGCTTGGATGGATTCTATGGAGCAGATAGATATCATCACACTTATCGCCCAAGTAGACATATTTTCTGAAGATGCTGCTACGGTAAGCCTTCATCCTCCTTGATTGCTCTTCCCTTTCGATTTCAACTGACCTTCTTTAAGGCTAGTTCTTTGCCGCGGGGTTACGCTTGAGCCAAATGTCCCTAGACATGTATCAGCAGAATAACATCTTGAAAGATGGCATTGAGGGCTTGGAATCCCATCCTTCTAACTCCTCTCCAGTAGTGTACCAACTTAAGGTGGAGGTGGAGTCTTTGAAGAAGCTAAATGCATCTCAAGAACAAACCCTTAGTGATGCCTTATTGGCGGCTAATCTTTTACCGGACGATAAGAAAAAACTTGAAGCCCTCCACCAAATAGCGATGGCAAATACCACGAGGAGTTGACCCTTAAGGAGAAGGCATTGCCGGAGCTGACATGGTAGATCAAGGCCCTAGATAACTTCAAGCTTATGCACAAGCAAGAGATGGACCACTGGACTAACAAACTCAACTTCAAAGACCTACTCCTTATGGACTATCGAAAAGATTTGGAATCTCAGACCACCGAATTGAGTTCCTTACAGATGGAGCTATCTCAAACTCAATCTGCCCTGTCTAACTCAGCCATTACCCTGGAAGCTTATAAGGCAGAGGAGAGCGATCGCCTTCGGACCAATCGAGAAGGGTATTTGCGCTCTCCAGAATTTGGTTCTCAAATGGGAGAACATTTTGTCCAATTGCTCGCCTATGGGACAATAGGACCAGTCTAGCAACTTTAGGAAGGAGGATATCTGTCGTCTGACCCTCCGGAGGACTTTCTGGACCATCATCAAATTATTAAAAAAATGTCCGATAATGTTTTTTTTAGAGTTCAAATGATTCCTTGTCTAACACCTTTATCGTTCTATAAAATTTTGCTTCTATTTCTTTAGTCCTTGCTCTTCGTTCATTCTTCATGGCATTTCCCTAGTCTAGATCCAGTTGTGGGAGTGCTTTTGGGTCTTTACATGCGTGAGCAAGGCGACACTTGTTATACTAAGAGCCGCAAGGGTTGATTGTGAATGAGATATTTAGATCCTTGCCTGACCTTGGGCAGTCAGTCGAAGTTTAGACGAGCTTTATTTTGGGGTTGCACAAGGAGGGTACTAGGACCAGACTAGGTCCTGTGCATTGAGGACTTCAAGAGTGCCTCATTCTTCATGACTCTCTGAAAGACTTCAGCATAATCCTGGTCAGGTTCTCTCGACCTGACACTTTGTGCATATGCCAGTAGTGCTTACTTTCCGACCTTGGATCTTTATCTCAAACAAATGTTAGTACAAAGAATAATAAACTTAGGTATGGTAAAGATGAAGGTAGTTAGCACTCTATGGGTGGTCCAACTTTGTGTTAATGCAATCGACCTAGGTTTGATCAGTAAGATCATTGTTTTGATGTGTGTGTCAAAGAGTTTAAGTTAGACTTTCATATGTGTTTGAGTCTTGCAGGACTTGGTGAAACACATATGAGGAGTTTGGTGCAGTTAAGTTTGGGAAGCTCATCCTAGGGCTCAGATCCTTAAGTCGGTGAAGGATGGTGTGGATGACATCCGAGGGACCGCCGGACGAGGAGCAACGGAGTGGAGCCGAGGGAAACAGACTTCAAGGCAACGTGAAGGATGGTACGGAGAAGAGCCGCGGGCTCGAGTGCATCTGAGGGATGAAGGCCGAGGAAGAGGACTTCAAGGGTGACTCCGGAGAGGAAGAGTGTGAGTGTGTAACAAGGTGCACTCCAGTCGGTTGCAACTTTTAGCAGTCGACTGCACTAGTCGACTGCGCAGTCGACTGACAGCGAAAAGAAGCATTCTGTTCGCTCAGTCGGCAGCGGCCAGTCGACTAATAAAACATGCAGTCGACTGGTAAATGACCGTTGGCAGACCGTTGGTGCTGCAAAGTAGCCGTTGGCTACCTCCAACGTTAGCACCAGTTGACTGATGGTTTTGCCAGTCGACTGGTACCGAGATGAGTTGATATGATAATCAACTCTCTCCTCTTATTTAAAGGAAGTTGTGGGGCTTGAAGGAGGTTACTCATGCTTGTTGAATAACTCCTTAACAATTGTCCAAAGCTTCCAAGCCATTCTCTTCCTCCTAATCTAAGTCTTCATCTTATAAGAGGAAGAGAGCTTTGTGAGAGGTTTTACTCCACCGAGAAGGAGTAAGAGCTAGCCGGAGATTGTCAAGGATTGATCTACCGAAGGATCAAGGGCTTGTTCACCTTAAGGACACACCGTGGTGTAGGAGCAAGCAAACTTCGAACCACGTAAAGGATTTGTGTTAGCATTTGTGCTTTCTTGCTTGTTCTTATTGTTTTTGTTTAGTATATTCCACTACGCACTAACACCTTGTAGAGAAGAAAGTAAATTGGGGGTGACCTAGCTATCCAACCCCCCTTCTAGCTGACCACCAATCCCCTACAAGTGGTATCAGAGTGAGGACGCCCTTCAACGGACTAATCGCCGAGAAGAGCACTTCATCAAAATGGCCGGCTCAAACATTCATCCACCCAAATTCGAATGTGACTTCTCTTGGTGGAAGAAGAGAATGGAGGTATTTTTTGAAATCGATTTTAACATTATGTTAATCATGGAAAATGGTTTCGAAGTGCCTAGGGATCAAGACAATAAGATACTTGAGAAAACAAGGTGGAGCAAGAAGTAAAGGGAAGAACATTTAGCGAATTCTAAAGCCATACATCATCTACTAAATGTCCTTCCCCAACAAAAAGTAACATGGGTTGGAACCTACTCAAGCGCCAAGGAGTTATGGGAAAAACTAGTGGAGCTTCATGAAGGGACATCGGAAGCGAAATTGGAAATAAGAGACCTCCTTCGAACTCAACTCACCAATATCAAGCTTCAAAAAGGGGAAAATGTATCAATTTTACATTCTAGAATTAAGGAAATTTTAAATGGACTAACAAGTGTAGGCGAGACACTTACAAACCGAGACATCATAATGAAAGTCATCAATGCTTTCCCAAGAACCTCAGCATGAAGCTCCATTGTAGATTCATTCTACATTTCAAAGGATCTAGAGAAGAGCTAGCTAGATGAATTCTTCTCAACTATGGAGTTTCATAAGACACGAGTTGAAGGGCTAGATGGAGAAAGATCAAAAGGAGTAGCCCTTGTGGCAAACAAGGGAAAGGGGAAGAAGAAGAAAGCTCCATCTCCATCATCTTCCGATTCCGAAGAATCAAGCGCTTCAATGGATAGCGACCAAGAGGCGTATATGGTAGGAAAAATGAGAAGAGCATTTGAAATGTTTTCAATTAACAAATCTCATGCTAGGAAAAACTCAAGAAGCAAAAGTAGAACAAGGAGGATCATTTGCTACAATTTCCAAGGAGAAGGACACATAAGAGATGATTGTCCTCTCTTGAAAAAGAAGGAAGGAAAGAAGAAGCAAGAGAAAAAGACAAAAGAAAAGGGAAAGAAAGTCAAAAATCTAAAGGCTACATGGGATGATGCATCATCATCGGAGGAAGAAGAGCACCATGTAGTCAATTTTGCTCTAATGGGAATTGATGATGAAACCTCCACCTCATCCAAACAAGAAGAAGGAAGGAGCTCAAGTGAAGATGAAGGGGGAGGTCAAACTTCGGATTCGAATTTCTCGGTAAGTGAGGTACATAACCTTCCTCCCCATATTTTAATTAAAATTATTTCAAGTACAAATGATGATCTGTTCAAGGATAAAAGGAAAAACAAGTCTTTGAAACATGATATTAGCATGCTTGAGGAAAAATTAGAATCTATGTGCTCTAAGGACAACAATATGCATGCTTCTTCTAATTCTTCAAATGATTCATGTTTAGAAGAAGAAAATAGGAAATTAAGGAAAAAAGTAAAATACCTTACCAATTCCCTTAGGAAATTTGAAATTGGCTCTAAAACCCTAAATATGATCATTGGGAGCCAAAGGACAAGTTTTAAGAAAAATGAGTTAGGACACAATGAACCCAACAATGAAAAGACCTACCATTGTCTACTTGCTAGGGGCAATCAAAAACCAAGACCATAGATAGAAAATGAATCCCCAAGGAATATTTGGTTAATCCAATTAGAAAGAATTTCTATTGGGTGTCAAAATCAATCCTCAAGGGTTAGAGGAATTTAGGTCAAGTCAACCATAAAAATCATAATTCAAATCCTTGAAAAATGGTTGACTTGAGATCTTAAGGAGGAACACTTAGCCTTGATAGAAATTCATGATAAAAAGGGCTAAGTAGAGGTTACCTTTATCTCACAATAATTTTCATTATTTTCTAACCATAAATGTGAGATGATAGGATGATACAAATAATTCACTTATGCTTATGACATTTTGATGAGTTATGAAATGTATCAAATTTTAGTGATCATAGGCCAACTATGGGGAAAGTAAATGTTTAATTAATGAACATCTTGCCCATAGATCATAGTTGGACATTTCAGATATTTTGAAAACAATTCTATGTTTTATTTACAGTGGATAGTTATTTTAAAACATATGAATTCAAAATTAAAGTTTAATTTGATACAAACTTGAGTGTTTTTCAAAGTATTTGAGTTTTTATCAAAACTTCAAAAATATGATAAATTTTCATGAAAACATATTTTTCCTTGTTAAAGAATATTATAAGAAATATGTGTTCAAAATTTCATGATTTTTTGAATTTTCTAGAATTTTTTATGCATTTCTGAAGTGGGCCTCAGAATGTTGAAAATCGATTTGGGTTTGTGCTAGTCGACTGCGACAGTTAGCAGTCGACTGGTGGCTCTTTTTCAGCACCTTCAAGAGCTGGTTTTGGTTAATTTAAAGTCCACATTGATACCTTGGTATGTGTACATGTTTGGGATAATTTTTGATGGTGTCAAAGGGGGAGAAATGGGAAGGGTTAAGTTAGAAACCTACTTGTGTACAAACTTGAAAATTAAGGTTGAGAGCATATGTTAAGGGGGAGCTTGGGAATTATGCTTCATGTTTACATATTGTTTTTAATTTTCATGTTGTTATTAATGCCTAACTTAAACATATTGTCACACATTAAAAAGGGGAAGATTGTTGATGCAATCGACCTAAGTTTGATTGGTAAGATCATTGTTTTGATGTGTGTGTCAAAGAGTTTAAGTTAGACTTTCATATGTGTTTGATATGCATGTTTGAGTCTTGCAGGACTTGGCGAAACACACATGAGGAGCTTGGAGCAGTTAAGCTTGGGAAGCTCATCCTAGGGCTCGGATCCTTGAGTCGGCGAAGGATGGTGTGGAAGACATCCGAGGAACCGTCGGACGAGGAGCAACGGAGTGGAGTCGAGGGAAGCAGACTTCAAGGAAACGTGAAGGATGGCACGGTGAAGAGCCACGGGCTCGAGTGCATCTGAGGGATGAAGGCCGAGGAAGAGGACTTCAAGGGTGACTCCGGAGAGGAAGAGTGTGAGTGTGTAACAAGGTGCAGTCCAGTTGGTTGCAACTTTTAGCAGTCGACTGGCAGTGAACAGAAGCATTTTGTTTGCTCAGTCAGCAGTGACCAGTCGACTAATAAAACATGCAGTCGACTGGTAAATGACCGTTGGCAGACAGTTGGTGCTGCAAAGTAGCCGTTGGCTACCTCCAACGCTAGCACCAATCGACTGATGGTTTTGCCAATCGACTGATGTCGAGATGAGTTGATATGATGATCAACTCTCTCCTCTTATTTAAGGGAAGCTTTGGGGCTTGAAGGAGGTTACTTATGCTTGTTGAATAACTCCTTAGCAATTGTCCAAAGCTTCCAAGCCATTCTCTTCCTCCTAATCTAAGTCTTCATCTTGTAAGAGGAAGAGAGCTTTATGAGAGGTTGTACTCCACCGAGAAGGAGTAAGAGCTAGCCGGAGATTGCCGGGGATTGATCCACCAAAGGATCAAGGGCTTGTCCACCTCAAGGACACGCCGTGGAGTAGGAGCAAGCAAACTCCGAACCACGTAAAGGATTTGTGTTAGCGTTTGTGCTTTCTTGTTTGTTCTTATTGCTTTTGTTTAGTATATTCCACTACGCACAAACACCTTGTAGAGAAGAAAGTAAAGTGGGGGTGACCTAGCTATCCAACCCCCCTTCTAGCCGCCCACCGATCCCCTATACTTTGTACCTTGAGCGTCTTGTAGGTAATAGATGCTTGACGCTATCTTTTTAATAACTTTATATGGACCGTCCCACTGAGGTGTTAGCTTAGTTACCTCTCCTACGAGTTTGGTCCTTTTCCATAATAAGCCCCCCTCTCCGAAGAAACGGGGGATCACTTTTTTATCGTAGTTTTACCACATCCATTGTTGGTACACAATTAACCAGGCGGTCATTCTCTCTCAGGTTTCACTGATAAGATCCAGCTCTAAAAGTCGCTGCTCAGTATTCTCCAGCTATCATGGTGACGTTGATCTTATCGGTATCCTACATCGTCACTTTCCAGAATAGGTGGAGAAAATTCCCACAGACGATGCCAAATTGATCCTGTCCGAAATTTGAGTCAGACGGAGGTCGACGGAGAAGGCGTTGGTGTTGACGGAGAGGCGATTTTGATACACCCTGTGTATGCACGTCGGAAAGGCAAACTCCCACGTGGAACCTCCAAAGGTTGTGGTAGGAGAACTGGTGGTACTTAGACTCTGCACACACTCAAACGAGCACACAGAGCATAAACCAGGGAAAAAGTCCCCGGTGTAGGCCCTTCGACACTTAAGTCAGATTCTTTTTCTCCGGAAGAACAGTGCACGATGGAAAAAATAACTGTCGAACACGAGTGTGTATGTGTGCGTACCTGGCCAAGAAAGAGGACCTCCCTTTTAATACGATGCTGCCTACTTTTAGAGTCTGACCATTGTCAGAGAATGTCAGGTGTCAGGGTCTGTTGGATGAGAAAGGTTGTATGACAATCTTCTATTGGTAGAAGGAAGGTTCCACTCTTAGGGAGTGACATACCACTGGAATATTCCCTGCGTCTAGTAGTTATTTTCTGACAGGAAGTTATAATTTTCTTACATTGTTGTCGCTTAGTGCTTTCCGTCCCGCCCAAGTTTAGCTACCGCTAGCTCGGGATGACCGCTCAAATGTGCTACTAGGATTGAGCCTTGATGATGAGTTATGGTGAACCGACCGGGCTTTATTTGAGACTGTGACGAGGGACCTATCTTTCACGATTTGACCGCTGAAGAGCACGTCGGGAGTTATCTGAGTAAAAGGACCAGGACCAACTAGAAAGCCTGAGTTGGAGCAATCTGATCGGTCGGGAACAGGCCAGGAACTAGTCCAGGCTGCGTCTTACATCTCAGATTTGGGGGCTTGTCCTGCCTGTGATCGACCAAGAATTATGCGGCCGATGACGCGAGACGGTCTGACTCCTGCCTTCCCTTGACTGTTGACTGCTGTATCCTCTTGACTATTGATTGTCACGCTTCCTTAACTATTGACCTTCTAACGTTATCGGACCTCTCCTTTACACACTATATCAAAAAATAGGACAATGGATACAAGGTAAGGCATTGCCATTGCTGATGTGTACAATGATAATTTGTTTTTTTTTTATGTTATAACTAATGTTTTCTTCCCAAATAAACACTAAAATGAAAATGAGTCCAATCACTCCCTATCAAGGTTGTGCCCGATATAGCCGGTCAATCTAGATTTACTCCAAGATTAATCAACATAAACAGAAACAATTTAAGCTATGTTTACTTCACGATGGAAAAGGGAAGAAAATTGTTAGGGTTTGGGATTTAGGATTTCTCTAGCCACAATTTCTCATCTCGCGTGACCCTACAAGCCACGATCACATGAGCAAACGACTTGCAATAGGAAGAGAATTGTTTTCGGCGCGACTTGGGTTGAAGAAAAAATGATAAAAAAAATAATCAGATGAATTCATAAATTAGTCACTCCTCAGTGCCACTGCACCCTTGCTGACATGTGGATTTAAGATTCAAGAAATGTTACTAATAGTTTCAAGAAGCAGGATAATAAGATTTTTTTTTTTGAAAAAATGCATTGTTATTTATCAATACTCATTACATGATATCCATTAACAAAACAAAAAAAATAATTAAAGACAAAAAAAATACATGTTAATCGATTATCTTTATTGTTTTGTTCTTTTACAAATCTTCTTGATCTTTTTAACAAATTTCTCCTTAGGTTACTGTAGTCTGTAAGGATCTGTTGGTTGTTGCTGAGTTATTGTTGTCGTCGTCGTGCAGTTGCTGGTTGATCGGGGTGCTCCTCCGCGCGCTCTCGCTCAACAACCGCTCCTCGTGCCCAATCGGCGACCATCATCGGAGGCCGATCACGCCGTCAACGCCTTGATCCTCCTCAACAGGGGCTTGCAGGAGATATAAAGATGAGAATCCGTTGAACCTCAGGCGCGACGGCCGACAGCACCACCAGAGAGGCGATCCCGCCGGACTCCTCCGCGCCGATGACCATCGCCGCTGCCAAAAGCGATGGGGAGGTGGAGGCGGTAGAATCGCGAAGAGCTCGCCGATCGATTACATGGATAAAGATCAACGAAGGTTGCGGCCGGAGGAGAACCTGCCGATCAAACAGCGGCCGACACGACGAATATCCGCCATCCAGAACCCTAACCCTAGAATAGAACAGAGAAGAATCGAAAGGGGAAAGCAGCGGAATGAAAAAAAAGAAGAAGAGGACCGGTATTTAAAGGTTTAAGTGGATTAAATGAACGGTCATGATGATTAATACTCAATGATGGACGAATGGGATTCGTGGATTAAAGGAACGCACGTGATGATCAGTTATGATCAATGATATTGTGCAGCTACTTAAATAAATCCAAACATTGCTTATTTAACCATATATCATCAGGATAATTTCAGGGCAACGATTCAGCAGAGTCTTCTCAAATAATCAGTTATATTCGTGGTTCGAGCTCCAACTATAATAAATTTATCGAAATTTTTTTTCCAAATAAGATACGTAACTAAAGAATATTAGACTCTTGGGCTGTCGATTTACCTGGTGGACTGTGAAAAATTTTCATGGGACCGAACTGGTTACCCCAAGCCGTTACCCAACCTAATTAATTTTTTTTTCTCATATAATCAGTTATGATCAATTATAATGCGCATGAAAAATGAAATAATTACTCCGAGATAATGGTACAGTAATAAAATATCTTAGGGGGCGTTTGGTTCTTTCCTAAGAATAGGAATCGGAATGGGAATAATTGTATTATGGAATGATAATGAGTATGAACATGAATATCACTCTTAAAAGCAATGTTTGGTTAGTTGCATTCTATCGGAATAAATCAAAATTTTCTTTTTTACCCTTAAAGGAAAATAAGAAAAAAAATTAGATGTGAGAGAAAGATGAATGTGAGAGAAAAATATGATGAAAGAGAATGTATGATAAGAGAAAGTGTGATGAGAAAGAATGAAGAGAGAGAAAGTGTGATGAAAGAAAATGAGAAAAGAGAGTATGATAGGAGAGAGCATGATGAGAGAAGATGAAAGAGAGAATATGATGTGAGAGAAAGTAAGATGGGAGAGGATGAAGAGAGAGAAAATATAATGAGAAAAAAATGAGGAGAGAGAATGTGATGAGAGAGAAAATATGGTGAGAGAGAAAATATGGTGAGAAAGAAAGTATGATGAGAGAGAAAGTGTGATTAGAAAAAAAAGAATAGTAAGTGTGATGGGAGAGATTGAGGAGAGAGAAAGTATGATGAGGGAGAAAGTATGATGAGAAAAAAAAGAGAAAATAGAATGTGATGGGAGAGATTGAGGAGAGAGAAAATATGATGAGAGAGAAAGTATGATGAGAAAAAAAGAAGGAAGAGAGTGCGATGGAAGATATTGAGGAGAGAGAAAGTATGATGAAAGAGAAAGTGTAATGAGAAAAAAAGAGGAAAGAGAGTGTGATAGTAGAGATTAAGGAAAGAGAAAGTGTGTGATAAAATGATGAGAAAATATGATGAGAGAGAATAAAGAGAGAGAAGTGATATGAAAGAAAAAATAAATAAATATATTTTGATATTTGATATTAAGGAAGAAAATTTTAGTTTTAGGTGAAGGGTATTTTTGGAATAAGGAAATATTTTGATTGATGAAAATAGGGTAATGACTTATTGAAGGGAAGGTACATGAGAATGAGTTATTACACAATTTCAAAGATTCATTCCCTTATTTATATTCCTATTCCTATAATCCAAACATTAACAATGACAGAGTGAATTCATCAAGTGCACCTCAATCGAATTACTCGAGCATAACTCACTCTTTGTCGTTATAAGCATGTTATGTGGTCATGAGAAATTCTACTAAAGTTTTCACCTAAAAGCCACTGGCAATTCGATCCAATCATATTGTATTGCTCGTATGGCTTATTGCCTAATCTTCAACATAACCAATCTTTTTAAATTAATCATATCAATTTTATTCTTCCTTCAATGAAAACCATAAGCCTAAACTGCAATCACATATCAAGAAAGCAAAAACAACTTTAGCATTCTTCTTCCATCTTGCCAGTGCCGTGGGATCATGATGCCGCGATATTCAAACCCTAACTACGACATATTTATGATGCATTTATAAAAATACCGTTTCCAAATAGAGGGCGTAACCAAGAAATACTGAGCTTCTAGACTAATCACGATGTGCACTTTCCGATTTACTCTGATGACCGGTAAAAAATTTTCATAAAACCAAACCAGTCAGACTAACTGAGATTATCATTTTTTTCTCATCTTGCCATTTCATTTTCTTAGTATGCCACAATCATCATCGACAGACAGAATTTAGACAGGAAATTGACAAGCATACGCAAGACTTGTCAGAAAATATCGCACTAATTTATCGTGTGTGACATCAGAAACTAAACGCAACACACATCATTGTCGTTGTCAAACCATATTTTATCTTTGTTACTCGAAACCGGTTACATAAATTATATCCCCCATTCAACTCTGTGCATGAATCATATCAGATCAGATCTTCCAGAAGCCACATTTAAGATGTCCGAGGAAGTCGCTTTGCGATCTCCTGAAATAAGAGAGAAGAACAATTTACAAATGCATTTTGTATGAAAAAATTTTGGCCTAGGTAGAGTCATGGAGCACGATAATATTCACACGAGTTGACATCGTATGCAACTGTTCTTAGAGTAAAATTTCAGATCCTCACTTGATTGACTGAAAATTTGTTTATTAATTACCTGAAAAAGTTCATTGATATTATTAGCCGTCTTTGCAGATGTCTCAATGAAGAACATACCATTCCCTTCCGCATACTCCATGGCATCCTTCAAATGAATGAATTCATAAGGATAAATATATG
Source organism: Zingiber officinale (assembly GCF_018446385.1). Classification (NCBI taxonomy): domain Eukaryota; kingdom Viridiplantae; phylum Streptophyta; class Magnoliopsida; order Zingiberales; family Zingiberaceae; genus Zingiber; species Zingiber officinale. Next base: position 80,612,520 of record NC_055994.1, read on the forward strand.
TTGATTCGAGTTAAGACGATGGACAAACAATTAGAAATCAATGTCTACCCCGGATGAGACAGTCCTATTTTCATCCAAATCAGCCTTATTACCAACCAATGCCATGACGATACCAGGACTGGCATGCTTCTGAAGTTCCTGTTGGACATAAAGTTAAATTCATAAATCTGAAAAGATGATGGGATACAGATCTTTGAAATCAAAACACATACAAGATCCTCGAGCTTTTGAGTGATTAGAGGCTCAGGCTACAGAGTTAATCAAGATTTAAGCAAATTGACCGGTTGCAGAAATGCAATCTTGCAAATTTGAAATTATGATGCCCTTCATTATGTATCAGTTTACTAAGTACATTGAAAAATTAAATACGAGAATGTTCCTACAGCGCGCAAAGCCCTATGAAGTCATCGTTCATTGTAAATTATCTAAAAACACAAGTACAAAGTTCTGAAGAGAAGTAAAACCCATCATATACATTATATCAGATACCCACCTGCAGCATGATTAAAACTGGTGAAATCAGTGTTATGTGGATTGACTTAAACTCGGTGGCAACGTATAAAATGAAGCAAAAAAATTCCATCCAGGAGGTTCAGAATGATACCTTAACCCAATATTGTGCTTTTCTAAATGTTTCTTCACTTGTTATGTCATATACCACAACCGCAACAGCAGCTCCCCGATAGTAAAGAGGAGCCAATGAGGCATACCTAGCGATGATAACATCATAAACAAGACATATCTTTAGAGCTCCTCCACATTTTTTAAGATCCTCAAAGTATATGATAGATATGTATCTATAAAAAACAAAAAAAATATCACAACTTTAATAAAAAAATCACCCGCCTTTCTTGTCCAGCTGTATCCCATATTTCAAACTTCACTGTTGTGGAATCTTGCAAGGCTAGTGTTTGTGATAAGAAGGATGCACCGATGGTAACCTATGTATATCGAATAAAAATATTCAACTATCAGAAGTAACCACTAAGCCTTGTGCTACTGGAGAAAGAAGCAAACTAAAGAAACACATGGGCTGTAACATAATTAACTAAAAAAATTGCTGTGCCACAAGTAAAATGAACCTAATTTTCACCATTACTTAAGATTATCTAAAGTTCTACCACTGTTTTGTTTTACAACCAAAATCGACAGGTGAAGAAAAAGTCTGGTTAACACTCTTGAAGACTTTCTTTCAATACACATGGATCACTCTAATTATTGTTTCTTCAGTTTGTATTAATACTACTAGATTATTCAACACAGAGTGCTTAATCATTCAGCCTTTTTATCTCCAAAATAAATGAATGAACTTTTAGAGGAAAGGATGCAGTTAACAGGGTACAACTCTCAAATTGGATCATCATGTTTTGTATATTGCCATTTTTATCTCATTCACTGCATCCTTGCAGACATAGATTTAAGAATCCAAGAAATAGTTCTAAGAGTTTCAAGTAGCAGGATCTTAGTCTAATAATTCAAATGCAGGCAAAAGAATGCACTTTGGTAATAGCAATTGCTAGATAATCATTAGATAAAGAATTGCCTTTGAAGTAGGGTCAAATTGGCCACGAACGAACCGGAGGACTATGCAGCTTTTACCCACACCAGAATCACCTAACAGAACCAACTGCAAAGATGAAATTTCATATTATCCAGCTTTTACTTGGCAACAGTCCAACAATAGCACCAGCTGGAAACAATTAACTTTAGGCTACAGAGGTCAACATATTACTGTCCATAATTTAGTTAGCTTATATCTTCCATATAAGACATTCAATCAAATAAAATTTGATATAAACACACACACACACACACACACAATGCATGGATAGTTAGCAATTCAGTTCAATTTCTCCACCTCATGCTAAGAATTATACTCCACTTGTATACAAGTAAAGATCGCTTATGCTCCAGAAGAGTTACACCCTTGTGCTCCATTCAAGGAAACTAAACACTGAAATACAGAACAGTCGAGAGAAACAAGAAGAGAGTATTTCTAACTAAGAGGAAGCTATCTATAAAAGTATTGAGTTAACTTATCAAAATAGATTTTATATTTGACTAATTATAATATTTATGAAGCACTTAGATTTTTGTAATTATATGGAGAGCCTAGCTGAACTTCATAAGGCAAGCAGGGCATACCTTCACACGCAAGTTTTTTGGGTCAGTGGCCATGGAATTTTCAGCATCCAAACCACCCAAATTTCTGGCATTTCGGCCTGACCATTGCCAGATACACATAATTAGATTATGTTATTTTCATATCCTAGCGTCAATCATTTGATTTTCCATCGACAGTGCTTGCGCATGACAACAAAACAGCAAAAAGTAAATAGATGCTATAAGTGTTGGAAAGGCAAAGTACTACTAACATGCATGTAAATTGCAACAAACTAAAAGATGTTTAAAGTTTGTCATTATTCCTACTAAACCACACCATTAACCCTGGAAATCTATATGAAACCCAGCAATCTTGCCATTTAGAATGCTGAATTTCTACCTATGGGAACTTAGTAACTACTGATTCCTCAATTGTTAGGATACAATTAAAGTCCCACATTGAAAAGATATAGAAAAAGATTATGGGTTTTAAAGGATATAAGATATCTGCATTGACATGAGACATTTTGGATAGAGTCCAAAAATAAAGTCATGAGAGCTTAAGAACAAAGTGGACAATATCATGTTATTGTGGAGACATGTGTATATCATTTGAACACAACAAATGGTATCAGAGTCATGGTCCAGACCAGATGCCATGCGGGATGACCTTGAATGAAGTTGCGGGAGACCCGGAGCTGGTCAGGATGACCGGATGCTTGTGGGGAGGGCCCGGAGTTGGTCAGGATGACCGGATGCTTGCAAGGAGGCCCGGAGCAAGTCAGAGTTACAGGCTGCTTACGGGGAAGCCTGGAACAGGTCAAGAGTGACCGGATACGGAGACCCGAAGCAGGTTAGGGTGACCGGATGCGAACGCTTACAGGGAGGACCGAAACATGTTAGGATGATCAGATGCTTACAGAGAGGCTAGAGTAGATCAGGGTGACCGGATGCTCGCGTGGATGTCCGAAACAGGTCAAGAGTGACCGAATGCTCGCGAGGAAGCCTGGACCATGAGAGTAATGATGTTCCTTTGTTTGAGGAGACCCGAAGCAGGTTAGGATGACCGGATGCGAATGCTTGCAGGGAGGACCGAATCAGGTTAGGATGACTGGATGCTTCCAGAAAGGCTAAGAGTAGATTAGGGTGACCGGATGCTCGCGTGGATGTCCGAAACAAGTCAAGAGTGCTCGGATGCTCGCGAGGAAGCTTGGACCATGAGAGTAATGACGGTCCTTCGTTTGAGGAGAGGATTGTTGGGAAACACAATCAAAGTTCTACATTGAAAATATATGGAAAAGATCATGGGTTTAAAAGGAAGTAAAATATCTTCATTGGCATGAGACCTTTTGGATAGAGTCTAAAAATAAAGCCATGAGGGTCCCAAAGTGGACAATATCATATCATTGTGAAGATATGTGCATATCCTTTGGACACAACATCCATTTTCTCCTTTCCAAACACCTATTATGAGCTGAACTAACTCCTTCGCCCATCACCCCCAGTTAGCATTTCTCACTGCAAAGCAATTTCTCCATTCATAAGAGCCTAAATTTCTTCCTCGACCTTCTATAAAATATCTTGTACTTGGCAAATATCATATATCTTTCACAGACCTCTCTCAACTTTCTTGTCATAAAAAGCCCGATTTAAAATCATGACTTCGTAACAAAGCAAAACATTTATGAAGCTGACAAACGCCAGAACAACACAAATCTGCAACAAAATCATCTCAAATCATCATAAAATGGGCTCATAATCACCACCAAGTTTGCAGTTTTAAAAGCGTATCACTGTTTTTCCCATAGTTCGTTGACCTCCATCCACGCACAATAACAACCGGCGCACATCTCTCACATTTCGCACGAGAAAAGAAGGCAAAAAGGATAATTTTTTTCCTTCAAAATTGAAGTGATAACCGATAGAAACTAACCACGTTTGAACATCATCACAGCCTCACTTCAGAATCAACACACCCTAATTCGAAAGGTGCGATAAGGGCTTCATATAAAAAATTATTCAAGCTAACTCCAACTTCCCGGCAACAGAAAAGCTTACCGGATTAATAAATTAAGGACCCTAGAGAAGAGGAAAGGGGGCAATTGGAAAGCCATGGTTCAAAGCCCTGAAGAGAAGAGAAGAGAAGAGAAAGGGAGAGGAAAAGGGGACCTGGAAGAGAGGAGGAGCACCCCATCTGCGGGAGGAGGCGAGGCGGGGGCGTCCGAGTTCGACGGGGGAGGAGAGGGATCCCAGAGGAGAAGGGGGGCGAACGAGTGGGCTCGGCTGGGTCGAAAACGAGTTGAACGAGTCCAGTTAAGGGAGGAGAACAGAAATCAGACGCCGTTTTTTTTTTTTGTCATTTCCCTTTTTTATATTTATATTTAATTTGGACATAAAAAATATTAATATTTAATAAATGTCGTTTTTGTACGATTTGTAAAATCATTTTTTATTTTTATATGTCAAAAATTTATTAGAGGCAAATGGTGTAAAATATATTTTCTATTTTAAAAAATAATAATAATTGAAAAAAAAATGACGGTTACCTATAAATTCATAGACCTACTGAAGAAGCGAGAGTTTGGGAGCGATGGTGAAGCCAAGAAGCGGAAGGAGGAGAACAGGAAGCACATGACCAACCTCCGCCGCCTCATCATCGCCTCTAACGTACGTTTGATCTCCACTTCCGAATCCCTAGTCTCTTTCTCTCGTTGTCACTTTTTTTTTCTTCTAATTCTATCCTATACTTTGTGGATCTTTTGTTTTACTGCCTTCTATGCCGGACTCTTTGGGAATCGCTCGACGATATTGTGGAAATAGTTCGTTTGCGAGTAATTTTCTGATACATTTTACATTATTCTTTTGTCGGGCAAGAAGGACGAAATTTAGTCTAAAGACTAGAATTAAAGTAACTAGGAAGTCAAGTAGAAGAGTATATCATGAAGCATTTTGGATTTGATTCTTTTAGTTAGGCATCATAATCGATAATCTCACGGAGTATATCTATCGTTTCGATTGAAAAGTTATGGGACGGTATAACATTGTGTATCTTTCGAATTTAGTTAAAACACCTGTCATCTTCTATAGGCTTGAATTAAGTTTCTACGGTCGTGCATGACATGCTTTCACAAGTTGTCTTTAGGCATCTCCTCGGTTAGAATTATCTAAAGAACAATTTCTGCCTTTTGCCTTTTAGGTTCTTTGTTCACAAAATCTATCAATTAAACCATTACATAGAGCGCTATTAATTAGAGATTGTGGTAAGAATATTCATTCTTTACAGGTCATCATGTTGTGCATCAGAGAAACAACACAAACAATTGTGTTATGTAGTAAAATTGAAAAAACTTAGATGGATGTGCTGGATTACTATATATATATAACGATACTAGCTCTGTAGTCTGTAGAAGTGCAGATGTCAAAAATTTAGATGATAGAAATGAGTAAACATGTTAATCATTAAAGATAACAGATAGTCAGATACATTTGGAAAAGTTAACTTAGTTATAGACATAGTTGAAGCTGATGGTGTAAAGGAATACCAAATTAATCACAAAGATGAATGATAAAATGAATAGCCAGTTTAAGAAGCTGAACTGGTCAAATTCACTAGTCATGAAATAATGGTCGTTTGTGGAAGCTGCTGCAGGTCAAATTCATTAGTTGGTTCAGTTTGTGATTTTTACGACTGAAGTTTTTTTAGAAGATACGCAAACAACCCATGAAATATATGTGAGCTATATCAACTTTCTTTGTTCTAGTTATAGCTTTATTTAGTAGAACTTTCTATACTTTTTTTTTGTATCATTCTCTGATTCCATTTGACATTCCTTAATTGGTTGATGATGATGAGCAATATAACAGAGGAAACACAATAAACATACTATTTGATACACAAACTATGATCATGATTTTGGTTCAGATCTTCTTGTTTCTTTATCAGACAGAAATACAATAAACATACTATTTGATACACAAACTCAATTTTGCCTATATAGGTTCTCAGTAAAAAGCGACAGTGATGAAAAAAGAATTTGGTTGTTTAATTTTAATGTATTACTTTTAATGAGTTTAATGAAAACCTGTAAGGAGATAGTTTGTGGCTTTTGGGATAAGTTCATTGTTTACTTCTCAAAGAATATTTGAAGTGATAGATTGAGTTAGCGATTGCATGTGTTGTAGTTGATAGCTGATAATACATTGAGGAATATGATCATGTTCTGCCGTGATTTTTCCCCTTGATAGATAGTAAATATGAAACATTGGATTTCAGGTCATTTATGTTCTAGTGCGAATGGTTATATTTCATGCAACTTTTACTTGGAAGCATTGGATTGGTCTTCTTGTGACATCTATTGCTTATGGGCTTCCATATAAACAACTTGACAGTATGGAGCAAGGGTAAGATGGTGAACTTTTAGATGGTGTCACACTGGTGGAATTTGTGGGTATGTTTCGGCTATCAATTCGGATCTTATTCTTAAAATTAACTAGCCTGTCATTGTTTCTATATCAAAAATGTTAAGTATTAATGATTATGAAATTTTACGCTAGGCTGGATTTACTCGGTAAGCATCATTAATGAAAAAAATGGTATGTTCGTATACTAAATTGGAACCTATTCTTTAACTTCTAAATAGAGAGGCACATAATTCATAGCAATTTTTTCTTTTAATGTGTGTGAAAAATCTTATATTTGATGGGCTGAAGTGATGTATGGCATTTTTTTTAATGTCAATGAACTATCATCATCATCATCAAGTCATACTAATCCAAAATCCCAGTTATTTTGAGTTGGCCACATTGTTATTGTCATTGAATTAGACTCTATGCAAACTTATCACTTTTAATGATTATGTTTGGTCTCGTAATTAACTTTTATGGTCTGTTTACTGCAGAGGATGAAAAAGTGGAGAATGGAAAAGCAAAAGATTTTCCTTTTATTTACATCCACTCATTTTCTCACTTTTTTTTAATTCTCACTACTCTTCCAACCCTCTACTTTTCCATCCTTTAGAGCAAACCTACCTTAATGGCAACTAGTAGAGTTTTCTTTGGTTTCCTATCCCTCACACCTCAAACTCTACTAATAACTTTTTTCCCCTTCCAATGTTTTATATTAAACGGAATCACATGCTCAAGTTACTACATAAATTGCTGAATGAAAAATTGCAGTGTTGTGTTCCTCTTGGATTGTAATTGGTGAGACTTTTGTTGGTTGTAATTGTTTGTTGCAACTTAGATGTTGATTCTTCCAATAGAATGAGAAACTATAGAAATTTTTTTTGTGATTGTTGATATTGTTGAAATATAGATCAAAAAAGGATAGTCCGGTGCACTAAGCTCTCACTGTGTGAGGTCTTGTGGAAGAATCCATTATATGCAGCTTTACCTTACTTTTTGCAAGAGGCTGTTTCTAAGATTCGAATCCGTGACTTTTTGGTCACAAAACAATAATTTTACCATTACGCCAAGGCTCCCCTTCTTGTTAAAATATAGATCAAATTTCAATATTGATCCAAGATTGAATTGGTATGGTATCAAGATGATTCCATCTTGATATTGAAAGGGCATTGCCACCTATGTAATTGGGTCAAAAATGGATCTAACCATTCCATGGTACTTGACACGCTTGTTACTTGACACGCTTGTTGTGGCACAATATATATTTTGCTACCTAGACCATCGTATATGATTTTAAAATCATGGAGCGCGATTACCAATCTTGTGTCCTTAAACATTGATTTCCACTTCTCTCATTGTAGAAGTGAGAAGGAGTGAAAGAGAACTTTCCTCTTTTCTTGTCAACACAGTTTTACTATGTTTTGATTACAGAAGGATTCTCTTTTGACCATAGCATATGAGTTAACTGTTAAGTTTTTTAGTGTCTGATTCTATGAATTATCAGTAGACGAAGTTTCTCAATTCATTGTGTGGCACTTTTGTGATAAGTAGATAAGCCTTGTTAGGAATTGATAAGTTAAGATAGAGAAGAATTAGCTAAAAACACTCTTTTTCAAAAAAAAAAAAAATTGAAGCATATTAAACAAAGACAATGTTTCAACCTGCAGACATGATACACAATTTTGTTTGCATAATATACTACTGCTGCAAACAATGTGATTTATCAGGATACTTTGACATTATCTGGTGCCTTGTTTTGGAGAAGGCATATATAATTGTGTTCGTGTTGAATGTTTCATGTTCCTAGTTAATATTTTTTTTCCTCTCAAAATAATATACTGGGAATAACTTGGAAGTCTTGAATACTACTGTTATTACCAATTTTTTTTTGCAGTTATTTGCACGATGTGATCTACATAACTAGCTTTGTGCAGATAATGTCCATCTTACCCGGTAAATTTTGGTGGACTTACTTGGTGGTAAGAATCCAAGGAACTCATTCTTTTTTCTGTTTTCATTGGATTTATAGCAGGAATTCATATTCTTTGGAATATTTTCCTACAATTAACATTCATTTGGTCAAACCTATATAACTTGCATGAATGCAAGATCTACTGTGGATGTATAGTATGAAAATTTGTAACAATAATGATAAATCAATTTCACTATCATTAAAGCTTCAAGCAAGCTCTTATTAATATTATTTTATTTTAAGTTTGACTTGAATCCAGGCTTTCTAATTTTTCTTTTTCCTTCACATTGTGCTTTTGGGGGAAATTCCTTCTCCGTCCCTGTCACTAATAATATCTAAATTAATTAAAAAAATGTATATATTGGCTAACATTTTTGGTTGATCTCGACTTCTCAAACCCTTTTAAATATTAAATCTTTGCTTACCTTCGAATATTCCCATAACCCTGCATCATCTCAACATATTTTCTATTGTTTTATTATTTATTAGGGCCACAAGTAATTGCTCTCAAATCCATAAAGTATGATAGATCGCACCACAGATTTATATTAACTAACTAAATTTTTTTAGTTAACTAATTGTACATCTTGCAACCGTTTTGCTAGTAGGATTAGATTTAATTGCATTCGAACTACAGCTGCCTTGTTCATGTTCATAGATACGAGCATTTGGGTTCCCCGGGTAAAGTTGAGTTAGTTAGTACGGAGTAAAGTTATTATCATAGGACAAGGGTTCGAATCTCGGTACAACTTTCCGATTTACTTCCTCACATATGATCATGGGGCCGATCGTGTGAGGCTGTTGGGATGACAGATCTCATCTTTTGCTATCATAGATACAAGCATTTGGTGTTTACAAGTTATCTGATCTACTATAAGTATTGCTAGGGGGTTCAGAGTTATGGAAACTCTATCTTCTCACATTGGTTGTATTTTCCTCTAATACTCGCTCGCAGGGGGAAACGGAGAGGAAGGCTGCAAGGGGCAAATTTGTTAAAACCGGGAATCGATAACAGCGTAGTCGATCTGCTTGTTATAATAGATACCAAAAGAAGAACCTCCTTGAGTTCAAGGTGAGGATTTACTGGCTGCAACCTTTTTGGATAAATTATTTTGTGCAGTTAAAACCTTTTGGAGAAGTTCTCTTGATGTGGTGTTTACTTGGAGGAGGAAAATAAATAAAGGGAAGTAGCTGAAGTGAGAGAGAAAAGAATGGACAAATTATCTTCCATCCTCTCTGTTCGCTTGGAGGGGGGATGTTGGTTCTTTCCTTGTGCAAGTTGGAGGTTCAAAGCTTCTTTCCCTTGTATGAACTTGAAGGAAATTGATTTCCCCTTCATTTTCTCACCTACACATAAAGGCAATAGTCAAGAGACTAACATGACTCGAGGATGATATTCGCACTAATGGAAGCTTTCCAATTTAAAGGAATTGGAAAGAGAGATCGACGTCTTCCCTTCTTCGTAGTTTTTCCAGCAGAGGAAGAACCTAACGGGTCAATTTTTGTTCTTTCTTGATGCATAATGTTTTCGCATATATATGTTAATTTGTATAGCGGCTTCTGAAAAAATTTAATTATGTTGAGAGTGGGATTTGAACCCACGCCCTTTCGGACCAGAACCTTAATCTGGCGCCTTAGACCAACTCGGCCATCTCAACGTTATGTTCTATCAAACCATTATATTTTACTCATCTTTTTAGTCAATGCCTCGATAAAGACAAAATCTCGAATGTATACGATCTAAGTTTCGGTGATTGAAAAAATTATCAAATCTTTGTAAGCGTAGGAAGAGAATTAAATATTTATGAATAAATTTAGTGCTCAATTCAATAAATATTTATTTTTATTTATTTAATATACATCAATTAATTAAATGAATTAATTTAAATAATTTTATCATTTAAATCAATAAAGTTACCGTACATGTGTTACATGCTTAATATAATACATAAATATACATATAAATTGGATTTGATAAATGTATGTAAAACTCATGTAATAGTAAAATATAAGGACGACGTTCGAAAAATTCCAGTAACAAATTATTTTAATAGATTTTTCATCATAAAAAATTAATTTAATTTTTTATATTAAATATTAAACTAATAAAAAGATATACTATAATCTTAATTAAAAGATCGAAAAAGATATATTTTTTAATATTTATACAAACTTATTTGCTTATGATATTGTCAATCATAAAATGTGAAAATAAAAAAAATTATAGTAATACATATTTTTTATATAAAAAATAATCAAAAAATTATTAATAAATTTTAAATAACTATTTTTAGTATAAAAAGGAAAATAATATTAATATACTTTTATTTTGGACTCCATTAAAATTAATGGATAAAGAGTCGTAATAAAATAGTACGATAAATAAAAATTATTAATATTCATAAATATACTGATGAACGAGGTTGATGTTTATTAACAAAGTTTTTTTTATCAAATTTATAAATAAGTAAAAAAACTCTTAAAATACTTTAAAAAACACAATATCAAATTAACTAACCAAATGAAAAATATAAAATAATTTTAAATAATTAGATAAATTTAAATTAAAAATTTAATGAACAAACTGAGGTAAAACAAGACTCATGATTTCAAAATTTTAAGAATTTTTGATGATTTTAAGACGTCAAAGGGTGTTTTTACAAAGTCGGTACTTATCAAGATTCCGTACCATGAACGGCGTCCATCTTCCAAACTCCAAGTAATCAAGTAGTCGACCGCCGCCCCGATGCCCGCGAGATCTCGTTGATGTGCTATCTCATGGCCTGCGTTCGCCTCCCGTCGGCGGCCGCAGCCAGTCCTCTGGCCTCCTTCCGCGTCTCTACTCTCCCGCCGCGGTTCGCTCGACCCGGAATCAGGCTCACGAAACCCCTGAGGCGATTCGCTTCGCTCGCGGCTTCGACCGCCCGAGCATTCGACTGGGACGACGTCGTTCGGGTCGCCGAGGAGGTTCGCGAAGACGAGGATCCTTCTGATCTCCGTGGGTACTTTGAGAAAGTTCGACTCTGTAACCGTGGATCGGTGCGCCCCTTCTCCTTTCATAGTTTTCGTTCTTTTCATTTATTTATTTTTTTACATTAATGGTTTTCTCAATGCGGCGAGTTTGCTGGAGACACGCGCAGGATTTGCAATCGGAGTTTGTACCTTTTCTGGTCGTGGATCAAATTGTGGGATACGTTCATAATCGGTATGTGATGTTGGCATTGACTATCACACATAATTTTGGAAGATGCAGTAGATGACCGTGACTTCTCGAGCAAGCATTATTTCATCCCAATCTCACTTGTTCTTTAGCTTCTGTATTCGAATGTGTCATCTGGAAAATTGTTAAAATGTTTGGTCGAGCTAAAAGCTATTGGACTCTCTAGAATACCTATTTATAAAGTCGCTTACCAGTTGGTTATTTATTTATCATTCCTCGATAAATTGAAATTGTATGTAATTATTGATATCTGTACTCATCAAGGGAACATTTGGGTGCGTAAAATTCAAGTTCAGGCTTCTAAAAATCTCAGGTTTGTGGACCACCTAAGACAATTTGAGGAGGTTTTTAAAGTAAATTTTGGCAAGAATGAAGCCTATACTGGAGGCAATGTTCAACTGCACTATTCACTTGTGACACCTGAGGAGAGAACAAGGGCAGTTGGAAATGCAATCAAATGCTTGGGAGGGCTGATTCCAGGTATTCGGAATGAGGTACTCTATGGACCTTTTAAGATATAACAAGGTTATGCTTGCGGTTTGAAATGGGTTCACTAGTTAGATATTCTGCCACTTATCATAATGTGATACTGCATCATAACTACATTGTTAACATGAAAATTGACATATGACTCAAATTTGACCATTGAAATCTAAGTATCACCAGTGGAACTTGTCATGTTTGAGAAATCTATGGTCCTCATCTTAGCTTGTTGTTTAAGTATGCAGAATCTCTAAGTATCTCCATTGAGCTTTTCATGATTGAGAAATTTATGGTGACCATCACCATAGACTTGTATTATATCATGTTGGCTACCTGTGTACAAAAGAATGAGATACATATTTTTATTTGTTGTCTTTTCTTCTTGTTTTCTAACTTCTTTCTTTGTGAATCATGGCAGTTATATCCAGTTAAGCCATCATTCGAGGAGCCTGTATTCTTCTCTCTAGAACGTGCTGCTGCACCTTATTTTGGCATAAAGGTTTGTTCTTTTTTCCTTTCCAAATAATATATCATTCTGAAATCTGCTAACTTCCCTTGTCTTGGTTATCAGGTTTAATCTGTAGGGAATGAAGTTTTTGTTATTTGTCCATATGTTTATGCAATTCCAGTTCTTTCTTTTTACTATCATTATTGTTTTTGTTGTCTGCATTATTAGATTATGTCTGATCATGTTTTGGGAATGAGATAAACTATTTTTGACTAATCTTCTGCTTTGTGTTTTCCTTCTTTTACTTTTTTTTTTTATCTCTAGGCATATGGTGTTCATATGAATGGTTATGTGGAGATTAATGGGGAAAATTTTCTATGGATTGGGAAGAGAAGCATTTCAAAGCAAACATTTCCTGGAATGCTTGATCATCTTGTTGCTGGAGGCCTGGTATGTTCTTAGTTTCTATGATGCCATGGTTTTGAGTAATTCTATATTTCTGTGATGCATCGTTAAGCCTAAATCATTAAGGATAGTTATCACTGATAGATCATTTCCTTGTTCTACCTTTTAAATTTCATGGACTATTAGTCCTTACCTAAACACTTTTCATAGTTTCGACTATGTGAATTTCTGCTCCCTGTTGTATATTTATATTGATTAGTTGAATTTAAGATGAACTTCATGTTAAGTCATGGAGTAACTTTATTAATATTATGTCATGTGTAACTCAATGTAAATGCCTTTTTCACATGATTTTCATTGCAAAGTTCCTACCGTTTGATATCCTTTCACAAGTACATGGAAATATAAAGTATGGACAAGTTTAATACATTCAAATAATGCAATATGGAATATCTTCAAATAGGATGTGGACACGTTTAATATATGTAAATATGCAATATAGGAATTCTTCAAATCTGATGTGGTTTCTTGCCTATCACTCTTTTTTTAACACAATATTTAAACAATTCCCCTCATGCTGCCCTATAAAGTAACACTTCTGATCATCTGTCCAAGCAAGGTTTTATAGTACTTAGCAGATGGGAATAAGCGAACTGTAATCTTTAAATGCTAAAGAATTATATTATTGTTTGATTTTCTTCTCTTATCAATACCTATATGAATACATGCATGTCTGTATACAAATATCTACACATGCACTGGTGAAACATACACATATCTTAGTCAGTTAGATTCTCTCTCTAGTTCCATGAACCTAGTGCTGTTAAGTCTAAAATCTAAGCAAAAACAAATTTCAGTTTCCTTTGTGTGATTTTGTGTGACATTCTATTTTTCTGGAATTGTTGGTTGATGGTTGAAGCTGATCTAAGCAGATGGGACATTTCAGTTTCCTTCTTCTTATTGCTGTGATGAGTTTCTTGTTTTTGACAACTTAGTACATTTAGTAGTAAATTAAAGAATTTTTGACTTATGATCAAATTCAACCATTTGATATATTCAGCCACATGGTATGAGCTGCAAAGAGAATCTCCAGAAGGAATGTGAAGAGGAGGCTGGAATTCCAAGATCTTTGTCCAATGTGTATGTTTAGAATTTCCCATTTATCTGTATTATTAATTGTCAGTTAATGCTTCCATGTTTTGTTTTTAACATGAGGTTTATGTATGATCAGAGAAGTCTCACATTTGACTGCTAACCATGTCAATTTAGTGATTTTTGATTGCTAGATAGAATTTGCTACTTTCATTTCGATGCACCATTATGAATATCACATTAAGAGATCATTTGTCTCTTATTCTAGTGGATTATAGCTATAATTAGTTTCAATTATTTTATGCTACCTTTTTTAAGTACCTATATTTATGAATTTTGATAATAGATGAAAACGTTCTCATTGATGATGAAGAATTTAATGAAAGATGGATAAATTATTTTTACAAATAATCATTTAATTATATTATACATAAAATTTAGTTTAATAGACTAAAATGTATGGTAAATTTAGGAATATTATTTTTTTAAAAAAAATTAAGAAAAAGTAATTTTCACTTACCTCCAGTTTGTAATTGTGAACTGCAGCTTACTAAGAGCATCTCCAATGGATGACAGGTTTTTAGCTTTTTTTGTGGGCCCCACCAATAACAAGAAGAGAGAGATTAAGAAGCTGGGTTCGATTTTTCGAACTCAGCTTCTAAATTTCTAGTGACATAAAAAAAGGACAGTCCGATGCACGAAGTTCCCATTATGCGTGGTCCCGGGGAAGGATCCATTGCATGTAGCCTTACCTTGCTTTTTGCAAGAGGCTGTTTCCAGGATTCGAACCCGTAGCCTTTTGATCACAAAGCAACAACTGTACCGTTGCGCCAAGGCTCCCCTTCAAGTGACACTTATGAAAGAGAAAAGTAAAGAAGCTCAAAAAAAGCTTGTAAAAAGTTTCGTTGGTGATGCCCTAAATTCTAAAATAATTGCTAGCCATATAACCAAATCAAAAGACAGGTTCAATTTATTTAATCTCAGAATTAGGTTGGATACACCAAATCTGTAATTAAAATATTAAATATTCTTTAGTATTGATATGACAGAATCCAGCCTCCACGTGACCCGTATGGTCAAAAGTCATGTTGAGTTGTCAGTCAAAGTGGGCCAAATGTGACCCAAAGGAAATTTGACCCAGCCTAAATAAAACTCGGGTCTAATCAGACAAATTAGCTGCTATATCTTAGCTTCAGCTACCGATATCCCTCCATGCCTCAACCTCAGTCTCGTCTGACGTCCTCCATATCTTAGTTTCAACTGTCGACATCTCCCTAGACTTAGCCTTAGATCCAAACGTCTCCTCTAACATCCTCGATATCTCGGCCTCATTAGCCGACATCCTCTTCAACTCAATCTATGATCCTGACATCCTCCTCCTATGTCTTGGCCTCATTAACTGACATTCATCTCAATCTCAAATCTCGGCATCCTCTATCTATGTCTCGGCCTCATTAGGCAACATTCGTCTCAGTCTCAAATCCCAACATCTTCTATCTATATCTCGGCCTCAGCTACCGACATCTCCCCAAACTTAGCCTCAGATCCAAACGTCTCCTCCGACATCCTCTATATCTCAGCCTCATTAGCCGATATCCGTCTCAATCTCAATCTTAGTTCCCGACATCATCCATGTCTCAGCCTCATTAGCTGACATCCATCTCAGGCTTAGATCTCGGTATCACACAGGTCTCGACCCTAGTCGCAACACCCTCTACGCCTTAGTCTCAGATCCTGGTATCGCCTTTGTCTCGGCCTCAGTCGCCGGCATACTCTCTCAGCCTTGGGCACCAACATCCCCCACACCTCAATCTCGGAGCCTGGCATCCTCCTTGCTTCGATCTTAGTCACTGACATACTCTCTCAATCTCAGTCACCGACATCCTTCACACCTCAGTATCAGAGCTCGACACCTTGGTCTCGGAGCCCAGCATCCTCCTTGCTCTAACCAAGTCGCCGACTTCATTTATCCTCAAGGTCACTCCACATCGACGTCATTTCCTCATCCATCCTTATATTGGACCCACACTAAACCCTCATCGACAAGGCCATTTTTCTCAAAAGGTGCAGACAACGACGGCAAAAATTTCAGAAAACGTGGCACTAGGGGAGTGGAGAAGCAGTTGTGTGATTGTCAGACTTGGTCTCCTAGAGATCCTCCTGCAAACACGTGGCGCTTAATGAGTGAAGAGTTAGCTAATGGCTGTTGGATCTAGCCTCCTCATTACCGCTGACGTGGAGATGCTCTTCGGACAGTTATATAAATGCTTGCGAAGGTAATTGCAAGGGACATTTTCCCCCATTCTTCGACTCAACTAGGTCCGATCCTTCTTCTCCATCTTCTTCTTTCAGCATAACACCTCAAGCAAACCCAAACTTGAGCCTCGGAGTGGCCTATTGGGATCCATCCCTGACACCATTCTAACTATCTTTTGGAGTGCATCTCAGATTCCTTCATCCCCCTCACCGACGATCTTCGGAGAGTGCGCATGTCAGCCCATTCGTTGATTGGTGGCTTGACCATCTACGGTATTTCGCCGGAACAAGTATTATAATTGCATGAGGAAATAATAAAGTAATATAGTTCTGAGTATTTGAAATATTTGGATGTGGCTCAATTTGGGGAACTTTGAACCAATTTCATTTTCAATTGTTCCTTTTGACATCAAATCTTGGTTCAAGTAATTTTCATTTTTGAAAAAAAATTCCACTTAAGACTTCTTTTGGGGTATTATCGGTTTATTCTGATTTCTCTGCATCCATGCTTCTTTTGAACAAAAGTTATTTTCACTGCAGTGCCACATCAGTTGGTGCTGTATCTTACATGGATATGGATGGATATAGTTTCAAAAGAGACGTTCTCTTCTGTTACGATTTAAAACTCCCTGTTGATTTTATCCCCAAAAATGAAGGTAACTTTCTCACAGAGAAATTTCCTTTTATGAACTTGATATTCTTACAATTTAAATGTATGTTTCATCTATAATGTTTTTGTTGCTGGTATTTCCAATCTCTCTCTATCATACCTAGTGTCTTCTTTGAATTAATTCATAACTGAGGTTCTTGGTGGTCCGCCAATAACTATCCAGATTAATAACAACTAAAAAACATTTATTATTGAACTTTACTATTCATTACATCAGTGTAATATAAATGATGTACTTATGTAGAAGGGAGAAATCAGGATTCTTCAAAACTGTAACCATTTGACCGCTTTAAACATTTCACATGGTACCTCTATATTATTGTTCTTGCACGCAATATTTATTACTCATTCACTTTTTTCTTAATGAAAAACTATGTACTCTGCACGTTAACAACCAGCCACAATAGACGGCATGACAATTTGACTATGTACGCTGTGCCTTAATAATTAGCCAGAATCAATGGCATGACAGTTTAACTAAAGTTTGAAATAGGTTTTAATCATATTTTGATATTACTATCTGGGCTGAATGGAAATTCTAATGAAATGTGAACAAATTTGTCTCCTTCATCCAATTTTTTGGCAGATTTCTAACATTTACAAAAAGTTTATTGTGTTGGTGAAATATCCAACAATCTTGGTTACTTGCCTATAACATTTCATAATATGCTATTTTCTGCAGATGGAGAGGTGGATAGCTTCAGACTAGTTCCAGTTACTCAGGTTGCAAATGTAATTCGGAGAACCAAGTTCTTCAAACCAAATTGTGCTCTCGTCATTATTGATTTTCTATGCCGCCATGGGTTTGTACATCTTACATAAGTCTTGGGAATTTTTAGATCTTTCTTTCAGCCACACTATTACCGCATATAAATATACAAAGAGTTTTTATGAATTGTTGATTATTGTTGTGTTTTCAAATAATAATGCTTTTTCACTCCATTGGGTCCAATGCAACATGCTAAGACACAGCATTTGCACTCTGAATCTCTGATGTTTTGCGTATCCAGATACATAACTCCTGATGAACAGGGTTACTTAAAGCTGCTCCAGAGCCTACGCAGTGGCGATTGCTCCTAAGAATTTGCTATTGTTTAGGTAACTTTCTCTTTGAACAACTATTGAGGTCCTAGTTTACTTTGCAACTAGTTGATGTATTAAGATGCCATCTAATCGAGGCTTCATCTTTTTAGACTTTAAAGGAATTGCATGGTCATCCTATATACTTTATTTCCTAATTATATGACTTCTGATATAAGATAATTGCATGGCCGTGGTTACTGCCCATTGGAGATTTTCATTGATGATGGTTGATTGCTTTATGCAGGCTCTTTCAGAATTACTATTTTGACTTGTACAAATTTATTTATTTTTTCACATTCAAACAAGTTTGTGGATACTTCTTGTCGCAGAGCTTCATGAGGTGATTGAATACTTCAACAAAGGATTGAAAACAACTATATCACAAAGTGCTGAGAACTCTACGTTTAGCAGCAGAGATTAGTGATTATTGATTCATTCAAGTGCCCGATTCTCCATGTTTTGTTCAGTTATTGCTCCATTTTTTTGAGATTTTAAATCTGTCATATCAGAGGCAGATTATCACCTTTTTCCAAACAAATTATTTAGCATTATATTTCTAATTAAAAATCTTTATTCAGAGAATATATATTGTATAATTTAGACACAATTACATAATTTATGTTCATGGGCAAACCAATTAACACAGAATAGGCTTGAAAAAAAAAAAATCATGACAACATTTATAAGAGGGACAACGAATATAGCATGTGTGATTATTTCCTCCCCTTTATCTTAGACTTGCCTATGGGTTGGGTTCGGAACCTGAACTGGATCAACGGGCTTGTTATTTGTTAACCTGGTTCAACAAGTCAAAATTTGTAATTGGCCTGATTCTAGATGGGTCGGTCAAGGGTTGACCTCCTAATCAATCGGCGAATTAGCAATTCAACGGCTAGTTAATTGCCATTTCATTCATATTTATTTTTTATTTTTTAAAGTTATATTTTTTTAAAAAAATTTTATAATATTTTACTGATATTAATGGTGTGGTTTAATATAAATTAATTAATTTGTTTTAAAATTTTCAATATAGAATTATTTTATATTAGCTTCTTAATACATTTATCTGTGATTATTTTATATTTCTATTAAAATTAACCGCTTTGAATTCTATTTTATATTTAACTCATTAAATTTATTAATCTCATTAACTCTCTTAATTACTGATTTTATATTATTTTTTTATTCATTCTATTTGAATTGTATAAGATATTCAATAATAAATTTATTAAAGAATATAATTTATTTAATAATAAAATTATATATAAATTATGCAATCGGTTCACAATCGAATCGGTTGAACCGGTTACAATTTGATTTTTCTTTTTAACTAATCTAACTGATCAATATTTCTAACTGAAATTGAATAAATTGAATTAATAAAATATTAGATAATTCCACCACTAATTATTATGAGAAGTTATAAAAAAAATAAAAGAAATATAATGAAATAGAATATTTTAATTCTAAAATAATTAATGGTTTAATTTATAATAACTTAAATAAGTATAACTTTTTTATATAGATTTAAAATTTTATAATTATTTTTAAAAATGAAATAATAATAATAATTTTAAACCATTGTTAACTATGAATCAAATCGTAATCGAGTGTTTAGAATCCTGAATCATAATTGTCTTAAAATATTAATATTAAAGCTCTATATTTTTGGAAACATGATCTTCAACCTGGGGTCTACTGTATACCTCATATGCACATTCAATTGTAAGGGTGCGTTTGATATATGTGTTTTTCATTTTCATTTTCTAGAAAATGTGAGTTTTCTAGAAAATAGAAAATGATTTTTTGTCATTTTCTATTTTTTCTAAAATATGTTAGCTATTTTTATAGAAAATAAGTACGAAAAGTGTAAACCAAACACCATTTTTCAGAAAACGTACATTTTCCAGAAAATGAAAATGAAAAACGCACGTACCAAACAGACTTGCGTTTGGTTTGCCCCATTTTCATTTTCATTTTCTGAAAAAGGCACGTTTTTCATTTTTTAGAAAATGATTTTTCCGCGTTTTTTGTTTTCTTATAAAACGCTCTCTCATTTTCTTAAAAATGAATGTGGAAAACGCAAACCAAATGCATTTTCCATTTTCTCATAAAATGAAAACAGAAAATAACGTGAAAAACGCAAACCAAACACTCAGTTTTTTACATTCTCTATTTCGTTCTATTACTTACAACATCCTATAGACGTGATCATTTAATTTAAATTTTTACAAATTAATCTTAAAAAAAAAATTCCTGCAATTCAAAGAAGGAAATCTTGCATCCAAAAACAAAATTAATATAGGTATTCAGCTCGAACTGACAGAAAATCTTGTATCCTTAAGTTAAGGGAATGCCAAATACTTACAATATCTCCTTTTTCCTTCTGGGTAAAATAGGTTCATAGTTTTTTTTTTTTTAGCACAGATCTCCTGGACCACTTTTTTGTGGTCCAGAGGATGTGCCATTTGTATTTGTAGTCATATCGTGGTCATGATCCGGCCGTAAATAATTGCGATCCTTTCTTGGGTTCATCGTTCCCATCAGGTTATAGTTTTTGTTCGGAACGGGCAGTCGGAGGCTGCCCGGAGGCCTCCGGTGATAGATAAGCAGCCAGGTTACTGGGCGCCGAGTGAGGGTGTCCTCCGGGCGGTCTCTGGCCGCCCACTCCAAACAAAAACTATAACCTGGTGGGGACGGTGAACCCAGGAAAATATCGCAACCATTTACGGTCGGATCACGACCACGATCCGACTGTAAATACGAATGACATATCTGTTAGTGAGAGCCCTAGAGCCGATCATATGATGATTGATGTATGGACTCAATGTATCATATTCATATATATATATATTTATAAAGGCATTTCTTTATGGTTATTATACTTACTTGTATTGGTGCCAAATAATTGAGTATAATAGCGTCCTTGAATAGAAAATTCTTATCTATATCAATCGATTGGTTGAATTGATAATGAGATGATATAGAGAACACTACTCTTAATCATTCCTAGTCAAGTATTAACATTCAGGGACAATGTTAATGCGATGAGACTAGCATGTAGGTCAACTCGATGACTTAATCTCACAAGTCATGAATATTAGATACCAAGTTGACATATAGGTATGCATTGGAGAATGTATACTGAATGACCCGCTATGAGAAAGTATCATGGATCGTTATATGAGTGTTATATACTTTCTCATGTGACTATTAGTATGACTATCAGTCCTTGAACCTGAAGTCACCATGGTTCCCTACATAAGGAGTTGTATACTTTGGCTTCGTTAAACGTCACCCGTAAATGGGTGGACTATAAAGGCGATTACTGGGTATGTAACAAATTATGCGGAGAGATGTGAGTGATGTAGAAGGAATTTATCCCTCCTATATGACGGGAGTGATATCATGATTTTTGATATAGTGAGACCAATAAGTGCGTGACCATGCCCAAATAAGTCAATATGAGATATTGAGCTCATTTGATTAGAGTGAGTCTACTTAGAGTTCAAGACATAAATTGATTAGAGGATGACACGGTCTGTGCCTCAATTGATCAATTTAGATGTCAAGGATAGAAGGACATTGTCACATATTATGACAGTCACAATTAATAGTCACAATGGTGATGTTGGATCTCAACATTCTTGTAACTTGGGTAATAATGATTTGTTGTTAGATATCGCTCATTGCTTATGTTTCTAAATGGGTTTAGGAGCATTGCCAACGTTACAAGAACTTATAGGGTCACACATAAAGGGCAGTTAGATGGAGATTAGATTCATATGATGGACCAAGAGGATTAAGTTCATGTGATGAACCAAATTGGATTAAGAGTAATCCAAATTAGACTAATTGAGTTGGACTCAATTTGATTCATGTGTCGAATGAGTCTAATTTAGACTATGATTCATTGAGTCAATTTAAACCAATGAATAAACATTCATTAAATTAAATTGATTTGAATCAAAGGGTAGATTTGATCAACCATGGGAGATAAGAGGTCAAGTTTGACTTGACTTGAGAGGGAAGATGAAGGGTCAAGTTTGACTTGACCAAATGTCACCTCATTGTGACTTGGCATGGGTCGACTAATGATGATGTTCCACATCATCAAGGCTACATCATTGTGTGCCACCACATGAGAAAGACCAAGAGCCATGACTCTTGGTATTACATAGATGTATAAAACCTCTATTAAGTGGCCGGCCATAGTAATGAAGAATAAGTGTGTGCTTATTCAAGGCTTCTTCTTCTTCCTCTCT
Organism: Zingiber officinale; assembly: GCF_018446385.1. Lineage (NCBI taxonomy): Eukaryota > Viridiplantae > Streptophyta > Magnoliopsida > Zingiberales > Zingiberaceae > Zingiber > Zingiber officinale. Next base: position 80,634,921 of record NC_055994.1, read on the forward strand.
TCCTTTCTCTCCTTCTCCTCCATTGCCGAGACCTCTCAAGAGTGCTAGCACACTCTAAGTGGTTCTCTCCACCTTTTGTCTGTGTGGATACGTGTAGAGGAGTGTACACTTGACACTCTACGAGATCCGACAACCATTTGGACGAAGCGGGATAAGCGAAGGGCATTGCTACAAGGGTAATAATTCCTTTTCATGTAGATCTAAGGTAGATCTAGTGTAGACAAACATGTACATGAATATTTTATTTATCTTCGCACGGATCCGTGGCTAGCTTCGAGGTTTCTGCAACGCAAAAAATGATTTTTGCGGCTCGAAAGTTCTAACAGTGGTATCAGAGCCAAGTGCGAAGCTTGTACATGTTTGTATTTGTTATTACGAAAAGGTTTCAGATCTGTAAGTTTCTGTAATTTTTCTACTTTTATATATTTTGTGAGTATTTTTCTTGTAGAGGCGAAGCAACAAGTGTTTGGACACTTGTAGGCTTCAAATACCGAGAAAAACCTTTTGAAACGGCAAGGTCTTGCCTAAACAAAATTATTTTTTTTTGGAATAGCGACTTAAGGCGCTATTAGATCAGTTTGGGACACTCGCGATATTCATTTCATGAGAAGGGGCGCTGCCCCTAACCCTGCAAGGGGCATTGTCTCGCGATCGCGCCCGAAAATCGCTAAATGGGACCGCCGAGAAGTTGTGACTCATAAAATTGATAAAACAGTAGTAAAATTATAGAAATTTATGTAAAATATATAATTTAGAATTATGTATGATATTGTGATAGTCATGACCCAAAACCCCAATGTGATTGGTTAAAATTGTGTTGTAATTCATAATATGGCCTGCACGCCATTTTAGTATTGTGCGTGTTGTATATGATATGTGACCTGCGCGTCGTGCCTCCTTTATTATGTTCCTGTTGTAAATAGATTTTAGACTTGAATGTAACTCGAGTTTCATATTTATAATGTACAAAATGAAGCGGTGGAAGGTCCACTCAAGAAGGAGTTACGAGGAGGGTGCTGTCAACACATGGCGGTCAAAAGGAGGCGAAATGCCTACCAAGTTTTGATACTCATCACCACCTCGATCATTTGTTGTTGTTGAATGTGCCAAAGCAGAGCAGCACATATTATCTTGATAGGGTGCGGAGGGACAATCTTGGTCCCGCCTATCAAAACTTGGGTGAGAACAAACTCAATTAGATTGAGTATAACTAGTTAACTCAATTGGATCGGGTAAAACTATAGGCATTTTCCATCAGTTGGGAAGATAGGATAAAGATCACATTTATCTTGATCCTATAAATAAGAGTTACATAAAGATGTAATTGATAATTAGTAATTTACTTATCATACTAAGTCTTGGGCGATTTAGCCAAAGCTAACTTAAGGCGTAGTATGATGTGGATCTTGTCCCACGAGAATTATAGCTAATTGGTATGAATCTAGTAGTGTGGTTTGACCACATCCATGACTTGATTCTACAAAGGCCTTATAATTCAGTGAGAGCATCATTTAGTTAAATGTCTAATTAAATGATAAGTGGAATATGATATTTACTTTCTACTTTATTTATGTTGTAGATTACCATGTTGACAAACACGAACATTTTCTCCCTACATTCTGTCCTTGACAAAGACAAGCTCAATGGAGCTAATTTCCTGGACTGGTACAGGAATCTGAGAATAGTTCTCACACAAGAAAGAAAATTGTACGTCCTGGAGCAACCCATTCCGGAGGCACCTCCTGCCACTGTCACGCGAGCCAACCGAGATGCTTATAAGAAGCATCAAGATGATGTATTAGATGTGTCATGCCTCATGCTCGCAGCCATGAATTCTGAGCTTCAGAAGTAATACGAGTTGATGATTGCTTATGATATGGTTGAACATCTTCGTCAACTATATCAAGGACAAGCAAGGCACGAGAGATTCGAGATCTCTAAGGCACTGTTTCAGTGAAAGATGCAAGATGAGACTCCCGTAGGTCCATATGTACTCAAGATGATTTGGTACATAGAGAACCTACAGAGGTTGGGATTTCCACTTGGCCAAGAACTGGCCACTGACTTGATCTTGCAATCCTTGCCAGAAAGTTACAGTCAATTTGTTATAAATTACAACATGAATGAAATTGATAAGCCACTGCCTGAGCTACTAAGCATGTTGCGAACTGCTGAGCTCAACTTTAAGAAGGTAACGCCCAACTCCATTTTGATGGTGCAAAAGCATAAAGGCAAATACAAACCTAAAAGTAAGAGAAAGTCCCAAGCTAAGGGCAAAGGCAAGATAATGAAACCTAAAGGAGAGGTTGCCAAGGATGCTACCTGCTTCCACTGCGGTCAGACCGGACACTGGAAGAGGAACTGCAAAGGATACTTGGAAGATCTTAAGAAGAAGAGAAATGAGATTTCTACTTCAGGTATATATGTTATAGAATTCAATCTCTCTATTTCTTCATCGTGGGTATTAGATACCGGATGTGTCTCTCACATTTGTACTAGTGTACAGACACTGAGAAATAGCAGGACATTGACGAAGGGCGAGGTGGACCTACGAGTAGGCAATGGAGCACGGGTTGCTGCTATTGCTGTAGGAACTTACTTTCTATCTTTGCCCTCTGGGCTTGTACTAGAACTAGATGAATGTTGTTATGTGTCTGCTCTCACAAAGAACATCATTTCAGTTTCTTGTTTAGACAAGAAAGACTTTTCATTTATAATAAAGAACAAATGTTGTTTCGTTTATTTGAAAGATATGTTCTATTGTAGTGCACCTCTGATGAACGGATTCTACATTCTAGACTTAGAGAACCCCATCTATAACATAAGTACCAAAAGGTTGGATCGTTTCGCCATCCATTATTCTCACTCGATCGGTGTGACTTTTTCTTATCGTGATTTGATTATTTCTCTATCGTATCCCCTTGATTCTTCTCATATTTTTCTGGTTTGATCGTGTTATCTCGGCTTCATTGTTCGAAATTTGCAGATTTGGCCATTGGCAATGTGATCTTGTTCAGCTTGGCTAGGGTTGGCTTGGATTATATGATTGATGCAATTTGATTTTGTGATAATTTATGTTCATTATAAACCAGAGTTAATTTTGTTAACTTTTTATTTTTTGAAAAAATATATAGATTTGGGAAATGTTATTCGTTGAACCAGTTCAATGGGCCCTATTTGTAATCGGCCCGTCGTCTCTAGATGGGTCGGTTAACCGATGAATCAGCAGTTCAACGGGTAATTTAATCGTCAGCTCATCTGTATTTATTTATTTATTTTTAAATTATTTTTTATTTTTTTAGATTTTTTAAATTATAGTTGTTTATTTAATAATAATTATAATATTTTATGATATTAATGATGTGGTTTAATGTAAATTAATTAATTTTTTTTTAAATTTTCAATATAGGATTATTTTATATTAATTTCTTAATCAATTTATCAGTGGGATTATTTTACATTGCTATGAAAATTAATTTTTCGCATTGAATTCTATTTTATCTTTTGCTCATTAATTTTATTAGTCTCTCTTTATTTTATCTATCATGTTTTTTTCACAACTAAGGTTCGAGGCGCCTATTATTATGAGAGTTTTTTTTTAAAATTTTCTTGTTTAGTTTTTAAACTCGGGTGGAGCTAATCAAATTTTATTTTTAAGATTCATGTATTAGGTTATAATGTTCAATCTAATAATTTTTTTAAAAAGAAAATTATGCTCACAAGATATATTATATAATATTTAGGTGTGTAATTTTTTTTTTATTTTGAGTTTTTTTTAAGCTTTGGGTTTAGGATTTGAGATTTAGTGTTTAGGGTACATAATTTTTTTTTAGTATTTAGGATTTAGAATTTAGATTTAGGGTATAATATTTAGGATGCATAATTTTTTTTATATTTTTTTAATCTAAAGTTTAAAAATAAAAAAGTACGCGCACATGGTCACCTATACTGTGCGGTAAGTAGGATATCAGTATTTTATATATAAACTTTGGATTAAAAAAAAAAATCCTAAACCTAAAGTTTTAAAAAAATCAAAATAAAAAACAATTATGCATCCTAAATATTATAGATTATATTCCATGTGCATAAAAAAATTATTATTATTATTTTAATTTGAATACTATAACCCAATTAATGAAACCTAATTAGAGATGACAATGGGTCGGATTCGCGTCAGATTCTATATCCTCCGTCTCCAAACCCATCGGGTATCGGATTTCCGATGGATATACCCATATCCATTAAATAATCGGATATCTTCTATAGTTATACTTTTTCTTTTTTTCTATCCAACTATTATCATTCAACAAAAATATATTAAAATTAACCACCTATATATATATATATATATATATATATATATATATTCTCCTCCTAATATCAACAAAAATAGTAAGTTGATTTTGGAAAAAAAAATTCTTTAAGATATGTATATATATTATTTAATCGGATATTCGGGTTGGGTATCAAGGATTGATAGTCCCTCCATACCCTCCTCCATTCGGGTCGGATGTCAGATCCTCCATCAGATTCGGATGAAATTGTCATCCCTAAGCCTAAAAATAAAATCTAATTGATTTAACTTTGAACTAAAAAAAAAATTGAAAACAAAACTTTGATAACAATAGAGGCGCCTTCAAAGAATTGAGGTTCTCAGTCATGAGAAATGAAAAAAAAAACTTGATAACAATTGAGGCATTTAGAATCGTTTCGAGATGCCTTATTCATGCACAGACACACAGGGAGAATCAGATAGGATTTTATTTTTGTGAATACTGATATCCTAAGTCACACAGTGCGTAACTGTCCACGCCTAAGATATCTGCTATGTTTTTATTTTTTATTTTTTTAAACTTCAGATAAAAAAATATTACGCACCCTAAATATTATACCCTAAACCCCAAATTTTAAATTCTAAACTCTAAAAAAATTTAAAAATTGTGCACCCTAACTATACCTTAAATATTAAACCCTAAATTCCAAATCTTAAATCCTAACCCCATACCTTAAAAAAAATCAAAACAAAAAAAAATATGCACCCTAAATACTATACCCCGTGAGTATATAAAATTTTTTCATTTTATATATTTTTTTAATTTGAACGCTATAACTCAATCCCTAAACCCTAAAATCATAATCTAATTGGCTTAACCCCGAGTTAAAAAAGAAAAAAAAAATGAAAAAATAACTCTCGTAACAATTGAGACGTTTCGATTCATCAGTTGTGGAAAAAAAAACATGATAACAATTGAGGCGCCTCTAATTGATTCGAGGGATATACACACACGAAAATAATATCATATATATTATGTGAGCGACGGAGGATGACATTTGACTTGGTGACCACTTGACGCGACTTTGACTAAATTTTTTTAATCTCTCAAGTCTTATCTGCATGTAACAAATTCTCTCTCCTTTAATTGCATTCAGCATGCACAGCCAGCCACCGATGTCGTGCTAGTTTGTAGAAACCAATCATCGTTGTGATGCTGGTTTATAAAAACCAGCACTTTGGTGCTGGTATGTAGAAACTAAGCGGCGCTGGTTTGTAACTTTTGGGCTGATTTATAGAAATCAACACCACTTTGGTACTAATTTCTACAACCAGCACCACCTTGGTTTGTGAACCTACACCAAGTGGTGTTGGTTTGTAGAAACAACATAGAGGGTAAATGGTGTGTGAATTTAATGCATCCGTTTCACAACAGCAAAAAGATCAACGTGGCAAAATGTTGGTTGTTCTACTTGGGCAAATTTTTGCTCCGACTGGTTTGACATTCGTGTGTGCAAGTCGCGCTCGCACACGAGTCAACTTGGTTCAGTGCAAACTGAGCCATGGATTTACACCCCCTTGCACACCCACGCGTGAGAGAGAACCTCTCCCCATGCATTTGTTTACAACCTCAATGTATGTGAATCAATATAAACCAACAAAAGTGCCTTGAAACTTCTAATGTGGGACTAAAGTCTCATTCACAATGAAGCTTCTTTCCTATTCCATTTCTTCTCCATTCACTTATTTAGCAAAATAAATAAATAAATAAATAAATATATATATATATATATATATATATATATATATATATATATATATAAATCCAAACACTAATTATTAAACAAAAGTTATAAAATCAATTAAAAAAATATAACAAAATATAAAATTTTAATTTTAAAAAATTAACGAACTAACTATGTGGTTTAAATTCTTCTATACTTTAAGGGATCTAATCTTATTAGGTGGAGTCGGCTATATAGATTTTTTTACATCATTAAATTTTATCTCTTATTATATCATCATCTATACTTAAATAAATTATATCTTATTTTATTATTACTAACAAAGTCTTTTTTTGTCTTGCCTTTTCTCGTTTGATATGCGTATTTGTTATAGTTTCACATTGCCTAACTGGAGCATTTATTAGTCATCTAATTACATGTTCATACCATCTTAAACGTGTCTCTCAGAGTTTTTCCTCAATAGATGTATCTCCGATTTTCTCCTTAATGCTCTTATTTTTTATTCTATCCATCCTCATATGTCTACACATCCACCTTAACATCCTCATCTCTACAACTCTCATCTTATGCTCATGTGTTCGAGTAATAGCCCAACATTCGGCTCCATATAGCATAACAAGTCTAACTACAGTTTTGTAGAACTTTTCTTTAAGTTTTAGAGGTACTTTACGGTCACATAAAACACCCGACGCTCTCCTCCATTTCAACCATCCTGCTTATATTCTATGTAAGACATCTCTCCATCGTTTTATAAAAATGATCCTAAATATTTAAAGCTCTCGGTTCTGGGCAACTCGTCATCTCCTATCTTAACAATTGTCTCATTACGTCTAATATTGTGAAACTTAAATTTTATATATTTTGTCTATATTATACTAAGCATAAAACCTTTCCTTTCTAGTATTTTCAGCCAAAATTCTAGTTTAGCATTTACTCCTTCACATGTTTCATATATCAAAATAATATCTTCCGCAAACGACATATATCATGATATTGTGTCTTGAATGTGTGTAGTGAGTTCGTCCATAATTAGTGTAAAAAGATAGGGACTTAGAGATAATCCTTGATGTAACCCCATCTTTATTGGAAATGCTTCAATTACTCCGCTTGAAGTCTTTACTCTGATCATTACATCCTCATACATATCATTAATTAGTTCAATATATGTTATGCTAACTCTTCTCTTTTCTAGAATTCTTCATATAATTTTTCTTAGGACTCTATCATAATATTTTTCTAAGTCAATGAATAGTATGTGTAGATCTTGTTTTTGCTCTTAATATTTTTTAATTAGTTGTCGAAGAAGATATATAACTTCTATTGTCGACCTTCCAAGCATGAACTTAAATTACTTTTGAGTCACCGTGATCTTCTTTCTTACTCTTTTTTCTATTATTTTTTTTCAAAGTTTCATGGTCTGACTCATTATTTTAATGCCCCTATAGTTTGCACAATTTTGCACGTCTCAGATCCCTTATTCTTATATAAGGGAACTAGAGTACTTACCGTCCATTGATTAAGCATTTCTTTTTATTTTCAATATCTTGTTTGATAATTTTATAAGACATTTAATACCTTGTTTCCCTAGGCATTTCCATACCTCTATCGAAATATTAAATGACTTTTCTATTGTACATCCCATTGAAAGTTTGCTCTACTTCTAAAGTTTAAATTCTACAATAAAAATATAAATTTCTATACTCATTTGACCAACTTAAATTACCTAAATTAAGTTGGTCACCTAAACCTTCATTAAAAAATTGATGAAAATGTTGGTTGCTACTCGGAAAGCCTAAAGGTTCCACTGTACAAAAATTTTGTACAAAGGTCTGAACCTTTTCCTAGCTACCATGTGTTCTTTTAAATTAAATTTTGGATCGCCTGCGGAACTTAACACGTTTGATCCAAAACTTAATCTATTTGTTCTTTTAGGTTTTGACTTGGATCTCCTGCGGAACTTAACATGTTCGACCCAAGTCACCTTAAGTTATTAATTCCATTAAATATTAATTTCCATAATCGGTTCCCAGTACTGACGTGACGAGGCACATGGCCTTCTTGGATATGAGAGCAACCACCACCGACTAGATAAAACCTTTTATAGAAAGCTAATATTTAATTTCCTAAAATAACTTTAGGTTAACCGAAAAGAACAATCAAATCACAAGGGAAAAAAAACAAAAGAACACTATATCGAAAACAAATTCGAAACTCTAGAATCGTATGCCTCTTGTATTTAGTATTATTTCCAAAAATAACTAGTATGATGCGGAAAGAAAAATTACTAGTTATACCTTTTAGAAAAACCTCTTGATCTTCTACCGTATTCCTCTTCTAACCTCGGACGTTGTGTGGGCAACGATCTTCCGAGATGAGAACCACCAAGCACCTTCTTCTTCCTTGCAAATTTCGGCCATCAAAACTTCTTTTAGGATGAAGAGGTTCGGCCACCACCACCATGCTCCAAGGGATGCTAGAAACAAAGCTTTCTTTCTCTCCTTCTTCTTCTTCTTCTCTAAACTTGATCCGGCCACCATATGGGTCTCCACAAGAAGGATGAGGTTCGGCCATCAAAGAGAAGAAAGGAGGAGAGGGTGGCCGGCCACACCAAGGAAGAAAAAGAGAGAGGAAAAATAATAGAGTTGTTAGCCATGAAGGCACCTCTACCCTCTCTTTTATAATCCTTGGCCTTAGCAAATAAGGAAATTTAAATAAAAATTTCCTTAATTCTTTTGCCATTGATAAGGAAAATTTATTTAATTAAAAATAATATTTTTCTCATCAACAATGTGGCCGGCCACTTTAAACCAAGCAAGGGAAATTTAATTCAATCAAGAATTAAAACTTTCCTAATTTGTTTCCGGAAATTTTATAAAAAATTTCTCTAATAATTTTCCCTTCATGATGGTCAATAAAAAGGAAATTTAATAAATTAAAATCTTTCTTTTAAACATGTGGATAAAAAGAAAGTTATCTCTAAAAAATTAAAATCTCTCTTAATCTACAAATAAGGAAAGATATCAAATCTTTTCTTAATCCTTTGTAGAAACTAATAAAAGAGAATTATTAATTTTTGAACTTTCTTTTAAATCATGAACATGGTTAAAAAGGAAAGTTTTCTTAAAATTTAAAATCCTCCTTTAATCAACAAATAAGGAAAGATTTCAAATTTTAAACTCTCTTTTAAACATGTAGATGATTTACAAATAAGGAAAGTTTTTACCAAAAATTAAAACCATCCTTTTAAACTACAAATAAGGAAAGAGATTAATCTCTTCTCTTAATCTTTTGTAGAAAGCTATAAAAGGAAATTTCTAATTTTTAAACTCTCTTTTAAAACCATGATATCCACATAAGAAATAATTTTAATAAAAATCCTTTTTAATATTCTAGTGGCCGGCCACCTAAGCTTGGGACTCATGCTTTGGCCGACCTATCTCATCCACTTGGTCTTGGCCTAGCTTGGGTTCCAAGCTAGCTTGGCCGGCCCCATTGGATGGGTAAGAAGGTGGGTATCCGGTGAGTATAAATCTCTATATACTAGAGGCTACGATAGGGACCGAGAGGAGGAATTGGTTTTGGTCTCCCGATGAAATTAAGCATCCCGTGTTCGCCCCGAACACATAACTTAATTTCATCAATAATAATTCATTCCACTAAAGAACTATTATTGAACTACCGCACCAATCCCAAATTACATTTTGGGCTCCTTCTTATTATGAGTGTGTTAGTCTCCCTGTGTTTAAGATAACAAATGTCCACTAATTAAGTAAGTTACTGACAACTCACTTAATTAATATCTAGCTCCAAGAGTAGTACCACTCAACTTCATCATCATGTCGGACTAAGTCCACTTGCAGGGTTTAACATGACAATCCTTTTGAGCTCCTCTTGGGGACATTCTCAACCTAGTATCTCTAGGACACAGTTTCCTTCTATAATCAACAACACACACTATAAGTGATATCATTTCCCAACTTATCGGGCTTATTGATTCATCGAACTAAATCTCACCCATTGACAAATTAAAGAAATAAATATCAAATATATGTGCTTGTTATTATATTAGGATTAAGAGCACACACTTCCATAATAACTGAGGTCTTTGTTTCTTTATAAAGTCAGTATAAAAGAAACGACCTCTAATGGTCCTACTCAATACACTCTAAGTGTACTAGTGTAATTATATAGTTAAGATAAACTAATACCTAATTACACTACGACCTTCAAATGGTTTGTTCCTTTCCATCTTGGTCGTGAGTTACTGTTTATAATTTATAAGGTACTGATAACATGATCCTCTGTGTGTGACACCACACACCATGTTATCTACAATATAAATTAATTGAACAACTACATTTATCACAAATGTAGACATTTGACCAATGTGATTCTTATTTCTAGATAAATGTTTATACCAAAAGCTAGGCTTTTAGTATACACTCTAACAGAAAATACCTCTTTCACCACTCTTTTATTTCTCCATCGTTTATTAGTACACTATTACATTCATATTTAATACATTTTATTTAGATAAGATCCCTTGTCTTTCTTTCTCTCACTTTAGCTGTTTCATAAATATCTATTTCCCCTTCTTTTGTATCCAATTTTTAATATAATCATTCAAAAGTTTCATTCTTTGCTTCATTCATTACTTGCTTAGTCTTTTTCTTGGCTATTGTATATTTTTAAAAATTTTCCTTATTCTTATAAATATATAATTCCTTATGAGTTGTAAATATATAATTTCATATAAGTTATTCATTTTTTTCCTTCACTTTCTTTTGTACTTTCTCATTCCACCACTAAGATTCCTTATTTAGTGGTGCATGTCCCTTTGACTCACCAAATACACTCTTAGCTACTATTTTAAATTTTAATACCATCTTATCCCATGTCGCAACCCACCGTTGAGTCCACCATCTGGTCTATCATGGGCAGGGGATAGAAGTCCTTCGGGCAAGCCATGTTCAAATCATGAAAGTCGATGCAGACTCGCCATTTGTTGCCTGGCTTGGAGACCAGCATGATGTTGGAGAGCCAACTTGAAAACTAAACCTCGCGGATGTGACCAGTGTCAAGCAATTTTTCTATCTCCACCCAGATGATTTGGTTCTACTCTGCACTAAAGTCCCTCTTCTTCTGTTTCACAGGCCGAGCGTCCGGTCGGACGTGAAGCTCATGTTGAGTTACACTTGACGAGATATCCGGGAGCTCGTGGGTCGACCAGATGAACCCGTCGTGATTTTGCCTAAGGCAGATGACCAGCTCAGCCTTTTTCTCCTCTGTCAAGTCGGCAGCGATGAAGGTGATAGGCTCCGATCGACAAGGATGAATCTGGACTTCCTCATTTTCCTCGTATACTAGTGCGGGAGATTCTTCCTTGATGGTGTTCACTTCCAAGCGTGAGGCTTTTCGCGCGACCCTTGCTTCAGACTTGACAATCTTGACGTAGCATCGGCGAGCGGCCAGCTGATCGCCTTTTACTTCACTTACCTTGTTGTCCACAGGAAACTTGATCTTCTGGCAGAAAGTAGATACCATCGCTCTGAATTCGTTAAGGGCAGGTTGGCCCAATATAACATTGTAGGCGGATAATGTGTCCACCACAATGAAGTTTGTGGTCCTTGTCCTCTTGAGTTAATCCTCTCTGAGCGAAATGGCCAGCCGAATCTGGCCAATCGATAATACTTCATTGCTCTCTGAATCCATAGAATGTGGTCGCCATTAATGTCAATTTGTAGCTGGTCGAACACCCTCTTTAATACAATATGTTGTAATGTATACTAAAAGCCTAGCTTTTGTATAAACATTTATTTAGAAATAAAAAATCACATTGGTCAAATGTCTACATTTATATGCTAAGTGTAGTTGTTCAATTAATTTATATTGTAGATAACATGGTGTGTGGTGTCACACATAGAAGATCATTTTATCAGCTCCTTATAAATTATAAACAGTAGCTCACGACCAAGATAGAAAGGAATAAACCATCAGAACAGTCATAGTGTAATTAGGTATTGGTTTATCTTGACTATATAATTGCACTAGTATACTTAGAGTGTATTGAGTAGGACCATTGAGGCAATTTCTTTTTATACTGACTAAATAAAAGAACAAGACCTCGGTTATTATGGAAGTGTGTGCTCTTAATCATAATATAATGACAAACACATATATTTAATATTTATTTCTTTAATTTATCAATGGGTGAGATTTAGTTCGATAAATCAATAGGCCCAATAAGTTGGGAAATGATATTACTTATAGTGTGTGTTGTTGATTATAGAAGGAAACTATGTCCTATTAATTTAGGTTGATAATGTCCCCAAGAGGAGCTCATAAGGATTGCCATGTTAAATCCTGCAGGTGGACTTAGTCCGACATGACAATAAGGTTGAGTGGTACTACTCTTGGACTGAGATATTAATTAAAATGAGTTGTCAGTAACTCAATTAATTAGTGGACATCCGACATCTTAAACACAGGGAGACTAACACACTCATAATAAGAAGGAGCCCAAAATATAATTTGGGATTGATGCGGTAGTTCAATAATAATTCTTTAGTGGTATGAATTATTATTGATGAAATTAAGTTGGGTGTTCGGAGCGAACACGGGAAGCTTAATTTCATCGAGAGACCAAAACTAATTCCTCATCTCAGTCCCTATCGTAGCCTCTTATTTATAAAGTATTATACCCACCCTTACCCACCTTCTTACCCATCCTAATGGGGTCAGCCAAGCAAGCTTGGAACCCAAGCTTGGGCCGGCCAAAGAAGAAAGGATGAGTCAAGTTAGGGGTCGGCTAATGCTTGGAGCCCAAGCATGGTGTGGCCGACCCTAAGCAAAATAAAAGGATTTTTATTTTAAAAATTTTCTTATGTGGATTCCATGATTTTATTAGAAAGTTTAAAATTTAAAATTTTCCTTTTATAGCTTTCTACAAAAGATTAAGAAGAGATTCGATATCTTTCCTTATTTGTAGATTGATACGAAAATTTTAATTTTGATAAAACTTTTCTTTTTTTGTAACCATGTTCATGATTTAAAAAGAGAGTTTTAAAATTAAATATTTCCTTTATAGTCTTCTACAAAAGATTAAGAGAAAGATTAGATATCTTTCCTTATTTGTAGATTGAAAGGAGATTTTAATTTTAAAGATAACTTTTCTTTTTGGAAATCAACCACATGTTTAAAAGAAAGTTTTTAATTTATAAAATTTCCTTTTATAACCAGCCATGAAGGGATAAATTATTAGAGAAATTTTAATTTTAAAATTTTCGGAAACAAATAAGAAAGTTTTAATTTTGTGTTTAAAACTTTCCTTATTTGGAGCATAGGGATCCGGCCATAGCATGGTTAAAAGAAAATTTTAATTAATTTTTCCTTAATAACCAAAGGCAAGGAATATAAGGAAATTTTAATAACAATTAAAATTCCTTATTTGCCAAGACCAAGGAATATAAAAGTGGGCGTAGAGGTGCCTTCACCTTACTACATCTATTCTATAGTTTCTCCTCTTTTCCTTGGTGTGTGGTCGACCCTATTCCTTCCTTTTCTCTTCTTCTTTAGTGGTCGGATTATCCTTTCCTTGGAGCACTTGTTGGTGGCCGGTTCTAGCTAGGAGAAGAAGGAGAGAAAGGAGGCTTTGCTCTTGCATCCCTTAGAGCTTGGTGATGGTGGCCGGACCTCTACTTCTCTTGGAGAATTGGTGGTGGCCGAATCTAGCTTGGAGAAGAAGGAGCTTGGTGGTTCTCGTCTCGGAAGATCGTTGCCCATACAACGTCCGAGATTAGAAGAGGAATACGATAGAAGATCAAGAGGTTATTTGCTTACAAAGAAAGGTATAACTAGTAATTGTTTTCTGCATCATAATAGGTTTCTTTGTATGAATTCTAAACACAAGAGGCATATGATTCTAGAGTTTCTAATTTGTGATTCGAGTTTGTATTTTTTTTTATTTTTTGAATTTGTGATTCGATTGTTCTTTTTGGTTAAACCTAATGTTATTTTAGGAAATTAAATATTGAATTTCTATAAAAGACTTTGTCGAGGCAGTGGTGGATGATCCCATTGTTGGTGCAATATCCCTCAGGTCAAGGTTGACCTGGGTAACCAAGCTGAGTCTTGGTTTGGGTTTAGATGTTTGACAATAAGATATTGATTGAAGAAGAGTCAAGTAGGTCAAGGTTGACTGGATACTTGACTGGGAAGTCCTAACTGGGATGTTAGGCAAAATGAAAGTCCTGGTGAGTGAAGCCAGGCAGAAGAAAAGTTCTAGTGAGTGAAGCTAGGCAGATGGAAATCCTGGTGAGTGAAGCCAGGTGAAAGTCCTAGTGAGTGAAGCTAGGCAGATGGAAATCCTGGTGAGTGAAGCCAGGTGAAAGTCCTAGTGAGTGAAGCTAGGCAGATGGAAATCCTGGTGAGTGAAGCCAGGTGAAAGTCCTAGTGAGTGAAGCTAGGCAGAGTGAAAACCCTAGTGAGTGAAGCTAGGTGAAAGTCCTGGTGAGTGAAGCCAGGCAAGGGAAAATCCAGATGGATCAAGGATGATCGGACATCTGGTGCTGGGAAGTCCAAGTAGGTCAAAGGATTGACTGGATACTTGGCATGAAAGAAAAGTCCAAGTAGGTCAAAGGGATTGACCGGATACTTGGCACAGAGAAAAGTCCAAGTGGGTCAAAGGGATTGACCGGACACTTGGTAAGGGAGTCCTAGCAGGTCAAGGGAGTGACTAGATGCTAGGCATGACATACCAACAGGTCAAGGTTGACCGGATGTTGGTTTGGGAGGTTTGGGACTTGGTTTTGGACAAAAATCAAGTGCTGGATCGATCAGTGGATCGATCCAGGCTCTGGATCGATCAGTGGATCGATCCAGACCTGTCCCAGCGAACAGAGAGCCTCTGGATCGATCCGTGGATCGATCCAGAGGTCCCAATCGATCAGTGGATCGATTGGGACGCGGCTGCTTCGCGCGATAAGCGCTGGATCGATCCGTGGATCGATCCAGGCGCGTTTCCAGAGCACAGAGGCGCTCTGGATCGATCCGTGGATCGATCCAAAGCCTCCCCGATCGATTGGGAATATTCGAATCGATCGGGATCCGACCGTTGGCGTCGTTTATAGCTGCAGGCGTGTGATGGCTGCGGCATCCCTTCTCCGATTCACTCCAGAGCTCTCGCCAACTCCTCCACAGTGCTCACAAAGCTCAGATCGCCAGTTCTTGAAGGATCTTGGAAGCTCTCCAAGTCAAGAGGCGGATCAAAGCCAAGAAGAGAAGCTAGGGTTAGGGTTTTGTACTCATTGTAAGCTTGTAAGCTTGTATTTCTTGTATCCTTTCCCTCTCTTCTTGTATTGAGTATTGTAGGGCTTCTCCGCCCTTGGTAGTTACCACAAAGGAGAGTTTTATTTAGTGGAGGGTGTGTGTGTTGGTGTGGATCCTTGGATTAGTCACCTCTTGTGAGGTGGATACCAAGTAAAACCAACCGTGTTAGCGTTGTGTGTTTGTTTCTGTATTTTCCGCTGCACATCTTTGAAGGAACAAGCAACGCCGAGCACCGAGCGAACGCGACGAGCTATTCACCCCCCCTCTAGCTACTTTTGGTCCTAACAAGTGGTATCAGAGCAAGGCCGCTCTTCACCGGAATCATCGCCGGAAGGGTCAAGCATAACAAGAAAAGCTAGAGGGTGAAGAAGTTGGAGCAAATTCTTCAAGTTCAAGATTTTATCAAGCTCAACTTCAAGATGCAATTCCAAGATGGACTTGGATTTGACACAAGGGTGGCTCCACCATATTCATCTACAAGCTTCGATTCTTGGAAATCAAGAATCGAAAATTTTCTTATGATGGAGATAGAGCAATGGTTTGCTCTCATGGAAGGTTTTGAAGCTCCCACAAATTCCAAGGGCAAAGTACTCAAAAGGAGCAAGTGGAGCAAAGACCAAATCCAAAGATGTGAGGCCAATGACAAAGTGACCAAGCTTTTGGTCAATTTATTGCCAAGCAACATCTTGGAACAAATTGGAGAGTTTGAAGATGCCAAGGAGCTTTGGAGCAAATTGGCAAGAATTCATGAGATCCCCTCCACTGTATCAAATCAAGGAGAATCCAAAGAGGGCGACTCATTGGATCAAGACCAAGAGGAGGACTCCGAGGTTGAGAGATGCTCAACCTCCGAAGAAGAAATCCAAGAAGAAGCTTCATCCTCAAGGGAATGCACCGAAGGGAACAAGGAGGGAGCATACTCCTTGTTTCATATTCAAGATGATGAAGCCTCCACCTCTAGGATTGAGGGGGAGCAATCCTTGGTGACGCCGGATCAAGAAGAAGGAGAAGCTTCTACATCCGGGTCAAGAGACGAAGAGGAGGAAGTAGATTCTACCTCCACAAGTCAAGAAAAATCAAATGGAGGAGAATCAAGGTCCGATCAAGAGGAAGCTTCTACCTCCGGATCCAAAGAAAAAGATGCCACCCCTACAAGCAAAGGTATAAATATTTCAATTAATAATAAAAATCATATTATATGCTTTGAGTGTAGGGAACATGGGCACTACAAGAGCAAGTGCCCTAAATTGGCCAAAAAGAAGGGCCAAATGGCAAAAAAGAGCAAGGAGAAGCTCAAGGAGACCACCCCCGGGACAAAGAAGAGTAAGGAGCACATTGTGTGTTTCTTGTGTCAACAAAAAGAGCATTACCGAAGTCAATGCCCCAAGGGGAAGAAGATGGTCAAGGCTCAAGGAGGCACTAGTCAAGGGGGAGCCTCCAAGGTAAAAAGGAAGGTAACTTTCATTGAGCCTATTCCCTTGCAAAATGGTAAAAAGCATGCTAGGTCAAATTTTTATCACTTTAATGCGATTTACCATAAGAATAGGAAGCATGAGGGCTTTAAGGAAAAGCATGTGGCCCTACATGCCAAAACTACTATCCCTAAGGCTAGGAATGTAGGTAAAAACCTAGGCGATAACACTAAGGATAATAGATACAAGCCCAAGAATAAAAATGCTCATGGATCAAATGAAAAACCAAAAACTAAGGACTTAGTGATAGAAAATCAAGTCTTGAGATCAAGGCTTGATAAAATGGAAAAGACCCTAAAAAGGATGGAAAATATCCTATTAGGGTAAAATGAGCATAACCTAGGTTTAGGGGTACAAAAGTCATCCAATGGCCATAGAGGTTTGGGATACAAACCAAAGGCTAAGAAGGATGTGCCCTCTTACCATAGAGTTCCATATAGTTATGGAACAAACCCTAGGTCTAGTAGTCAAGCCAAAAATACTAGGGAAGTCATCCCTAAGAGTATTTTTGCAATAAATGTGACTAAGACTTCTAAGAAGTCTAAGAAAATCACAAACAAGGTCACAAGGGAGGTTATCCCTAGAGTTGACCTAGAAAATGTGACCAAGGCTTGTAAGAAGCCCAACAAGGTCACTAGGAAGGTATCTAGGGAAGTTATCACTAGTGAGTACCTACAGCATCCAAGGAGCACCAATAGGTGTTGGGTTCCTAGGAGCATCTTCTCTACCCCATAGATGGGTTAGAGAGTGTCAACTCCGATTAGAAGGGTAGTTAACCCAACTTTGAGGAAATTGACACTCAAGGAGCATTTTCAGGGTTTTTGTTAACCTTTGAAAATGAAATGGAATTATTGATTACTCCTTGAAAGAGTAAAATGTGCCTAATGGTGGAAGAATTGATTTTAATCTTAAATGGCACATGTTGGGAAATTCATAAGAACTATCAAGTTGGGATTTTGGTATGTTCTTAGGCAATTTAAGGCAATCCGGGCCTTAAATTTAAAAGTGCTACTCTTGAGGAAAAATGGAATATGCCAACATTTGAGGACATGTTTATTTTCAATTGGCATACATTAAATCAAGGAAATTAGAAATGCCAAATTTAGGCTTTGGCATTCTCTTGTAGCACTTTAGGGCGATCTAGGGTTATACTTTGTGATTTAGCTAAGTGGTTAAGGATACTTAGATAGGTAATCTAAGTATATTTTATTTATGCTAAATCTTGTCATGATTGTTTGCCCATCATATGCCATGACATCATGTCTATTTTTGCATTCATGTTTTACTATGAAAAACTCAAAAATACCATGTCATGACATTCATACATCATGTAGTTATAGGAATCTTTCTTTTGAAAGTTATTTTATTTTGATGTATGCCATAACATTATCATGCATTAGTTTAATTCCTTGTAATTAAGGACAAATGGCATTTAACAACACTTATTAACAAGTGACATCCTAGGTGGATGTCTAATATCTCTAAAATGCCTAGATAGATATGCATGATCCCTAGATTAGGGCAAAACCAAAATCTACATCTCACAAAGACTATAAGGTGACTTATATGTGTTTTAGTGCACATTAGATACAAGTGAGATGTTAGGATGATGAACAAAACTCAAGATGTTGATTTAGTGCATTCTTTTGAGTTTTAGGTTCATCAAAACACATAGTTATGTGTTTTCCCATCATTGGGAAAGCTAATGTACAAGTCATGTGCATTATGCCCAAGGAACATGATGGGATATTGGTTTTGAAAATGTTTTTAAAATGTTTTTGGAAAACCTTGGTGAAGGCTATCTTTTGATAGTAATCACCATTGAATAGTTAGACACAAACTTGAAGAAAAACACTAAAGTTTTTGTAAGTTTTCAAGTTTGTGTCAATCTTTGAAAATATGATGTATTTTCATAGAAAGCTATTTTTCCATGATTAAGTATGCCCTAAATAATGTCTACACGAAATTTCATAATTTTTGGATTTTTATAGAATTTTCTAGGGGTTTCAGTTGACTGAAATGGAATTTCAGCAACTATCGAGTCCGATCGATCCATGGATCGATTGGAGTTCCATGAATCGATCCATGGATCGATTCAAACGGCAATTCCCGCGAGCAGAAGCTCGCTGGATCGATCAGCCGATCGATCCAGGGAGTCTGAATCGATCCGTGGATCGATTCAGAAAGGTTCAATCGATTGGAACCCAACTCCAATCGATCCAAGTTGTTGATTTTGGCTGGGAAGGCCTGATTTCAGCATCTTTGAACCTCTTTGAGTCTAGGTAACCATTCCAAACCCCTTAAATACATTTGTATACATACAAAGGGTGTTTTCATGTTGAAAACAAGGATGGATTGGTTAACGAAGACTAAGTAGAAGTTTAGGTTGAGGTTGTTTCAAATTTTGAATATTTGAACCTCAAAACTTCTAAATTTGGGTTTCCTAATGGTTTAGGGATTCCAAGTCATTGTTGGTGCAATGACAGAAGTTACCACCATGTCTTTAGGGGGAGGGACTCTTTAAAGACATGAAAATTATTTTTCATGAACCTTGGAAGGTGGTTAACCTTCTGTTGTGAACTTGCTCAAGGTTGAGCATTTAAATTTGAAATGGGGAGAAATGGGGAGTGGATATCCTCATTATTTCAAGTGGACACTCATGTAGTAGATAATGCTCAAGGTTGGGTAATTGTCTACATTGAGGGAGAAGTTAAGGATAAATGAAGGGTATGGGACCTTCATTATCGTGTTGATCACAACGAGTGATGTTGTGAACAACGATGAGCAACTCTTCAGGGGGAGAGTCTTCAACAAATGGATTTGTTGAAGTGTGCCCAGAATTGGAGCATAGGTTGATGTGTGTCCAACGATGGGTTGATGTGTGCCAATAGGGGGAGAATGTATGGTTAAGCTTAGTCCTTCATTACCTATGGGAAGGTCATAGGGGGAGAATGAAAGGACTCATGAAAGGGAGTAAGTTAGGCTTTCATTACCTAGAGGGAGTTTGCCCTCTTGGGGAGAATGAAGAGCTTAATTTATGCTTTCATTACCTAGTGGCATGAAGAAGGAGGCTATGGGATTAGCCTAACTTACATATGGGATTGTAAGTGTTATTGTGGTATTGTCAAACATCAAAAGGGGAGATTGTTGGTGCAATATCCTCGGGTCAAGGTTGACCTGGTAACCAAGCCGAGTCTTGGTTTGGGTTTAGATGTTTGACAATAAGATATTGATTGAAGAAGAGTCAAGTAGGTCAAGGTTGACTGGATACTTGATGGAAGTCCTAACGGGATGTTAGGCGGATGGAAATCTGGTGAGTGAAGCCGGTGAAAGTCCTAGTGAGTGAAGCTAGGCGGATGGAAATCCTGGGTAGGCGGTGAAAGTCCTAGTGAGTGAAGCTAGGCGGATGGAAATCTGGTGAGTGAAGCCGGTGAAAGTCCTAGTGAGTGAAGCTAGGCGAGTGAAAACCCTAGTGAGTGAAGCTAGGTGAAAGTCCCGTGAGTGAAGCCGAGCAGGAAAATCCAGATGGATCAAGGATGATCGGACATCCGGTGTTGGGAAGTCCAAGTAGGTCAAAGGATTGACTGGATACTTGGCATGAAAGAAAAGTCCAAGTAGGTCAAAGGGATTGACCGGATACTTGGCACAGAGAAAAGTCCAAGTGGGTCAAAGGGATTGACCGGACACTTGGTAAGGGAGTCCTAGCAGGTCAAGGGAGTGACTAGATGCTAGGCATGACATACCAACAGGTCAAGGTTGACCGGATGTTGGTTTGGGAGGTTTAGGACTTGGTTTTGGACAAAAATCAAGTGCTGGATCGATCAGTGGATCGATCCAGGCTCTGGATCGATCAGTGGATCGATCCAGACCTGTCCCAGCGAACAGAGAGCCTCTGGATCGATCCGTGGATCGATCCAGAGGTCCCAATCGATCAGTGGATCGATTGGGACGCGGCTGCTTCGCGCGATAAGCGCTGGATCGATCCGTGGATCGATCCAGGCGCGTTTCCAGAGCACAGAGGCGCTCTGGATTGATCCGTGGATCGATCCAAAGCCTCCCCGATCGATTGGGAATATTCGAATCGATCGGGATCCGACCGTTGGCGTCGTTTATAGCTGCAGGCGTGTGATGGCTGCGGCATCCCTTCTCCGATTCACTCCAGAGCTCTCGCCAACTCCTCCACAGTGCTCACAAAGCTCAGATCGCCAGTTCTTGAAGGATCTTGGAAGCTCTCCAAGTCAAGAGGCGGATCAAAGCCAAGAAGAGAAGCTAGGGTTAGGGTTTTGTACTCATTGTAAGCTTGTAAGCTTGTATTTCTTGTATCCTTTCCCTCTCTTCTTGTATTGAGTATTGTAGGGCTTCTCCGCCCTTGGTAGTTACCACAAAGGAGAGTTTTATTTAGTGGAGGGTGTGTGTGTTGGTGTGGATCCTTGGATTAGTCACCTCTTGTGAGGTGGATACCAAGTAAAACCAACCGTGTTAGCGTTGTGTGTTTGTTTCTGTATTTTTCGCTGCACATCTTTGAAGGAACAAGCAACGCCGAGCAAGAGCGAAGCGCGACGAGCTATTCACCCCCCCCTCTAGCTACTTTTGGTCCTAACACTCATACCCAAGAAGGCCTAGTGCCTCGCCATGTTTAACCTGGGAGCCAATTTTAGAAATAAATATTTAATCAACTTTGTAACATAGGTCGGATTTGGATCAATAGTGTTAAGTTCCGCTTGCGATCTAAGTCTAAACCATTAAGAACAGATAAGTTAAATTTGGAATCAATAATGTTAAGTTCCGTTTGCGACTCCGAATTTAATTTCTAAAGAACACAATAGGTTGTTAGGAAAAGTTTGACACTTGTACAAAATTTTTGTACTGTGGAACCGGTACGATCTTCCTAGGACCAACCAACACAATATTCACCAAGCTTCCTGTATTAACAAAGGTTCGGTGAATAGTATAATTAACTATTACCACTTGGATGATTAGGGTGTCGTCGTAAGAGATCTCCACTCCCTCTAGGTCTCGGTAGCCGAAATTGATCTCAGGCCCCTCGACTTTTTCCTTGTTGCATCCGACATCATGTATTTCTAGGCGTCGGGCGTGCGACTTCCTCGCACGGTTTGAGTCACTATCGGTCGGTCCACCAGTGATCATTCCAATCTCTCCTTAAACAGCGTTGTTTCAGTTCTCCTCCTCCCGAGCCGAGGTCCTAGTCACTGCCGCGGACTCGGTCGGCGTCTCCTTTCTTCTTGCTGCTTGTACCTCTTCTATGTTTATGTACTTTGTTTCCCTCCTGAGTAGGTGGTCAAAGTCCTTTGGTGGCCTCCGAATGAGTGAGCGGAAGAACTCTCCTTCGGTGGGCCCCTGGGCAAATGTGTTCACTAATATTTCTGAGGAGACCAATGGAATATCCATGAACACCTACTTGAAGCGCTTAATATAGACCCTCAGTGCCTCCGTGGGCCCTTGTTTCAAGGAAAATAGGTTAACACTTGTCTTCTGGTAGCGGTGACTGTTGGCGAAATAGTGTAAGAATACCGCTCGGAAGTCTTTGAAGCTATGAATCTGTTAGGAACTATAGCGCTAAACACATCGAAAATCGTAGCATAAAAATAAGTTCCTATCCAGAAGATCCATGCAAAGGAAACCATATACTAAGTTTTGTAAAAAGATATATACCTTTGCTGCGTGCCCTTCGCAATCCCGACGACAACGTTTCTTTAGGATGTAGATCTCAGCGCAATCAACATGTTCGCACCTCTATGGTATCCACACGAACACGTTCTCCGTCTGTCTCACGAACTCACGAAATGGAGAAAGAAATAACCAAAGGTTGTGCTAGCAACCTCTTGTGGAAGTTTTTGGCCAAGAGTGGAAGAAGGAAGAAGAGCATAATCACCCAAAAGGTCACTTCATCTATATAACGTGACTTCACAAAAGGGTTACTTTACCAAATAAGTTACTTCACAAAAAAGGTTACTTTACCAAAAAGGTTACTTCACCTAAAGGTTACTTTTACAAATGACTTTTGTATTCATCCAATGAATACAAAATATTTTTATCTCTTGATCTTCCTTTTGATTAATGATATATTAATTTCTATTAATATTCATTAATCTTAATGGGTTGGATTTAGAATATTAGATTAACCATTAACCTAATAAGCCATTAAACCAATAAACTAATGAGTCTAACCCATTACTCAATAAGTCTAATCTGAATTCATTCGAGTCTAACTCAATGTGTATAATTCGGATTAAACTTAACCCCATAATCCATCTCCAAATCAACATGTTCTTTGTGTGTGACCCAATAGACTCTCGTAACGTTGGCAATAAATATAAAACCATTTTAGAAACATAAGCAATGAGTGACATTTAACAATGCATCATTGCTACCCAAGTGACGAGAATGTCGAGATCCGACCTAACCTTTCCGTGTCTATTATCTTGTATGACGCAATTCTTCTATCCTTGATATATAGATTGATCAATGAGACATAGAACGTGTCATCCACTTATCAATCTTTATGTTTTTTGATATCTAAGTAGACACACTCAATTAAATAAGCTCAATATCTCATATTGACTCATTTAAGCATGATCATGCATTCTTGTGTCCTACTAATCAAGGGAGCGGCAGATATCGCTTCCGTCATATAAAAGGGATAGATTCCATGTACATCACTCACATCTCTCCGTATAATTTATTGCATACCTAGTGATAGACTTTATTGTTAGCCTTGTTACAGGTGACATTTGCCAATACCAAAGTACACAACTCCTGATGTAGGGAATCGTAGTGACTTCAGATTTAAGGACTATTCATACTAATAGTCACATGAGAATAGTTATGACACTCATATAATGATCTATGAAATATTTTCATGGCATGTCATTCAGTATATATTCTCTAATGTATACCCATGTGTCAACCTGATATCTCATATCCATGACTTGTGAGATTAAGTCATCCGTTGACCTACATGTTAGTCCCAATGCATTAATATTGTTCTTGTGTATTAATGCTTGACTAGGAATAATTAAGAGTAGTGTTCCATGTATATATATAATATCTCACTATCAATTCAACCAATGATATATTGTAGATAAGAACCTACTACCCAAGGACATTATTATACTTATTTAAACGACACTGAACTGAAATAAATATAATAACTAACTTTGTCTTTTATTAATAATGATATATGATACAAAATAAGCTCTTTATAATCATCTCATAATTGATATTAGGGCTAATACTAACAATCTTCCACTAGCACTAGTGCCAATCACTAAGATATCGAATACCCATTGACCTAGTGTGACTATCATGCTTCCTCTGTGCCAAAGCCTTGGTCAAAGGATCTGCAATGTTAGCATCGGTCGGGACTCTACATATCCTCACATCTCCTCTATCGATGATCGCTCGAATGAGATGGAATCGCCGTAGTATGTGTTTGGATCTTTGATGAGAGTGAGGTTCCTTAGCCTGTGCAATAGCTCCATTGTTATCACAATAGAGGTCTATTGGGTTCGCTATACTAGGAACAATACCAAGCTCTGTGATGAACTTTCTGATCCAAACAACCTCCTTTGCTGCAGCTGAAGCAGCAATGTACTCGGCCTCTGTTGTAGAATCAGCTACTGTGTCATGCTTTGAACTCTTCCAGCTCACAACACCATCATTTAAGCAAAACACATACCCTGACTGCGATTTGTAATCATCCTTGTCAGTTTAGAAGCTAGCATCGGTGTAACCCTTACAACAAGCTCTTCATCACCTCCAAAGATCAAGAAATAATCACTACAAAAAAAAAACACTCATATAGGGACAATTTTTTTTGACTTTTAAGAGCGGCTTTCAACCACTCCTACACTTTTACCAACAGTTTGAAAACCGCTCCTCTTATCGCCGTCCCTATATCCTATCGAAGAGGTTTTCGTAACCGTTGGTAGAAATTAAAAAACCGCTCCTATTATACTTTATAGGTATGGTTTGAAACCGATCTTACACATTATACATTTAACAACGATTTCAAACCACTTCTATAGCTATATATTCAGGAGCGGTTCAAACTGCTCTAAAACTCTTTAAGTGTTAGAATGGTTTTAAACCACTCTTACACACCATGGATAGCGATTTCAAAATGCCTAAATGTCATGATTATAGGAGCACTAATCCTACAGGTAGACTCGCCGACCTCGGGCTCTTAACTGGGTCAATGGGTCAAGTGCCCGTTGACCCTATTTTATTTATTTATTTTCTTTTAAAGTTGGAAAAGAAATTAGTTTTTATTTATTTTCTTTTAAAGTTGGAAAAGAAATTAGTTGTTATTGAGATTCGAACCTAGGTCTCCTAAATTATAATTTAATATCCTAACCAACTAGACTACAGCTATTAATATTTTTATGTGTTAGTTAATTATTTAATAACTAGTCAATAGTTTCTTTTGTTATATTGTTATTCTTAGTAATTAGGAGAAGATTAAGAGACATATTTATTTATTTATTAATTAATTTATAATCGCTTGCTTACTGATAGATAATTTTATATGCTAGTTAATTATTAAATAATTAATTAATAATTTCCTTTTACTATATATTTATTCTTAATAAGTCCAACAATGTCAGGTTTAGTAAACGATTTTGATTACCTATGGGAATATGAGACTAAGATGATCTATGGAAAGGACTTTGGTTCTAGTTGACGCTGAAAAGTGGAAAGGAAAAAATTTAGGTTAGCTTTACTTGCTATTAGAGGCTAATAAAAGCAAAAATTTAAGAGAAAAAAATAATAAGGTTAATATGTTTTAAAAATAATGGTTCTATATAAATAATAATAATAATTAATAATATTCTGTTCATAAATAATCTAATATTATTTTTAAATTTTAAAATAAATAATTTTTAATAAATGTCATTATAAAATATTTATAAAAAAATATCAAAGTTATATTCTAGTAGTGCGAATTGGAGGATGGATAAAATCGAATAAAGAAAGAGAAAGATTTTTCAGAGTGAGATTTAGGATTTTGGAGTTGAATAGAGGAAGAAGAAAAGTTTTTGGCGTAAGATCTAGGTTCGGAGTTGAATAGAAAAAGAGGAAAGATTTTTGACATGAGATTTAGAATTTCGGAGATAGATAGAGGAAGATGAAGGTGTGGAGGTTGCGTGTGATGCCGGGAATGAAAGTTATGTGTTTAGGGAAAAAATATTAAGAAAAAAAATTAAGGAAAATACATATAAGAAATGAAAGAAAATTGATATATATAAAATTAAGAATTTTCTTTTATTAAAAATAAAAATAAGAAAAGAATGAAAACCAGTATAAATAAAATTAAGATTTTATAAGTTATTTAAAGAATAATTTGTTTGACTAATAAATATTTATATTAAATAAATAAATTTAAATTTGAGATGTACAAAATAAAATTACATTAAGTAAATTGTACACTTTAATTGTTATTTTTTTTAAAAAAAATATTGGTCAATTTTAACTTCGATAAGAATGGTTTACAGAATGACTGTTAAAAGTGTACTGTTTGATAATTATTATTAGAAATTAGAGCAATAGAAACAGTTAGTAGCAGCGTTTAACATAGAACTGCTGCTAAATGTACCCAATATCAGTAGTTTTAAGATTACTTTTAATAGTTGAATCATTAAGAGTAGTTTCAGCAGCGGTTTATTCAAATCGGTGTTAGAACTATTCAACAAGAGCGGTTGCAAAACCGTTCTAAAAAGGTAAGACATTAGAAATGATTTAGTTCAAACTGTTTCTATTATTTGATTTTCAAGAGCAGTGTTAAAATCGCTCCTATACAGGTATTTTTTTTGTAGTGAATCTTGAGTATTTCTCAAGTACTTAAGAATATTTTTGACTGCTGTCCAGTGACCTTCACCTGGATCTGACTGGTATCTGCTCGTCATGCTTAAAGCATACGAGACATTTGGTCGAGTATAAAGCATGACATACATGATAGACCCTATAGAAGATGCATAAGGAATCTGATCCATGCGGTCCCTTTCTTCCTTAGAAGAGGGGCATTGAGTCTTCGAAAGACTCATACCATGTGACATCGGTAAGAATCCCTTCTTGGAATTATCCATGGCAAAACATTTAAGCACTTTGTCAATGTATGTACTCTGGCTTAGGCTAAGCAATCTTTTAAATTCATCTCTATAGATCTTGATGCCTAAAATATAGGCTGCTTCACCTAAGTCTTTCATTGAAAAATAATTCCCAAGCCAAGTCTTCACTGATTGAAGAGTAGGGATATCATTTTCAATGAAAAGTATGTCATCTACATACAATATGAGAAAGATAACTGTGCTCCCACTAACCTTCTTGTAGACACAAGGTTCATCTTCATTTTTAATGAAACCAAATGTTTTGATCGCATCATCGAATCGAAGATTCCAGCTTCTAGAAGCTTGCTTTAATCCATAAATGGATCTTTGCAGCTTACAAACCTTTCTAATATTCTTTGGATCTACAAAACCCTCAGGTTGTGTCATGTACACATCCTCGAGCAGATTTTCGTTAAGAAATGCAGTTTTGACATCCATCTGCCAGATCTCATAATCATAGTAAGCTACAATAACAAGTAAAATTCGAATATACTTCAGTATCACAACTGGTGAAAAAGTTTCATCATCGTCTATACCATGAATTTGCTTGAAACCTTTAGCTACCAATCTACCTTTATAGGTATGCATATGCCCATCCATGTTAGTCTTCACTTTGAAGACCCACTTACACTCAATGAGTTTGATCCCTTCAGGTGGATCAACCAAAGTCCATATTTGGTTAGTGTACATGGATTTCATTTCAGATTTCATGGCCTCTAGCCACTTCTCAGAATTTGGGTCCAGTACAACTTCCTGATAAGACGTAGGCTCGTTGAGACCTACTAGCACTACATCACCGTTGTTAGACAAGAGAAAAGAATATCTCTCAGGTTGATGACGGGCCCTATCAGATCTGCGTAGAGCTTGTGCTACTTGAACAGGTTGTTGCTCCACAATTTCTTGTGGTATAACAAAATCATGATCCACAATATCTTGGGGTACCTGTTTAGTTTCCATTAAGGTTTCGGTGCTAGTTTGTGTATCTTGAATTTCTTCAAGATCGACTTGACTCCTACTAGTTTTTCTATAAATGAATTCCTTTTCTAGAAAGACACCAGTTCTGGCAATAAACACTTTGCCTTGTGTGAGATTATAGAAGTAATATTCTTTTGTTTCCTTAGGATATCCTACAAAGTAGCACATGTCTGATTTGGGTCCTAGTTTATCTGAGACTTGTCGTCGAACATAAGCCTCACATCCTCAAATCTTCATGAAAAATATCTTGGGACTCTTCCTAGTCCATATTGTATATGGTGTCTTTATGATAGCCTTAGATGGGGCGCGGTTAAGTGTGAAAGCGGTCGTCTCTAGAGCATATCCCCAGAAGGAAGTAGGAGGTTCTGTTTGACTCATCATCGATCGTACCATATCTAATAAAGTACGATTTCTCCTTTCTGATACATTATTCCATTGTGGTGTGTCAGGTGGAGTAAGTTGAGATATGATCCCACACTCAACGAGATGGTCATGAAATTCTTGGCTAAGGTATTCTCCACCTCGATCTGATCGAAGCATCTTAATACGCTTACCAAGTTGATTTTGTACTTCATTCTTGAATTCTTTGAACTTCAAAAGATTCTGACTTGTGTCTTATCAGATACACGTAGCCATATCTACTAATATCATGAGTGAAAGTAATGAAGTAATGATAGTCTCCTCTAGCTGCTATTCTGAAAGGGTCGCATACATCAGTATGTATGAGTCCTAACAAGTCATTAGCTCTTTCGCTATGTCCACTAAATGGAGTTTTTGTTATCTTACCTTGAAGACAAATTCACATATTTCATATGATTCAAAATCAAATGAGTCCAAAAGTCCATCCTTATGAAATTGGGATACGCGGCTCTCATTTGTGTGACCTAACCGACAATACCAGAGATATGTTTGGTTCAAATCATTAAACTTAAACCGTTTGGTATTTATGTTATAGATTGCGTTGTCAAAGTCTAGAACATAGAGTCCATTCACGAGATGTGCACTATAATAGAACATTTCATTGAAATAAATGGAACAACATTTGTCTTTTATTACAAATGAGAATCCTTTCTTGTCCAAACAAGAAACAGAGATGATGTTCTTAGTTAAGGCAGACACATAACAACACTCTTCAAGTTCTAAAACAAGCCCAGTAGGCAAAGATAAGGAATATGTTCCTACAGCTATAGCAGCAACTCTTGCATCATTGCCTACTTGTAGGTCCACTTCGCCCTTTGTCAAAGATCTACTATTTCTCAGCCCCTGCACATTAGTACAAATGTGAGATACACACCCGTTATCTAATACCCATAAAGAAGAAATAGATAGATTGACTTCTATAACATTTATACCTGATGCAGAAATCTCACTTCTCTTCCGTTTCACTTCCTCTAGGTACAACTTGCAGTTTCGCTTCCAGTGTCCTTTTTCACCACAGTGGAAGTACGTTCCTTTCTTAGGTATCTCGCCTTTAGGTTTCAGTGCATGTGTCTTGCCTTTGCCTTTGGCTTGGGTCTTATCCTTACCTTTAGGCTTCCACTTTCTTTTGCCCTTTGGCACCATCAAAATGGTACTAGGCTTTGCCTTCTTAAGGTTGAGTTCAGCAGTTCTCAACATGTTCAACATCTCAGGCAATGACTTATCAATTTCATTCATGTTATAATTCATGACAAATTGACTGTAGCTTTCAGACAATGATTGCAAAATAAGGTCAGTGGCCAATTCTTGGCCTAGTGGAAATCTCAATCATTGTAGGTTCTCCACATACCCGATCATTTTGAGCACATAACGCCCTACGAGACTTCCTTCTTACATTCCGCATTGAAATAGAGCCTTGGAGATCTCAAATCTCTCATGCCTTGTTTGTCTTTGATATAGTTGTCTAAGATGTTCAACCATATCATAAGCATCCATGTTCTCATGTTGCTTCTGAAGCTCAGAGTTCATGATGGCGAGCATAAGGCATGATACATCTAATGCATCATCATGATGCTTCTTATAAGCATCCTTATCAACTCTAGTAGCAGTCGTGGGAGGTGCTTCAGGAATGAGCTGCTCTAGGACGTACAATCTTCTTTCTTGTTTGAGAACTATTCTAAGATTTCTATACCAGTCTAGGAAGTTAGCTCTATTGAGCTTGTCCTTATCAAGGACAGATCGCAGAGAGAGAGTATTTGACGTATTTGACGACATGGTGATTTACAACAATAAAATACAGAAATAAGTATCATATTTTGATCATTTAACTAGGCCTTTAATTAAATGATTCTCCTACTAAATTGTAAATCTTTGGTAGGAGCAAGTCATAGATGTGGTTTTACCCACACTACTAGCTTCAAATCCAATCGCGATAACATTCATGTGGGACAAGATCCATATTATACCTCATCTTGAGTTAGTTTTGGCTAATCGCCCAAGACTTAGTATAACTTAGGTAGACAACGTGTACCAATTGGACAAGATTCATATTATACTTTTTCTTGAGTTAGCTTTGGCAAATCGCCCAAGATTTGTATAACTTAGGTAGACAACGTTTACCAATTACATCCTATGTGACTCTTGTATCATTAGGTGAACAAGACTATTTGTTCATTTGCCCATCTTATGAAATCTATATTATAACACATCTTGAGTTAGCTTTGGCTAATCGCCCAAGACTAGTATAATTGAATTACATCGTATGTGATATGCCTCTAAGTTCTCAACTTAGTTAAGTCACACCCAAAGTTCAATAGTCGGACATCATTATTGTCCTGTCGCACTCTATCAAGATAAAATGAGTCACTTTGCTTTAACAAACCTGACTACAAATGATCAAGATAGTAGTGAGTATCGAACTTTGGTAGGCATATTTAAAAAGACCTAATCATCATTACACTACACATGCATCGCATACAAAGCATATCATGGCATACATCACATATACGCATAAAATAAACGTGACATGGTTATGACCCCATTTTCTATGATCCTCTCAAGCCAATGAGAAGATCGTAAGGTCAACCTAGGTCAAAGCATCTTCTCCAAGTGCTTCCTCGGTCATCATGTGTTGTTGTCCTCCTCCCTTTTCACCGTCGTCCAGTAGACTTGTTCTTCTTTAATTTGTACATTACAAAATCTAAAAAAACCTCGAGTTACATTTGAAGATAGTCTAAATTTACAACAAGAAAGAAAAGGGAGAGGCACGACACGCAGGCCGTATTATGAATTACAACACACATCCAATCACATCGGGGTAAAGGGCCATAACCATGCACCATGTCACATAACATTCACAATATTTTATGATATAAAATCTACTATGATTTAAACAAAGACTTATGAGTCGCGATGCCACGACGGTCCCGCTAGCTAGTTAGCGGGCGGGGGTCAAGGAGGCAGCTCCCAAAGTTACATACTCATTGTATGAGTTGCTGCCATGCCCGAGACCCCTCTACTCATAAAACTTTAGTCGAGACCGTTGGCCTAAATCTTACTCATAATCATCTAAATCAAAGTAAAATCTCATACATTTCTGTATCGCATCAAAATCTACTACAACTTAGTATATGCCTTTGCAAGTGGCTCTGATACCACTGTTAGAAACTATAGCGCTAAACACGTCGAAAAGCGCAGCAGAAAAATAAGTTCATATCCAGAAGATTCATGCAAAGGAAACCATATACTAAGTTTTATTAAAAGATATATACCTTTACTGTGTGCCCTTCGCAACCCCGACATCAACGTTTCTTTAAGATGTAGATCTCAGTGCGATCAACACGTCCGCACCTCTATGGTATCCACGTGAACACGTTCTCCGTCCGTCTCACGAACTCACGAAATGGAGAGAGAAACAACCAAAGGTTATGCTAGCAACCTCTTGTGGAAGTTTTTGGCCAAGAGTGGAAGAAGGAAGAAGAGCATAATCACCCAAAAGGTCACTTCATTTATATAAGGTGACTTCACAAAAGGATTACTTTACCAAATAGGTTACTTCACGAAAAAGGTTACTTTACCAAAAAAGTTACTTCACCTAAAGGTGGCTTTTACAAATGACTTTTGTATTCATCCAATTAATACAAATTATTTTTGTTTTTTGATCTTCTTTTTGATTAATGATATATTAATCTTAATGGGTTGGATTTAGAATATTAAATTAACCATTAACCCAATAAGTCATTAACCCAATAAACCAATGAGTCTAAACCATTACTCAATAAGTCTAATCTGAATTCATTCGAGTCTAACTCAATGTGTATAATTCGGATTAAACTTAACCCCATAATCCATCTCCAAATCAACATGTTCTTTGTGTGTGACCCAATAGGCTCTCGTAATATTGGTAATGTATCTAAAACCATTTTAGAAACATAAACAATGAGTAACATCTAGCAATGCATCATTGCTACCCAAATGACGAGAATATCAAGATTCGACCTAACCTTTCCGTGTCAATTATCTTGTATGACTCAATCCTTCTATCCTTGATATCTAGATTGATCAATGAGACATAAACGTGTCATCCTCTTATCAATCTTTGTGTTTCTTGATCTCTAAGTAGACACACTCAATCAAATAAGCTCAATATCTCATATTGACTCATTTAAGCATGACCATGCATTCTTGTGTCCTACTAATCAAGGGAGCGACAGATATCGCTTGCGTCATATGGAAGGGATAGATTCCATCTACATCACTCACATCCCTCCGTATAATTTATTGCATACCCAGTGATAGACTTTATTGTCTACCTTGTTACATGTGACGTTTGCCGATACCAAAGTACACAACTCTTTATGTAGGAAACCATAGTGACTTCAGGTCTAAGGACTATTCATACCAATAGTCACATGAGAATGTTTATGGAACTCATATAACGATCCATGAAACATTCTCATAGCGGGTCATTCAGTATATATTCTCTAATATATACCCATGTGTCAACCTGATATCTTATATTCATTACTTGTGAGATTAAATCATCCGTTAACCTACATACTAGTCTCAATGCATTAATATTGTCCTTGTATATTAATGCTTGACTAGGAATAGTTAAGAGTAGTGTTCCATGTATATCTATAATATCTCACTATCAATTCAACCAATTGATATGTTGTAGATAAGAATCTACTACCTAAGGACATTATTATACTTATTCAATAGGCACTGAACTGAAATAAATATAATAACCAACTTTATCTTTTATTAATAATGATATATGATACAAAATGAGCCCTTTACAATCATCTCATAATTGGTACTACGGCTAATACTAACAGAATTGAGCCGATCGACATTCGTCTGAACCAACACTGTGCTGACTCGGAAAGTGTAGTGAGGAAAACCCGACACTTCACCCCGTCAGTGTATTGATGAAGTGTGGCCACGTTATCAAATTGTGCTATGTGGTCATCTGGATCAGTAGTTCAGTTATAGTCATCGATGGTCAACGAGGTGTAATGCTTTGGGAGAGGGTCATCCAAGATTCCCTGAGAAAATTGTTGATTGATCCGCTTGGACAAATTATCATTCCTTAATGCTTTCCCTTTACACGCATCCCGAACAAGCGCATCGTCCGAGGAGGATCCTCGTTCCTTATTCACTCGGCCTAGCTCCTCTGCTGGAGTGTGGAACAATGCTCTATGGAAGGGGATCGACTCATGAGGCATGTCTTTGTATGTGTCGGCTGGCTTCTTACTCTGTCGACAAATGGATACATGATTCACTCAGTCTCCTTATTTGGCTGGATAACCCGCTGTTGAGGTCGCGGGCTCCTATACATAGCGATCGACCATCGTCTATTGCTATTGTTGCTATACTAGTTTTGCCGCTCGAGCTTGTATCGGCATATCCAGCTCTTCCTTTGTCAAAGTAATCGTGGCGAGTCGTTCAGCTTCCTCTATCTTCGTGTTTTGGATTCAGGCTACGTTCCCACAGACGGCGCCAATATGATCATGTCCGAAAATCATAGAGATGGAAAGTTGGGGATGTGGTTGCTGCATTGATTGGATGTAGACCATACTCCGATCTTCGAGCAGAAGAAACGTTAGTGCCGAGCAAGGGAAGGGTCTCCGGCGTTAACCTTCTGACGCTTAAGTCTGTCACTGACACGAAAAAGAAGATGGAACAATAGTAGCATAAGCGTAAACAGTGAATAATGCGTGCTTCCGTCGGTACACAAACCCCTTTTATATAATGCCCTCATAGGCGACGTGCACTCTTTTCGAGGCATGGGCACATTCTCCTATTGGTCGTGGATACGTTTTCCAATTGGTCTTGGACACGTATTCATGGACACGATCTCCCATTGGTCACGGATACGTTCTCTAATTGGTCCTGGACACGTCGTCATGGACACGTTCTTCAATTAGTCGTGGGCACGTTCTCCTATTTGTCGTCGTACGATCCGCCTGTTGACCATGCATTATGTCGGTGACACTATCTCCCAAAAGGATATCCTGAGATAGGTTAGCGATCCTGCTGATCAGTCTAGCGGGCTAGCAGCTCGGCTAGGGACTCCTCCGCTCGGTCGGCCCCGGTTGTTCTCCTTTGTAGCGGTTGGGCATAGTAGACTGTGGCCTCCCGATTGGACAAGCGCTCCGGTCTCCTTGGCATTCTGTCGCTCCGTACTGTGCGTCTAGCGATCTTATCATATTGTTCCGAGCTAGACGGGTGGTCAGCTCAGACAAGTCTATTATAGATCGAACATTATCTGGCCTGATCGGTCATTGTAGTCGACCTCCGCTCGATCTCCTTAGACAAGTCCTTTGACATCTTAATGTTGATCATTTTAATTTTAACCTTCACCTACATAATTAACCTGTATCAGACAAATCCCTTTTTATCGTCGCATCAGACTGTTTTGAATATGAATCATAATCATCTTGGAGATTAAAGGTCCACATTTTTTAAATAATTGAACCGACAATTTTAAAGCGTCGAATCATCCATTTGGACTCATGATTGGGACTATTGTATCTCTCATGGCGATAAATATTACTTTATGGGATCCCCTGTTTCCTTTGACTAAAAATAAAATAGGCTCATAGCTTTTTTATGATAACGAGCTCATATAATGGGCTAATATTGAAAGTCATGTTTCCAGTAATACCATGAAAGTTCACTAGAAAGACTATTATGTCCCATCTCTCCAAATACTAATATATATTGTCACTCTTTTTTAACTTCCATTTCCCACGTTCTCATCTCCGATATATAATCTCATCTTCTACATAGAGGTAATCATCACCGTCCTTTTCCCAATTTCCGTTCTCTCTTCTGGTCGCTTCACGATCCATTAACCTCGCTTGATTGGAGCTAGTGACTTTTTCTTAACGTGATTTGATTATTTCTCTATCGGATCCCCTCAATTCTCCTTGTGTGTTTTCTGGCTCGATCCTATTATCTCAGCTTCATTGTTCAAAATTGGCAAGATTTGTTCATAGGTAATGTGATCTTGTTTAGATCGGCTTGGTTTGGCGCCGGACGATATGATTCATGACACAATTTGATGTTATGATAATTTATGTCCATTATAAACGGATCGAGATATTCTCTCGCAAGTTATATTTTTGTTAACTTTTTTTTTTTGAATAAAATGTATATATTTGGAAAATGTTATTCATTGATCCGGTTTAACGGGTCCAATTTGCAATCGGCTTATCTCTAAATGGGTAGATTAAGGATTGGACTCCTAATGGTAGTTCAACGGATTGTTAATTGCCGTTTCATTTGTATTTTATTTATTTTTAAATTTTATTTTATATTTTTGTTTTAAATTATAGTTTTTTATTTAATAATATTGTAAATATTTTAGTGATATTGATTAATGGTTTGGTTTAATATAAATTATTTAATTTGTTTTAAAATTTTCAATATAGAATTATTTTATATTAATTCTTTATTCTATTTATGCGTGGGATTATTTTACATTTCTATTAAAAATTATTTTTTTAACATTTTTAAATTTTATTTTATCTTTTTTATTTATTTTATTTTAATTGTATGATATATAAATTTATAAAGAATATGATTCAGATTTATTATATATATATATAATATGAAGATTATTATCAAAGAATTAGGGTTAAAAAAATCATTTTTTTTTACTAACAGACCGATTTTTATTTAAAATATTAATTAATTTAATTAAAAATCAAATTAGCATATATATACACACACAGATCAGAGTATCAGGATTTTTTTTAAAAATTTTTTAATATAGTTTTTTTTAATTGATTTAAACTTTCCAAAAATTATAGTATTCACGTTTAAAAAAAAAATTAAGATTTTACCACTAGAGTTTAGATTATAGTATTCAGTTAAAAAAATTAAAAATAAAACAAATTTAGGTATTTACGGGTATATTAATACGTTTATGGGTATAATAATATATTTGGGATTTATATTAAAATTTTTTAAGATTTTAAGGTTTCCAATTAGATTATAGTGTTTAGTCAAAATAAAAAATTAAAAATGAAACAAATTTAGACATATTATAGTAATGCATTTGGGATTTATACTAAAATTTTTTTAAGATACTCCAAGATCTGCCAAATTAGGTTATAGAATTTAGTGAAAAGAAAATTTTAAAATTTTAAAAAATTTAGATATTTATGGGATATAATAATGTGTTTACGGGATATAATAATATATTTAAGATTTATATGAAAGGAAATATGATTTTTTTAAAATAAAAAATTAATAAAAACACGCTGATATCATGGGTGCACAGTCAATATAATATCAGCATGTTTTTGTTAATTCTTTTATTTTTAAAAAAATCATATTTCCTTTCATATAAATCTTATATTATTATATCCTGTAAAAGATATTAGCATCCAAAAATAAAAATGATTAAAGACTGTCAATTTTTTAAAAATTCAAACACTAATTATTAAGTTAAGTTATAAAAATAATAAAAGAACGGTAACCAAATAATTTAAATAAGTATAACTTTTTAAATATAATTTTATAATTATTTTTAAAAATAAAATTATAGTAAATTTAAACCGTCACAAACTATTAATCGAATCTTAACCGACTGTTAGAACCATAAATCATAACCACCTTGAAATATTAAGATTAAAGGTCGATAAATTTTGATTCTAACCACCCATTTAGAACGATGGTCTACTATCTCTCATATACACATTCAGTACCATTTTTTTTTAAAACATTTTCGTCCAATTTTGTTATTTATTTATTTTTAATTTGAATTTTTACGAGAAGAAAAAAATTGTTGAAATTCAAGATGGAAATCTTGCATCCAAAGTTAGGTTGAGGGAATGCCAAACACTCCATAATTTTATATTTTATGGCGATAAACATTGCTTTGGAGTAATCCCCTGTTTCCTTCGGCTAAGATAGAACTCATATTATGACAACGGGCTCATTTAATGGGCTAATACGGATAACCCATCAGCATCTTAATGGGCTTTTGTTGGATCTGACCCACTCCATTGGACTACTATTGATTTTATGATAATTTATTTTCATTATAAACGATCGAGTCCTTCTTTTGCAAGTTATATTTTTATTAACTTTTTATGTTTTTTTACAAAAATATATAGATTTGGAAAATGTTATTCGTTGACCCAGTTCAACAGCTTTTTAATTGCAGCTGGTTCATCCGTGTTTATTTATTTTTAATTATTTGTTTTAATTATAGTTTTTTATTTAATAATATTTATAATATTTTAGTGATATTAATGATTTGGGATAATATAAATTAATTAATTAATTTAAAATTTTCAATATATGATTATTTTATATTAATTTCTTAATCTATTTGGGCGTGGATTATTTTACATTTCCATTAAAATTAATTTTTCAAGGAATTTTATTTTATCTAAAATTTATTAATCTGATCAAAATTAAACTCAACAAAAACATCAATTTAATCGCTTGAAAATCAAATTAATCAAACTATGATATTAATTTTCAAAAGTTATAATGTATATGTTTCGTCATATTAAAATATAATAATATTAATATTAGATAAAAAAAAATAGATTAGGGACTCTTAGCTTTTTTTTGAAAATTCAAACACTAATTATTAAGCAAAAGTTATAAAAGTGAAACAAAATAAACGATTTTAATTCCCCAATAATTAAGGAAAGTTTAAATTCTTAGATAATTTAAATAAGTAAAACTTTCTTAATATAATTTTATAATAATTACTTTTTAAAAAAAAATAATAAGAATTTTAATGAATCAAAATTGTAACCGATTGTTTTGAATTGTAAATTACAACCGCCTTAAAATTTTAAAAATTATCGAACCAATGATTTTAAACTATCGAACCACCCATTTTGAATCATGACCGAGTCAACTGTATCTCTGTAGCAATTTATTTTTTTTACTTTTTCGTTCTCTTTTGTTTTTAATTATTTTTTAAATTTAAAATTTTACGAATTAATCTAAGAAGAAAATAATTATTGCAATTCAAGAAAACCTTGTATCTCACAATAGTTTCATAGTTTTTTTTATAATAAGGAGCACCTCAAGACGTAACGTAGACGATTGACACATGATATTTCTGGTATAATAGTCAGAAGTCAATTCTCGGAAATTGACGATCTAAGATTTATTTCATTATATGTTTATGATATATATATTTGTATGGACCTTCCTCTATATTTATAAAGTCGACACTAAATTAAAGGACTGCGAAGGTAACGAATTTATCGTTTTTTTTATATAATAAGGAGCTCATTTATTCGACAAATATGGAAAACCCATCAGTATCATAATGGCTTTTTGTTGGGCCTGGCCCTCTCCATTGGGCTACTACTCATTAATATAATCAATGTTCACTTGAAAGACTCTTACATCCAATTTCTCCAAATAGTTGCATATATTATTACGACTCACATTTCTGTCTTTTTTTTTTTTTAACTTCCATTTCCCAAATCTTTCGAGGCTAGCGTCATTCTCATCTGGTGATCTCGTCTTCTACAAAGAGGTAATCTACATCTCTGTCTTTTTTGAAAAAATATTATTTCTCTATCGGATCCCTTAGATTCACCTCACGTTTTTCTTATCTTGGCTTCAATGTTCGAAATTTGCAAGATTTGGTGATGGGCAACGTGATCTTGTTCAGATTTGGGGTGGCACTGGATGATATGATTCATGATGCAATTTGATTTTGTGATAATTTATGTCCATTATAAACTGATCATTTCTTCTCTAGCGAATTATATTTTCGTTAACTTTTTATTATTATTTTTTTTTCAAAATTGTATAGACTAGAGGAATGGATTCTGTTCGAGGACAACGTGGAATCCATATGCTGCTGGCTGCTGAACAAGAGGCTCAAGAGATCATATCAAAGGCCAGAAACAGTAATTTCTTCCCCTATTGCTTCTTTTCCAGAATCCATTATCTCGTCTTTCTTTATATATTCATTCAAGTTTCTTATAGGTCAAACATTAAAAAGTTATTAAGGCCAATGATGCAATCCTACGACATGATTAATACATTACTGTATTGCAGGATTGTATGTTTATACCTTCATTAAAGTCGCATAAAATCAGTGTAGTAAAAGATGAAAAGCTAAGATGATTGTGTAGAATTACCAGAAAGAATAATTAAATAATAATAATAATAATTGAGAACAATTAAGTGTAGATGATCAGATGAGAGTGAATAGAATGATAGAGCATGGATGGATATTTTAAAGACCACTAATAGATTTTAAGAGTTGAAACTCTTAAAGTGGAACAGAATATTTAAGGGTTAAGATTAGGAGATCAAAGAAAGTGATTTAAAAATTACTAGTACCACAAATAGTTGGACAAACACAACTTGACGATGATAGATGATGATGATCTTCACAAAATTAAAGTTCCTTTTTTTTTTGTTGAAAATCCAAAATTTTGGA
The DNA here is from genome assembly GCF_018446385.1 of Zingiber officinale. Classification (NCBI taxonomy): domain Eukaryota; kingdom Viridiplantae; phylum Streptophyta; class Magnoliopsida; order Zingiberales; family Zingiberaceae; genus Zingiber; species Zingiber officinale. Next base: position 80,674,703 of record NC_055994.1, read on the forward strand.
ATGATTTTTGTGCTAATTGTTTTAAAATTTAAGTCAGCAATGGTATATACTCATAACATATAGTGTGTCTATTGCAGTGAAGACTGCGAGGTTGAAGCAAGCTAAGGATGAAGCAGAGTGGGAAGCTACTGCTTATCGTGCCTCTTTAGAAGAGGATTACAAAAGAAAAGTTTCCGAGGTGATGCATTAATTAAGACATGATTCTTATCTCTCAATTATCAAACTCGATCGATGCACGGCATAATATATACTTAGATCTTTTAAATTACTTTACTTATCGTACCTCAATGTTTTTGGCAGGCATCTGGTAGTTCTGGCTGGAATGTGAAAAAGCTCGACGAGGAAACAGAGATCAAGATCCAAAACCTGAAGGATGCATCCTCAAAGGTTCACGGAGATGTGATCAGCATGCTACTGAAGCATGTCACAAGTGTTTGAATCGCCCTGCAGGTAACTTGTCCTTCCAAATCCCATGACTTCATAAACCACCGGCCCAGTTTTCTTTCTACATTGAAATTATTATTATGGACACTACAAGCTTAATTAGATATTTAAATAAATCTATAGATTTCTTTTCTGCCCTTTGTGAGTCTAAATCAGAATTTACTCGAAGAAGAGTAAAAAAATGTGGAATGAGAAATATTGACCATGATGTCGACCTAATCGCTAGGTGACATTTTCAAATCTCTTGCTGTTTCAGGTGTAGTCAAGAGAGTGCAGCTTTGACTTGCTGTAAGTCATCCTTTGCTACTTTAATTACAACAATAATGTGATTCTTTCATTTATTGATTTCAAGACGATTGTAATAAGAAAGCAAGAAAGTGAATGGTTTGTGATGATCAACCCTAATTCTTTGGTTTTGGTTTTGGTTTATCCTGTCCTTTTTTTTTATTATGTTTGAAGTTTTGAGAGTATTTTTAGAATCAATTGAATTTTTTTATTTCCTTAGATATAGTTCCATCGCATTTTAATGTTTAAACTAAAAATTATAGTGACTTCATGTCAATTCAACCTGAAGTAGATTGAACCAAATTAATTAATCTTTTTTTGTTCAAATTCTATTTGCTCCAACTTTAAAGAGTTGATATAAGAAATTTAATTTAGTGTAATGCAGACACTAAGTAAGCTCTTTTCCTTTGATGTACAATAGATTGGTTTGCCGAAAGAATTTTCTCCAACAAAATAAATCGACATTTTAGAGATATTTAAATTTATTAGAAGTGAATTTGATAAATATTTACTTTTAATAGAATTAGTAACTTTATTTTTTATAAAAAGTTATAAATAAAAAAAAATATGAAGCGATTTTATATGAAACCATGCAAGTATATGAATTTAATATTTTGTTAAATAATTTTTCATAATTTTCTATTTTGTTTTTTATGGGATGATACGTATCAACTCCTAAATAACATGTTGAAAATATCACTAAACTAGTTGATTCCTAGCTAAAACTAGGATAACTCCGAGAAAATTTTCCACTGATATTACGCTCCTTGAATTTTGAATCTAAGTGTTTGGTGAGCCTTAAAGTGTGCTCACCACTGCACCGTAGCTCTGTATATTTAAATGATAGCTTATCCAATTGTAGAAAATATGACGCGAAAAGAATCAGTTTATTCTCTGTTTTTTCACATATTTTCTGTCAAATAAACAGCATTAACTATCAAATTTAAACTCAGCTGTAACAGATATATACATTAAATAATAAAGCTGATGAATTCCACTTTCTTGTCGACGAGAGCTTCGCAAGACACCTACGCGGCAAAAATTACAATCACCCCTTTCGATTAGCAATTACATGAAGTTATACCGAAATTAGACGTTACATCGGGGGTAACACAATTTAGAGTGACTGAAGGTTTACGGAGATGCAGATTGAACCTGCCATTTCTCTTGCTCATTCAGAATTCAGCCTCAGCTCCTACAAGAGGAAGCAGAATTGTCAACATACATTATTCTGCAAATAACAATGTCAGGATACAAATGAAGACACAAAGAAAATCTTAATTGGAATAACTCAATGAAATATATAGAGTGATGATCCGCTGCTACACGCAAGGAGGCGCAACGGATCAAGTTTGTATATACATATCGGTAACAGTATTTGAATATGAATTATAATTCTGAATAGCCAGCCTGCCTGAATTATAATATGAATGCGTTTGGCTCCACTAACTAGGTTTTAATAGGGAAAAACACATGACAAATTTAGAATTAAATTCCAATCCTGAATCATTCTGCAGGTAATTCAAGAAAAAACTATTACATTGAGGCAATGCTTCCAAGTAAACCAGAGGCCATCCACACCGTTGTATGAAGCATTATGTTGGATGCCTCTAATGGAAAAGACATCATTGAGAATTAAGCACCGAAACAAAATGAGAAGCCAAGGTACTAAGGCGAAGAGTGTGACTTCTCAATCCTTTCAAAGCAAGAGATATGATGTTCTAAACCTGCAACTTGACCACTCATTCAGCCTTAAAACAATAAAAGCAAATAACACGATTAAAAAAATGCCAAGGGAAGAGTATTGCACAGCTAGGTTTAGAGAACTGTCTGTTCCATCTTAACAATAACAGTTGGGAGGCCAGAAAGGACAAATTTACAAATCAACCAGATGTCAGATACCATAAGTGCAAACTAGCTAAACACTAGCAAGAATTATTTATCCGTCCAACTAATCTTTTTTCCCCATATTGTGAAGGTAAGTTATTGCAACATGTATTCATGGAACAGAAATGTCTTTGTAGTTGTTTAAAATTAGATTACAAATATTGTAAAATTTGGCAGTTTAAAATCATAATTCAGTTAAGCTTCAGAATTACGAGCTTTTTAATTGAATTTGCCATACTTGTTCATGCAAAATCCTTATGCTAAAAAAATAATTATGACATGGATAAATAATAATTTTGGGGGTATATGTGTATATTGCATCAATATTCATGCATATGGCATAAAGCTCATATTCAGGGGGAAAAGAACAATAAACTAAATATAGAATAACATTTTTGTATGTCTTACAAAAACTAATCCAGAAGCTTTATCTAGCTCCTTGCGCTAAGGAGCCCCTCCAGAGACTAAACCTAAACCAAACGAAATACAAAACTAAAAAATTTATGTCAGTTTTTTGGGATTACTTGTAAAGTATAAAAGAATTTTGATCTCTAATAAAATAGCCGACCTTGGTTCTGAATGGTCAACTCAACTTGCTGCAAACGATGACTTTCAAATAGCGAGAGAAATCAGGAAAAGATAGATTTCAATATACTGAAATTAAAGATGTTAAAATTCTCAAACACACATCAGCAACAAAGAATGCTCTACTTGGCAGAGGTAGCAAGAAAACCTGGTTCTTCCTGATATTCGCTGAAGAATAATTAAACCTAAGTAGGCAATAAAATGAAGACACTAACAAATCACAAGTAAACATGAAATTGAATGTTAACAAGTTAGTGAGAATCAGTACAGGTAGCAACATCCTTCAGATATGAAGTATTGAAGCTAGATTGAAAGAAATATAAATAGCAAAGAACATTCCACGATACTTTTGCTCATGAGAAATCAACTGCCCAAAAGTAAATTATGAATCTTAAAGTGAAAAGAAGATGAAGACTATAATGTTGAATACTTGAACATCTAAAAACTCCGCCCTAATATCATTAAGGAGATTGAAGAATAATATCAGAAAAAGACAGTTATAATATTATGAAAAAATCCAAGATGAAAAGAAATTGGATGCAATAGGCCGATAAAACTTACATCTACTCTGATTTATATGTGAAATTTTATAATTACTAAATGTGTCAATGAGATTTTGAGAATCAGTGCCTTTTTACTCAATTTATTGGGATCTCAACAGCTCCACCACAAGCATTCACAGTTACTGTAATAACTTCAAACCACTGCCAAAAATAGCTATAGCAAAGATCCCACTTCCTTTATTGGCTAGTGCCATTACCAATCTTAAACTATTTCAGAAGAGATTGTGGAATTTTATTAGTCACTTTCTGATTTTATATTAAGGTTAATAGTCAAAATGAGGGTTAACAATGGCCCTTGTATTGATGAATAAAATATGGCAATAGAAGCAACCTAAATCTTTGTAACTTTCAATCTATCACTATTACTTTCCCTACAACTTAAAATGTAGATCCGCTACAATAACAACCCCCTAATGCCAACCCCACCCCATGGATATGGAGGGAGGCACATGCAAATACATAGGCGTTAGACGCATGATGGGATAAACCCCAGGTCATCAGTTCTTGAGAATCGACCCTGACCATTACACCAGAGATGTCATGCGTCCACCGTCTATGCTACGCCTTGGGGGCACTTTCCCTACAACCTAAAACTTCCATAGAATATTGATAGGTACATCAAGTTAACATTTTTTTAAGAAAAAGCTCCTAATTTTTATCCTTTCTTTTCCTCTATTTTCTCCATCCTATTTTAAATCATTCAATCAATTCCATGTAGCCACTAGTAAAGCCTGAACTCCCTTAGCATGCCGGCACAGCCCCAATCATCACTGTGGACCAGATATTATGGACCTCAATCAAATTGACAACATAAAGAAACCTTCGCAAAAAAAGAAGAAATTGCAACATTATAATTTCAGCGGACCTTTAAAAACAAGACAGAGAAACTTACTAGAATATTGATGACCATTATATAAAAATCCAACGTGCTTGTAACTAACATTTTTCTCAATGATACCAAAGAATATAAATTCTGATCAAAACATAAACTATGAAACTTCAGAACTCGCATAAATAAAAATAAATCTAAAACACCTTTTTCAATGCTAAAAGGAAACAAATGCACAATGCAATATAGTAATTAAATCAGCACAGCCAGCAAAATGTATTGCCTCGATATATATTGGCTGGAAAAGAAAATCATAGACAATTATTAACAGAGATTAAGTTGCCATAATGACAGGAAGACCAACTTACGTAAGACCTGTAAAGTTCAACAATAAAGGCTACCACAGAAACAAACTTGCTGTTTGCAAGATTAACATGTTGCAAAAAATCACCATATAAACTGCAAATTAATGGGCTACTGACAAGATCCCCATTGTATAAACACTTGCTATTGTCACACCAAACATAAAAAGTGATCTATCAGAAATTCCCAGACAGGAAATATTTTTTTCTGAATATATCTTCCAACTCATCCAGAATCCATCAAAATACTCTACAGAAGACAAATTAATACCCTTGACAGCCACAGCTTTTTTGCCTCAGAAGCCAAACAGAGTCCTAGAAATATTGGAAACTAAACAACTCATATATAAAGCACATCATCCTACGCCTTTGTATAGCACAATAAATTCAAATCATTGATCACCTATATCATAAATGCTTAGCTATGTGAAAGGACAATGATTCCATATTCCACAAAAACAGAGGTGATGGATCTTTAACTTCTAACTGAGAATCTCATCCAATCACAGTTAAGTCAAAACCTGTATCCACAAAGTTCCAATGTCAAATGAAGCAAATATCAAACCCTGTTGAAGTCGAAAAAATCCAAATATATGATGCTTAGACCAAAAATTCTCTTCCAAATTCCACCATAACTATCCACCAATCAACAATTCAGATTAACCAATCTCCATTGACTTCAACATCACTTGTTCTAAAAGTTGATTCAGTTGCAAACATAAAGCTTCCATGATCAAATTCAACCACAAGACTCTCCATAGATTAATGTATAATAACAAATCTACTAAACAGTTTCACAAAAGGAACAAACAAAGAAACAGTGCTAAATATCTAGCCCACGACCAAAATAGATAGTTTATATAGACTATAACTACTACGAAGCCAATAAACTAAGATTGTCAGCTTCTACACAGATCCTTGCCGCATTCAATTCATCATCCGCAAATTACTGCAAGAAAAAAAGATGATTATCTGAAATTTTTAGGCAGAAAGATATATTGATTAAAGAACCTAAAGAAAAATGCAGGACCTACACAACATTGCAAGTCAGTAATAGTAACCACGCCCAAAGTGTGCACCACCATATGATGGATACGTGCCATCATTGTACTGCATATAAACAGTGAAATAGGTGGCATGATGAACGTGCTGGACTAAACAAAACTTATGAGGTTACAATAATATACTTACATTTGGACCATAGTAATCGTGTCCATAGAAACCACCCATTCCAAAATCTAGAAAGCAAACACAAGATTGCTTCAATCAGAGAAATATAACACAACTTCAAATTGTGATAACCTAATGCAAGAGAAAGAACCTCTGTAACGAGCTCCATCATGCATTGAATCAGGGTAGTCATAACGAGGGCGAACCCTATTTTGATATTCCATATACTCAGAATCATGTTCCTGAAGTTCAACATCCAAGTTCAGTATCATGAATCAAATTGGAAAAGAATGACATTGTAAAACTAAATAACAAGAAACTTACCGTCATAGAAAATGGTCGTTTCATACTATGTCCTGCATCTCCATATAAATAAGGGTCTTCACTAACATAGCTACCACCAAAAGGTCTGCCAAATTCACCCACTGATAGAAATGGTCTTCTAGATGAAAAGGCTTGGCCCTGGCCTCTAAAGATATCATGTCTTCCTGATGTAGGAAAACCCCTACCACCTGTAGACGTAAAATGGATACAAAGCATTGTAAAGGCACAAAACTACAGGAAAACTTTTCATTGTCTTTCATCAAGTCAACTTTCATCTATGTTAATAAACAATCCTGAATTCCACAAGTTCTTCATCAAACTAATTCAACAAGATAAGAAAGTCAGACACATTCATTAGGATAAAAAAATGCTATAAATACAAGAATTTTCAAAAATCCAATCTTTTGCTATGAAAACCAAAGCCAGTTGATGTTTCAGAAAATCATGCTAATTCATGTATGCCAACAGTTAATGTTCCAAAACAAATAGCTCAATCTAGAACAACTCAAGATAGATTAACTTTTGGCAAGACATGAAATTGGAATCACATCAGTAACAGGATACCCCCATCTGCAAAATAATAATGAAAGAGACGTGGAGACTACCTCGACTTCCAAAGGGCCTCCTGAAGTGGAATTCAGAAGATCCTTCCAAACCACTATCAGCTTCAAAGGAAAACCTTCCTCCCCTACCATGTCCATGAAAGTTAGCACCTCTTCCACCTTGAAAGCCTGCTCTGAAAGAAGGGAACCTACCCCTACCAAACCCTCTACCTGTTGAAGAATACTTAACCGAATATGTACCAGAGTATGACAAGCTTCATTCTCAATCAGTAGCCATGACTTACCAAACCTAGAGTAAGCTCCAAAACCAGTGTAGCCAATACGATAGCCACCACTCATCCCACCTTTTACAGCTTGAGTTTTGGGCAATGGATTTGCAAGCCTAGCCCTCACTTTCATCTGTAGCAACCAAATAGCAAATTTACAAAGTCCCATAATACAAGGAAGAATATGAAGCATGCTATATGGGCTTCATATGCCATTTATTCTTCATAAAAATCTGTTGTTCAACAAAATAGAATAATAGAACAGATGGTGACACCATTTTAAGGCAATTGAAGAGACAAGGACCCACCTAGATGTAAGACATCAATGAAAGTTCAAGTTCTAGATGTTGAAACATCACACTAAATCAAACTAAAATACCATAAGACATGAGAGAATATTAGTTTATTTAAAATCACCATACAACAAGGTCTAGAAACAAATAGTGTATTGCAAATTCATCATCAGGTCCAATAATTCATAATTTCAATCAAAATCAATAGTTCAATTCATATTTATAGATACGTTGGCTCCTCATCAATCCACATTGTTTGCCGGCATAGCAAGCCAAAACACAAAGACTTGAGAGCAAGACAAAACAAGAACCTTGATGTTAAGTGCAAGTTGCAACAGCCAGCAAGGTCTCTTTTAAGTTTTTTAGTTTTTAAAGTTTGTGGTTGTGAAGGGACTTCTGAAAGTCCTCAATAAAAACCTCCATTATATATTTTTTTAAAAAAATACATGTTTATCTGAACATTGCACCAAGTCATTTTTTGACTTTTGCAAAGACCCTGACTGACCGGACCCAAAAAGAGACATATCCTTGCTAGTGATGCCTGCCCAGAATAGTTGAGAGGCACTTTTGGCATCAGAAGAGCTGGCGTGTGTCATGAAACCTTTATTACACAGATATGAAGAAAAGCCATAAACATGAGCTACAAGGGAATTCAACAGAAAGAATGCAGATGGGCAGCTTGGTGGCTTTATAAATATAGCATTCTTGTATTAGTGTATTATTCATCTTAACAAGACACCAATATTAGGATGCTATCAGGATAACAGTTGAGCTGATGATCTACTGCCTTACAGAGTATAGAAATAAAATCAGTATTTCTTTTATCAAATGTGGAAGAAAAAACTTCAACCATTAAAACCCAAAAAAAAGTGAAAACCTCATGTGAGTGTAGGTGTTATATCCTTCTCCGGGGAATTATGACCAAAATCCTATTTCACATGTTAAGAAAACATTTAGCCACAAGAGCACTTGAATGAATATAACTACTAACCACAAACAGCGAACTTGAACCTAAATGACAAACTTTGTCAAAGTTGCTCATCAAGTGAATTTCAATTGTGATCCATTATACTTAAACAAAGGCAATGACAAACAAATCATGCATGGTTAAAAAAAACTGTAGGCCAAAACGATACAATGAACATAACACTATAAAACATGAAGATAATAAAAAATTAATTAAAACTAAAAAGAAAAAAAGAAACACTAATAGAGAGAATAACTGAAATAATACCTTGATTTTCCCATCAGTCAATCCTGTGTCGTTTATACCTTCAACACAAGCAACAGCCGATTCGTGAGAAGTAAAATTAACAAATCCAAAATCTTTCCTTTTGACAGTTGACATATTCCTTGCCAGCACAACTTTTTCAATCTCTCCAAAATCTTTAAATTGCTCTTTGACTTTATCTTCATCCCAAAATGGAGGCAGACCATCGACAAAGACCGATTTAACCTGCAGGCCATTATAAAAGATATTACCATCCAGAAAGGAACAAGGATGTTAGAAAATTGGAGAAGAAAAATTTTAAGAGGATGCGTCTTCATAAGTACTTGAGACATGACTTCTGGATCTGGCTCACGTAATGGCTCAGCAAAAGCCACTTTGGCAGTCCTATCAGGATGGCCAAATATAACATCTGACTTTTGTAAACGTTTATAAGCTAGCATTGCATCCTCATGGCAAGAGAACTCCAAGAAAGCAAATCCACGACTTAGTCCCTCATTTTGAGTGTCCGAAACAAGAGTAATATGCTCGACTCTTTCCACTCCATAATCCTTTAGTTTTTGCTTGATCTGACACAAAAATAAAAAATAGAATTAAGAGGGAAAAATAGAAAATTTCAACCTCCACCAAGGTTCAATAATGATGCTTTGTAAATTATAACAGATAAGAGATATACAGCTTCTTTTGTCCATGTGTTGCAGATATTCCCTAGAAATAGAGTGTCATTGTCTTCACTGGGTGCAGTACCACATCGCTTGCCACGTACCTGGAAATAATTGTGATGATAAGTAGAATGGCGAAAATGCAGCTTAAAAGCACCTTATATAAGAAACCATATTCCAAATTCTGAAAAAAGAATGATGACCATGATAAAAATCTCAACTGAACATGGAGAAGACAAGGACAACTTGAAGGCTCGGTGACAAATGCAGAATTTGGAGTTAGAATAATCATCAGAATAATTCCCTAGTAAGAAACCAACAGCTAAGCAATTGACAAACTAAGAGATCAAGATCAGAGAACATACAATAGGATTTTTCAATTCAGATAATGCTCGGCTAGCCTGCTCCTTGTTGGCAAACTTTATGAAAGCAAACCCCTTGTTCTTATTAGTAGCAAAATCCTTATGAAGACGGACTTCTACAACTTCTCCGACCTTCTCAAAAGCCACTTTTAAATCCTCTTCAATCGCATCACGGTCCAAGCCCCCAACAAATATCTCCTGCTCTTTTTTCATCTTTCTCCTTTGAACCATGTCAGAGATTTCCATCCGCTCATCCTCCTCAATTTGAGGCTCTTCTTCCTCTTTCAGTGCAGTAGTAGCGCCCTGCCCTGTCACGTTTCTGGCATCTCCTTCCATGTACGCCAATTCATCTCCAGCAGGCTCATTTATCTCATCCAGATTTAATTCCACTTCCTGAACCAGTTCCTCCTCCATCTGCTGATCAACAACAACAACAGTAGAATCTTCTTTACTCAACATGTAAGTGTTATCCCCTGTGTCCGTTGCATCTAATTGTGTCACCTCAATTGTGTGTCCTTTCTCTTTTTCTTCTTCCTCCTTCCTCTTCTCAGCTTCAGGTTCCACTGCCAACACTTCCACAGCCTCCTCAGCATTCAAAGAAGCTGCTACGGAAAGCTTATCGCCCGGTGAACTTTTCCCCTTTCCATCGGCCATTTCTTCCACAGACAACTCATACTTCAAAGGAGCTGCTACAGAAGCCGGTGAAGTTTTTTCATCAGCCAACTCTTCCACAGCCACCTCATCTATCAAAGGAGATGCTACAGCAGCCTTCTGATCCAACGAGGTTTCCTCCCTTACATCCGCAAACTCCTCTAGAGTAACTTCTTCTGGTTTCTTCTCATCTGGGGAAGGAGAAGTATCCGACTCCACCACTGTACCAACGGAACGACAATAATTAAGCTTCAGCAAATAAAACTCAATAAAATAACTACCTTCAGGTTCCAGCTTAGGGTCAGGGGTCACAGAAACCGGGGTAGAAGTAGCAGCTTTGCCCGCTGACTGCCTTCTCCCCACTTTTCTGCCTCCAGATTTCGGGGTCGATTTGGGCGTCGCTGCTGCTTTGGCGGCAGCACCTCTCTTCGGTGGAGGCGTCTTTTTGGCGTCTCCAGATTTCTCGGCGTCGGCGTCGGCTTTTCGCGTCCTCATAATCAAAGAAGAGAATATCTGCTACAGCAATCACCACCGCGAAACCAAGAATTGCAAGAAAACGTATCCAAAAGAAACAGAGCAGAGAGAAGAAAACCCCTAAAGTAGATTCGAAGCGAGGCGCGTTCGTGATCTTCCAGTCCACCTCGCGAATTGCAATGCGTAGGGTTTCCTTCTCCTTTGTAATTAGCAACAATTTTATAGAACAGCGAAAAAGACAAGCAAACAGGTACAAAATGGGCCGGCGGTCCAGCACTAAACCCAAATTTCCGAAGCAAATTGATGATGTCTTTGACATATTTGTGCAAGGCCCACGTAATATTGGCAATTCCTTCGACAAGCGCACTTAATTTTAGAAAGGGTAAAATTTAAAAAAAAAATCACCCTTAATTTTACTAAACCGCGTTACCAAATTTCAGCATTACCTTTTTCAGTTACTAAGTTTTAAATTTCTAAAACTAAGTACCATTTTACCGTTATATCCCTCTTTCTCCCGTTGCCTTAGAAAAAATCTCTTTCTGAATTTTTACTCTATTCATTTAAAAATTAATTATTTTCAATTTACACTGTCAAACTTAAATTTTAGATATGAAATCTTTCTAATAAATCTAAGTCTAAAATTTATCACCACTCATTATATTAATATAAGATTTAAAACAGTCATTTCGGGCGGTCTAATAGCTAGCACATTAAATATTATCATCATAAAATTTAAGATTCAAAGACGGAATAATAGGATACAAACATATTTATACCATCATTATAAAATTTAAAACAATTATGTTAGCTAGTCAACACCACTAATAGATTCATATAACTCATATGTTCGAATAATATTAAATTTTTAAATAATGTAAATTTATAATTAATTTCAAATAAAATAGATTAATTAACATAAATAAAATTGAATCAATTTAAATCAAAGTTAATATATTTCTGAAAGTCTTCTCAGGAGATATTCATGCTTTCACATATAGTTTAGATAGTAATTTTTTGAACGAGGAGAAAAAAAAATTATAAAGAAGGGAGTACTAAAAAATGAAAATAGAGGTATAATGTGAAAGCGGTACATATTTTTAAAATTTAGATACGTGAGATGGGTCATGTTGAAATTTACTCACGTGTTTCACTAAAATACCAAAAAAAAACATTAAACGAACATTTTATTACTTGATTTTTTAAATTACCCTTCTTATTATATGTGGAACAGTACAGTAATTTTAATTAAGTTAAATCAATTTTGATATAGTGAACTTGTTTTTGATGAAAATCACTATAACAATTGATAAGACAAATAAAATAGAATCTTAAGGGTCAAGAAAATTAATTAATGTGGTGGTTGAAATCAAGGAGATCAACACTCGGAGCTAGTATAGTCATATGGATCGATCAAATGGTCCAATCAATCGGATCTCCTATCCAATTGGATCCCGAATCCTTTTGGCATGACATATTTTCGAGCGAGTCCTAATTCAATTCAAAACCAAACAACACGGCAACATGGCTCGGTCGAATAATCCAGCTGATTGGATCTCCTGTCCGATCATATCCTGAGCCAAGTCCTCTCGACTCGATTGTACACTTCGTCTGAACGGATGCCTTGTCCGAGCGGAACTCGAGTCCTCAAAATGGTCATCATTCCCTAGCCGACCCGATCTCGTTCAAGAACGAGGTCCAACCGAACATTATAGGGGATTCGACCAGCCTACCATCACCTCGTATTAATGGCCTGTCAGTCTAACGATCTAATATTCCTTTTTTGACATTTTGTGTAACCGTTGTTAGAGAATCAAGGAAATATTCCCTAGACAATTTGTATGTCGGAAGCTTCTACTCTACAAAATGGTCGATTCATTTTGTCTATTTTGGGAAAATTTGTCAGCATAGTCAGTTCATTTTTGGAAATGCATCAATGTCCTTGCATAGAGGAAATGAACATTATATAAGGGGCCTCCTCCTAGAGATATAGGTACACAATCACTTAGAGCTCACTATTCATTCTACTGTTCATCGTATTTCATCTTTTTCGATTACTTGCCTAACTTGAGCGTCGGACTGCTTGTGCTAGGGACCCCTCCCTGACTTAGTTGTTGGTATTTTCTTCCCTCTGTCTTTCTTCTTGACACATAGGTGTGCTCGCAGGACCAAGTCTTTCTTGCTGGGAATCTTCCTACAATCAACCTCAGAGCCACCTAACCAATGCGTTATCTTTCCCAATTTCAGATAAGATCAAATTTGGAGCCACCTAGCTAATGCATCATCTTCCTCTATTTCAGACAAGATCAAATTTGGTGCAGTCTGTGGGAACTTTGCCCGAATCTAAAACGTAAAGATAGAAGAAGTTAGATGATTCACCACAGTTACTTTGTCACAAGAGGATCTGGAGCTACTCGTGGCAGTCTGAGCGCAAAAGTTACTACAACAGAAGCAAGCAACAATTGGGCATCCGTTGCCGAATGACTCGGTTGTATCAACAATAGGTGTGCATACTGAGCAACAGACCCGAATGGAAGGATTTGCTGGGGTCCCACCAATTCCCCTCCTCCGATCGGCTTCATGCAGGCACCTATACAGCCGATCAACCTTCCCCCTGTGCCCCCATCTCTGTTCACATATCGCCAAGCACTATTTTATACACCATTCGAGGATATGGGTCGAGTGGAGAGGCCCCAAGGATCATCTTCTGAAAATGCACTCGCTTGGGATATTCGGAGGGGAAAAGCTCCAATGGCCAATAGCTCCCTCGAGTAGATAAGTATGTTGTTCTCTCAGGAAATATTAGAAGAAAAGCTGCCGAGCCATTTTTGACCCCTAGCGATTGGGGAATATAGAGGAGCGATTGACTCGGATGATCACCTACTCAAGTTCGAGAATGCATCTATCCTTCACCAATACATGGATGACGTCAAGTACTGAGTATTCTTGATGACCCTATCCAGCTCAACACATAGATGGTTCAACAGGCTTCCATCCAACTTCATTTATTGCTTTTAAGCTTTCTGTAAGACATTCCTCCACCATTTTGCAAGTAGTCGTCGATACCATTGTTCGTTCTATGCGGGTGACAAGAGAGGGGGGGGGGATTACTTGAAAAATATAAAAATACTTTTCTTAAAAACTTTCGACTTAAGTTAGACAAACACTTAATTAAATCAGAATGAAATAAAAAAAAAGTATGAGACAACCGGGTTTACTTGGTTTACAATTAGAAGATTGTTATTCCAAGACAATAAAAGCTTACTACTATCTCCTTCTATGATCGAATCCTAGGAGGCGGAGAAGCCTTGTACACGCGTTCAATAATAGAAAAGAAAGTATAGAAAGTGTTATCGAGTCTTGTTTCGAATGAAGAAGACCGGGACTCTATTTATAGTTCACTAGTTGAAAATAATCGTTTGCTAACGTGGTGACTCTGGGCTCCTGGACCTGGTCCGGGCACCCCTAGCGATGCATCTCATCTACTTGCAATGGCTATGCAACGGTTTGATGATAAATCTTTATCCTCAGTCGGGCGCTTGGAGTGTTGCTGATGTGGACATAAAACGTCATCCGCAGCAATGGCTCCCCAAGGCACCCTTGCAACGCAAGGGGGGTCCGGGTGCTTGGATCCACTCCATGTGCCCTGAGTCCGGGCGCTTGGACTAGGTCTAGACGCTTGGATAAGGTCAACTTAGCGTTGATTTTGTCTGACTTTGGCTCCGATTGCTTAGGTGATTCTCCGGCCATCCAAAGTTGAGCTCACCTAAACCCTACTCTAGCCTTGTCCTCAACCAATCTTCCGCTCTGGCTTCTCGTTTCTCGGAAGCACCGCGGGCATCTTCTCGATCCACCGTGTACTCTTTCGTAGTTTCTCGTTCCTTAGATGCACCGAGCCCATCGACTCATTTCCTATGCCATCTTTCTCATCTGCTGCGTCTTTTGCTCGACTTATTGTGTTCCTAAACTCCTACACACTTAGATACAAGGATCAAAACATAACATGACCTAACTTGACTTGGTTAACCACATCAAAACTAACCCGAGGTACTTACAATCTCTCCCTTTTTGATATGCATAAACTCAAGTTAAGTTAGGGTTAATAAAAACATAAAATAAGCAATTATTGTAATAATACAATAATTTGGCAATTATTACAAGTAGGATATTTCTATTAAGTACAAAAAAAAAAAAAGTATTGCAAAGTGTATCTCCCCCTTAATCTCCTATATTACTCTCTCCCTTTGATCATATTAAAAAATTAGGGGTTAAAAAACTGACAAAAAATTTCTAAGTTTGAGAAAAATTTTCAAAAAAATATTTTATGACTATAAATTTCCAAAAGTTTAAAACAATCAGTTTTGGCAAAAATAATTTGAAATTATTTTAAGTTTTGAAAAATACTAAAAAAATTTCTGATGACCAAACAGAAACAAAAAGGTTTAAAAAAAAATTGACGATAAATAAATATTTATTTTGACCATTATAAATTATTTAATCAGAGATACTAATTTTTAAAATTAAATGCTTAAAAATAAAATATGATATATAAAAATAGTGATAATTTATCTAAATATAGAAAATCTAATGTTTATCTAGAGAAAAATTAAATTTTAAAAGATAATATCTAAATAATTTTTAATTATAAGAACATTATTTTTGATAAATAATTCAAAATAAATAAGTTAATAGATAAAAAAAAATATTAAAAAATTTCTTTGTAATAGAAAACATAATATTTTATCATAGAAAAATAAATTTTTATAAAATTAATTTCAAATAGAAAGGATACAAGACAATTTATTTAAAAATTTAGGCAATTTTAGGCATGCAAAGAAAAGAAAATATTAAGGAAAATTGAAATTAAAACATGTATAAAGATTTAACCAAAGCATGATTTAAGAACCCAATATAGATTCTTATCTATTAGATTAATTAGGAATTTTCTTAGAATATATTTTTTTAATTACTTTTCTAATTTGACCCTTGTGATATTTAAAATACCAATTTAACCCTTGATAGTTCCTAGAATTTTGAACCTGTGTACATAAATGACCCTTTTCTTGTTTTTCTATTTGATCCTTTAAGTTTTCATTTTTAACTTTTAATGTGTTGAAATCTTCTAATCAACAAGATTTTGCTAAGGTTACTCTTAATTTTTAATTTTCCTTTTTTAATTTTTAATTTTAATTTTAATTTTTTTTTGTTTTAAGTTTACATAGAGCCTTAGACAAAGATTTTATACTTGAATACAATTGATCAGGAGGTAGAAGATATACCTCACTTACCATATCATATATGAAGCTCAATTCTCTCCCTTCATCATTGTTGTCTTTTGATGTGATTTCCCCTTCATTGATGCTTCTGAGTTACTTGATTTTTTGTGACTTGCCATCAGTGCCAGTCTAGTGTAAGCTTCTATCTTAGATTCTGAGGAGCTTTAACCTAAGTAGCCTTGAGATTCTTGTGCTTGGTTTGCCTTGGTCCTTTGTCTTTCTCCTTCTTTAGTTCTTGGCAATCATCCTTAATGTGCTCTTCTTTCTAACAATTATAGCAGCAAAGTTTTTGTTTGCTCATTGAATTTTTCTTAGTTTGCATCTCTTTGAATTTGTTAGATTTTATTTTTTTTAAACTTTCTTACCATATATGCTTGTTGATCTTCATCAAGGAATGAGTCTGACTCAAGTTCATCCTTCTTGTTAGCTCTTAGTGCCAATTTATGGCTTATCTCCACTTATTTTGTCATTCCTGTACATCTAGATTCATGTAATTCGAAAGTTGAAAAAAGTTCTTCTAAGATACTTACCTCCAAGTCCTTAAAGATGTAATAAGCATCTACTAAGGTTGACCACTCTATTATTTTAAGAAAGATGTTAAGCGCATATTGGATTGCATCTCGATTTGTTACCTTTTCTCCAAGGTTGTTGAGGTTGTTGAGTTGGGTGATTAGTTCCTTGATCTTTTCTTGGAGTTGGGCCACCTTCTCTCCCTTGTTCATTTGAAGGTTTATTAGTTGATTTCTAGGGATGTCCCTTCTCACTAGCTTTGATTCCGAGGTACCTTCATGTAATTCTAGAAATTTCTCCCAAAGTTCTTTGGCTAAGGTGTAGCTTCCGATGTGGTTGACCTCATGAGGTGGCAGAAAATTGAGCAGATGGAATTCTGCCTTTCCATTTGCCACAGAGTCGCTTTGTTCTTTCTTGTTCTAGAGTTGTTCTTCCTTCACCTCTCCATACTAATCTCTGAGTTCTACAAAATCATATTTAATAGTTAATAATATTTCAAAATACATTTTAAAAAATACCTTCATCTTTTTCTTCTAAAGAGTGAAGTCTCTCTCAAACTTCGGTGAATGAATGCTAGCTCGACCATTTCTTATGCTTTAAATAGCGGAAGTCCTTATGAAGCTCCTTTACTCTGTGAAGTTCCCTTGCTCTGATACCAATTGTTGGTCTCGTGCGACTGCTAAGAGGGGATGAATTACCTAAAAATATAAAAATATCCTTATAAAAAACTTTTGACTTAAGTTAGACAAGAACTTAAGTAAATTAGAATGAAATAAAAAGAATGTATGAGATGACTAGGTTTACTTGGTTTGCAATTAGAAGATTGCTACTCCAAGATAATAAAAGTTCACTACTATCTCCTTCTATGAGCGAATCCTTGGTGGCAGAGAAGCCTTGTACACGCATTGAAGAACAAAAAAGAAAGTATAGAGTGTGGAAATAAAAGTATAGAAAGTGTTGTCAAGTTTTGTTTTGAATGAAGAAGACCGAGACTCTATTTATAGCTCACTGGTCGAAAATAGTCGTTTGCTGATGTGGTGACTCCGGGCACTTGGACTTGGTCTGGATGCCCCTAGTGGTGCATCTCATCTACTTGCAATGGCTATGCAACAATCTAAGAATGAAACTTTATCCTCTCCCGGTGGCTTGGACTTGGCCCGGGTGCCTGGACCCGGTCCGGGCGCCTGGAGTGTTGTTGACTTGGACATATGATGTCATTTGCAGTAATGGCTTGTCGAGGTGCCCTTGCTGTGCTAGGGGTCTGGGCGCCTGCGCTTGGACAAGGTCAACTTGACATTGACTTTGTCTCACTTTGACTCTAGTTACTTAGGCGATTTTTTGGCCATCCAGAGTTAAGCTCACCCGAACCTAACTCTAGCCTTGTCCTCGGGTAGTTTTCTGCTCTGGCTTCTCGTCCCTCAAAAGCAACTTGGATATCTTTCTCAATCCACCGATGTACTCTTCTACAGCTTCTCGTCCCTTAGATGCATCGAGCTCGTCGACTCATTACTCGTGCCATCCTTCTCGGCTGTCGCATCTTCCACCTGATTTCTTGTATTCCCAAGATGCTACCCACTTAGATACAAGTATCAAAACACAATAGGATCTAACTTAACTTGGTTAACTACATCAAAATCAACCCAGGGTACTTATAACTATAAGACCACACTAAGCCTATTTTCCCTAAAGCAACGACCCAAGGAGGCATTGAGGGCGTACATCAAGCGGTTCCACCAAGTGGTCATGGATGCTCCTTCAACCACTCCAGAGATTCTGGTGAGTGCTATTTCTCAAGGGCACACAAATAGGGACTTCTTCCAATCCCTGATCAAAAAACCTCTTATTGGTGTAGTTAACACCAATCGTCAAACTCAAATTTTGATGAATGACAAATGGTTTAATGTTAGCTGATATGTTTATATAACCTTTTTACCAAGTGTGTAGGAATTAATAGTCTAAATGACCTGATACCAAGCTGACGCCTAGTTAAGTCTAAGGACCTAAAAACTAGCACAAAGTCCAAATAAGTCAATGTGTGATATGATATCTGGCAGGAAGTCTAGCTAGGCATGTGGGACCTGACAGCTAGCTAAAGTCCAGTTGAGTCTGCGGACCTGACAATTGTAGGAAGACTTGGTGGGTCAAGAGATAAGTTAAGTGACTGTAAATGGTAAGTGAAGGTGAGTCACTAGAGGAGAGTGATTTAGTGAGGATAAACCCTAGTGTGACTATAGGCACAACCTATCTTAGAGTCATTTTGAATGTCTAAGCTAAGATCTTAACTAGATCTTGGTCTTGGAAGGACAGAATCTAATTAATAATTAATTTATTTTATTTTTGTGCTAACTCTATTTTGTAGGTTATTTTTTATTATTTGAACTAATGTGTATTACAGGAGTTAGTGTGTAAAAATCAGCCTCGAATGAATAGTATCCAAAGTGCCTCAAAGTTGTGAGGAGGAAATTTAGAGCTTGAATAAAGGCGCCCTCATGCGAATAAACTTTGGGGATAGAAGTTCATTGAGGGAAGGCACCTTAGAGGTGATTGGAGGTGCCAAAGAAGCACATTAGAAGTGCCTCAGAGCACTTAGACGTGCCTTAGAGTAGATAAGAGCTAAAACCTACAGATTAGATAAGTGCTATTGGAGGTGCCTCCAATGGTGTATAAAATGAGGTCTTCGGCCAGCCTTGAATCATATCTCCAATACAAGCTATTATGATCCTTCTGCTACTTTGATCACGTGCAAACTGCTCTGCTTCTATGCTACTGCTCTACTACATGCAACCATTATCAACAGACTGACACCAACACTCGAGAGTTCCGCTTCATTATCTACATGATTGGTAATGAATTTAATTTATTGCATTTAAGTTGCTACTTAAAAGAAGTGTTCCTTGTTACACTATCCTTATAGTCTTCTTATTCTCAATTACTTTACTTGGAGTTTACCAATAGAGAATTTAATGGATTTCCCATTGAAATTAATTTATTGAGCTAAGCATGATTTTGATATCCAAAATAAATTATTTTCTATTGGATTAATAAAAAATCTTTATGGTGTATGATTTTTAGAGATTTTTCTAATTTGATTTTTGTGAAATCTAAAATACCAATTAAGCCCCTTAAATTTTGAATTTCGAAGAATATTTGAATTTTCACATGCATAGTCATTTTTCAATTTTTATATTTGTTCTTTCAATTTTTTATTTTATATTTTTAAATTATCATACATATCCAAGGGGCATGAATTTTCTAAGTTTAATTTTAACCTAGCATTATTTTTTTTTAATTTTACTATATTTTTAGACAACATCTTAATGATTTCGAAAACTACTTAGGAGATAGTGTACGTACTTTACTTACCTTGTAGTTTATTCCTTCCCCTTCATCGTTGCTTTCCTCTAAAAATTCTCCCTCTTTGTCGATGCTTATCTCTGAGGAACTTTAGGAGTTCCTCTGGTGGTCTGCCATCAAGGCTAATCCGACATATTCTTCTAATTCTGACTCTAATGATAAAGATTCGCCCCATGTCACCTTTAAGTTTTTATGCTTTAATCTTGTTGGACTTTTACCCTTTTCTTTTCCTTCTTCTTGAGTTTGGGATAGTCGTCCTTAATGTGTTATTTTTCTTGATAGTTGTAGCATCGAACCTTCCTTTTTCTCTAAAGGTGCTTTTTCACTTGCGACTTATTTGTTAGATTTTGATGGATGCTCTAAAGCAATCGCCTTATAATTTTACTATTTATTTGATAAATATAGATTCACTATTTGAGTACATATTATATATTTGAATAGTTTTAAACTCATTTACTGAATGTCTGTAATACAATTCATAACATGAGAGAATTTGTGATGGGATCACAACTTGTGATTATCTCTACATGTGCAATTATGAATGTATTAGAATTTCCTTAATCGTCGAATTGGTGCATTCGGACATCATCAATTCTGTAATACTAGCACAGGTTATACTCTTTGGTTTGGCCAAGCAGTTTTTTCTCACTAGCCGGAGACATTGGGATGTCAAGAGTTAAACGTGGATGCTAGTTATAGTAACTAGTTCATTGGAGTGACTTGCTGTAAGACTTAATATGGTTCTCTACATATATGGATATGCCTATGAAGTTCTTATTGTAGTTCGAGTGCAAGTTTCCTTCGACTTGAAGTATACAAGTTATCTTGGTCATGGAGACTTATACTTTGACATCTTAAGCAAACATCTCTTGGAGGTATGCACCCGAGATGATTGGGTATAAGTCGAAGTGTCCGAAGGTGTTTGGATAACCCACAGAAGATTCATTGCTCCTTGCGAGGAGATGCATACCCTATGGCCACTCGTTAGGATTATTACTCAAAGTCTTTGGCCAAAGCATCATATGTTAAGAGTATAGGATTCTTGGACATATGTATGAGCAATTTGAATCTGCAGAATGAGAAAGTATTACTTGGGTTAGATATGACATAGTTAGTCTAGTACGGACATACACATATACTATGTCCTAAACCAAGTGGATATAAGATGAGTGAAAGGAATGAAGTATGACTCACTATAGCTACTGAAGGGTTCAAAATTAGTTCTGAGTTCAACTATGAATTTTCAGTTAATTGGGGATCCGGATCATGATGTACTAGTAGGTGCCATTCATGATTGTTCCATAATTAAGTAGTTAATTATGGACAACCAAGATAAATCAGAAACCTATTGGGTCACACACACTATGAGCCTTTAAAAGATGTAAAATAAGTTTGAGAATAGGATTCTCAGATCAAGAGATAAATGTTTGGTTGAATTATACATAAGATAAATATAGAAATATTTGTCAGAACGGAAGCATAGATGGGCCACTTCTCTTATAAAAAAGTTGGACCTAATTTGGTTTAGCCATGCACCAACTTGATTTAGCCATGAGCCAACTTGATTTAGTTGTGAACCAAACCAAGGGGTTAATGGGCTAATTTTTAGTTAAGGCATAATGGGTTAGATTTGAGCTTTCTAATCCAACTCATTAAAGAGGACTATATATTGATATGGTTAAGAGAGAATTAATACACAAGTCATTATTGACTTGATTAGGTTTTAGAAATCTAAACCCAATACCTCTCTCTCCCTCTTCCCCTCTCTTGTCGCTGACCACAACAAGAGGTTCTCCTCTTGTTGCCATGAGCCACCCAAAGGAAGAAGATCTTCATTTTTCTTCTTCTCCCTCTTCTTGATCCTTCTCCTTCGCTCATGGCTAGTACATTCCGAAGGTGAAGCTCATTCGCTTGGAGTTATCTTGAAGAGTTCGACATGGATATGAATAGAGGTGAGGTTCGATAACGTCGCAAAAAGTTGATGCCCTTCTTATTATAAGTCATTCGTAAGGTATACCTAGAATAATTATTATTTGATTTCGTTTTATTCTATAATCTTGTCTGCACAATTGTATCTTGTATGCGTGTGGTGTGTGTGATGTAATAAATTAGTTTATTTATCGTTAAGTCTTTCATTGTGCATATTTATGAAATGTGTTTTTAGTACACATCACATTGGGCATATCCCAAAAGTGGCATCAGAGTATGATTATACTTCGACATGATCATAAAATTATTTTATGATTCGTAATTAGTATTTGTTGGTTAGTCCTAAGAAAATCGTACCGGTTCCACTGTACAAAATTTTTTTGTACAAGTGTTGAACTTTTCCTTAAATAACCTATTGTGTTCTTTAGAAGTTAAATTAGGAATCGCAGATGGAACTTAACATCATTGATTCCAAATTTAACTTATCTGTTCTTAATGGTTTAGATTTGAATCGCAAGCGAAACTTAACACTATTGATTCAAATCTACCTAAGTTATTAATTCCATAAATATTAATTTCCAAAATTGGCTTCCAGGACTGCATGGCGAGGCACATGGCCTTCTTAGATATGGGAGCAACCACCACCGCCTAGGCAAAGCCTTTTAAGGAATGCTAATATTTATTTCCTTAAATAACTCTAGGTTAACCAAAAAGAACAATCGAATCACAAATTCGAAAAAGAAGAAAACACAAACTAGAAAAAAAAACTATTTCGAAAACTCTAGAATCATATGTCTCTTGTGTTTGGTATTTCCATAAATAACTATACAAAGAAAACTAGTATGATGCGGAAAATAATTACTAGTTATACCTTTCTTTGTAAGCAAAATAACCTCTTGATCTTCTACCGTATTCCTCTTCTTATCTCGGACGTTGTGTGGGCAACGATCTTCCGAGACGAGAACCACCAAGCTCCTTCTTCTCTAAGCTAGATTCGGCCACCATAATTCTCCAAGAGAAGTAGAGGTCCGACCACCACCACCAAGCTCCAAGGGATGCAAGAAACAAAACCTCCTTTCTCTCCTTCTTCTCTTAGCTTGAACCGGCCACCATCAAGAGCTCCAAGAGGGGATAAAACCGGCCACTAAAGAAGAAGAGAAGAGGAGAGGGAGAACCTCTAAGGGCCGGCCACACCAAGGAGAAAAAGAGAGGAAGAAAAGAATAGAGTTGTTCACCATGAAGGCACCTCTACCCCCTCTTTTATAATCCTTGGTCTTGGCAAATAAGGAAATTTTAATAAAAACTTCCTTAATTCTTTTGCCATGAAAAGGAAAATTTATTTAATTAAAAATAATTTTCTCTTCTCCAAATTATTTGGCCGGTCACTTTTCTCCCCAAAACAAGGAGAGTTTTAATTAAAACAAAAATTAAAACTTCCTAATTTGTTTCCGGAAATTTATAAAAAATTTCTCCAATAATTTTTCCCTTCATGGTGGGTTATAAAAAGGAAATTTTATAAATTAAAATCTTGCTTTTAAACATGTGGATAATTTCTAAAAAGGAAAGTTATCTCTAAAAATTAAAATCTCTTTTCAATCTACAAATAAGGAAAGATATCAAATCTTTTCTTAATTTTTTTAGAAACTAATAAAAGAGAATATTTAATTTTTAAAACTCTATTTTAAATTATGATCATGATTAAAAAGGAAAGTTTTCTCAAAATTAAAATCTCCTTTCAATCTACAAATAAGGAAAGATTTCAAATCTTTTCTTAATCTTTTGTAGAAAGCTATAAAAGAAAAAATTTAAATTTTAAACTCTCTTTTAAAACCATGATATCCACATAAGAAATAATTTTAATAAAAATCCTTTTTAATATTCTAGTGGTCGACCACCTAAGCTTGGGACCCAAGCTTTGGCCGGCCACCAACTTGGCTCATCCACTTGGTCTTGGCCGGCCCTAGCTTGGGTTCCAAGCTAGCTTGGTCGACCCTATTAGGATGGGTAAGAAGGTGGGCATGTGGTGGGTATAAATATCTATATACAAGAGGCTACGATAGGGACCGAGAGGAGGAATTTGTTTTGGTCTCCCGATGAAATTAAGCTTCCCGTGTTCGCCCCGAACACACAACTTAATTCCATCAATAATAATTCATTCCACTAAAGAACTATTATTGAACTACCGCACCAATCCCAAATTATATTTTTGGGCTACTTCTTATTATGAGTGTGTTAGTCTCCCTGTGTTTAAGATGTCGGATGTCCACTAATTAAGTGAGTTACTGACAACTTATTTAATTAATATCTTAGTCCAAAAGTAGTACCACTCAACCTTATCGTTATGTCGGACTAAGTCCACCTGCAGGGTTTAACATGACAATCCTTATGAGCTCCTCTTGGGGACATTATCAACCTAGATCACTAGGACACAGTTTTCTTCTATAATCAACAACACACACTATAAGTGATATCATTTCCCAACTTATCGGGCTTATTGATTTATCGAACTAAATCTCACCCATTGATAAATTAAAGAAATAAATATCAAATATATGTGCTTGTTATTATATTAGGATTAAGAGCACACACTTCCATAATAACTGAGGTCTTTGTTCCTTTATAAAGTCAGTATAAAAGAAACAACCTCTAATGGTCCTACTCAATACACTCTAAGTGTACTAGTGTAATTATATAGTTAAGATAAACTAATACCTAATTACACTACGACCCACCAATGGTTTGTTCCTTTCCATCTTGGTCGTGAGCTACTGTTTATAATTTATAAAGAACCGATAACACGATCTTCTGTGTGTGACACCACACACTATGTAATCTACAATATAAATTAATTGAACATCTACATTTGGTATATAAATGTAGACACTTGACCAATATAATTCTTATAAATGTTTATACAAAAGCTAGGCTTTTAGTATACACTCCAACAGTATTGTAATCAATATTTGGGATTTTTCTAGAATTATAAAGAATTTTCTATTTTTGGAAGTTTCCTAAATTGTTAGAAAATTCCACTTTTAGAAAGTTTCTGAAATAATTTTAGAAAAATAAATTTAAAAATATTCTGCTAATTTTAAAAGTATCATTTCTGAAGTTTTCTAAAATTTTAAGAAATATTCTATTTTTTAAAAATTTTCTAATTTGTTAGGTAATACTAAATTTTGAAAGATTTTGAAATTCTTTAAAAATCCATATTTGAGAAATTCTGAATTAAATTATAGAAATTATTTTTTCTGAATTTTTTATATTTATTAAAATAATAAATTAAGAAATATTAATTATTTATTTTCTAAATTGTTAAGAAATTAATTTGATAATTTATTTTTTAAAAAATTAAAGATTCTTGATTGATACAATGATTTTATACGAGATATGTTAATTAAATTTGAAAATTAGTTTTCTAATTTGATTAGATAAATCTTAATTTATTAAAATGAGATTTATAATATATTTTTATTTCCAAAATAGAATTATAACATAATTTTATTTCTAAAATAAAATTATAACATAATTTTATTTCTAAAATAGAATTATAACATATTTAAATTTATGTCATGTTCATGTCATATTGTAATGTCATGTTGATGCATTAATTATGACATGATTAGATTTTACCATGTGTTTGATGTGATTAGATCTTGCCATATGTGTGATGTGTCATGTTATACCATGTGTGTGATGTGTCATGTTATCATCTATGTCATGCGTGTAACGTGTCATGTCATCATCTATGTCATGCGTGTGATGTGTCATATCATCATTTATACCATGCATATAATGTCATGTAGACAGAATATTTGCATGATGTAAATGATACCAAATCCCTTATATAATATTAAAATCTACATCTTCCGTTAATATGGTAAGAACCAGAATTTAAGTTCTTGTTAGAGTTGTTGGCCAAAGTAAAACTCAACTTGAAATTAAATATGTTCAAACTATGGAAATGCAATCTCATAATTAATGAGTTGATTTTAAATTTGAAGCGTTGATTTATTGTGCTAAAATCATGATCAATGTAGATAGAGGTGAAATTGTGTGATATTAATTTGATGTATACTTATTAATGTATTAACAACCTGATATTTATGCAAAAAATCAATTAGTTGTTGATGTGCATAGATTATATATGTTATTTTATATCATTTAACGCACATCTTTTTGTATTCATTTGGTTATGATCTATGCTTTTGCACCCTTTTCTATCATATTTTAGTATAAATACTACTTTGCATCTATAGATCTGCTCAGTTGCTTGTTTTAACTTTCAGGAGCAGTTTAGAGTGGAAAAGAACGCTAAAGATGCAAATGAAGATCAAATGAAGTAAGGATTAGAGTCCCATATCATTTCAGAACCAAATTGAGCCTGACCATGTCTTGATGCACGGCCAAAAGAAGATTCAGATGGTGACCATGTGCAAAGGCACATCCACAGAAGCAAAAAAGACATGGTCATGCCAAATAGCACTACCAAAGAGAAGAAATAGCACAAGAAGAGGGAGAAGTCGTGTCCCAAAGCATGACCAAAAGCTTTCCATGCCATTTTATAGAGTCAAATTGGACTTGGCCATGCCTTAAGGCACAACCATGAACTTCAAAGTGCAGTTCTGAAGAGCTGGCCGTGCCAATTGGCATTGCCAAGAAGAGGCAAATCAGTGTTGCTCTACTTTGGCCGTGTCAAACCACACGGCTTGGCCGTGTGGACAAAGCCAAACTGGCTTTGGCTGTGCCTTATGGTACGACCAAGAAGCCAGTAGCAGAGAAGGGGCCATGCCATTTGGCACGGCCAAACACTTGTGGTTGAGATTGATTGGCTTTGGCCGTGCCAAATGGCACGACCAGATGTTAGAGTCATGTCCAGGCCGTGCTTAGAGGCACGACCACTCCATGCGGCACCTCTATAAGAGGGGCACTTCATCTCCTCTACAAGGAGAGGAAGTTTGGTGGAAAGGAAGAGACTATCTAGGTCAAATCCTTGCATCTGGAGGTGTCGTCTGGGCGATCCAAGGCCATTCTGCTGCTCTATCCTCGTCGGCACGCCAAGATCTACATCCAAAGACTTCACTTGACATTAAAGGATAAGATTTTCTCTTTCTTCTCTTGGATTTCTGTTATTATGAGTCTGGATTGCATTTCTAGGTATTATGGAATAGATTTAATCTGTTCTAGGATGTAGGATGTAATTGCAATGTGTGGATAATGTAAACTCTATAGAATTACCAATGACCTAATTTGATGACGCTTGTATGCATTTATTCTATTTGATGAAATGCTTGCATAGAGGCATTCCCTTATTGATCCTGTCTGAAATCTGTGAGGTGGTGTGCTTGCTTCGGTGAAAAGCAGTTTCTGATGAAGATGAACTCCTGAAGATCCGGAAGAGCTCCTCCATGATCCTATGCATAATAAGACGAGCCAACAAAGCGTTAGTTGTTAGGACCTTCGAATGCGGCTAGAGGGGGGGGTGTGAATAGCCGACCTCAAATTTTCGTTTCTTCCTACAATTTAGGTTAGTGCAGCGGAAATACAATGTAGAAACGAAAGTGGAGAAGATCAAACCTCAAACACGATGATGTAACGAGGTTCGGAGATGATACTCCTACTCCTCGGCGTGTCCGTAAGGTGGACGAAGCCTATCAATCCGTCGGTGGATGAGACCCCGGATAACCGGCTAATATGAACTCCTTCTGGGTGGAGAAACCTCGCCGCAATCTCTTTTGCAACAGCAATAAAGGAGTACAAGAAATAAAGCAAGAAACAATGGATAATATGAATGTAAATACACTCTACCAAGTTTGCTTGCCTTCTTCTCGTCGACTGGAGTCCGTTGATGAAGCAGCAACTTCACGGATAATGCCAACAGCAGCTGATCAACCAGTCGAGGGAAGCTCACACGAAGCTTCAGCAAAGAGGAGCTCAGCAAAGCTCAAATCGGAGTAAGGAGGAAGAGCAAGCACTGTTACTGTAGAGGCCCTCGACCTCGATATATATCCTGCACCTGCTGCACCTGTGAAGAAGACAAAGAGCAACACAGAAATCTAGCCGTTGTGTCGCAACAGCTAGGCTTGGACTGATCAGGCTCCAACCTGATCGGTCTGGGAGACTCCTGATCGGTCTGTGGACCGATCAGGCCCTAGGCTGATCGGTCCCCAGACTGATCAACCAACTCTCACAGAGAGTTGGCTTCGAAGTCTGATCGGTCTGTGGACCGATCAGACTATAGGTGGATCGGTCCACAGATCGATCCCCTCCTATCGCTCTCTGAAGTCCATCGCTTCCTGATCGGTCTACAGACCGATCAGTTAACCCACAGAAACATTCTGTTTGGTTACTGATCGGTCACTAGACCGATCCAGACAATCAGAGTATCACTGGATCGGTCACCAGACCGATCCAATGCCTTAGAGCTTCCCAGCCCTAAACCCTAAAGCCTTCCCGGTCTAGAGAACGAGCTACCGAGCCCTCTCTGACCTAGTCTGGAGAACGAGCTACCGAGCCCTCTCCGACTTCCACGTTCGGTCCAGAGAACGAGCTACCGAGCCCTCTCTGACTTAGTCCAGAGAACGAGCTACCGAGCCCTCTCCGACTTCATCCGGTCCAGAGAACGAGCTCCCGAGCCCTCTCTGACCTAGTCCGGAGAACGAGCTACCGAGCCCTCTCCGACTTCCTCCGGTCCAGAGAATGAGCTCCCGAGCTCTCTCTGACCTAGTCCAGAGAATGAGCTACCGAGCCCTCTCCGACTTCCTCATCTGGTCCGGAGAACGAGCTACCGAGCCCTCTCCGACTTCATCCGGTCCAGAGAACGAGCTCCCGAGCCCTCTCCGACCTAGTCCGGAGAACGAGCTACCGAGCCCTCTCCGACTTCCTCCGGTCCAGAGAACGAGCTCCCGAGCCCTCTCTGACCTAGTCCGGAGAACGAGCTACCGAGTCCTCTCCGACTTCCCATGCCAAGCTTCCATACTTTGGACTTTTCCCGTGCCAAGCTCCCTGCTTGGACTTTTCCGTGCCAAGTCTCCATACTTGGACTTTTCCCGTGCCAAGCTCCCTGTTTGGACTTTTCCGTGCCAAGTCTCTATACTTGGACTTTTCCCGTGCCAAGCTCCCTGCTTGGACTTTTCCGTGCCAAGTCTCCATACTTGGACTTTACCCGAATCAGGTCAACTCAAGTCGGGTCAACCAGGTCAACCTTGACCAAAGGTTGCACCCACAATCTCCCAAGTTTGTATTCTTGTCAAACATCAAGATACAACTTTTCTATTCTGGTCAAACATCAAAATACACCTCGAGTCAGGTCAACTCGAGTCGGGTCAACCAGGTCAACCTTGACCTAAGGTTGCATCAACAATCTCCCCCTTTTTGATGTTTGACAAAAACCATAATCAAGTTAGGTTAACCCGATAACCTAACTTAGGTTTTCCAATAGTTCTCCAATGTTCTTCCTTGAACATTCTCCCCAAACTCCAATGTTCTTCCTTGAACATTTTCTAAACATTCTCCCCCTTTTTGACACACATCAAAAAGAGTGAATCAAGGTCAAGAGTTTCTTCCTAATGAAAGTCTCATACCTTTCATTGAAACCCTTAATTTCCCCCTTGATACTAAATACAACAATCAACATAGTGACCATCCCATATCACTCATCTTGACGAGTAAAAACTCCCCCTAAAAGTCAACTCCTGCTTGACCAATAGGTAAAACTCCCCCTAAAGGTCAACTCCCCCTTGACCATTGCACCAACAATGTCTTGGAGAGTTTCAATCCTTTAGAAATCTAAAATACCAACTTCCAGCTGAAATTTCAGACAATCAGTCGAAAATCAGCATTTTGGCACGCTCAGCCCTTTACTGGATCGGTCACCAGACCGATCCACACTTCCCTGGATCGGTCCAGTGACCGATCCAGACCTCCCTGGACCGATCAACATCCCCTCTGATCGGTCCACAAAGCTCTGATAGGAATTTCTGATTTTTCTCCCGAAATTCAGAAACCCCTAAAAAATCACAAAAAATTCCAAAAATTGTAAAGTTTTGAGGATACATTCCTCATAACATATATTATCATGGAAAAATAGTTTTCTATGAAAATAACTTCCATTTTTAAATCTTGATACAAAGTTCGAAAGACTTTGAAATAGTTCAAGGTTAATCCATCTTTGTATCAACTTGCTCAATGATGAATGCTATCACTAGAAAAGCTTCATCAAGGTTTTTCAAATCAATTTTGAAATGATTTTAAACCATTCAATTTAGGATCACAATCTTAGGGCTAAATGTACATGACTTGTACACAAGCTTTCCCTATGATCCTCAATTTAGAATTAGGCTCATCTAGGTACAAGAGCTATGCACCTTGATCCTAACTCATAATCCTAATATCTCACACACATCTAAGGTGTATCAAACACATCCAAGTCAATTTTGATGTGAGATATGGATTTAGGTCATCTTAAGCTAAGTTCTCATGCATTTTCTAAACAACAATTTGATCTCCATATCAAATTGTGTTTTTATCCTTAAATCAATTTAATTGATCATACATGCAAGAGATGATGACATGGCATAAAATAATATCATAAGTGGAAACATATGCCAATGTCATGATGTCATGGCATAAAGTATGAAACTTAAATAAGGCATGACATATAACTAACCTAAGCATTATCATGACATTTCAAATGATAGTAAATTAGATATGATGTCATGACATGGCATATGGCAAACAATATATGGCAAGTAACATATAAAGGTATAGAAAATACCTAATTCTAGCTTTAGTTGCCATTTTTGATAATTTTGATCATTTTGCCATAAATTCTATATTTCTAAGTGTAATAGATCTAAAATTATATACTAAAGATTTTTAGATCACTATGTGCCAATTAGATTGACCCTAGAAAATTCCTCAAGTGTGGTTGGCACATCCTAATTACCTTAGGAATGAGTAAAATTTTAAATTTCATTTTCAAGGCTTGATTACACCTTGAAAATTCCTAAAATGCCACCTTTTGCCATGATTATGTTAACTACCTATCCAATTAAGGTTGGCACACCCTAAACCATCTAGCGTGAAGGAATCACGCTCCTAGGAACCCAATACCTATTTGAGCTCATTGGGTTCACTAAATATTCACTAGGGATGACTTCCCTAGCAACCCTCCTAATGACCCTCCTAGGCTTTAAAACCTTGGTCATTTGGGACTCATCAAGATCAACTCTAGGGGTGTCTCCCCTTGTGACCTTGGTGATGATCTTCTCAGCCCTAGGTCTTGTTCCATAATCGAATGGAACATTATGATAAGCGGGCTTGACCACTTGAGACTTAGGTTTGTGACCCAAACCTCTCATGTCCTTGGGCTTTTATTTTTGACCCTTAGACCCTAGAGTTGGCCTCTCCAACTTCTTAAGAGCCTTTTCTAAAGTGTCAAGTCTTGACCTCAAGACTTGATTTTCCTTCTTTAATACCTCAAGCTTTAATTTTCCATTTTTCTTTGAGGTATTCCTAGGCATATGTCTAGTTGTTTTGGGATTCCTATCTAGGTCTTCCTTAACCTTAGATGAGTTAACTCTAAGGTTGGCATTTCTAGCATTCTCCTTATCTAGGCTAACATGTTTGGCACCTAAGGACATGTATCGGTTTCTATGGTTATCATGCTTATCATTATTGACAAATGCAATAAAGCTACTAGCATGTGTCTTATTAGAATTGCAAGGATATGCCTTAAAGGGTACCTTAGGGTTTGCCTTAGCTCCCCCCATGGATGTGCTTGGTCTCTTGTCCTTGTGAAGTTGCCTCCCCCTCGGACATTGGCTCCTATAATGTCCCCTTTGCTTGCATTGGAAGCACACCACGTGCTCCTTGCCCTTATGTATCGGGACTCCGGCTTCCTTGACCTTTGGCGCCGGTGGAGTCTTCCTAATCCTCTTTGGACATTTACTCTTGTAATGCTCATATTCCCTACACTCAAAGCACATTATATGTAATTTATTTGAAATTAAGTTGCTTGAGTTACCTAGGGTTGAGGATGGATATTGATAACCATGATTTTACTGTATTATTTTGATTCATATATGCATGATTTGATGTTGATTTTATAGGTTAAAATCATGGTTACATTACATTTTGTGCATTGTGTGTATTTTTGGACTTAATTACAAATTACTTTATTTTTATATTATTTGATGCTAATACTTGATTCTTATTTTGTATGCATCAAAGGATCTTGGATTTGGATCTATTTGGACCGAAATTGGGCTCAAATTGGAGTTCAAACGAGAAGATCTAGCCATTGAGTATTATGGCCGTTTATCAAGAATAGGAGAGATCTGAACCATCCGTTGAAGATCTGGTCGATCCAACTTAATGGGGAGCAGATCTGAGCCATTGATGAAGATCCAGAAGTTTTGATGCAGATCTGAGTTCATCTAGTTATTGAGCCAGCCCGAATTAATCTGGGCCGTTCATTGAAGACTGTGCGGATCTGGGCCATCCAGTGATGATCTGATCGATCCAACCTATGGGAGGGTAGATCCAGATCCTAGATCAACATCAGTACCTTCGGATCAGATTTTGGATGACTTTTCACTGTTGATTTAGCCAGGAATCATCTCAGCCGTCCATTTCAGATCCAGATCTGATTTAAATCTGAGAAGCTACAGTGAGCTTCTTCGTCGAATCCTCCACGCACAGCAGCTTCGTCCCCGCGGCATTTCTCCGGATTCCGGCCCCTTTCTTTTCTCCCATCGATCTCTCAAGCTTCAATCTCGGTGGTAAGCTTCTCGGCGGCGACATCCCGATCATTTGGAGCCATCGGAGAGTGTTCTCTCCGGTGGAATTTGGCTCGCGGCATCTTCCTTTTCCAGCTCAATTTGGCGGTGGTCCTCCAAATCCAAGCTCCGATTCCCATCAGAAACATTCGGAGGTGGTCTTCCGGTGTTCCTGAGCTTCACTCGACGTTCATCCGTGTTCCACAGCCTTCCATCAGATCCAGAGGAAGATTTCCAGATTTTCGGCGCTTGAGTGGGTTTAGGGTTGTTCTTAGCTCGCCGGGGGTGGTCCGTCGGTGTAGTTGAGCACTCCTTGAGCTGATACGCCATTGAGATGTTCCATTGAGGTCCAAAGTTGGGTGGTCTCGACTTTGGCACTATTGTGTGACGGCAAGAGTGTGAAACTTGTGGAATTGGTTGTGAGTTGGATTGGTTAGGATTTATTTTATTTTGTTACTATTTTTATTATCTTAGAACAGATTCATTTGAAGTTTTGTTATATTTTTATGCAAGTAGTTAGCATTTCTTTCCTTGTTGAAGCTTAGTTTAAGTTTTAGTTGATGCTTGGTTACTTGTTTAGTGTTTAAATTCTAAGCTAGGGTTTACATCTTGCTTTAGATCAGATTTAATTGTGTCTTGCTATTTTATATCTTAGTTTGATGTGTGTTAATGGATTTATCACAACGTAGAGTGACAATGCGTAATGATTTGTTCATTGGCACATAGTTAGGTTTCACTCTTGCTTTAGATTAATTTCTTAATTGCTGTGTTTTTCCTCTGTTAGATTTAGATTTAAAGCTTTTAAACCCCCAACTCAATTTTTATATTGAAAACCCCAAAAAATAGGAATAACAGACAATCCTAAATTACATTCTACCGTTGGTTCCTCGGATCGATCTTGGGCTCGTTACTACAACATTATTGTTTAATTAAGGGGTTCAGTGAAATATACATTTGTACAATTTGATTAGCGGATGTGACAGATTCCCTACATCAAATTTTGGCGCCGTTGCCGGGGAAATTGTAATATGCAATGTTTAGTA
The DNA here is from genome assembly GCF_018446385.1 of Zingiber officinale. NCBI lineage: Eukaryota > Viridiplantae > Streptophyta > Magnoliopsida > Zingiberales > Zingiberaceae > Zingiber > Zingiber officinale. The sequence goes on from NC_055994.1 coordinate 80,708,541, forward strand.
ATTTTAGGATTGTTGTTTTGATTGCTTTCATGATTATATATTCATGTGTTGATTTTATTTGTTCCTGAGTCTTCTGATTTTATTTGCTAGTGTTTCAGTGTAAGAACAGGAAATTCATGTGACCATGGATCCATATCATCAGTATTTTAGAGATGGGATGGAGAATTATTTTTATCAGCCTCAGACTCAGTTCTATCAGTCCTACCTACCTATGGAGCAGCGGAATAGGTATGAGGATGCACAAGAACAAATTGAAGAATCAATGTGGAAATGTAATGAAGTTATGCAACAAATGTTAGAGCATCAAGAGCAACAATTTACAAGGATACAGAATATTCAAAGTCAGTTAGATCAGATGACATCATCCATTAATCAGTTACAAGCACAGAACTCCAGTGGAGAGATGGAGAGTAGTGATTTTGTCAGGCCTGACCCTATTCCCATTTATTCACAAGATTTATCTAATTTTTTTTGTGATGATGATGTAGTTGTTCAGATTTCTGATTCTACTGATAGTGTTGCTTTAGATGTTGTTGAGTGATGCAAGTATTGTTATGAAGATGATTTAAGTGTAGGGGAATGCTTACTGGAAGCATTACCTCAAGAATCACCAAGAGATGAAGATGTAAGTGTAGGGACTTGTGCTATGGAGCCAAGCACCCAAGGATCACCACATGAGGTTGAACATTCACCAGAAACAGAGCTTGAACATTTATTTGATGAGGAAGAGGTAACAAACACCACTCCAGGTACCTTTCAACACGATAAGGTAAGTATTGTTTGTGATACATCAGGAAATTTCATAGAGGTACCATTTATTGATTTTATTAGATGTGAATCATTTCTTGAAATATCTTTTACCCACACTAATGCTCTCCTATTTTCTTTTTATCCCACATGTGTGTGGGAGGTGTTTTCTTTTATTTATCTTGTAGGAGAACATAAGCTTCCGGAGTGGATGCTTGAACTGAACCGCCTCCGTCCTCCAGAAAAAGCTTTGAAAGGAAAAATGAAGAATAAAAAGAATTTTAGTGGAACCACAATTACTCCACTACCGGGGTGACTTCTTCTTTTGAACCTTCTTCAACCACCGGGAAATGAAAGGAGAGTTGGTTCTAATTTAACTTTCTTTTGCATTTTAATTCATGTTTTGTTAATAAATCCTTTTTATGCATTTCTTTAGTTACATACTTTGCATTTTGCATTTTACTTTCACACTTTGCTTTCATATTTTGCATTTTGTTTAGTATATAGCATTTCATTTTTAATAAAAGTCTTCATGGGAATTTCTTAAGTAATGCTTTTAAGATGGTAAAAGCTTTTTAAATTTGATCATCAACTTTAGGTCATTTTACATGATTGGATGCTTTTCTTACATGATATTGGTTAATTTGGTAGTGGACTCCAATTTGATAAATTGAGCTTGATTGCATGAAAATCACCTAGAGATGACCACTTAAAGCCTAATCACTATTTTATTTTGTGTGGCATGCACTCATAGCAAATTAAACTCTAGAACTTGCTTTGCCTCTTTTCAAAGTCACAATAGCATATGTATGCATGAAATGAAGGATAATTGTCATTTTCGTTTCATCATAAATTCTAATTCCTTACTCCATAATTTTCTTGAAACATTCCCATCTAGAATTAGAATTCTTTATTATCTTTGCTTGTCATTCTTTCATTAGAAGTTTTGGTTGAATACTTGATGAATTTATGTTGCAAGATGACAAAGGATTAAGTGTGGGGGAGGGATGATGAGATGATACATTTTTGGAAATATGGGAGATTTTGTATTGGTTCAAGGGAATCATTTCATTTTCTTTGATTTTGATCTTCTTGGTGGAATACTTGAATATCCTTGAATGACTTGGATTTTTCTTGGTGAAGAAAGGATTTAATCCATTCAAGAAAGAAAAAAATTTAGTTTGAAGAAAATGAAGAAGATTTGGAATAAATATGCCAATGTGCTTAAATAGACTCTTGAATCTGATTCCCAATGTGAGGTGAAGGTTGATACCGGATGATAAGAAGAATTGAAGGAGGCAGAAATGAAGGCTACTGTTGATGTTTAGAAATTCATTGCAAAGATGGAATTTTCATAACAAAGTTGGAATTACCACAGTGCTTGATTTTGAAGTTTGAATCATAGATTCTGATGAAAGAAAATAGTGTGAAGAAAAGTATCTGATAACAATAATTTCAATCAGATTGTCAAGTTGGAGAGGAACTGAAGAAATGCAGAAAAGAAAAGCAAGGAATTGTGAAAAAATTGTTACAAGTGTATGGAGTTTGATTTGAAGTTGAGGAACTTGATTTCAGAGTTGTTTGGAGCTGAGTTTGATTAAGCAATAGCAACAACACTGTAAACAAAAGGAACTAGCAAAATGGAGATTCTATTAGGAGCTAATGATATTGATTCCAAAAGGCCAAGTGAGCTATTGCTATGTGCCACTTTTGTGCCAACTTTCTCTTTAAACTCTCAAATCATTGAGAAATTGAAGCAAGTGTATTGTATACTCAATAACAAAAGGATGTGCCATTCTTTCCAAGCTGAAATCTGAAGTGCTCTTAAGTTGTATGCTAAATGAATTAATTTCTTGAGTTTTATCATGTCAAGAGCAAGTTACAATTGCTTTGGATTTAGAGGCTTGATACTATGTTGATACATTCAAGACTATGTGGCAAGAAGGTTTTGAAAATGCTGAAATCAGATTATGCTGATGAATAGAATGGAATTTATAACAGAAACATGGAAATGCAGAAAATTGCAGATGCAGAAACAAGAATCTGCAAAAAATTAAGCAAGTTGCAGAAAATTTCAGAAGCATTGTTTTTAGCAGAAATTTTAGGAGCAACATGTGGAAGCCTAATGCTGAAAAATCTATTGTGAATTTCAAAAATTTGGTTGCTGAACATTGCTTATTCTGGACAACTTCAAGGTTCTGAAATCTGAAGTAGAAGAAGCTGTTTTAGAACAGAAATGTGTAAAATCCGGCAGCAGGAATTAAAGGTTAAAAGGACTGGCTGGAAATCAATGATGTTAACTTGATCCTTATCTTGACAAGATTTGAAAACTGAAATGTTTTGTTTTGGAATTCCAGAATTGTATTAACAGAGAAGAAGCAGAAACTTTGAATTCAGTGAGTTGAGAATAAGAAGTTGTTTTAAATGTTACTGATAGAGATTTAAACTTCAAGGAGTTGTGAGTTGTTAGCAATACAGAATTGACTTATGCAAATCTGTGAATGCATTACTGCTATTTGTATTTCCGGAAAAGTTGGTTTAATTCCATCAACTCCTACATCAGAGCAACAAGATGGCATAGTCAATAGTTATTCTGCAGAAAAGAGGAATCAGTGGAAGTTCTTGGTTGTTTGTGTGTTTTTGTTCCAATTATTGATGCATTTAAATTGGGAGTAGAAGTGTAGTGAGCAGCTATAGAAATTAGCAGAATTGAAATGTACAGAGATTTTCATAGAGCTAGAAATTGAAGTGCAAGCTGCAAAATGAGGAGCATTTTGGTTGTTGGTTTATGAAGTGATACTAAATCCAGGAAATGGAATGCCATGGAGTAACATGGAACCTGATCACTGCTGGGAAGCTGGAGCAATTTGCAGCACTAAGTCACTGAAAAATTCAAGTGGAGTTCTTGTACTTTCAGTAACAAATGGTGTTATGGACTTTCTATGTCTTCAACTAAATGCATAGACAGAATTATTAAATCTGTTGCTGTAATGCTAAGCAGAAGCAACGGAATAGGAATACTTTGAAGTCTAATCAGATGGTAATTTCTTGTTATGACAGTGTCAAGAGGACCAGCTGTAATCAAAGTTGTGGAGTCGTAAATGAAGCCTAAAATTGATTTTGTTGCTGTTGTAAAGAATGTTTACTATGAGACCTTTAAGCTGGAATTTTTAAAAGCAGTTTATAGGAACCAGAACAGAACAGTGAAGAAGAAATGCACACAAGGAAACTGAATTCGATTTCTGATTTTTGAAGTTGCTGGAAGAAGGAAACAAGTGCAAGAATTGGAATCTGAATTTTGCAATGCAGAAATGAAGAAATGGTGTAAGCCGCAGCAGTGAGAAAATATACAGGAGATAGATCTTCAAAATTGCAAGTGAGGTGAAGAAAGATTAAGAAAGTTCATACTTACTTACTTACAAATGGTGTTTTCAATTGTCCAAATGCTCTACAGATTAGAATTTAGATTAATTCAAATTCTGGAACTTGAAATTTGAGTTCTGAATTTTTAAATGAAAATTCTGTTTTGTGCCAATTCCAATCTGTGGAGTATCAAAAAACTAAAGGAATTTTACTGCACTGATAATAATCGAAGGTTGCTGCATATGGAGTTTCCAGAAGCTAGCTGCTGGAAGTTGTCTTAGCAGCTGGAAATTGTGTAATTCCAGAGCCTGATAGACCATTTCATTGGTTCAGTAACTCAAAATCAAATTCAATTCTGTTTTTGGTTACTAATCTCCAGGAGAAACAGAGGTATGAAGGCAGTGTATCAAGTGATATCTGCACGTTGTTGTGCTAACTGGAATTCAAAGAAATTTGTTCACTGAAAATTGGAAGTTAGTTGTTGTAGAGTGTTGATGAATGAAGATCTTGCATCTCTATAATTTAACTGAATTCTAGACTGGAAATTTGATACGGACATTAACACAAGCTAAATAATTGAAGCTGTCCTGGTTTCTGAAATTCTGCTCAAATAACTGAAATCAGAAATCAGAAATCAGAATTTTTGCTGTTGAATCAGAAATCAGAAGCTAAAAATTCAGATATGAAGTGGATCTCTAGTAATTGGAAGAAGTAGGATTTTGATTGAGAACCTGGTTTGGCAACTAAAAATCAAATTTAATTCAGTCGCATGTCAAGTTTTTGGTCATAGCTGTGCAGTTTTGTTTACTAAGCTAGAAGTTTTGATAGTTTTGTTACTAGCTAAAATTTAGTGCAGATATTAAGTGTGATGGCACGAGTTGGAATTGTAAAAATTCTGCAGTTTCCATTGAGAAGAGTTGAAAGGTGAATTTCCTAATTGAAGTTACTGGGCAGTGATATTTTTGAATTCTGAGTTTAATTTCTTGATTCTGAAAATGAATTCTGCTCGGATTTGTTAGTTGAATATTTGACAATTTAATGGAATCACTTATCAGATTAGAAGCTGTGTTAATGTTATTAAATTTCTGGAAATCTGTTTGCAGATTTCAATTTCAGATTTCAGAACCTGGACAGTGACTAATCCAAGTTAAATGTCTAAGCTGCAATGTAATTTGAGACTATATATTTAGAAGCTTGGAAGATCAAAAGTTACTGATTTCTAGATTTGGCTAGCTGCACTTAAGTTCTTAAATCAAATTCTGCAACTGAAGAAATACTATAGAAATTTAGAAAGCTGAATATTGAAGATATGATAATAGTGGCTTGAAGTGTATCAAATTTCTGAATGCAAGATTTGTCTTATTGTCCGAGACGGACAATGTTTCAAGTGTGGGGGAGGGAAGTATTCTTCATGATTTGAGATTATATTTGAGTTTGCAAGTGATGAAATTGAAGAATTAAAGTAGAATTGAAGTGAGAAAAATAGAAAAAAAAAATATAGCAAAACAAAGAGTATCAAGAGTGGAGATAGAGTATCAAGAATTTCAGTTTGCCATCAAATTGAAGAAGAGTTTGGCTTGGTCTTTTGTATTGATAAAAACAAATGGTATTCATCTCTTTACACATCAAAATGGTCAACTCATCAAGTATATTCCCCCAATACTCTAATCTCCTCAATTTTTCATTTAATACTTTTCTTTTGTCTATTTCATTCACTTTCCTTGTTCTTTTTGCTTCAATTTCAATTCTTCATGATATTATCCTTTTGATTCATGTATGCTATGTTCTATAGTGGTGGAGAATTAGAAAATAAGCAAGCCTATGATAGTGAAATGTTGTGAGTTGCATTGAGTGAGCTCCACTTATACACATTTTTGAGTGTGAGAGATAGATTAGGTAAATCTTTTGTGAGATTGCATCTTGCTTAATTTTTCAATTGGATTGAAACTACCATACCTACTGATTATTGTTTGGATTATATTCATGATTGTTTGTGATCTTTAGATGGTCTTAATTAAATTCTTTTTACTATCTTCTAGGTATTGCTAGGGAATTGTTATGGAGATGATTTTTAGTTTTCTTTACTTTCACGGGACGTTCAAGACTAAGTGTGGGGGATTTGATAACCATGATTTTACTGCATTATTTTGATTCATATATGCATGGTTTGATGTTGATTTCATAGGTTAAAATCATGGTTACATTACATTTTGTGCATTGTGTGTATTTTTGGACTTAATTGCAAATTACTTTATTTTTATATTATTTGATGCTAATATTTGATTCTTATTTTGTAGGCATCAAAGGATCTTGGATTTGGATCTATTTGGACCGAAATTGGGCTCAAATTGGAGTTCAAACGAGAAGATCTAGCCATTGAGTATTATGGGTCGTTTATCAAGAATAGGAGAGATCTGAACCATCCGTTGAAGATCTGGCCGATCCAACTTAATGGGGAGCAGATCTGAGCCATTGATGAAGATCCAGAAGTTTTGATGCAGATCTGAGTTCATCTAGTTATTGAGCCAGCCCGAATTAATCTGGGCCGTTCATTGAAGACTGTGCGGATCTGGGCCATCCAGTGATTATCTGATCGATCCGACCTACGGGAGGGTAGATCCAGACCCTAGATCAACATCAGTACCTTCGGATCAGATTTTGGATGACTTTTCACCGTTGATTTAACCAGAAATCATCTCAGCCGTCCATTTCAGATCCAGATCTGATTTAAATCTGAGAAGCTACAGTGAGCTTCTTCGTCGAATCCTCCACGCACAGCAGCTTCGTCCCCGCGACATTTCTCCGGATTCCGGCCCCTTTCTTTTCTCCAATCGATCTCTCAAGCTTCAATCTCGGTGGTAAGCTTCTCGGCGGCGACATCCCGATCATCTGGAGCCATCGGAGAGTGTTCTCTCCGGTGGAATTTGGCTCGCGGCATCTTCCTTTTCCAGCTCGATTTGGCGGTGGTCCTCCAAATCCAAGCTCCGATTCCCATCAGAAACATTCGGAGGTGGTCTTCCGGTGTTCCTGAGCTTCACTCGACGTTCATCCGTGTTCCACAGCCTTCCATCAGATCCAGAGGAAGATTTCCAGATTTTCAGCACTTGAGTGGGTTTAGAGTTGTTCTTAGCTCGCCGGGAGTGGTCCGTCGGTGTAGTTGAGCACTCCTTGAGCTGATACGCCATTGAGATGTTCCATTGAGGTCCAAAGTTGGGTGGTCTCGACTTTGGCACTATTGTGTGACGGCAAGAGTGTGAAACTTGTGGAATTGGTTGTGAATTGGATTGGTTAGGATTTATTTTATTTTGTTACTGTTTTTATTATCTTAGAACAGATTCATTTGAAGTTTTGTTATATTTTTATGCAAGTAGTTAGCATTTTTTTCCTTGTTGAAGCTTAGTTTAAGTTTTAGTTGATGCTTGGTTACTTGTTTAGTGTTTAAATTCTAAGCTAGGGTTTACATCTTGCTTTAGATCAGATTTAATTGTGTCTTGCTATTTTATATCTTAGTTTGATGTGTGTTAATGGATTTATCACAACGTAGAGTGACAATGCGTAATGATTTGTTCATTGGCACATAGTTAGGTTTCACTCTTGCTTTAGATTAATTTCTTAATTGCTGTGTTTTTCCTCTGTTAGATTTAGATTTAAAGCTTTTAAACCCCCAACTCCATTTTTATATCGAAAACCCCAAAAAATAGGAATAAAAGACAATCCTAAATTACATTCTACCGTTGGTTCCTCGGATCAATCTTGGGCTCGTTACTACAACATTATTGTTTAATTAAGGGGTTCAGTGAAATATACATTTGTACAATTTGATTAGCGAATGTGACATATTCCCTACATCAGATATACGCTCTCTTCTTCATCCCTTCCGGAGGTAGAGGTTTCTTCTTGCACCAATCTTGATGAAGAACTCTCCTCCTCTTCTTCCTTAGATGTTGAGTAGCCCTCAACTTCTAATTCCATACCTCCATGATGTGAGCTACTTGGCTCACTTGACTCCTCTTCATGACTTAAATTTGAGCTTTCCTCATGGAACTTAGCCAAGTTGTTCCACAACTCCTTGGCATCGTTGTATCCACCTATCTTACGCAAGACATCATTAGGTAATGAAAATTCAAAGATTTTCATTACCTCGTCGTTGATCATGGATCGGTGGATTTGTTCCTTCGTCCACTTCTTCTTCTCAAGAGGTTCTCATTCTTTATCCACCGGAGGAATAAAACCTACTTGTACACAATTCCAATTTACTAGGTTAGTCATAAGAAAATACTTCATTCTTACCTTCCAATACGCGAAGTCGTCGCGATCGTAGAAGGGTGGAATCATGATGTCTTCTCCAAGTCGATCCATTCTCTAGCTTGTGCTCCCCCGGGTGTTAATCCGTTAAAGAGCAACCTTGCTCTGATACCACTTGTTAGGACCTTCGAATGCGGCTAGAGAGGGGGGGTGTGAATAGCCGACCTCAAATTTTCGTTTCTTCCTACAATTTTGGTTAGCGCAGCGGAAATACAATGTAGAAACGAAAGTGGAGAAGATCAAACCTCAAACACGATGATGTAACGAGGTTCGGAGATGATACTCCTACTCCTCGGCGTGTCCGTAAGGTGGACGAAGCCTATCAATCTGTCGGTGGATGAGACCCCGGATAACCGGCTAATATGAACTCCTTCTGGGTGGAGAAACCTCGCCGCAATCTCTTTTGCAACAGCAATAAAGGAGTACAAGAAATAAAGCAAGAAACAATGGATAATATGAATGTAAATACACTCTACCAAGTTTGCTTGCCTTCTTCTCGTCGACTGGAGTCCGTTGATGAAGCAGCAACTTCACGGATAATGCCAACAGCAGCTGATCAACCAGTCGAGGGAAGCTCACACGAAGCTTCAGCAAAGAGGAGCTCAGCAAAGCTCAAATCGGAGTAAGGAGGAAGAGCAAGCACTGTTACTGTAGAGGCCCTCGACCTCGATATATATCCTGCACCTGCTGCACCTGTGAAGAAGACAAAGAGAAACACAGAAATCTAGCCGTTGTGTCGCAACGGCTAGGCTTGGACTGATCAGGCTCTAACCTGATCGGTCTGGGAGACTCCTGATCGGTCTGTGGACCGATCAGGCCCTAGGCTGATCGGTCCCCAGACCGATCAACCAACTCTCACAGAGAGTTGGCTTCGAAGTCTGATCGGTCTGTGGACCGATCAGACTATAGGTGGATCGGTCCACAGACCGATCCCCTCCTATCGCTCTCTGAAGTCCATCGCTTCCTGATCGGTCTACAGACCGATCAGTTAACCCACAGAAACATTCTGTTTGGTTACTGATCGGTCACCAGACCCATCCAGACAATCAGAGTATCACTGGATCGGTCACCAGACCGATCCAATGACTTAGAGCTTCCCAGCCCTAAACCCTAAAGCCTTCCCGATCTAGAGAACGAGCTACCGAGCCCTCTCTGACCTAGTCCGGAGAACGAGCTACCGAGCCCTCTCCGACTTCCACGTCGGTCCAGAGAACGAGCTACCGAGCCCTCTCTGACCTAGTCTGGAGAACGAGCTACCGAGCCCTCTCCGACTTCCACGTTCGGTCCAGAGAACGAGCTACCAAGCCCTCTCTGACTTAGTCCGGAGAACGAGCTACCGAGCCCTCTCCGACTTCATCCGGTCCAGAGAACGAGCTCCCGAGCCCTCTCCGACCTAGTCTGGAGAACGAGCTACCGAGCCCTCTCCGACTTCCTCCGGTCCAGAGAACGAGCTCCCGAGCCCTCTCTGACCTAGTCCGGAGAACGAGATACCGAGCCCTCTCCGACTTCGTCTGGTCCAGAGAACGAGCTCCCGAGCCCTCTCTGACCTAGTCCGGAGAACGAGCTACCGAGCCCTCTCCGACTTCGTCCGGTCCAGAGAACGAGCTACCGAGCCCTCTCTGACCTAGTCCGGAGAACGAGCTACCGAGCCCTCTCCGACTTCCTCATCTGGTCCGGAGAACGAGCTACCGAGCCCTCTCCGACTTCATCCGGTCCAGAGAATGAGCTCCCGAGCCCTCTCCGACCTAGTCCGGAGAACGAGCTACCGAGCCCTCTCCGACTTCCTCCGGTCCAGAGAACGAGCTCCCGATCCCTCTCTGACCTAGTCCGGAGAACGAGCTACCGAGCCCTCTCCGACTTCCCATGCCAAGCTTCCATACTTTGGACTTTTCCCGTGCCAAGCTCCCTGCTTGGACTTTTTCGTGCCAAGTCTCCATACTTGGACTTTTCCCGTGCCAAACTCCCTGCTTGGACTTTTCCGTGCCAAGTCTCCATACTTGGACTTTTCCCGTGCCAAGATCCCTGCTTGGACTTTTTCGTGCCAAGTCTCCATACTTGGACTTTTCCCGTGCCAAACTCCCTGCTTGGACTTTTTCGTGCCAAGTCTCCATACTTGGACTTTTCCCGTGCCAAGCTCCCTGCTTGGACTTTTCCGTGCCAAGTCTCCATACTTGGACTTTACCCGAATCAGGTCAACTCAAGTCGGGTCAACCAGGTCAACCTTGACCAAAGGTTGCACCCACAATCTCCCAAGTTTGTATTCTTGTCAAACATCAAGATACAACTTTTCTATTCTCGTCAAACATCAAAATACACCTTGAGTCAGGTCAACTCGAGTCGGGTCAACCAGGTCAACCTTGACCTAAGGTTGCATCAACATTAGTGACCTAAGACCAGGGTGGGGATCCCTGGCTAGGCCCTTCGACACTCAAGTCAGTTCCTCTCTCCAAAGGTGGAAGAAGAAGAAGAAGTACAATAATTGAAGTACTTTGAAATAGAGTTTAGATGCTAGAACTTTCTTACCTTGCCAACGGAGAGGATTTTTCTTTTTATACTACCTCATATAACCTCCGTAGTCATTAAGTGGTCCCCGGTTTGTTAGAGTTTATTAGGAGATGGAGTCATCTTCTAAGCTTCGTGCAATAATCTTTTAAGGAATTTTTTTTTTTACCCCAGATGTACCTCTTTTATCGTTTGTGACTCATATTTATGATGAGGTATGCATATGAACACATCATTATAACAGAAGAAGCTTCTAGAAGACATTTCCCGCTAAACTTACCAGGCTGTCATACTTATATAGTTATGTTAAGCATGTCTCGACCGATCGTTCAATCCGGTTGTGTATATATTGAGAATACCTTAATAATACATTCTGCTAAGAATGTTTCAGCCGAGAATATCTATGAGCTTTATAAGGCTGAATGCCCCTACGCTTGGTCGGGCTCTGTCCGATTGAGCACATATACTCATACTGGTGCTTGCTTGGCCTTCAATCGGCTGATAATATACTAAAAGCTTCTATAAGGTAAAATGTCTTTATGCTTAGTCGGGCTTTACTTGACCGAGCACGTGTAAGCACATGGGTGCTCGCTTGGCCTTCACTTGACCGGGAATGTACTAAAAACTATATATAAGGTTAAGTGCCCTTACGCTCGGCCAGACCTTGTCCGATCGAGTGTATATACACATATTGACACTCGCTCAGCCTTCACTTGGTCGGTAACTTACTAAAAACTATATATAAGGCTAAGTACCCCTACGCTCAGTCGGGCTTTGCCTGACCGAGCGCGTGTAAGCATATTGGTGCTTGCTCGACCTTCACTCGACCGGTAATATGCTAAAAAAAATATATAAGGCTGAGTGCCCTTTCGCTCAATCAGACTTTATCTAGCCGAGTGCTCGTAGGCACATTGGTGTCTACTCGGCCGGTAGAAACTATATATAAGGCTAAGTACCTTTACGCTCGGTCGGTCTTTGCCTAACGGAGCGAGCGAATGCACATTGGTGCTTACTCGACCTTCACTTGGCTGGTAATATACTAAAAGCTTCTATAAGGCTAAGTACCTTTACGCTCGGTCGGACTTTGCCTGATCGAGTGTGCGAAGGTACATTGGTGCTCACTCAGCCTTCACTCAGCCGGTAACATACTAAAAGCCTCTATAAGGCTAAGTACCTTTATGCTCGTTCGAGCTTTACTTGATTGAGTGAGCGAAGGTACATTGGTGCTTACTAGGCTTTCACTCGGCCGGTAATATACTAAAAGCTTCTATAAGGCTACGTATCTTTATGCTCAGTCGGGGTTTGCCTAACCGAGCACACGAAGGTACATTGATGCTCACTCGGCCGGTAATATACTTAAAGCTTCAATAAGGCTAAGTACCTTTACGCTCGGTTAGTCTTTGCCTGACGGAGCGTGCGAAGGTACATTGGTGCTCACTCAGCCTTCACTCTACCGGTAATATACTAAAAGCCTTTATAAGGCTAAGTACCTTTACGCTCATTTGGGATTTGCCTGACTGAGCGAGCGAAGGCACATTAGTGCTTACTCGGCCTTCACTCAGTCGGTAATATACTAAAAGCTTATATAAGGCTAAGTACTTTATGCTCGGTCGAGCTTTGCCTGACCGAGCACGTGAAGGTACATTGGTGCTCACTCGGCCTTCACTCGACCGATAACATACTAAAAGCTTCTATAAGGCTAAGCACTTTTACGCTCAGTTGGACTTTGCCTGACCGAGCGCACGAAGGCACATTGCCTGACCGAGCGCACGAAGGCACATTGGTGCTCACTCGACCTTCATTCGGCCAATAATATACTAAAAGCTTCTATAAGGCTAAGTACCTTTACGCTCGGTCGGACTTTACCTGACCGAGCGCGCGAAGGTATATTGGTGCTTACTCAGCCTTCACTCAGCCGGTAATATACTAAAAGCTTCTATAATGCTAAGTACCTTTACGCTCAGTCGGGCTTTACTAGACCGAGCGCATACAAAAAGCCTTTTATTTGGTCGTTCATTATCTTATACTTTCACCCGACTATATACCTCTCCTATCTTTCTCGGTCTTGACTCCTTCTTCATTCGATAGGCCGACCTATCATAACCATATCACTTATGATCATGAATTTGTTTATCTAGATTGCATTTTTGTATATATAGATCTTAATTCTGAATTAGATACATTGTTGCGTGTCTATATCGGGACTGCGCATGAACCTGAATTTTCATTGATCAGATGCATAAATCATCGTTTCTTTTGAGTATGCGTTCCGATATACTTGGCATGACCTTAGGATACTTGTTTGGAGTTGAGTATCCAAGATAACTATACTTCTATATGGAACGCAACCTCTTATGGGAGAACAATTTTATGTATGGATAAGTCTATCACTTAACCTAATGGGTTTCCCCTAATCATATGCTATGCAAGTGACCTACATAATCTAGAGACGTATACCCGGGGGAGACCTTGTGACAGGAGGTATTCTACTAAAAATCCGGACTCTCTAAGTTACTTCTTCACTTGATGACATACTTGGTTACTGGCAGGGGAAGCACTCTGATACACCGTCGCGGGATGGAATTCGGTAAATGTTTAGGCTATCCTGCAAACATACAAGCAGAGGACTAAGAACGGGCCAATTCACAGCACAACATCCATCATTACAATGAAACCTTCGATCTAGAACATCTTCTGGACTAAGGACTTCCTCAATTTACTTTTTTTTTTTACTTTCACATTTTAGTTCAAAAATCTCAAAACAAACATCTATCGATTTTGTCTACCTAAATTCGAAGTGTAGAACCAACTAGCATTTAAACTTCAATCCTCATGGGATCAACTTTATAAATTTTATTACTTGACGACAACCGTGCACTTGCGGTCACGACATCAAGTTTTTGGCACCGTTGCCGGTGATTAAATATTTTAAATTTAGTTAGTTTACATTAGAATTTGTCTATACAATTCTTTAATTCTTTAATTTTTTTTATTCTTTATTCATTACCCTTTATTCTTGCACTTTCATTCTCTATCCCTTATTCTTTCATTCATTATTCTATATGCTTTATTTCTCATCTTTGCATGATATTTTCTTTTTTGTATTTTATTTTCTCTCCTACATTTTCTTTCTTGTTATTTTTCTTAATTTTGCTGCTTATTGTCTATCTGTTTCTAACGCACTCCCTTTCAAATAGACATGGACTCCTTGAAGGTGAAGTTGTTTGCCCTAAATTATAGGTTCAACTAAAATGCAAATGTGAATTCTTATATTGTCTTTTGTGATATTTGTTTTGCAATAGGTCATGTGGAGAATAATTGTTCATCACTATTTAACCCTTCCTTGTGAGGTTCCCTCCCCAACTACAATCAGTGGCCGGAGCAAGGTTATTGTGAAGATTGTAAAGTAATGGGTCATTTCGTTTCAACTTGTTTAAGGATAAATAATTTGGTAAAATAATTGGAAGAACTTTAAAGAAAGTTCAATGAAGTGGCTTATTCAAATTCACATTATCAAATATCTAGCCGGAGGAAACCCTAAAATTTTTTTGAAGATAATCAACAAGAAGGAAGGCAGAATTATTTTGGCCCGACAATAGAAGTTCAACCACTATCTCAAGAAGATAGATTGGAAAAGATGGAGGAAGAAGTTTTGGCCAATCAAGCTTTAATGCTCGTGGATATGAAGCAAATGATTAAGAGCAATAATGTAGACTCATCTTACATTGAAACACCAACTCTACTCTTAACTTGGGAGGACCCTCAGATGAGCATTATACATGAATATGAGCTTGAGGAACAAGATATAGAAGCTTTATCCCATACCTTGGAAGTTAGATTATGGGAAATGTGGGAAAGCTTCAAAGCCTCCCAGGCTCAATCAGATGAGATGAATGATGATAATGTAAATAAGCTTGGGGCAAATGAAACAAATAATTTGACAGAGGAGTGCACTGCTCTAATTTCAATACCTCCTGTTATCAATAATCAAGAGGAGCCTTCCCTTTGTCCTGCTACTGATGAGTTGTAGAAGGAAGTGTAGGGGCAATGCCCCAAGCATCATTTCCTTGGTTCACATAATAATTTGATTTTATAGATGATGTAGGACCAGATATGAATGATGAGGGTAATGTAGGGACTTATGCAATGATGCAAAGCCCTAAGAATCATTTCCATTAGTAACACCCATGCTCAATTATTTAATTTTTCCTATAATTGGCACTAGTATACTTTTATTTAATATATTTAATGCTACTAACCAATTCTTTGTTAAGCATGTTGGCTACAGGGAATATGTTGCAAAGGATTCACATAGTTGAT
This sequence comes from Zingiber officinale, assembly GCF_018446385.1. NCBI lineage: Eukaryota > Viridiplantae > Streptophyta > Magnoliopsida > Zingiberales > Zingiberaceae > Zingiber > Zingiber officinale. The sequence continues at coordinate 80,723,778 of NC_055994.1, forward strand.
TTCATGATGAACCTTTAAAGGAAGGCATATTAGTTAAGGAGAATTTTAGAACTTTATGCAGGAAGGTTCTAAAATATCTGGCACTGCCAAGGTCGAGATTTAATCTTGGTGTCTATGATAAGGGGTCGAGCTTAGGACCTAAAACAAGTGCTTCTTGGGAGGCAACCCAAGTTTCGTTCTTGTTATTATTTCAGTTTATTTTCTTTTATCTTTTCTTAACCCAATCCCTTTACTTAGTTTCTTATCTATATTTCTTTTTCAGGATACATTGTTCAGGAGGCTTGAGGATATTGGAGTAATTTCATAATTTAATTGACCCATTAACTTGGTACGTCTCACTTGGTAACTCCTTTAACCTTAACCCCTTTTCATATTTAACTTTGTTTTCATTGGAACAATGAAAAGATTAAGTCTGGAGGGATCCATACTTAGATGCATATATGTTGGGTTATAGTTTAGATTTTTATAGTAAAAATTAGATTTTGGTCATAAGTTTTGAGGCATTTTGAGTTGCATTACCCACACTATTACTGCTGACTCGTCCAAAAGTAAACTTCTAGCATGTTTATTATCTAGAGGTCAGGAGCTACATTTCTTATTACTAGTATATTTAGTGATCTATTTTTCTATCTACAATGGAACAAAATGAGCATAACAATTATTTGATAATAAAAATTTTCGCACGATTATTGTTTAGATTCATGTTGTTAGGTTGTTAGTGCTAGTATGCTTAGTGATCTACTTTTCTCTATCTTCAATAGCAGGACATGAGCAATTGTACTTCATTGAAAGGATTTAATTTTAGTCTAGCTTAAGGATTTCTATACACTGTGTTTTATTTTGATAGTTGAAAGTTTTGAAATTACTCATGATTTATTAGACTTGATGGGTACTTAATTCCCATGGTGATTTCTTAACTACATCTCGGCTACTAGATCGATGCTTGAAACATTAAAGCTCATTGGAAAAATGGAAATCCCATAAATTTACATGATTAGAATTGTGCAATAAAAAAATATATGAAATAAGGGATTGAAAAATTTGTTGTCATGGGTAGAAACTAGTTGTTTGCCCCTTTGAGACCGAGTTAGGTTATTGGAAAAATAAATACTAGATTTCTCTTATTATTGAGAACATTCTTTAGATTTTGGGTAGAGTTAGGAAAGATGAATCAAGCAGTATTTACTACTGGGAATAATAGAAAAAGATGATTCAATGACGACTTGACTAAGATTTAGAATTGATACTTGAGAGATTTAGGCCACATTTTCCATTGAGCATGGAGGACTTATTCTTAGGCTAAGTTAAATCCATTTATGATCATTGCAGCAAAAGGCAAAGCCCTCGCCCCCAGGGCCCCCACCGACCGGACCCACGGTCATCGTGAGGGAGGTAAATCGTAGCACCCGAGTTAGCATGGGACGGACCGGGTGGGATACAGGGATAGGGGATTTATTCCCCCGCTGCCACTGAGTTTCGACCCGGTGGCCTCATTGCAGCAACTCCCGTCCCATACCGTCTCGGATGACCCACGGGGTCAAAACCCATTTAGTGAAATCCATTTATGATCATGTTCATTATTGAAATTGTTCTATAGAGTTAAATTGATTCATCAAGGATTATGATGCACTTACTCTTACACATGTTTCTAGATTATAGAATTTTATTTGATAACAATCAAATGTTTTCTTGTAGATTATTGTGATTATGCTCATTAGTTTCACTAGTTTGATAGAACTGGATAGAATCACTAGGGATACTCATTTTAGCTGATGAATCTAGATTATAGAGTTTGCTTGAGGACAAGCAAATGTTTAAGTTTAAGGGTGTGATGTCCGTAGATTATATATGTTATTTTATATCGTTGAACACACATCTTTTTGTATTCATTTGGTTATGATCTATGCTTTTGTACCTTTTTATATCATATTTCAGCATAATTTCTACTTTAGCCCAGAGATCTACTCGGTTGCTTGTTTTAACTTTCAGGAGCAGTTTAGAGCGGAAAAGAACACTAAAGACGCGAATGAAGATCAAATGAAGTAAGGATTGGAGTCCCATATCATTTCAGAATCAAAATGGGTCTGACCATGCCTTGAGGCACGACCAGAAGAAGATTCAGATGGTGGTCGTGTGCAAAGGCATGACTAAGGAAGCAAAGAAGACATGGTCGTGCCAAATGACACTTTCAGAGAGAAGAAATAGCACAAGAAGAGGGAGAAGTCGTATCCCAGAGCATGACCAAAAGCTTTCAATGCCATTTTCTAGAACCAAATTGGACTTGGTCGTGCCTTGAGGTACGACCGTGAACTTCAAAGTGCCGTTCTAAAGAGTTGGCTGTGCCAATTGTCATGGCTAAGAAGAAGCAAAGCAGTGTTGCTCTACTTTGGCCGTGTCAAACCACATGGCTTGGCTATGTGGACAAAGTCAAACTGGCTCTGATCGTGCCTTATGGCACAACCAAGAAGCTAACAGTAGAGAAGGGGCAATGCCATTTGGCACGACCAAACACTTGTGGCGGAGATTGTTTGGCTCTGGCGTGGCAAATGGCACAGCCAGATGCTGGAGTCATGTCCAAGCTGTGCCTAGAGGCATGGCCACTCCATGCCTAGAGGCACGACCACTCCGTGCCACACCTATATAAGAAGGGCACTTCATCTCCTTCACAAGGAGAGGAAGTTTGGTGGAAAGGAAGAGACCATCTAGGATAAATCCTTGCATTCGAAGGCATCATCTAGGCGATCCGAGGCCATTCTGCTACTCCATCCTCGTCGGTATCCAAGATCCCAAGATCTGCATCCATAGACTTCACTTGACATCGAAGGATAAGATTTCCTCTTCATTCTCTTGGATTTATGTTATTATGAGTCTTTGGATTGCATTTTTAGCTATTATGGAGTAGATTTAATCTGTTATAGGACGTAGGATGTAATTGTAATGTGTGGATAATGTAAACCCTATAAAATTGCCAATGACCTAGTTTGATGAAGCTTGTATGCATTTGTTCTATTTGATGAAATGCTTGCATAGAGGCATTCCCTTATGCATGAATTTGTCTATCTAGATTACATTTATGTATGCATAGATCTCAATTCTGAATTAGATACATTGATGTGTGTCTATATTACGACTATGTGTGAACCTGAATTTTCGTTGATCAGATGCATAAATCATTATTTCTTTTGAGAGTGCGTTCGGATATAGCTCGGCATGACCTAAGGGAGGACGATTCTATATATTGATAAGTCTATCACATGACCTAATGGACTTCTCCTAATTATATGCTACTCAAGTGACCTACGTAATCTAGAGACGTAATCCGGGGCAGACCTTGTGACAGGAGGTACTCTACTAAAAACTCGGACTCTCTAAGTTACTTCTTCACTTGATGACATACTTGGTTACTGGTAGGGGAAGTACTCCGATACACCGTCGCGGGGTGGAATTCGGTAGATGTTTAGACTATCTTGCAAACATATAAGCAGAGGACTAGGAACGGGCCAATTCGTAGCAACATTCACCATTATAATGAAACCTTCGACCTAGAATATCTTCTAAACTAAGGACTTCCTTAATTTACTTTCTTTACTTTCACATTTTAGTTTAAAAATCTCCAAACAAGCATCTATTAATTTTGTCTACCTAAATTCGAAGTGTAGAACCAACTAGCATTTAAACTTCAATCCTCATGGGATCGACTTTATAAATTTTATTACTTGGCGACAACCGTGCGCTTGTAGTCATGACATCAGTTACTAGCATAATGTGATAGTTTCATATAAGTAATATGCAATCAGTAAGCATGTTACCTACCGCTATAACTAAGAATGGTTTATTGGTCAAAGTCAAAGTTGTTCTTATCTATGGTGGATATCAACCCACTTGGAGAAAATCTACCATCTACCGAATTCAAAATAAGGGTATTTGAATTTGATAAATAAATGAACTTTTATTACATGTAAGTTATTTACATAAATAAAATCATATCTCTAATGCATTCTCATTTTTATATTTTTAGGTTAATCATTTAATTATAACTTCTGTTAATCTGTGTTCAATTTTGGACTCGAACAAATTGACTGGGCCGAACTTTGGACTAGTTTCAAAGTTTGAGCATTGTTCTCAAAACTGAGAAGCTAGCTTATGTCCTTGATGAGCCTCTTCCCACAAGTCTTGATGCTGATGCAACTATAGACCAATTGTTGGCCCATCAGAAATATAAGGATGATTCTGTACTTACAAGTTACATTATGCTAGCTGCTATGACTCCTGAACTAGAAAAATAGCATGAGCATTTGGATACTTATGATATTGTTTACCATCTTCGTGAGATGTTTGATGAGTAAGCTAGATCCGAAATGTTTGAGGTCTCCAAGCTTCTCTTTTGCTTAAAGATGTAGGAGGGTTCTTCTACAATACAATTTGTACTAAAGATGAACGACTGCATAGAGCATTTAGCATCACTTAGTTTTTCCATGGATCATGAGTTAAGTATTGATTTAATTCTATAGAGTTTACTGAAGAGTCATTCACAATTTGTGATGAACTATCGGATAAACAATTTGTAATCGACCATCCTCGAGATGATTAATATGCTCAAGACTGTGGAGCCTTTTGTCAAAGGTGAACAAAAAACTATAACGTTAGTAGACTCCTCCAAGAAAGGTTCTAAGAGGAAGCCAAAATATCATTTTAAGGGGAAGAGCAAAAAGGCCAAGATAGTAGAACCAGCAAAAAAGGGCTTATGCCATTATTGTGGTAAAACGGGATACTGGCAAAGAAATTGTAAAATTTATCTTGAGTCCGTGAAGAAGAATAAAGCATCTGATGCCCCATCCTCTTTAGGTATTTCTATTATTGATTGTTATGCTATTTTCTTAGACACTTGGACATTGGATACTAGGGTGTGACTCACATATATGTAAAGATATATAGGAGCAAAGGAATATCAGAAGACTTGTTATGGGGGAATCAAGTCTGCGAGTTGGAAATGAAGTAAAGGTTGCTGTAGTTGCCATCAGAACATACTTGTTAAAGCTTCTCAGTGGACTTCTCTTAGAATTGGATAACTGATATTATTTTCCTATATTAATAAAGAACATTATTTCTATTATTTTCTTAAATAGAAAAGATTTTCATTTGACTTTTAGTAACAATTATTATTATATAATTTTGAATGACATTCTTTATGACACTGAAACTTTATGCAATGTCATTTATGCGTTAGATATATCTGGTGATGTATTCAATAGTAAAATGAGCAATAAATGTGCTCGAATAGATAACCAATTAACCTTTTACTCGTGACATAGTCGCCTTGGCCATATAAGCAAGAAACACATGTCTGAATTACAAAAGATTATAGTTCTTGAATCATTTGAATTAGATACATTTAATACATGCGATTCATGTTTAAAAGGAAAGATGACAAAGTTATCTTTTTTTAGAAAGGGTGAATGAGTTGATGAGTTACTTGGGCTGAAACATACTGATGTATGCAGACCAATGTCAACTTATGCACTAGAAGGTTGTAGCTACTTCATTACTTTCATTTATGATCACTCTCATTATGGGTATGTCTATCTAATGAAACATAAGTATAAATTCTTTGAAAAATTTATAGAATTTAGAAATGAAGTAGAAAAATAACTTGGTAAAAATATCAAGATACTTCGATCCGATAGAGGTGGTGAGTATTTAAGCTAAGAGTTTCAAGATTATTTAAGGGTCAATGGTATATTGTCTCAATGGACTCTGCTATATATGCTACAACATAATAGTGTATCAAAAAAGTGTAACCAAACCTTGTTGGATATGGTTAGGTCAATGATGGATCATGCAAATCTTCCCAAAACTTTTTGGGGTTATACACTCATGACAACTGTTTACTTGCTAAACAGAGTCTCAATGAAGGTAATTTAAACTATTCCATATGAGGTATGAACTAGTAAGAAATCCCTCATATCTTAATTGAAGATATGGGGATGTCCTGCTTATGTGAAGAGAACTAAATCAGACAAGTTGGATGCTAAGTCTGATAAGTATTTATTTATTAGATACCCTAAGGAAACTAAGGGTTACCAATTCTATCATCCCTTAGAACAAAATAGGTTTGTTTCAAGTCATGTTGCATTTTCTAGAGAAAGAGTTTCTCTTGTAGGAAGCAAATGGGAGTATAGTTAAACTTGATGAAGTTCAAGAGACTTCAATAGACACTAATAAGATGCCTAGTCAAGAACCGTGACCAATTATAGTACAACCTCCTCGTAGATCAGGTAGGACACGTAATATTCCTGAGAGATATGAATATCTTGTAAGAGAATTAGATGATGTATTACTCATTGAGGATGAGGAATCTACTGATTACGAAGAAGTTTTGAATAGTTCAGAGAAGGACAAGTGACTTACAACCATGAAGTCGGGAATAGATTCCATGTATAAAAACTATGTTTGAAATTTTGATAACCCACTTGAAGGCATTATGCCTATAGGGTGTAAGTGGATTTTCAAGAAAAAAATTGACATGGATGGTAATATAATTACCAACAAGGCAAGGTTGGTGGCAAAAGGCTATTGTATATGATACAACCTGAAGGTTTCACATCTATTAATAAGAATAAAGTATGCAAGCTTTAATGGTCCATTTATAGACTAAATCAAGCATCCAGGAGTTGGAATATCCATTTTGATGAGCGATCAATGTAACGACCCGCCCTCTACTAACTGAGCTGTAAGGCCGATCGCTACAGTTATGCTGTGCTAAACTATTCCCTGACCATTACTAAAGACATATGCGGAAGCTGGACTAATTAAAATTTTACTAAACTACTGACATTTCTTGGTTCTATACATGCTAAGGGAGGTAAACTAACTACTCATAACATGTTTTACCTTCCCCATGGCCAAGGAACTGAACTTAGACACTCCCCCACTGACACCAGACCTCCCAATCGATCCACGGATCGATTGGAATAGTCGGATCGATCCAGTGATCGATCCAGCCGGCTACTGTATGCGGGACATAGGTTGGATCGATCCAGTGATCGATCCAGCACGCTACTGTGCTCGGGACGATATTCTGGATCGATCGGCTGATCGATCCAAATTGGCCAATCGATCCAGTGATCGATTCCAGAGCCTTCTGTTCGCGACAGAAATTGCTGGATCGATCGGCTGATCGATCCAGAAGCCTACTGTTCGCGGAACAACTGGCCCGATCGATCAACTGATCGATTGGAAACCCTCGAATCGATCAGCTGATCGATTCGAGTTTCTGATTTCGACCAATTATCTGATTTCAGCACTTGCTCGTGCCAAACTACTTATAACATTTCTAAACTAAATGCCAAACATCCTAACATCACAAAAATAGTATTCTAAACATGATAGGATGCTTGATTAACTAGTTCATAACATTTAACATGCTAAGGTGCAAAATAACAAAATGCTAAAAGGTTCTAGTGCTTAAACAAGCTTGCTGAAATTCCCTAAGATCTCTATTCCAAGTTCCATCCACACACATCTTCATCGCATTGTCCTCCAGCCTCCGCTAATCCATTTTCCCTTTACCTTTATCTGCAGTATAAGGAAAAAGTATCTGTAAGCTTAAAGCTTAGTAAGAAACCATCTACCTCACTAAAACATGCATACGATGCAAATATGATTTTAAATCATGCTGTTTGAAAGGATATGCTAAGTATACTGAAAAACTAAACATGGCATGACATATAAGCATACAATCATGACATATCTAAAGCTGAACATGATATCAATCACATGGTATCAATGGAAACTAAACTGATACTAAAAACTGAGCTAAGCTAATACTGAGCTACTGCTAGGACGGTACTGAATTCACGAACTAATTTGTGAAAGGTTGAAAACCATATACATATAGTAAGTGAAAATACTAAACATGTTGTTTGGGCCCGGCAACTGTACTTGCTGTGCGCGCATCCCTAGCTAGACCCGGGTTTGCAAGTCCCGAATTTAGTAGGGTTAACTAGGTTATCTAAACCTAGGGACGACTGTGGGAGTCCAACCCAATGGATATCTGATCCAGTACAGTGCCACTGAAAATAAAATACTGAATATAGCTAACTGTTTTAACTTGCTGTTTCTAGGTTATCTGAACCTAGAGCTAGGTTGTCTGAACCTAGAGGCGACTGTGGGAGCCCACCCATTGGACCGTAGTCCCATATAAGCTGAAATAAACTGATTTACTGATTTAGATGCTTCTAATGCATTCAACTGAACTGTTAAAATGCCTAATTTGCATTTTTACTTAACTAGCTAATTTATCGAACACCTAGTGTGCTTTAACTCCCCTCTCTATTAGGGAGACTACCTTTAGGCACCCAACAACATCTAAACCTCCAACTGAAGGGGAAAAGACGTGTACGTCCCATCTAAAGGTACTCACCAAATCCCTAAACTTGCGAGGAGGGTTAAATACACCCTATATGTCGAAAAATCTGCCTATAACTAAACTAGAGCATAGAAACCAAACGGAAGCTACTTATACTGCAGGTGAGGGGTTTCTTACCTTGTATGCTAGATTTCTTACAAATCTAATCGCTAGAAATTCTGGTGGAGATGACTTCTCGACGACTCGCTCGCGTCCACGTGCTCTACTCGCGGAGGGGAACGTCCTTGTGCCCGGGATGTCACCGGAAGGCACTCATATGGCCCTAGGGATGAAACCCTAGGCTTGCTTGGGTGTTGGCGCCGAGAGAGGGAGGAGAGGGAGAGGTGGCGTCGGTGAGGGTTTGGAGAGGGAGAAGTTGCCGAACCAAATAAAAGAAATAACCCAAACCAACTTAAGTTTTTAATTTATATTAAGTGGGTAACTAGGCCCAACTCAAATATAAATATAAACGTTTCCCTTCTCTTTCAGCACGGCCCTGCTGGGTTCAACTGGTTACTAGCATTATCCCTAAGTCATAGGTCTCGGGTTCAATCCTCGCCTAAGCTATTTTGCGGTTCTAATTATTTTTGTTACTTCCGATACTCCAAAAATTCTAGAAAAATATCTAATAATTCCAGAAAAATCATAGAATATTCCTAAAATAGTTTTGAGAATTTTCGGGCATTACAATCCCCTATACCTTATAAAAAGTTCATCCTCGAACTTAGAATAATTCTGGGTACTTCTGTCTCATGCTGGTTTCTGTCTCCCAAGTTGCCTCTTCTGCTGTGTGACTGTGCCAAATGACTTTGACTAATGGTACTTCCTTGTTCCGCAATTTCTTAACTGCTCGGTCTATTATCTGAATAGGCCGACCATCATAGCTGAGGTCTTCGCGGATCTGTACCGACTGGGGCTCAATCACCTGGGTGGCATCTGGGGTATACTTCTTCAGCATAGAGACATGAAATACGTTGTGGACAGCTGACATTTCCTGGGGTAGCTCTAGCTCATATGCTACCTTGCCCACTCTTCTGCTGATAAGGTATGGTCCCACATATCTGGGACTTAGCTTGCCCTTCTTCCCAAAACGCATTACTCCCTTCATGGGAGCTACTCTGAGGAACACTGAATCCCCAACTGAAAACTCTAAGGGTCTGCGCCGTGTATCAGCATAGCTTTTCTGGCGGCTCTGAGCTGTCTCTATCCTCTGGCGGATCTGCTGTATAGCTGCTGTGGTATCTGCTACTAGATCTGTCTGAAGCTCTAGTTCTTTCTGTTCACCACTCTCATACCAGCAGATTGGAGATCTACACCTCCGCCCATAGAGAGCCTCATAAGGTGCCATGCCGATAGTGGCCTGATAGCTGTTGTTGTATGCAAATTCTGCTAAGCTCAGATATTTGCACCAACTTCCCTTGAAGTCTAGGGCACACGCTCGGAGCATATCTTCGAGTACCTGATTTACTCGCTCTGACTGACCATCTGTCTGCGGATGGAATGTTGTGCTGAACTTTAACTTCATGCCCAATACTGACTGTACACACTCCCAGAAGTGTGATGTAAATCTGCTGTCTCTGTCTGAAATAATGGTTCGTGGGACTCCATGCAGTCTGACGATCTCCTGGAGATACAACTGAGCTAGCTTCTCCATGGAGTAGGATATCTTGATAGCTAAAAAGTGGGTTGATTTAGTCAACCTGTCGACTATTACCCAGATGGCATCCAAACCATTCGTGGTTCTGGGTTGTCCCACTATGAAGTCCATAGAGATATCCTCCCACTTCCATTCTGGAATCTGTATAGGCTGCAGAACTCCTCCTGGTCGCTGATGTTCTGCCTTGACCCTCTGACAGGTGAGGCAGATGCTAACATATCTGGCGATGTCTCGCTTCATCCCGGGCCACCAAAAACGTTTCTTCAGGTCTTGATACATTTTGGTGGAACCTAGATGCATCGCATAGGGAGTCCTGTGAGCCTCATCCAAAATCTGTCTCCGTAGCTCCTCCTGATCTGGAACACAGAGTCTGTCACCAAAATACAACACCCCGCTATCGGACACTCTAAATTCTCTACTTTCTGATTCTGCTAGCCTTTGCTTGATTTTCTGAATTTCAGGGTCCTGCTCCTGAGCTGACTGAATATCACCAAGCAAGGTAGACTCTAAGGTCATAGTAGAGAGCTGTCCAACGATGAGTTCGAGATCGAAACCTACGATCTCCTTCTGTAGGGGCGGTGACATGGCTGTAAGAGATAATAAGGTAGCACTGGATTTTCTGCTAAGTGCGTCGGCTACCTTATTGGCTTTCCCTGGATGGTAGAGGATGTCTATATCGTAGTCTTTGACCAGCTCAAGCCATCTGCGCTGTCGCATGTTCAGATCCTTCTGAGTGAAGAAGTACTTCAGACTCTGATGATCTGTAAACACTCTGCACTGAGCTCCATATAAGTAATGTCTCCAAATTTTGAGAGCGAACACTACCGCTGCAAGCTCAAGGTCATGAGTAGGATAATTCTTCTCATAATCCTTGAGTTGTCCGGAGGCATAGGCGATCACCTTGCCGTTTTGCATCAGCACTGCTCCTAGTCCCAACTTAGAGGCATCACTATAGATGTCAAAGCTGCTGGTGTTGTCTGGTAGAGCCAAAATGGGAGCACTGGTCAATCTCCTTTTCAGCTCGCTGAAACTGTTCTCACAGTCCTCTGTCCACTGATACTTTCTGTTCTTTCTGGTAAGAGCTGTTAGTGGGAAGGCTATCCTGGAGAAGTCCTCTACAAACTTTCTGTAATATCCTGCTAATCCCAGAAAGCTCCTGATTTCGCTGGCGTTCTTAGGTCTCTTCCAGTTACTCACTACTTCTATCTTGCTGGTGTTAGAGTGTATACTAAAAGCCTAGCTTTTGGTATAAATATTTATCTAGAAATAAGAATCACATTGGTCAAATGTCTACATTTATGATAAATGTAGTTGTTCAATTAATTTATATTGAAAATAACATGGTGTGTGGTGTCACACACAAAGGATCATGTTATCAGTATCTTATAAATTATAAACAGTAGCTCACGACCATAATGGAAAGGAACAAACCATTGGAAGATCGTAGTGTAATTAGGTATCAGTTTATCTTGACTGTATAATTACACTAGTACACTCAGAGTGTATTGAGTAGGACCATTGGAGGTCGTTTCTTTTATACTGACTTTATAAAGAAACAAAGACCTCGGTTATTATGGAAGTGTGTGCTCTTAATCCTAATATAATAACAAGCACATATATTTGATATTTATTTCTTTAATTTATCAATGGGTGAGATTTAGTTCGATAAATCAATAAGCCCGATAAGTTGGGAAATGATATCACTTATAGTGTGTGTTGTTGATTATAAAAGGAAACTGTGTCCTAGAGATACTAGGTTGATAATGTCCTCAAGAGGAGCTCATAAGGATTGTCATGTTAAACCCTGCAGGTGGACTTAGTCCGACATGATAATAAGGTTGAGTGGTACTACTCTTGGACTAAGATATTAATTAAATGAGTTGTCAGTAACTCACTTAATTAGTGGGCATTCGATATCTTAAACACAGGGAGACTAACACACTCATAATAAGAAGGAGCCCAAAAATATAATTTTGGATTGATGCGGTAGTTCAATAATAGTTCTCTAGTGGAATGAATTATTATTGATAAAATTAAGTTGTGTGTTCAGGGCGAACACGGGATGCTTAATTTTATCGGGAGACCAAAACCAATTCCTCCTCTCGGTCCCTATCGTAGCCTCTTATTTATAGAGTACTATACCCACCTATACCCACCTTCATACCCATGAGAAAGGGGCCGGCCAAGCTAGCTTGTGGTTCAAGCTAGGGCCGGCCAAGCCTTGGCTGGCCCTAGCTTGAACCCAAGCTTGAGTGGTCGGCCCCATTAAATTAAAAGAATTTTAATTTTAATTTTAATTTTTATTATGTGGAAGATATAATTTATTACAGAGAATTAAAATTAAAATATCTCTCTTTAAAAGATCTACAAAAGGATTAAAAGAAAGAGATTAGATCTCTTTCCTTATTTATAGATTGGAAAGATATTTTATTTTTCTCTCTGAAAATTATTCACATGTTGAAAATTAAAATTATAGAAATTTCTTTTATCAACCATGAAGGGATTTTAAAAGGAAATTTTATTTTTAAAATTTCCAAAGACAAAAAGGAAGTTTTAATTGTTGATTAAAATTATCCTATTTGCTCTACATGAGGTGGACCACATACAATTAATTAGGAAAATTTATTTAATTTTTCTTAATTAATTGTTGTCAAGGAAAGTTAAGGAAATTTTATTATAAATAAATTTCCTTATTTATAAAGCCAAGGAATATAAAAGAAGGGGTAGGGGTGCCTTCACGGACCTCTATTATTTTTCTCCCTCTTTTCCTTGGTGTGGTGGCGGCCCTTCTCTTTCTCTCTTCTCCTCTTGTTGGCGAAACCTATCTTCTTGGTGGAGCTTTTGTTTGTGGCAGATCAAGGAAGGAGAAGAAGGAGAGAAAGCAAGTCTCATCTCTAGCATCCTTGGAGCATTGGTGGTGGCGAAATTATTCATCCTTGAAGAAAATTATTGTGGGCCATCCTCTTCCTTTCTTCCTCTTTTGTGGTGGCGAAACTTATCTCTTGCTTGGAGTTCTTGTGGTGGCCGGATACTACTTGGAGAAGAAGAAGAAGAAGGAGAGAAAGCTTGTATCCCTTGGAGCTTGGTTGGTGTTTTGTTCTTCGTCCTTGGTGAAGCTTCTTTGTGTTGGCCGAACCTAGCTAGGAGAAGAAGAAGGTGCTTGGTGGTTTCTCATCTCGGAAGATCGTTGCCCACACAACGTCCGAGGTTAGAAGAGGAATACGATAGAAGATCAAGGGGTTTTTCTACAAGGTATAACTAGTAATTTTTCTTTCCGCATCATACTAGTTATTTATGGAAATAATACCAAATACAAGAGGCTTACGATTCTAGAATTTCGAATATGTTTTTCGATGTTGTGTTCTTTTATTTTTCTTTTCCTTGTGATTTGATTGTTCTTTTTGGTTGACCTAAAGTTATTTTAGGAAATTAAATATTAGCTTTCCATAAAAGGTTTTGTCTAGTCGGTGGTGGTTGTTCCCATATCCAAGAAGGCCATGTGCCTCGCCACGTCAGTACTGGGAACCAATTATGGAAATTAATATTTAATGAAATTAATAACTTAGGTGATTTGGATCAAACGTGTTAAGTTCCGCAGGAGATCCAAGTCTAAACCTAAAAGAACAAATAGATTAAGTTTTGGATCAAACGTGTTAAGTTCCGCAAGCGATCCAAAATTTAATTTAAAAGAACACATGGTAGCTAGGAAAAGGTTCAGACCTTTGTACAAAATTTTTGTACAGTGGAACCTCTAGGTTTTCCGAGTAGCAACCAACAGTATCGAGCTAGAGTTTTGCCTCTGTGTATTTGGTATTAGTTTAATTATGCACATGTCATACATAATTTAGGCGGGTTAATAGTAGGATGTGCTAACTTTGTGGATCGCAGGATCCAACTATTATGGCTTTTAGTTATTATGTGTGTGATTGGACCCTTGGACATGTCAAGGGCATTTATATGTGTGTGCATGATTGTATTAAAATACAGGAGGAGTATTTAATTTTATTAGGATTTTATTTTGATCTAGATACATGTACATTCCTTTTATGGAATATAGGATCAAAATGTAAAATTCTATTTATGTCATGGATCAAATCTTGCAAAGCGTGGAACCTTCTAAGGACCAGAGGCGCAAGAAACTAGGAGCAAGATGGATGCGACAGCGAGGCGGTGGCCAAATATGGCAGCAGCTTGGGATGACAACACACGGAGGACAACTAGAGATAAAAGCCATAATAGTTGAAAATTAGATTTTCTATTTATTGCTTTTATATTGTGCTGTGTGTGCATGTTAGTTTACAAGTTTAGTAGGCTAGCATAGTTAAAATTCCTCATTTATAAATAACTAAGTGGGAGAGGGATTTTTAAGTAAATCCCATGGTCTCTATTACTGGTTTGTAAGTGATGCAAACAAGCTTGCGCGTTGGCTCTGAGTACCTTCCTCCATAACGGATGAGCTTGTTTGTGGATCACTAGAATAGACTTCTATTTTTGGATGACTATAGGAAGTTAATTAAGAGCGTGTTCCCCAGCGGAAAGGGCATAATCTTATTAATGGACTTAGTGTCAAGTAATGGTATACACTTAGACACATTTAATAGTATCCTCCCCAACGGAGTCACTACTATCACTTGTGTGACCAAAGGGAAACCAACTATTGATTTGTCATAAAACTAGATTGGCAATATAATAAAATTAATAAACCCCTCTTACAAATGTTTGAATCTGTATACGTCCACACTAACGTGGCATACAAGATTCATGGTGTTTGAGGTAATTTTATTTGTCAAAAAGTTATATTGACAAGATAGTCAATGGGTAAAACCCTCCTCTTACAAATGATGAATTTGTATATGTCCACACTAACGTGGCATGCAAAATTCACGGTGTTTGAGGTGTTGGTGAATTTAAATAATATTGTTTGAGGAATCAATGTTATTTTAAATTCAAAGAGTTTTGACAAAATATTTGATCAAAGACCGATCAACTATTAATTTTATTCGTCATAAAGTAAAGTTGACGAGATAATAAAATTAATGAATAAAATCTCCTCTTCGATTTTGTATACACAAAATTCATGGAGATTTTAAGGAGTTGATCTTGACAAAATATTTTTGTGATTCTTAGGATGTTTGTCAATCCCTAGTAATCATACTATAGAAAAAGACTTAGTAGTCCCAATTGTAATGATTGGAAATAGGACTTGGACATTAAGGTAGACTGTCTTCTTAGAACTAAGAACAATTTAGGTGTATTTAATTTATTAGTTGAAACATGTCTAGTGGTGTTATCTACCAGAACCTGGAGTGTAGATACAAGATGCCATTAATCATGTCTGCAATTCATTGCAGGGTTCCAGGAAACCCGACAACTAAATGAAAGGTAAATCACCATCCACATGGGCACTACTGTAAAAGTGGTAGCTGTTGCAGTGGGAGATGTTTATCTTTTGATAAGAATAAAATTTGGATTTTAAGTAATTGTCTTTACGTACCAAGTTTAGAAAGAACCTGATTTCAGTTTCTAAACTATTATAGATATTGTGTCTATTTTGATAACAAAGTTGTTATCAAGAAAAATAGGGAAGTTATCTATTCTGGTATGATGGTTGACAATTTATAATCCAATAACTCCCACGATGCAACAAATGAAAATTAGTAACACATCTTCTAATTTTAAGAGAAAGCAACCTTCGGAAATGAACCAATTATATCTTTGGCATCTAAAAGCTAGGTTATACTTGAGTAGGATTCATTGGTAGCTAATGAACTTTTGGGTTCATTGGTAGTGGAAATATTTCCAACCTGCGAGTCTTACTTGGAAGGAAAATAACCAAGAAGTTTTTAAGTCCAAGGGGTATGGAGTCAAAGATATGTTGAAATCGGTTCATTCTGATTTGTGTGATCCATGACTATCCAGACAAGAGGTAGTATTGAATATTTTGTCTATTTTATAGACAACTATTCAAGATACAAATAAATTTACTTAATGTACCGCAAGACTAAGTACTTTGATTAGTTCAAAGAGTACAAGGTTAATGCAGAGAAATGTTAAAGTAAAAAGTCACTATGGAAGATCGTAGTGGCAAGTACCTCTTGAGAGATTTTAGGAGTCACTTATCAGTAGTTGGATTTCAATCCCAACTAACTGCATCTGGTACACCCCAACAGAATGGTGTAGTAGAAAGAAGGTAAAAGACTCTTATGGAATAATTAGATAGATGATGAGTTATTCAGAAAATTACCAAATTTGTTTTAAGGATAAAACTCTGAAAACGAAAGTAAACATAGTACCTTCCAAGTTAGAACTCTCTACTCATATAGAATTGCTGAATAGGCGTAAGCCTATTTTGAAGTATATTCGGATTCGGGTAATCCAGCACATATGTTAAAGAGATAATAATAAGTTGGATAGGAGTTCACTTGTTTGTAAGTTATCCTAGATAAACAAAAGTAGGTTTATAGTCTTAAAAATCAGAAGGTCATTGTTAGCATCAATGACTGATTTTAAAAGGACTATATAATGAACCACGTGCTCATAAGTAAATTTGTTCTTAAGGAAATAATAAAAGACATGTCTAATCTAGTACCAACTGTACAAGATGAGATACCACAAGAAAACTGTAACACGTATCACAAATGATACACAATTGCAGAAAATGCCTTGTCGTAGTGGGAGGGTTGTTAAGCAACCTTAAAAGATTCATGTTTTGGAAGAGTTTTTGAACTCGATCCCTGAAGGACATGAACCTGATCTCCGGACATATGACGAAGCACTCCAAGATAAATATGCAGCATCTTGGCAAAGAGTAATGAATAATAGAATTAGAATATATGTATTCTAATAAAATCTGGAAGCTTGTAGAACCACCAAGTGGTGTAAAAGCCTTTGGGTGTAAAAGGTCTATAATAAGAAAAAAGAGGGATAGACAGGGAGGTAGAAACCTTCAAAGCAAGGCTTGATGAAAAAGGAAACTTTTTTCACTGGTAGTCATGCTTAAGTCTATCCGGATTCTTTTATCTATTTGGCAAGTGGATGTCAAGACAGCATTCCTTAATGGAAGTCTTGAAGAAAGCATCCATATAAAGCAACCAGAAGGGTTCATTGCAAAGGGCTAAGAGCATCTTGTGTAAAGCTCAATCAGTCTATGGACTGAGGTAAAGCTTCAAGGTCTTGGAACATCCGGTTTATCAAAAGTAATTCAGACCTATGGATTTATTTAGTAACCGGGTAAGTCTTGTGTATACAAAAGGTGTGATGGAAGCGTGGTGGTATTTCTTGTACTATACGTAGATAACATTTTTGGTAGTTGGAAACAATATCAAAATGTTGTCAGAAGTAAGGGTATGGTTGTCCAAACAATTCGATATAAAGGACTTGGGAAAATGAATATATTCTTGAGATCAAAGTAATAAGGGATCGCAAGAAAAGAATATTTTACTTATCCCAAGCTTCATACATCGGAAAAATCCTTGCTCGTTTTAAAGCATGCAAAACTCCAAGAAAGGTTTCTTACCTTTTCAGGATGGAGTAACTTTATCTAAAGATATGTCTCTGTAGACATCAAAGGAAATAAAGGAAATAAAGGCAGTTCTTTATGCTTCGGCTGTCGGAAGCCTAATGAATGCTATGCACGAGATAAGAAATCTGTTTTGCCAAGGGCATAGTTGGCAGATATCAAAATAACTCTGGACAAGGACAGTGGACTGCAGTAAAGCATATATTGAAGTACCTTAGAGGCACTAGAGATTATATGCTAGCTTACAAGGCAGTTAATTTGGTGCTTGTGGGTTGCATGGATTTGGACTTCCAATCGGATAGGGACAATAATAAGTCAACCTCGGGGTTTTGTGTTTACTTTAGGAGGTAAAGTCATAACTATGGAAGAGTGATAAGCATAGGTGTTTTTTTGGACTCCACCATAGAAGCTTAGTATATGGCAAGCTTCTGAGGTAGCTATAAAAGCTGAATGACTCAATAATCTCAAGATAGACTTAGATATGATTTCTGGTTTGTCCAAAGATTATTACAATTTATTGTAATAATATTGGTGCAGTAGCAAACTCGAAGAAACCATAAGTCTATAAAGGCAAGTAAACACAATAGAGCGCAAGTGCCACCCAATACGAGAAATTGTATAAACGAGGAGAAGTTGTTGCTGCCTAGATTGCATCAGGTAATGACCTATAGATCCTTCCACCGAGGTCCTTAAGGCAAGAGCTTTTGATGGACATGTTGAAGGGTAAGGAATCAGATGTATGGCAGCAGATATAGCAGCTTAGTCTTTTAGTATAAGTGGGAGATTGTTAGAGTGTATACTAAAAGCCTAGCTTTTGGTATAAACATTTATCTAGAAATAAGAATCACATTGGTCAAATGTCTACATTTATGATAAATGTAGTTGTTCAATTAATTTATATTGAAAATAACATGGTGTGTGGTGTCACACACAGAGGATCATGTTATCAGTATCTTATAAATTATAAACAGTAGCTCACGACCATAATGGAAAGGAACAAACCATTGGAAGATCGTAGTGTAATTAGGTATCAGTTTATCTTGACTGTATAATTACACTAGTACACTCAGAGTGTATTGAGTAGGACCATTGGAGGTCGTTTCTTTTATACTGACTTTATAAAGAAACAAAGACCTCGGTTATTATGGAAGTGTGTGCTCTTAATCCTAATATAATAACAAGCACATATATTTGATATTTATTTCTTTAATTTATCAATGGGTGAGATTTAGTTCGATAAATCAATAAGCCCGATAAGTTGGGAAATGATATCACTTATAGTGTGTGTTGTTGATTATAAAAGGAAACTGTGTCCTAGAGATACTAGGTTGATAATGTCCTCAAGAGGAGCTCATAAGGATTGTCATGTTAAACTCTGCAGGTGGACTTAGTCCGACATGATAATAAGGTTGAGTGGTACTACTCTTGGACTAAGATACTAATTAAATGAGTTGTCAGTAACTCACTTAATTAGTGGACATTCGATATCTTAAACACAGGGAGACTAACACACTCATAATAAGAAGGAGCCCAAAAATATAATTTTGGATTGGTGCGGTAGTTCAATAATAGTTCTCTAGTGGAATGAATTATTATTGATAAAATTAAGTTGTGTGTTCAGGGTGAACACGGGATGCTTAATTTTATCGGGAGACCAAAACCAATTCCTCCTCTCGGTCCCTATCGTAGCCTCTTATTTATAGAGTACTATACCCACCTTCATACTCATGAGAAAGGGGTCGGCCAAGCTAGCTTGTGGTTCAAGCTAGGGCCGGCCAAGCCTTGGTTCATGGGTGGCCGGCCCTAGCTTGAACCCAAGCTTAGGTGGTCGGCCCCCATTAAATTAAAAAGAATTTTAATTTTAATTTTAATTTTTATTATGTGGAAGATATAATTTATTACAGAGAATTAAAATTAAAATATCTCTCTTTAAAAAGATCTACAAAAGGATTAAAAGAAAGAGATTAGATCTCTTTCCTTATTTGTAGATTGGAAAGATATTTTATTTTTTCTCTCTGAAAAATTATTCACATGTTGAAAATTAAAATTATAGAAATTTATTTTTATCAACCATGAAGGGATTTTAAAAGGAAATTTTATTTTTTAAAATTTCCAAAGACAAAAAAGGAAGTTTTAATTGTTGATTAAAATTATCCTATTTGCTCTACATGAGGTGGCCGGCCACATACAATTAATTAGGAAAATTTATTTAATTTTTTCTTAATTAATTGTTGTCAAGGAAAGTTAAGGAAATTTTATTATAAATAAATTTCCTTATTTGCCAAAGCCAAGGAATATAAAAGAAGGGGTAGGGGTGCCTTCATGACATACAACCTCTATTATTTTCTCCCTCTTTTCCTTGGTGTGGTGGCGGACCCTTCTCTTTCTCTCTGCGCCTCTTGTTGGCCGAAACCTATCTTCTTGGTGGAGCTTTTGTTTGTGGCCGGATCAAGGAAGGAGAAGAAGGAGAGAAAGCAAGTCTCATCTCTAGCATCCCTTGGAGCATTGGTGGTGGCCGAAATTATTCATCCTTGAAGAAAATTATTGTGGCCGGCCATCCTCTTCCTTTCTTCCTCTTTTGTGGTGGCCGAAACTTATCTCTTGCTTGGAGTTCTTGTGGTGGCCGGATACTACTTGGAGAAGAAGAAGAAGAAGGAGAGAAAGCTTGTATCCCTTGGAGCTTGGTTGGTGTTTTGTTCTTCGTCCTTGGTGAAGCTTCTTTGTGTTGGCCGAACCTAGCTAGGAGGAGAAGAAGGTGCTTGGTGGTTTCTCATCTTGGAAGATCGTTGCCCACACAACGTCCGAGGTTAGAAGAGGAATACGATAGAAGATCAAGGGGTTTTTCTACAAGGTATAACTAGTAATTTTTCTTTCCGCATCATACTAGTTATTTATGGAAATAATACCAAATACAAGAGGCTTACGATTCTAGAATTTCGAATATGTTTTTCGATGTTGTGTTCTTTTATTTTTCTTTTCCTTGTGATTTGATTGTTCTTTTTGGTTGACCTAAAGTTATTTTAGGAATTAAATATTAGCTTTCCATAAAAGGTTTTGTCTAGTCGGTGGTGGTTGTTCCCATATCCAAGAAGGCCATGTGCCTCGCCACGTCAGTACTGGGAACCAATTATGGAAATTAATATTTAATGAAATTAATAACTTAGGTGATTTGGATCAAACGTGTTAAGTTCCGCAGGAGATCCAAGTCTAAACCTTAAAGAACAAATAGATTAAGTTTTGGATCAAACGTGTTAAGTTCCGCAGGCGATCCAAAATTTAATTTAAAAGAACACATGGTAGCTAGGAAAAGGTTCAGACCTTTGTACAAAATTTTTGTACAGTGGAACCTCTAGGTTTTCCGAGTAGCAACCAACAGCTGGGATCTACCATGACACCATCCTTTGAGATGATGTGACCCAGGAAGGACACCTGATCTAACCAAAATTCACATTTCGTGAACTTGGCGTATAGCTGGTGCTGCTGAAGGGTCTGCAATACTAGTTTCAGGTGCTCTGAATGTTCTTCCTGAGTTCCTGAATAGATAAGAATGTCATCGATAAACACAATAACAAACTTATCTAAATACTCCCTGATTACTCTGTTCATGAGATCCATGAATGTAGCTGGAGCATTGGTCACGCCAAAGGGCATGACTACGAACTCGTAGTGTCCGTATCTGGTTCTGAATGCTGTCTTGGGTATATCCCCTTTAACCTTCACTGATGATAACCGATCCGAGATCTATCTTGAGAACACCTGCTCCTTGATTTGGTCGAACAGTCATCGATTCGGGAAGAGGATACCGTTCTTGATCGTGACTTGGTTCTGTGATCTGTGCACAATCGCATGCTTCCATCCTTCTTCTTCACGAACAATCAGGAGCTCCCATGGTGAGTGACTAATGAAACCCTTGTCGAGTAGCTCTGTAATTGCTCAAGTTCCTTCGATTCTGCTGGAGCCATGCGATAAGGCACTTTGGAGATAGGATTCGTCGGAATGAGCTCTATCTCAAAGTCAATCTCCTGTCTGGTGCTAAGCCTGGTAACTCTTCGGGAAGGCTCTGGATAGTCACATACGACTCGAACCTCTGCTAGCTGTTGGTTCTTTCCTGGCTGGCGTTGACTATGTGCGCTAGGAATCCTGTACATCCTGCCATTAATCTCGTGCTTTCACAGCTGAGAGAAACTTCTTGGCCTTTCTCTTTGGTTCTCCGTCGTATTCAAACTGCAGGTTGGAAGACGACTTTCTTTTCTGACACTCTATGGTAGCATCGTATTCGATCGAAAGTCCATTCCCAAGATCACGTTATAGTCGGTCATCTCTAGCACTATCGGATCACAAAAGAGCTCTCTGTCTGCTATGACGAGAGCCAATGCGTGGATGCCATGATCTCTCTTGAAGGTAATGCCGTCAAAAACACCGAGTACCTCTGAGGGTCTTTCTAATTTTTCGAAAAACATCCGGCTATATATGAATGGGTTGCCCCAGTATCAAATAGAACAGTAGCACCATACTGTAAAATGTTAATCGACCTGTCAACTGTCGAGGCATTAGCTACATCCTCTCGGTGAGTGAGTAGATCTCGCATTCAGCCGGAGGGGCTTCTAATCTGCCTGGCTGATAAGTGGACCTTCTAGAGCGCCTGTATATGATATAACTGTGCTGGCTGCATACTGAATCTCTGTGGGTGAGGAAGACCGGTCTTGTTCGGTGCTTTGCCATGTGCCCTTCTTGTCCACATTCAAGCAACCTCGTGTGCCCTTGCGACAAACCCCGGTAGAATTTCCCCAAGTAGCACACTTTGGATAACGGGTCGCTTGCTAGATGGTCCTCCTTTGGTTCACTCCCGACTTGCGCTTCTGTTGGAGTTTCCTTTCTAGATGTGGCCTTGTTGTTTTTGAGTGTGAGAGTTTCCTTGGCCTTTGTACTCGAGGAGACTTGCCTGCTTTATGCTATTCGTAATGCTCGTGGTCAAGACATCGCTCACTAACTCCTCGTGGTTTGTGGCCTATATGCCACCAACCACGTTCATCGCTATCTCGGCCTCGGCATCTTGAGCATCAACCGGATTCGTTCCTTCTCTGGGCTGACTAGCTCGGGCATAGACAAGCCAACCTGTTGAATTTCTTCACGGCTTCCTCAACCGAAAGGTTGCCCTGACGAAACTCGGTGAACTCGTCGTAGTGGCGGTTTGTAACCCGATATGAAAGAACTCCTCGAAGAATTCTTTCTCAAGTCGACCCATGACATCCGTTCACTGGGCGCTTCGTTTCGATTCTTTCCCACCACATGCGTCCGTCTTCAGGCCGAAGGAGGCACACTTCACCTTCTCGTGTTCGGCCAGTCCAGAAGCTCCATCGTGCCCTCCGGTGTTTTGAACCAGGCTTGTGCATCCCATGGTTCACTAGTGCCCGAAGTTCTCTGGCTTGACTCCGCCACTGGATCGATAGGCTTCCTTTCTTGGCTCATCTGCTGGGTGGTGCTGTAGGCTGGTGGTGGAACCTCTAAGAGTTCCGGGGTGACTGTGGGGGTACTCTGCTGATTAGCCTTTAAGGTGGCTATTTCCTATTGCTGTTCAGCTAGTTGCTGCTGTAACTGAGCCACTAATGCTGTAAGGTCAGGAGGAGGCACTGAACTGCCTGCCTCTTGCTGGGGCTCAGTAGCTAGTGCCCTTCTAGCTGGGCATCCTCGTACCATTTCTAAAGACATAGAGGACATAACATAACTAATGTAATCACAGCTATATAACTACTGATGTCATGTTTAAAAACTATCACATACTAACAAGCAGTAGGCATATAAACATGAACTGTAATAACAAAACAAGGAGCATAAATAAAGTAGAGGTATTCTTACTTGGAAGCTGCAGGTTCAATGCTGATGTGTGTGTAGGAAGTATGGAACACTGCTCTGATACCACTCTGTAACGACCCGCCCTCTACTAACTGAGCTGTAAGGCCGATCGCTACAGTTATGCTGTGCTAAACTATTCCCTGACCATTACTAAAGACATATGCGGAAGCTGGACTAATTAAAATTTTACTAAACTACTGACATTTCTTGGTTCTATACATGCTAAGGGAGGTAAACTAACTACTCATAACATGTTTTACCTTCCCCATGGCCAAGGAACTGAACTTAGACACTCCCCCACTGACACCAGACCTCCCAATCGATCCACGGATCGATTGGAATAGTCGGATCGATCCAGTGATCGATCCAGCCGGCTACTGTATGCGGGACATAGGTTGGATCGATCCAGTGATCGATCCAGCACGCTACTGTGCTCGGGACGATATTCTGGATCGATCGGCTGATCGATCCAAATTGGCCAATCGATCCAGTGATCGATTCCAGAGCCTTCTGTTCGCGACAGAAATTGCTGGATCGATCGGCTGATCGATCCAGAAGCCTACTGTTCGCGGAACAACTGGCCCGATCGATCAACTGATCGATTGGAAACCCTCGAATCGATCAGCTGATCGATTCGAGTTTCTGATTTCGACCAATTGTCTGATTTCAGCACTTGCTCGTGCCAAACTACTTATAACATTTCTAAACTAAATGCCAAACATCCTAACATCACAAAAATAGTATTCTAAACATGATAGGATGCTTGATTAACTAGTTCATAACATTTAACATGCTAAGGTGCAAAATAACAAAATGCTAAAAGGTTCTAGTGCTTAAACAAGCTTGCTGAAATTCCCTAAGATCTCTATTCCAAGTTCCATCCACACACATCTTCATCGCATTGTCCTCCAGCCTCCGTTAATCCATTTTCCCTTTACCTTTATCTGCAGTATAAGGAAAAAGTATCTGTAAGCTTAAAGCTTAGTAAGAAACCATCTACCTCACTAAAACATGCATACGATGCAAATATGATTTTAAATCATACTGTTTGAAAGGATATGCTAAGTATACTGAATAAACTAAACATGGCATGGCATATAAGCATACAATCATGGCATATCTAAAGCTGAACATGATATCAATCACATGGTATCAATGGAAACTAAACTGATACTAAAAACTGAGCTAAGCTAATACTGAGCTACTGCTAGGACGGTACTGAATTCACGAACTAATTTGTGAAAGGTTGAAAACTATATACATATAGTAAGTGAAAATACTAAACATACTGTTTGGGCCCGGCAACTGTACTTGCTGTGCGCGCATCCCTAGCTAGACCCGGGTTTGCAAGTCCCGAATTTAGTAGGGTTAACTAGGTTATCTAAACCTAGGGACGACTGTGGGAGTCCAACCCAATGGATATCTGATCCAGTACAGTGCCACTGAAAATAAAATACTGAATATAGCTAACTGTTTTAACTTGCTGTTTCTAGGTTATCTGAACCTAGAGCTAGGTTGTCTGAACCTAGAGGCGACTGTGGGAGCCCACCCATTGGACCGTAGTCCCATATAAGCTGAAATAAACTGATTTACTGATTTAGATGCTTCTAATGCATTCAACTGAACTGTTAAAATGCCTAATTTGCATTTTTACTTAACTAGCTAATTTATCGAACACCTAGTGTGCTTTAACTCCCCTCTCTATTAGGGAGACTACCTTTAGGCACTCAACAGCATCTAAACCTCCAACTGAAGGGGAAAAGACGTGTCCGGCCCATCTAAAGGTACTCACCAAATCCCTAAACCTGCGAGGAGGGTTAAATACACCCTATATGTCGAAAAATCTGCATATAACTAAACTAGAGCATAGAAACCAAACGGAAGCTACTTATACTGCAGGTGAGGGATTTCTTACCTTGTATGCTAGATTTCTTACAAATCTAATCGCTAGAAATTCCGGTGGAGATGACTTCTCGACGACTCGCTCGCGTCCACGTGCTCTACTCGCGGAGGGGAACGTCCTTGTGCCCGGGATGTCACCGGAAGACACTCTTATGGCCCTAGGGATGAAACCCTAGGCTTGCTTGGGTGTTGGCGCCGAGGGAGGGAGGAGAGGGAGAGGTGGCGTCGGTGAGGGTTTGGAGAGGGAGAAGTTGCCGAACCAAATAAAAGAAATAACCCAAACCAACTTAAGTTTTTAATTTATATTAAGTGGGTAACTAGGCCCAACTCAAATATAAATATAAACGTTTCCCTTCTCTTTCAGCACGGCCCTGCTGGGTTCAACTGGTTACTAGCATTATCCCTAAGTCATAGGTCTCGGGTTCAATCCTCGCCTAAGCTATTTTGTGGTTCTAATTATTTTTGCTACTTCCGATACTCCAAAAATTCCAGAAAAATATCTAATAATTCCAGAAAAATCATAGAATATTCCTAAAATAGTTTTGAGAATTTTCGGGCGTTACAATCAATGAGTTTGATTTCTCATAAAATCCAGATGAATCTTGTGTGTATCAAAAGGTTAGTGGGAGTGTGGTCATATTCCTAATATTATATATTGATGACATATTATTTATAGAAAATGATGTACCAGTTCTACAGTCAGATAAAGTTTGGTTATCCATGATATTCTTTATGAAAGACATGGGAGAAACAACTTACATCCTAGGGATGAAGATCTATAGAGATAGACTAAAAATGTTGCTTAATCTTTCATAGTTGACATATATAGACACTAAAATGGTTTAGCATGTCTGGATTTAAGAAAGGTTTCATACCTATGAGCCATGGAATTTACCTTTTGAAGTCTATGTACCCACACACAAAAGACAAGAAGATTTGTATGGATAAGATATCTTATGCGTCTACAATAGGATCTATCATGTATGCTATGTTATGTACAAGCCTCGATGTATTGTATGCTCTTAGTGTTACGAGCAGATATCAGTCAAATCCAAGAATGAATCATTGGGCGAATGTCAAAATAATCCTTAAGTACTTGAGAAGAACTAAGGATATGTTTTTAATATATAGAGATGGTGATATGATCATATGCGGGTATACAGATGCCAGTTTCTAGATGGAAAAGAATGACTCCAAGTCCCAGTCTGGATTCATATTCATATTAAATAGAAGTGCAGTTAGTTGGAAGTGTTCCAAGAAATATACTATTACAAATTCTACTTATGAGGCAGAATACATTACAGCTTCGGAAGCAGCAAAGGAAACAATTTATATCAAGAACTTTATTATCGAACTTGGTGTGGTTTATCTAGTATTAAAGCATTACCTGTTTACTACGACAACACTGGAGTCATTGCACAAGCAAAGGAACCTAAGTCTCATCAGTGATCCAAACACGCGTTTCGCCGTTATCATCTGATCAAGGAGATTATTAGTAAGAAAGAAATACAACTCGAGAATATTTCCACCGAAAGGAACCTAGCAAATCCTTTGACAAAAGCTCTACCATAAAGCAAGTTTGAGAGTCACGTCCATGCTTACAGTTTAGGATACTATGACGATTGGCATTAGGCCAATTGGGAGTGTTAGGTTTTGAGGAATATTCTAAGGCAATTACCTTATGATTTTACTATTTATTTATTTAATAAATATTGATTCACTATTTGAGTGCATATTATATGTTTGAATAGTCTTAAACTCATTTACTGAATGTCAGTAATACAATTCATAGCATGAGAGGATTTGTGATTGAATCACAACTTGTGATTAGTTCTACATGTGCAATTATGAATGTATTAGAGTTTCTCTAGTCGTCGAATTGGTGCATTCAGACATTATCAATTCTGTAAGACTAGTACAGGTTATACTTCTTGGTTTGACCAAACAGCTGTTTCTCACTAGTTGGAGGAGACATTGGGATTTCGAGAGTTAAATGTGGATGCTAGTTATGATAACTAGTTTATTATAGTGACTTGCTATAAGACTTCATATGGTTCTCTACATATATGGATATGTCTGTAAAGTTCTTACTACTGCTCGAGTGCAAGTTTTCTTCGACTTGATGTATATAAGTCATATTGGTTGTAGAGACTTATACTTTGATGTCTTAAGTAAACATCTCTTGAAGGTGTAGACCCGAGATGGTTGGGTATAAGTTGAAGTATGAAGGTGTTTGGATAGCCCACAGAGGATTCACATCTCCTTGCGAGGAGACGTATACCCTATAATCACTCGTTAGGATTATTGTTAAAAGTCTTTGGCCAAAACATCGCATGTTAAAAGTATGGAACTCTTGTATACATGTACGAGTAATTTGAATCCGTAAACGAGGAAGTATTACTTGAACTAGGTGTGATATAGTTAGCCTAGTAGGGGTATACACATAGACCATGTCCTAAACCAAGTGGCAATAAGATAAGTGAAAAGAATGAGGCACGACTTACTATAACTATTGAAGGGTTCAAAATTAGTTCTGAGGTCAACTATGATTTTTCAGTTAATTAGGAATCATGATATACTACTAGGTATCACTCATGATTGTTTCATAATTAAGTAGTTAATTATAGATGGACAAGATAAATCAGGAACCTATTAGGTCACACGCACTACGAGTCTCTAAAAGACATAAAACAATTAGTTAGAGAATAAGATTTTCAGATCAAGAGATAAATGTTTGGTTGGACCATACATAAGACAAATATAAAAATATTTATCGAAACAAAAGCACGAATGAGCCACATCTCTTATGAAAGAGTTGAACCCTATTTGGATTAGTTATGAATCAATTTGGTTTATCCATGAATCAACTTGATTTAGTTGTGCACCAAACCAAGGAGTTAGTGGACTAATTTTTGGTTAAGGCATAATGGGTTGGATTTGGGCTCTCTAATCCAACTTATTAAAGAGGACTATATATTGATATGGTTAAGAGAGAATTAATACACAATTCATTATTAACTTGATTAAGTTTTGAAAACCTAAACCCAATCCCTCTCTCTCCCTCTCCCTCCCTCTTGCAGCCAACCACAACAAGAGGTTCTCTTCTTGTTGTCGTGAGCAACCCAAAGGAAGAAGATCTTCCTTTTGCTTCTTCTTCATCTTCTTAATCCTTCTTCTTTGCTCGTGGCTAGTACCTTCTGAAGGAGAAGCTTGTTCTCTTGAAATTGTCTTGAAGAGCTTGGCGTGGATACAGATAGAGGCGAGGTTTGATATGTTAGTATTAGCCCTAGTACCAATTATGAGATGATTATAAAGAGCTCATTTTGTATCATATATCATTATTAATAAAAGGCAAAGTTGGTTATTATATTTATTTCAGTTCAGTGCCAATTGAATAAGTATAATAATGTCCTTGGGTAGTTGATTCTTATCTACATTATATTAATTGATTGAATTGATAGTGAGATATTATAGAGAACACTACTCTTAACTGTTCCTAGTCGAGCATTAATATACAAGGACAATATTAATGCGTTGAGACTAGCATGTAGGTCAATGGATAACTTAATCTCACAAGTCATGGATATGAGATATCAGGTTGACACATGGGTATATATTAGAGAATATATACTGAATGACCCACCATGAGAATGTTTCATGGATCGTTATATGAGTGCCATAAACATTCTCATGTGACTATTGGTATGAATAGTCCTTTGACCTGAAGTCACTACGGTTCCCTACATAAGGAGTTGTGTACTTTGGTATCGACAAATGTCACCTGTAACAAGGTGGATAATAAAGTCGATCACTGGGTATACAATGAATTATGCGGAGGGATGTGAGTGATGTAAATGAGATCTATCCCTTCCATATGACGGAAGCGATATTTGTGGGCCCCTTGATTAGTAGGACACAAGAAAGCATGACCATGCACAAATGAATCAATATGAGATATTGAGCTTATTTGACTGAGTGTGTCTACTTAGAGATCAAGAAACACAAAGGTTGATAAGAGGATGACACGGTCTATGCCTCATCGATCAATCTAAATATCAAGGATAGAGGGACCAAGTCATACAAGATAATAGCCATGGACAGGTTAGGTCGGATCTCGACTTTCTCGTCACTTGGGTAGCAATGATGGCTTGCTAGATGTCACTCATTGCTTATGTATCTAAATGTTGATTTGGGTACATTGCCAACATTACGAGAACCTATTGGGTCACACACTAAGAACAAGTAGATTTGGAGATGGATTCATATGATGAATCATTGGATTAAGTCTAATCCGAATTGGATTTATTGAGTTAGACTCAATTGGATCTAATTTTTGGATTAAGTCAAATTCAAACTAGACTTGAGGAAGTCAGTTCAAATTAATGAAATAGTGATTCATTGAATTTGAATTGCATGAGAATTAATTGAGTAAGACTCGATTGAATTAGACTTGAGTTAGACTCAAGTGAGTTAGACTTGAGTTAGACTCAAGTGAGTTAGACTTGAATTAGACTCAAGTGAGTTATACTTGAGTTAGACTTAAGTGAGGATAAATGAGAAGACATTCATGGAATTTTCAAAATTCAATGAATCATTATATTCAATTTTTGAAATTGAATGAAAAATGAGGAGTTTCAAAATGACCCTTAATGGAGAGTGAATACTCATTAAGGCTCATTAATGGAATTAATGACATTAAGTGTTTTCATTGGATGAAAAATACTTAAGCCATTTTACTCTCATTTTTCCTCACTATTCATAATCCTTCCTCTTCTTCTTCCTCTCTTGGACGAAATCACTCTTGGTTGCTAGCACAACCATAAGTGTTTTTTCTTCTCCATCTTTGTGAGTTTGTGAGACAAACGGAAGAACACTTGTTCGTGTGGATACCGAAAGATGCATGGACGCTTGATCATGCTGAGATCCGAGCTGTCGGAAGATCGTGTGCACACTATAAAGGTATAATCTCTCATGTTATGTTAGAAAACTTAGTGTATGTAGGAATTTCTCTTTTCCTTCGCATGGATCTTCTGGAGGAAATATGTTTTTCCGCTGCGCGTTTGCGTGTTTAGCAATATATTTCCTTACAATGGTATCAGAGCCACTTCCGAAGGGATATAATAAGTTGTTAGCAATTTCATATGTGATATAGAAAAGCATGATAGGTTTATTATGATCTACAAAATTATGAGTTTTAGCCAAAAATTAGTGTTTTGTTGAGAACAAAACATAGTTAGTATGTGCCCAGCAAGGTCTCGACCAAAGATGTTTTGTCCGGAATGAAACATAATCGGTCTTAAGGGTAGTAGGGTCTCGGCGGGACCGCTGTAGCGTTGCGGCTCATAATTTGATGTTGCAATCATAGTAAATTTATGTTGTAGGTATATTGTGAATATATATGACATGGTACATGGCTATGGCCCTTGAACCCCATTGTGGTTGTGTGTGATGTTTAATTCATAATATGACCTGCGTGTCGTGCCTTCATCCCTTTCATGCTAGTTGTAATTTTAGATTACACTCGAATGTAAATCGAGTTTCTTTAGATTTTGTAATGTATAAATTAGAAAGGAGTTAGTCTACTGGAAGATGGATGAAAAGGAAGAAAGGAAGGACAACAACACATGGCGACAAAGGGAGCGCTTGGAGAAGCTGCTTTGACCTAGGTGGACTCATCGCTCTTCTCATTGGCTTGAGAATATCGTAGTTTATGGGGGCCATAACCGTGTCACGTTTTGATTTATACATATATGTGTGATGTGTGCTTTGTGATGTATTCGATACATGTTTAATATATATAATTAGGTCCTTTTAGAATATGGCTACCAAAAGTTTAATGCTCACATCTAGCTCGATCAATTGTAGTCAATTTTTGCTAAAGCAAAGTGACTCAATTTATCTTGCTAGAATGTGACAGGATAATTGTGATGTCTGACTATTAAACTTAGGTGCAACTTAACTAAGTTGTCTCATTTAGAATGAGAGCTTAGAGGCATATCCCATAAGATGGAATTTAAATTGTACTAGTCTTGGGCGATTAGCCAAAGCTAACTCAAGATGAGCTATAATATGAATTTCATAAGATGGGCAAATGAACAAATAATATTGTTCATCTAGCTATACAAGAGTTGCATTTGATGTAATTGGTATAAGATGCCTACCTACATTATACGAGTCTTGGGCGATTAGCCAAAGCTAACTCAAGATGAGGTATAATATGGATCTTGTCCCACATGAATATTATCTCGATTGGAATTGGAGCTCGTAGTGTGGGTAAAACCACAACCATGACTCGCTCCTACCAAGATTTATAATTCTGTGGGAGAATCATTTAATTAAAGACCTAATTAAATGATCGATATATGATACTAAGTTCTGCATTATGTTGTTGTAGATAATCATGTCATCAAATACGTCGAACACACTCTCTCTGCAATATGTCCTTGATAAGGACAAGCTCAATGGAGCTAACTTCCTGAACTGGTACAGAAACTTGAGAAAAGTTCTCAAGAAAGAACGAAAACTGTACGTCCTAGAGTAGCCCATTCCTGAGGCACCCCCCCCGGCTACTGCCACTAGAGCTGATAGGGATGTTTACAAGAAGCATCAAGATGATGCATTAGATGTGTCATGCCTTATGCTTGCCACCATGAACTCTGAGTTTTAGAAGCAACATGAAAACATGGATGCTTATGATATGGTTGAACACCTTAGACAACTATATCAAGGATAAGCAAGGCATGAGAGATTTGAGATCTCTAAAGCACTGTTTCAATGCAGAATGCAAAAAGGAAGTCCCATAGGGCCTTATGTGCTCAAGATGATCGGGTATGTGGAGAATCTACAAAGGTTAGGATTCCCACTAGGCCAAGAATTAGCCACTGATCTTATCTTGCAGTTATTGCCCGATAGCTATAGTCAATTTGTCATGAACTACAACATGAATGAAATTGGCAAACGACTGCCTGAGATGTTGAGCATGTTGAGAACTGCTGAACTTAACCTTAAGAAGGCAAAGCCTAGTTCCATTTTAATGGTGTCTAAGGACAAAGACAAGTGAAAGCCTAAAGGTAAGGGTAAGACCCAAGCCAAAGGCAAGGGTAAGACTCATGCACTGAAACCCAAAGGTGGGGTTGCTAAGGAAGGAACCTACTTCCACTGTGGTGAGACCGGACACTGAAAGAGGAACTGCAAGGTATACCCAGAGGAACTAAAACGGAAGAGAAGTGAGACTTCTACCTCAGGTATATATGTTATAGAAGTCAATCTATCTATTTCTTCTTCATGGGTATTAGATATCGGATGTGCATCTCACATTTGTACTAATATGCAGAGGCTGAGAAATAGTAGAGCGTTGACAAAGGGTGAAGTAGACCTACGAGTAGGCAATGGTGCAAGAGTTGCTGTTGTCGCTGTAGGAACATATTCTTTATCTTTGTCCACTGGGTTTGTTTTAGAATTAGAAGAGTGTTGTTATGTGCCCGCTTTGACAAAGAACATTATCTCTATTTCTTGACAAGAAAGGCTTTTCATTTGTAATAATGGACAAATGTTGTTCCATTTATTTCAATGATATGTTATATTGTAGTGCACCTCTTATGAATGACCTCTATGTTCTAGACTTTGAAAACCCAATCTATAACATAAATACCAAACGGTTTAAGTCTAATGATTTGAACCAAACATATCTCTGGCATTGTCGCCTAGGTCATATAAATGAGAGTCGCATATCCCAACTCCATAAGGATGGACTTTTGGACTCATTTGATTTTGAATCATATGAGGCATGCGAATCTTGTCTTTAAGTCAAGATGACAAAGACTCCATTTAGTGGACACGGCGAAAGGGCTAATGATATGTTAGGACTCATACATACAGATGTATGTGACCCTTTCAGAATAGCTGCTAGAGGAGGCTATTATTACTTCATTACCTTCACTGATGATTTTAGTAGATACGACTATGTGTATCTGATGAGACACAAGTCAGAATCCTTTGAAAAGTTCAAAAAATTCAAGAATGAAGTACAAAACCAACTTGGTAAGAGTATTAAAATACTTCGATCAGATCAAGGTGGGGAATACCTTAGCCAAGAGTTTCATGACCATCTCATTGAGTGTGGGATCATATCTCAGTTCACTCCACCTGGAACACCACAATGTAATGGTGTATCAGAAAGGAGAAATCGTACCTTATTAGATATGGTACGATCGATGATGAGTCATACAAATCTTCCTACTTCCTTCTGGGGACATGCTCTAGAGACAGCCGCTTTCACACTTAACCGAGTTCCATCTAAGGCTGTCATAAAGACACCATATACGATATGGACTGGGAAGAGTCCCAAGATGTCTTTTATGAATATTTGGGGGTGTGAGACTTACGTTTGACGACAAGTCTCAAATAAACTTGGACCCAAATCAGACAAGTACTATTTTGTAGGATATCCCAAGGAAACAAAGGGATATTACTTCTATAATCCCACAGAAGGCAAGGTGTTTGTTGCCAGAACTGGTGTCTTTCTAGAAAGGAAATTTATTTCTAGAAAGACTAGTGGGAGTGAAGTCGATCTTGAAGAAATTCAAGATACACAAACTAGCATCGATGTCATGATGGAAATTGAACAGGAAGCACAAGAAGTTGTGGAGCAACAACCTGTTCAAGTAGCACACGCTCTACGCAGATCTGATAGGACCCGTCGTCAACCTAAGAGATATTCATTTCTCTTGTCTGACTATGATGATGTAGAGCTTATTGGTCTTGATGAGTCTACATCTTATCAGGAAGTTGTACAGGGCCCAGATTCTGAGAAATGGCTAGAGGTCATGAGATCCGAAATGAAATCCATGTACACTAACCAAGTATGGACTTTGGTTGATCCACCTGAAGGGATTAAACCCATTGGGTGTAAGAGGGTCTTTAAAGTGAAGACTGACATGGATGGACGTATGCATACCTATAAAAGTAGATTGGTAGCTAAAGGTTTCAAGCAGATTCTTGGTATAGACTATGATGAAACCTTTTCACCAGTTGCGATACTCAAGTCCATTCAAATCATGCTTGCTATTGCAGCTTACTATAATTATGAGATCTAGCAGATAGATGTCAAAATCATATTTCTTAACGGAAATCTACTCGAGGATGTGTACATAATACAACCTGAGGGTTTTGTAGATCCAAAGTATGCTGGAAAGGTTTGTAAGTTGCAAAGATCCATTTATGGATTAAAGCAAGCTTCTAGAAGCTGGAATCTTCGATTCGATGATGCGATCAAAACGTTTGGTTTTATTAAGAATGAAGATGAACCTTGTGTCTACAAGAATGTTAGTGGGAATACAATCATCTTTCTCATATTATATGTAGATGACATACTTCTCATTGGAAATGATATCCCTATTCTTCAGTCAGTGAAGACTTGACTTGAGAATTATTTTTCGATGAAAGACTTAGGTGAGACAGCCTATATTTTAGGCCTTAAGATCTATAGAGATAAATCTAAAAGATTGCTTGGCCTAAGCCAGAGTACATATATTGACAAGGTGCTTAAACGTTTTTCCATGGAGAATTCCAAGAAGGGATTCTTGCCTATGTCACATGATGTGAGTCTTTCGAAGACTCAATGCCCCTCTTCTAAGGTAGAAAGGGACCGCATGGATTAGATTCCTTATGCATCAACTATAAGGTCTATCATGTACGCCATGCTTTATACTTGCCCAGATGTCTCATATGCTTTAAGCATGACGAACAGATACCAGTCAGATCCAGGTGAAAGTCACTGGACAACAGTTAAGAATATTCTTAAGTACTTGAGAAGGACTCAAGATTATTTCTTAATCTTTGGAGGCGATGAAGAGCTTGTTGTAAAGGGTTACACCGATGCTAGCTTCCAAACAGATAAGGATGATTACAGATCGCAGTCAAGGTATGTGTTTTGCTTCTGGGAGTGGTTTAGTGAAGATGTCAGCTAGATTTAACTTGGACTCAACATAGTTGAGTTCAATGTCTCCTCTAACAACAAGATCTCTTACAAAATGGTGTTTTAGTTCAATATTTTTTTTCATGAATGATGCACTAGCTTTTTGGTTAAGTTACTTGAACTAATATTATCAATAAAGATTTTTACATGTTTAAATTTTAATTTAGTCTTTTAAAGTGTGCATCATCCATAATAATTATGCTACATACTCACCCATTGCTATATATTCTTCTTTAGTAGTAGATAAGATAATATAGTGTTATTTT
The DNA here is from genome assembly GCF_018446385.1 of Zingiber officinale. Taxonomy (NCBI): domain Eukaryota; kingdom Viridiplantae; phylum Streptophyta; class Magnoliopsida; order Zingiberales; family Zingiberaceae; genus Zingiber; species Zingiber officinale. The sequence continues at coordinate 80,759,358 of NC_055994.1, forward strand.
CTACTAAAACAACTGACAAATGATGAACCAAATAGTTGACATCTGCCACTTATACTTTTCCTATCTAGTTTACAGCCGACATAATTTGAGTCAGTGAAACCTCTAAGTTCAAAATTTATTGTTCTAGGGTACCTCATTCCAACATTAGGTGTACCTTTTAGATATCTAAGATTCTTTTATATTAGTTAGATGAGATTACTAGCACACATACTAACTGTAAATAGAATATCAGGATGGCTTGCAATTAAGTATAACAAACTTCCTATGATACTTCTAGAATATTTTAAGTCTACTAATTTTCATTTGGATCACTATCTAATGTTATGTTAGTTGTTATTGGAGTTTTTATTTCTTTAGCATTTTTCATTCTAAATTTTTTAAGTAATTTTTTTGTATACTTTTGTTGATATGCATAATTTCCTTCATTAGTTTATTTAATTTGTCGACCTAAGAAAAATGTTAGTTTACTATTCGACTCATTTCAAATTTATGTTCCATTAAGGTTGTAAATTCTTATAAAAATTCTGAATTAGTTGAACTAAAGATTATATCATTTATGTAGACTTTAGCTATAAAAATATCAGACTCAAGTGTCTTTACGAAAAAAGTCAAGTCAACTCATCTTTGATTAAACCCTTTAGATATTAGGTAGGTGGATAATTTTTCATAGCATACCCTAGGTGCTTGTTTTAGACTATATAAGACTTTCTTTTATTTAAACACATGGTCAAGATGGTTAATCTTCAAACCCAGGTGGTTGACCTACATAAACTTCTTCCTTAATTAACCCATTTAGAAAGGTTAATTTTACATCCATTTGGTAAAGTTTAAATCTTTTATGAGTTGTAAAGCTTAGTAGTATCCTAATAGACTCAAGTCTAGCTATTGGCATATGTTTCATCATAGTCAAGTCCTTCTACTTGATTAAACCCTTTTGCTACTAATCTAACTTTGTTTCTTACAATTTTTCATTTTTCATCTAGTTTATTTCTAAAGATTCATTTTGTTTCTATAAATTTTTTGCCTTTGGGTAATGGTACTAAGTTATAGACTTCATTTCTTTTAAATTAGGCCAATTCTTCTTGCATGATTATGATCCAGTTTGGGTCAAGTAAGGACTCTTCTATAGTTTTGGGTTCAATCTTAGAAATTAAAGTTATTTGACTTAGGTTTCTAAATGATATTCTAGTTTGAACCCTTAGGTATGGGTCACCTATTATTTGTTCAACTCGGTGATCTGGGCTAACTCTTATTGTTCTAGACTCAATTTATCTTTGTTGATTTTCATCTAGGTTAGTTAGTTTAGTTTCTTGTTCTTCTATTTGATTTTGGATTTCACTATCTCCCCCTTGATTAGAGCTAGATCTGACAAAGTTTATTAGTTCAAATTGGGGTTGACTTTGGTTAGGCTCTATAGGGTTAGAGTTTTCATAAAATTTTACTTTTGTTATTTCCTCAATTCTTAGGGTATTTTTGTTATATACTTGGTAGGCTCTACCATTTAGTAAATATTCTACAAAAATTCTATTTTTAATTTTTGATGTAAATTTTCCTAAATATTTTCTTGTATTTAAAATATAGATATTACATCCAAATACTTTAAAATAGTTAATGTTAGGTTTTTTTATTATGATAGATTTCAAAGAAAGTTTTATTATACATCTTATCAATTGTCGTTCTATTTTGGACATAGCAAGTTGTGCTAACAGCTTCAGCCTAGAGGTAGTTGGATAGTTGGTGTTCATTAAGCATTGCCCTAGTGGCTTCTTGTAGGGTCCTATTTTTTCTTTCATCTACTCTATTTTGTTGAGATGTTTTAGAGCATGAGAATTCTTGGTGATAATCATTTTCTAAGTAAAATTTTATCAACCTATGATTTTTAAATTCCCTTCCATTATCACTCCTAATTCTTTTTATTTTTAAGTCTTTTTCATTTTCTGTTTATTTACAAAAATTACTAAATATTCAAAATATTTCATATTTGTGTCGTAAGAATTTTACCCAAGTAAATCATGAATAATCATCAATTATTACTAAATAATATAGGCTATCATTAATTGATTTGATTCCACGTGAGTCAAATAGGTCTAAATATAGTAATTCTAGTATAGAATTGGTTTGAGTTTGATTAGTTGGTTTGTGAGTTGATTTGATTTGCTTTCCTTATTGGTAAGCATTACAAATTATTGTCTCAAGGTTAGGTAATTTTGATAAATCTCTAACTAAGTCATTTAATTTTGTAATATTCTTAAAGTGAGTGTGGGGCAGTCTTCTATGCTATAGCTAGGTTTTCTTTTTTTATGTCAAGTTATACTTAAGTGAGGAGCTAGTTAGATTAATTGCATAGATGTTGTTATGTCTAAATCCCTTAAGTCTAATGGTAGGATCATTTGTGTGCTTAGTCAAATATTCAAACAATAGAAATCTAACCTTATAACCAATATCACATAATTACCTGATGCTAAGCAAATTGAACTTAACGTTTTCCACAAGTAATACTTTTCTAATAATAAAATTTGACTCAAGTTCGATGTTACCTATCTCAATTACCTTAAGTTTATCCTTATTTCCAAAGACAACTATTCTTAGTCTCTTAAGTGTTAACTTAGTAAATTTAATATGATCTTTAGTCATCTGTCTGGAGCAACTACTATCCAATATCCACTTAGATTTATACAAAGAGTAGGAGTCAAGATTAAGCTTTGGTTTAATTAGATTTAATAAGGTTTAATTAAGTTTTTAAGTTATTTTAATTTTAATTTAAACTTTAATTTAATTTGATTTTAATTTAAACTTTAATTTAATTATAATTATAATTTAATTTTATTCTAATTTTAATTTTATTTAAATTTAAACTTTAATTTAATTTTAATTTTAATTTGATATTAATCTTATTTTAATTTTAATTTAATTTAAACTTTAATTTAATTTTAATTTGCCTTAATCACCTCACTCGGTCTAATTGTTCAACCAAGGTATTCCTATAGTTTTATGAGATGAATTATGTAAGTTTTGAAGATGATTTGATTTTGTATTAGATTCAGATTTAACTATCAAGTAATTAAATGCACGTTTCAAAAATTAGCTTTCAGGCTGTGGCGAGACATAGGGGCCTTCTTGAGTATCGGAGAAACAACCACTTCTAGATAAAATCTTTTATTAAAATTATTCATTTAATTGACTTTCTTAAAAATCTTGGTTTAACTAGTATAGAATATGATGAGATAGCTTCAGTTAGTTTCACTTAGCTAAGTAGACCAAGAAGGGTATGTCTTACCCTACTTGACTTCCTATACCAAGTTTTCCTAACGTACTATAATCTTGCCCTACCCTACTCTAGCAGCTCCATAGCTCCTCTCTAGCTATTCTACTGCTCCGATCGCCTGGGTGATTTTGGCCAACCAAAATAAGGCTCACTCGGGCTCAATTTCAGCCTTCTCCTCGAGTAGGCTTCCGCTCCGGCTTCTCATACCTCGAACATCGCACACGTCCTTCTCGTCCACCGGCGTGCTCTTCCGCAGCGTCTCGTCCCTTGGATGCATCGAGCCAGTCGGCTCTCTCCCATGCCGTCATTCTCGTTAGTCGCATCTTCCATTCGACTTCCTGTACTCCTAAGCTCTTGTACACTTAGATATAGGGATCATAACATAACAGGACCTAACCTAACTTGGTTGATCACACCAAAAACAACCTTGGGGTTCCAATAATCTCCCCATTTTTTGATGTGAGCAACCCAAATTAAGTTAGGGTAAACAAATATAAAGTTAAAGCAATAAAAATACAAGTATGCAATAAAGTGCAAAAAAAAAAAAAATCAAATTAAATTTAAATTTTAACTAGTACCTCCCCCTAGACTTATTTTTTTCCTTCTTTCCCTTTGATCACATAAAAAATGGGGTATATAAAAAAATATAAGGGTAATTATTTAAAAAAACTAATAAAGTGTTTTGAAAATTGAAAAAAAAAATTGATATCAACGTAAATAATTTAGAAAGTTTAAGTTTACCAAACAAATTTGAGAAATGCTGACAACTATGAAAACATTATCTAATTATTTAATAATTTATCAGTTAGTCAATTAAATATTTTATTTCGTTAATCGGCTTCTAGGCTGTGGCAAGGCACTATGTTTTCTTGGTTATTGGATCATCAACCACTTCTAAACAAAGCCTCATAATGAAATCAAATATTTAATGTACTTTCTGAAAGCCCTAAGTCTAAATTTTAATTTAGACAAGTCTTTGGAACCCAATATAGGTTCCTTCCAACTGAGTTAATTAAAAATTTTGGGGGAACGTAACTTTTAGGTATTTTTTTGATTTGATCCCTATGAAATCTAAGATACCAATTCAGATTTTTATATTTCCTAATATTTTTATTATATGAGCATGCATGATTTTGCATATATTCTATTTCTGTTTTCAATGTTTCATTTTCTATTTTTAAATTATCATATAAATATAGTGGACATGCTTTAGACAATTGTATTTTCAAGTCTATGTTTTCTTTTTCTAACTTGCAACAATTTTTTGATAAGAAGTTAACAAATTTGAATAGTTTATCAGGTGGAAGAGATTGTACCTGACTTTCCTTGTCGATTCCATCATCCGTAGCTCCCCCTGAACTGTTGTTTTCTTCTGATGTAGTTTTCCCTTTATCGATGCTCTCGATGCTCATTTCGGAAGAGATTTCTTCGTGTTCGTCTTCTTGATGACTTGCCATCAACATAAGTCCAGAAAAGGCTTCAACCTCTGATTCAGACGACGTTTCGGCCCACGTCGCCTTTAGGGTCTTGTATTTATTCTTTTGAATGGGCTTCTTGTTCTTTCCATTGTCGTTGATCTTTAACTTAGGGCAGTTGTCTTTAACGTGTCCTTCTTCATTACAGTGGTAACATTTGATTGTCCTTTTCTTTCTACCCTACAGATGGTTAGATTTTCGAGTTTTAAATAATTTCTTAAACTGTCTTACCATCATTACCGTTTCGTTGTCGTCGAGAGAAGATTCTAAAGTTTGTTCGTCCATCTTTACCTTAAGGGCAATATTGTGCTTCGGCTCCTTCGAATCTTCACATCTTGTTTTGTGGACTTCAAAGGTAGAAAATAATTCTTCTAACGTAGTTGAATCTAAATCCTTAGATATGTAATAGGCATCTACTAATGATGTCCATTCAGTACTTCTAGGAAATGCGTTAAGTGTGTACCTTTGCGAATCTCGGTTACTTACCTTTTCTCCTAGATTCGTGAGTCTAGTGATGAGCTCCTTGATCCTAGAATGAAAGTGTGCAATTGTTTCACCTTGTTCCAGTTTGATGTTGCTAATCTGGTTTCTAAGCAGATCTCGTCTTGTGAGTTTTGTTGGAGCAATCCCAATGGTCCGTGCGACCATGTGTTTTGGTGTTTGGGCAAAGTGTTTAAGTTAGGTTCACCCTTGTATTTGATATGTGTATTTGAGTTGTGCAGGTTTGCAGGATACACATGTGACTCAGGTTGATGGCTTTGGGTCTGGTGAAGGATGGAGCATCTGAGGGACCATGGACAAGGCAGGGAGGACAAGGGCCGAGGGAAGCGACTTCGAGGCATACGCGAAGGATGGCATTGGGGACGAGCCGCGGGCTTGAATGCATCCGAGGGACGAGAGCCAAAGGAAGTAGGCTTGAAGGTGCAAAGGAAGCATCAAGTGAGTCATAAGGGTGAGGGTGCGAGTGCACGAGAGATTGTACTCGGAGTAAAATCTTAGTTTTAGGGTTTCACTGTAGCGTTATTGTAGCGCTACTGTAGCAGTACTGTAGCAGTCGACTGCATGTTTTAGCAGTCGACTGGTGCATTCGACTGAGGCAGTCGATTGGCAGCGAACAGAATGTCTCTGCTCGATGGGATAGTGTGGATTGAATTTCCATCGAGGGCATGTCGACTGGTAGGCGGGGTTTTCCAACCCGTGGCCTATAAAACCAAAGCTTGGGAGCTTGGTTTGAGTTGACGAAATAGAGGTGGTTAATCTCTATTAGTAGTCTACCTGTGCCCTAGCGTCAAAGGAGCTCTTGTGAGGGTTGTGATGAGGTTTGTCCACCCACAAGGAGGTTTGAGCTAGCCGGAAGTTTTCCGGGGAGTAATCCACCGAAGGATCGGGATCGTCCACCTTACGGACAGCCGTGGAGTAGGAGCCCTAATCTCCGAACCACGTTAAACAACGTGTTAGCTTGGTTTGCATTTCTTATTCTTGTCTTAAGCTTTCTTTGTATTCATATTTGTAGTTAGTATTAGATTTCCGCTGCGTATACTAACAATAGTGTAGAAGGAAAAGAAGTTGGGGGTGACCTAGCTATCCAACCCCCTTCTAGCCGGCCACCGATCCCCAACAAGTGGTATCAGAGCAAGGCCGCTCTCCGTCGGACTAACCGCCGAGGAAGCAAAGATGACCGGCTTGATAGATCCGCCAAAGTTCGAAGGAGGAAGCTTATGGGATATCACCTTTTGGATGGTGAAGATGAAGAACTTCTTCGAGACGGATTGGGAAATATGATGGTGGTGGAAGAGCCATTTGAAGTCCCTAAAGACAAGAAAGGGAAGAAGCTCCGAACACGACATTGGACGGAGGAGCAAACCTCACGATCGGAGGCAAACTCAAAGGTAATAGCAATTTTAATTGATTTATTGCCTCCTAATGTGATAAGTGGTGTAGGTAAATATGAGAACGCCCATGAATTGTGGAGTAAAGTGAAGAAATTTCCATGGGAGGAATTTTTGCCTACACAAGAAGAAGAAGAAAAATCCGAAGAAAGTGATGAAGTGGTCCAAGAGGAGAAGAAGGACCAATCGGATGTGGAGCCCAAGGAGTTGGGTTTAGTAGCTCAAGAAGAGGAGGTGGAGCAAACGGAAGTTGAGTCACGCTCAATATCTGAGGAGGAAAAGGAAGATGAGGTATCATCTACATCCTCAAGAATTGAAGAAGATTCCAAGACAAGTGAAGAAGATGAAGTCTTGGAAGTAAACATAGCAAGCACCTCCATCGAAGTGAAGTCAAAGAACAACATAGTTTGCTTCGGATGTAATGAGAAGGGACACTACAAGAGTAGGTGTCCAATGAGTAAGAAGAAGGTATCTCCTAAACTCAATTCAATTCCTTTAGAATCTAATTTGAGTTGTAGGAAGAAGAAGGAGAAGAAGCACATTAGATGCTTCACGTGTGGAGAACTTGGACACTACCACACAAGATGCTCAAGGAAGGGAGAGTTCAAGAAGTTGGAGCATCTAAAGAAGTGGGAGAAGAAGAGGAGGAGCTCAAGTCAAGGGGGAGCTTCAAGGGTAAGGGAGCTATACCCTAATTTGAAGTGTAATTCAAATTCAAATTCGTATCTTCCCATGCATGCTAGGAGAAATAATGATTATCATTATGTAGCAATGAAAAATTTTGGATTTAGATATCATGATAGGAGTAGGGTAAATGTGGATCATAACCCTAGGAAATCTATGCATGATAAATTTAGAAATGATAGACCTAAGGAGACCCAAGGCATTAATCCCAAGAAGGAGAGACACATGCCTAGAAAGGGTAGGTCTAGGAATGTCCATGGTGGACATGTTGACTCTAGGGTTAGGAACCTAGAGAGGGAGAATCAAGCTTTGAAGTTAAAGCTTGATAATTTGGAGAAATTCCTTAAGAGATTCACTATTGGATCTAAAGGATTAAATATGGTGTTGGGTATACGAATCTGTCACATCCGCTAATCAAATTGATAAATGTATTTTCCACTGAACCCCTTAATTTCACAATAACGTTGTAGTAACGAGCCCAGGATCGATCCGAGGAACCAACGGTAGAATGTAATTTAGGATTGTCTTTTTATTCCTATTTTTGGGGTTTTCGATATAAAAATGGAGTTGGGGGTTTTAAAGCTTTGAATATAAATCTATAAAGGAAAACACAACAGTAAAGAAATTAATCTAAAGCATAACTAAAACCCTATGTATGTGCCAACAATCAAACCTTAACGCATTGTCACTCCTACATTGAGATTAAACCATTGACACACTCTTAAACTAAGGAATGAAATACAAGATGCAAATAAATCTTATCTACAACACCAATTAAAACCCTAGCTTGAATTTAAACTCTAAACACTTAACCAAGCAACAACTAAAATTTAAACTAAGCTTCAACAAGGAAAGAAATGCTAACTACTTGCATAAAAATATAACAAAACATAAAAGTAATTTGTGCTAAGCTATAAAAACAATAACAAAATGAATTAAAATGTAAACCAATCCAACTCACAACCAATCTATACAAGCTTCACACTCAAGCCGTCACACAAGAGTGTCAAAGTCGAGACCACCCAACTTTGGACCTCAGTGGAGCATCTCAGTGGCGTATCAGTTCCAGGATTGTTCAAGAACGCCGACGGACCACCCCCGGTGAGCTAAGAACAACCCGGAACCCAAAAATGGCCGAAAATGCTGGAAATCTACAAATCTGGTCCTCTGGATCTGGATGGAGTTGCGGATGATAGTTTGATGTCGGATGGAGCTCAGGAACACCGGAAGACCACCTCCAAATGCTGATGATGGGAATCGGAGTTGCCGATTGGAAGACCACCTCCAAATCGGCGCTGGAACAGAGAATCGTAGAAGTAGAGATTGCGCCGGAGGGAACACCCTCTGATGGCTCCAGATGATCGGGATGTGTTGCCGTGAAGCTCTACAATGAAGTTGAAGCTCGAGAGGTTGATTGGAGAAGGAATCGGGATCGAAATCCACCGGAAGAAGAACGCGCGACGCCAAGAACAGCGGAGGAGATCGACGAAGGAAGCTGGGTACTGTAGCTTCTGTTTTGAATCAGATCTGGATCTGAACGGACGGTTGAGATGATTCTGGGCTAAATCAACGGTGAAAAGTCATCCAAAATCTGATCCGAAGGTACTGATGTTGATCTAGGGTCTGGATCTACCCTCCTGTAGGTCGGATCGATCAGATAATCACTGGATGGCCCAGATCGGCCCAGTCTTCATTGAACGGCCCAGATTAAGTCGGGCTGGATCAATGGCTAGATGAACTCTGATCTGGATCAAAACTTCTGGATCTTCATCAATGGCTCAGATCTACTCCCCAGTAGGTTGGATCGGCCAGATCTTCAACAGATGGTTCAGATCTCTCATATTCTTGATGAACGGCCCAAATCAACCCAAACCTTGATCTTCTCGTTTAAATTCCGATTCGAGCCCAATTTCGGTCCAAATAGATCCAAATCTAAGATCCTTTGATGCCTACAAAATAAGAATCAAACATTAGCATCAAATAATATAAAAATAAAGTAATTTGTAATTAAGTCCAAAAATACACACAATGCACAAAATGTGATGTAACCATGATTTTAACCTATGAAATCAACATCAAATCATGCATATATGAATCAAAATAATGCAGTAAAATCATGGTTATCAGTGGAGCAAACGGAAGTTGAGTCACGCTCAATATCCGAGGAGGAAAAGGAAGATGAGGTATCATCTACATCCTCAAGAATTGAAGAAGATTCCAAGACAAGTGAAGAAGATGAAGTCTTGGAAGTAAACATAGCAAGCACCTCCATCGAAGTGAAGTCAAAGAACAACATAGTTTGCTTCGGATGTAATGAGAAGGGACACTACAAGAGTAGGTGTCCAATGAGTAAGAAGAAGGTATCTCCTAAACTCAATTCAATTCCTTTAGAATCTAATTTGAGTTGTAGGAAGAAGAAGGAGAAGAAGCACATTAGATGCTTCACGTGTGGAGAACTTGGATACTACCACACAAGATGCTCAAGGAAGGGAGAGTTCAAGAAGTTGGAGCATCTAAAGAAGTGGGAGAAGAAGAAGAGGAGCTCAAGTCAAGGGGGAGCTTCAAGGGTAAGGGAGGTATACCCTAATTTGAAGTGTAATTCAAATTCAAATTCTTATCTTCCCATGCATGCTAGGAGAAATAATGATTATCATTATGTAGCAATGAAAATTTTGGATTTAGATATCATGATAGGAGTAGGGTAAATGTGGATCATAACCCTAGGAAATCTATGCATGATAAATTTAGAAATGATAGACCTAAGGAGACCCAAGGCATTAATCCCAAGAAGGAGAGACACATGCCTAGAAAGGGTAGGTCTAGGAATGTCCATGGTGGACATGTTGACTCTAGGGTTAGGAACCTAGAGAGGGAGAATCAAGCTTTGAAGTTAAAGCTTGATAATTTGGAGAAATTCCTTAAGAGATTCACTATTGGATCTAAAGGATTAAATATGGTGTTGGGTAGTCAAAGACCCAATAATGATAGATCGGGTTTGGGATACCAATCTAGTCCCTCCAAGGTCAAAAGGAGACCATGTGCTAGGGTGGCACATGATCATGGCAAGAGAGAGTCCTCCAAAGCTAAGGGAAAGTCTTATGCTAGGGTTGCATATGACTATAGCAAGGAGAAGCCAATAAATGGCAAGGGAAAACCATTTAATGGTAAGGAGAAATTAACCAAGGACAAAGTGTCCAAGGTTAAGAAAGTTAGATTTGTAGGCCAAGTTTCACCGGGGGTGGACCGATGTGGCCTAGCCATTGTGGATGAGTCACCTAGGGAGGTGACTAAGGTTAAGAGCTCTAGGGGGAGCTCAAAGAGTCAATTTGGGGCCCATGGCCAATGGATCTCAAGGGGGTTTTACTTGGGAGTCTAGACAAGCCATGGAATGTGCCAAGTGGTTTGGAGACGGACTTGAGTCTCAAACCTAGGGTTTTGGCACAATTAGTTTATGTTTCATGCAAGAAATATGACAATTGGGGTCATATAGCATGAAAATTGGTTTTGGATGTATAAATGTCATATAAACCAATGCTAGGGATGCATTGTGGGTTAATATGGACAAATACATCAAGAGGAAGCTAAAACTAGGACTTTAGGTCAAGGTTCAATTGAACTTTTTAACTAGTTTTGAGTTTTATGTCAATCATGGGATTGGTGATAGATACATTTTTGAATGTATTTTTCCCAAGTAGACATGGGTAAAACAGACCTCTCCACAAAATTTGGGGATTTTTGGAGGTCTGTGGAATTATTGGTGCATTTCTGAAATTGGGTCAGAAATGATGAAAAAGGCTGAAAAACTGTGCCAGTCGACTGCTAGTTTTAGCAGTCGACTGCACCAGTCGACTGCTAAAAGTTGCAGTCGACTGGCTGGAAACAGAAGCATTCTGTTCGCTCAACCAGTAGCGACCAGTCGACTGGCACTTCTTGCAGTCGACTGATACTAGTCTGAAATTGTTTTCAGCACTGGATTTTGACCAAGTCAACTCATACAAGTGTATGAAATCCATGGGGGATAAACACACGAGTTTAGGGTCAATTGGAATGACAAGTTTTCAACAATTGGGATATTGTTGGAGGACCTTTTGGATGTTAGGCAAAGGGGGAGAAGTAAGGTTTAGTTGGGAAAACCTGAAAGTGCCTTTGCGTAGGGGGAGCCTTGGGATAGGTTATTAAAAAGCCCGTTGTAAAAATCCTAGCTCATGGGGAGCGTAGGTGTAGGGAGAGCCTTGGGATAGGTTCAAATGCATGATGCATTGATACGGCGGTTGCTAAGTGTGTAACCTTGGCAACGTAAGTCCATTCGGCGTTGTAAGTCCAAGTGTGTAGCCTTGGCATCGTAAGACCATTCGGCGGTTGCCAAGTGTGTAACCTTGGCAACGTAAGTCCATTCGGCGTTGTAAGTCCAAGTGTGTAGCCTTGGCATCATAAGACCATTCGGCGGAGTAAGTCCAAGTGTGTAGCCTTGGCATCGTAAGTCCATTGTATGTATTAGCATGTTTATTTGCTATTTGTTTTCCCTAACTTAAACATATTGCCAAACACCAAAAAGGGGGAGATTGTTGGAGCAATCCCAATGGTCCGTGCGACCATGTGTTTTGGTGTTTGGGCAAAGGGTTTAAGTTAGGTTCACCCTTGTATTTGATATGTGTATTTGAGTTGTGCAGGTTTGCAGGATACACATGTGACTCAGGTTGATGGCTTCGGGTCTGGTGAAGGATGGAGCATCTGAGGGACCATGGACAAGGCAGGGAGGACAAGGGCCGAGGGAAGCGACTTCGAGGCATACGCGAAGGATGGCATTGGGGACGAGCCGCGGGCTTGAATGCATCCGAGGGACGAGAGCCAAAGGAAGTAGGCTTGAAGGTAAAAGGTCAAAGCTGCAAAGGAAGCATCAAGTGAGTCATAAGGGTGAGGGTACGAGTGCACGAGAGATTGTACTCGGAGTAAAATCTTAGTTTTTAGGGTTTTACTGTAGCAGTACTGTAGCGCTACTGTAGCAGTACTGTAGCAGTCGACTGCATGTTTTAGCAGTCGACTGGTGCAGTCGACTCGGGCAGTCGACTGGCAGCGAACAGAATGTCTCTGTTCGTATGGAATCGAGCCGTTGGGATGTAACGGTCGAATTTCCACTGAGGGCAGTCGACTGCATGTTTTGACAGTCGACTGGTAGGCGGGGTTTTCCAACACGTGGCCTATAAAACCAAAGCTTGGGAGCTTGGTTTGAGTTGACGAAATAGAGGTGGTTAATCTCTATTAGTAGTCTACCTGTGCCCTAGCGTCAAAGGAGCTCTTGTGAGGGTTGTGATGAGGTTTGTCCACCCACAAGGAGGTTTGAGCTAGCCGGAAGTTTTCCGGGGAGTAATCCACCGAAGGATCGGGATCGTCCACCTTACGGACAGCCGTGGAGTAGGAGCCCTAATCTCCGAACCACGTTAAACAACGTGTTAGCTTGGTTTGCATTTCTTATTCTTGTCTTAAGCTTTCTTTGTATTCATATTTGTAGTTAGTATTAGATTTCCGCTGCGTATACTAACAATAGTGTAGAAGGAAAAGAAGTTGGGGGTGACCTAGCTATCCAACCCCCCTTCTAGCCGGCCACCGATCCCCAACAAGTTTCAACTCCGAGGTTCCTTCGTGTAGTTCTGGGAACTTCTCCCAGAGCTCCTTCGCAGACTCGTAGCCTCCGATCCGATTGACTTCTTGTAGCGGTAGAACGCTTAGCAGATGGAACTCTACTTTGTCGTTTGCCACGAAATCAGCTTGCTCCTTTTTGGTCCAGTGGTATTTATCTTTATCTTCGGGTGCTACAAAACCAAACTCTATTATTAAAAATAAATCAAAATCAGTCTTGAAAAATACCTCCAACTTCTTTTTCCAGTTGGCGAAGTCCCCCTCGAACTTTGGTAGGTGGATGCTTGAATCGGCCATCTTGTGTGCTTCGTTCGGCGGTTAGTTCTCCTGAAGCAACTTGACTCTGATACCACTTATTGGACCGGGTCAGCCGGCTACAGAGGGTTGAGTTGCCTGAAACACAAAAACTAAATACCTTCTCGATCTTTCAACTCAGGTTAGCAGCAATAGCAAATAAAATAGAACCAATAAGAAACTAAAGAAAAGAGGCACCAGAATTTACTTGGTTACAACCTGGGTGGTTGTTAATTCAAGCCAAATGAAAGCTCTTAAGAATCTCCTTCAGTGAAGGTGAAGAATCCTCTTACACTCGTTAACAGCTCAGACTATTGCTAGGAAATCAATACAAAAGTTATTACATCTTTCCTAGGTCCAGAGGTCTTTTTATAACCCCTGGAAAAACTTATCCTCAGGCTGAAGGAGCCTTCCATAGGGCTAGAAGGCGCCTCCAGCAAGGCAAAGGATAAAACTCTATCCTTTCCTACAACCGCCAGATTGACTGGTCGAAAGTGCCTTCCATAACTAGTTAAGGGCGCCTTCAGCCATTGAAGGCGCCTTCTGCCTGAAGGTCGCGGAGACACCTTCAACTCCTGTTGAAGGCACCTCTAGCATCTCCATAGCTCCTCTCTAGCTCTTCCGCTGCTCTGATCGCCTGGGTGATTTCGCCCAACCAAAATAAGGCTCACCCGGGCCTAATTTCAGCCTTCTCCTCGAGCAGGCTTCCGCTTCAGCTTCTCATCCCTTGAACGTCGCACACGTCCTTCTCATCCACCGGTGTACTCTTCCGCGGCGTCTCGTCCCTCGGACGCACAGAGCCCGTCGATTCTCTCTCGTGCCGTCCTTCTCGCTAGTCGCATTTTTCGCTTGACTTTTTGTGCTCCTAAGCTCCTGTACACTTAGACACAGGGATCAGAACATAACAGGACCTAACCTAACTTGGTTGATCACACCAAAAACATCCTTGGGGTTCCAACAATTCCACAGTGAAGGTGCAAAGGTGCGCGGAGGCACCTTCAACTCCCTTTGAAGGCACCTCTAACAGTATTTCTAGCCTTCTTTTTTCTCTTATGCTGCTCCGATTGCTTGGGTGATCGCGACCATCCGGGATAGGGCTCACCCGAACCCATTTGCCAGCCTTCTCCTTGAGCATGCTTCCACTTCGACTTCTCGTCCCTCGGAATGTCGCGCACGTCCTTCTCGTCCACCGGTGTGCTCTTCCGTAGCACCTCATACCTCGGATGCATCGAGCCCGTCGGCTCCCTTCCTGTGTCATCCTTCTCGCTAGCTGCATCTTCTACTCAACTTCTTGTGTTCCTAAGCTCCTTCACATTTAGACATGAGGATCAAACACAACAGAAACTAACTTAATGTTACGAACGCAAGTGTACGGTTACGTCATCAGTAATAAAGAAAGATATCGTATCCACAGGGACTGTTGATTAAGCATTAGTTAACTTTGCACGGCGAATTATCTAGACAAACACAAGATTGATTAGAAAGAAATTAAGAGAAAGAAAGAGGAAAGAGAGAGAATAGATCTTGAGAGGGGTTGAGCAAGAGGATAGTGGATGATAGATTCTAGGATTTCGGTTTCCTTGTAATGCTAGGTGATGTTACATAGATTGCTTAGTTCCTATTCTCTATGTTCATGCTCTTGTAGGAAGTTAGATTTATTACCGACTCTCCCCTGCAGTGGTCAAGCCGACATGATCCTCTACACCATGTCCTATGCTATTAAATGGGAATGATTCCTATGTTATCCTTACACGGGCTTGCCTGTCACGTGCGTCCCTCGAATAATCAACATAGAAACACACTAACACATAATAACATAGAAATAGAAATAGTGATTATGCCCGATCTCCTACTTCCTTGTGGAGATTTGCTTCTCCTTTCAAGGTGATACCCTAAATTGTCCTTACACAGGCATGTCTGTCACGTACGTCCCTCGGATAATCAATCTAGGGTATCCCCCCTACGGGATTAACAATTCTACACAACCATTTGATAAAACATACAAAAGATATAAACAAGATTCACACACATTACATCAAACATGAACAAGACATCAACAAGTCATTGAATAGAAAACATGGCAAATCTACATAGTTTTACATCACTATCACATCACAAGTACTTCCTATATCCTAGATCTAGAGATCTACTCTATTGTTAAGGAAGAACAACCCGAAAACATAACGAAAAGCATACTTACAACCCTAGATTTGAGAAGAAGGGGAAGAAGAGATGCTTGCCGATGATTCCGTTGTCTTGGGGATGCCTCCTTGCTCCGGAGATGGATGGATCGCCAAGGGATGGAGGAGAATGGAGCTCTAGGGTTTCCCCCTAAGGGGAGAACCCTTCCCCCAAGGAGAGGGACGAAGTCCCAGATCCAAGATCCAAGATCTCCCAAGATGAGTCAAAGAATGGAGATCTTGACTCTTATATACCTCATCCAAACTGCCCAGGAAAATCAGGAAAACAGGGGTCCGGTAAACCGGATTTTTCACCTATTAAACCAGGTTTTCTTGTGATTCATCCTGAACCAAAGTTGTAGCTCTTGAAATCATCTTCAATCTGATACTTGGATCGAGCCCTGGCTCCAACCGAGCCGAAAGTTATGATGGTTCAAAGTTTGGTCTGCAGTCTGGGCGGAGGTCCAGTTGAACCCGTGGTTGGGAGGCACGGCCGTGCCATTTAGAACAGGCAGACAAGTCTTCCTCTCTGTTGGGCCTGAAGAAAAGTTATAGATCTTGAAGTCTTCTATGTTTCGGTATAAAGATCATACAAAAACTCCAACCGAGCGCAAAGTTATGGCCATTTTACAATCAGTCTGCAATCTTCCCAGAATTCAGCACAGCTCTGTTTTGGCGTAGCACGGCCCGTGTTCTTCGTCACACGGCCGTGTGAGATCCACATGGCTTCACACGACTCCTTCTCTGGTTGAGTCATACCGTCGTGTGGCTCACACGACCATGTCCCTTTTCTTCTCTGCCGAGGCCACACGGTCGTGGCCTTCCTCCCCTCTGGATAGTTGGCACGGTCGTGCCATTTGGCACAGCCGTGTGTTGCTTGGCCACGGGATGTTGGCACGGCCGTGTGGCATACACGGCCGTGGCTTGATTTGCTGCTATGGTGGAGCACGGTCGTGCCATTTGACACGGCCAAAACAAGCTAATGGTCACACAACCGTGTGGCCTACACGACCCATTGCTCCTATGTGCGTTTTAGTTCCATTTTCGCTCCAAATAGCGTTCTGTCAATCAAAACCAGCAAAGAGCAGATCTCTGAACAAAATATAATGGAAGTATGACATTACAATGAAATAAGGTGCAATAAACATAGATTATGCTAATGAAATACAAGTAGATGTGCGTCAAGACATGCATAAAAGTGTATATAACCTACGCACATCACTTAACCTAGTTGATCACATCAAAACCACCACGGAGTTCCAATAGGAGTTACCTTTGTTGCGTAAACACGAACTCCCAACAGCTTAGATCTCAGCATGAGCAAGTGTTCGCGCCTCTTTCGGTATCCACATGAACAAGTCTTCCATCTGACTTCACGAACTCAAGAAGTGCAAAAGAAATTCAACCAAAGGTTGTGCTAGAAACCACTTTGTTGAGTTTTGGCCAAGAGTGGAAGAAGGAAGAAAAAGAGCAAGAACACTATCACATCATGAAAATAAATCAAAATCCTTTTGTACTCATTCATAAAATTGTCTTAATGCCAATTGTCCTAATTGACATTAATATTTGTCTTCATCCAATACATCCAATGCAAGAGCAATTCAAGATTGGTCACTCTTCATCCAATGCATGATCAATTCTAAATTGAACACTCCTCTTCCTTCATGAATTCAAATTTATCAAATCACTCAACGAGTCTAACTCATTAATCATCAATCCAAATTGACTCAATGAGTCTAATTCAAATTAGACTTAATCCAATAGTTAGATCCAATTGAGTCTAACTCAATGAGTCCAATTTGAATTAGATTTAATCCAATGATCCATCATATGAACCTATCTCCCAATCAACTTGTTTTTTGTGTGTGACCCAATAGGTTTTCGTAACATTGGAAATGACTCTAAAACTATTTTAGATATATAAACAATGAGTGGCATATAGCAAGACATCATTGCTACCCAAATGACAAGAATGTCGAGATCCGACTAACCTTTCCATGTCTATTATCTTGTATAACTCAAGCATTCTATCCTTAATATCTAGATTGATTAATAAGGCATAGAACGTGTCATCCAATATTTGTGTTTCTTGATCTCTAAGTAGGCACAATCAAATAAGCTCAATATCGTATATTGACTCATTTGAGCATGGTTATGTATTCTTGTGTCCTATTAATCAAGGGGGCTACATATATCACTTCTGTCATATGGAAGTGATAGATCACATTTACATCACTCACATCACTCTGCATAACTTATTACATACCTAGTAATCAACTTTATAATTCACCTTGTTACAGGTGACGTTTACCAATACCAAAGTACACAACTTCTTATATAGGGAACCGTAGTGACTTCAAGTGTAAAGACTATTCATATTATATAACGATCCATGAAACATTCTCATGGTAGATCATTCAGTATATATTCTCTAATATATACCCATAAGTCAACCTAATATATCATATTCATGACTTATGAGATTAAGTTATCTGTTAACCTACATACTAGTATCAACGCATTAATATTATCATTATATATTAATGCTTGACTAGGAATAGTTAAGAGTAACATTCTATATATCTACAATGTCTCACTATCAATTCAACCAATTGATATATTATAGACTAGAACCTACTACCCTAGGATATTATAGACTAGAACCTACTACCCTAGGATATTATTATACTTATTCATTCGACACTGAACTGAAGTAAATATAATAACCAATTTTACCTTTTTATTAATTAATAAAATATTATACAAAAATGCCCTATTAATCATCTCATAATTGGTACTAGGGCTAATACTAATACGGATTTCCCTGTGCCCCTCGACCATCCAGTCAGAAGTTAAATTCCAAACTCTCGAGCCTTAGAGTCAAGTATAAATGGGTTTACACGTGCCCTTCAACCACCCGATCGGAGGTTAAATTCCAGACTCTCAAGTCTTAACGTTGAGTTATAAGCGGGTTTCCCCATTCCCTTCGACCATCCGGTCAGAGGTTAAATTCTAGACTCTAAGGCTAGGGTGCCGAGTTATAAGAGGGTTTCCCCGTTCCCTTTGACCATCCAGTCGAAGGTTAAATTCTAAACTCTCAGGCTAGGGTACCGAGTTATAAGCGATTTTCCCCATGCCCTTCGACCATCCGATCGGAGGTTAAATTCCAAACTTTCAAGTCTTAGCGCCGAGTTATAAGCGGATTTCCCCGTGCCCTTCGACCATCCGATTGAAGGTTAAATTCTAGACTTTTGGGCGAAGGTGCCGAGTTATAAGCGAGTTTCCCTTTGCCCTTCGATCATCCGATCGGAGGTTAAATTCTGAACTCTTTGGTCAGGGTGTCGAGTTATAAGCGAGTTTCCCCGTACCTTTCGACCATCTAGTCGGAGGTTAAATTTCATACTTTCAAGCCTTAGCGCCAAGTTATAAGTGAGTTTTCTCGTACCCTTCAACCATCCGATCAAAGGTTAAATTCCAAGCTCTCAAACCAGAGTGTCGAGTTATAAGCAGATTTCCCCATGCCCTTCGACCATCCGGTTGGAGGTTAAATTTCGGACTCTCAGGCCAAGGTGTCGAGTTATAAGCTGGTTTCCCTGTGCCCTTCAACCATCCGATCGAAGGTTAAATTCTAGACTCTCGAGCCTTAGCACCGAGTTATAAGTAGATTTCCCCGTACCCTTCGATCATCCTGTCGAAAGTTAAATTTCAGACTCTTGAGCTTTAGCGTCGAGCTATAAGTGGATTTCTCCGTGCCCTTCGACCATCCGGTCGGAGATTAAATTCCAAACTCTCGGGTCAGGGTGTCGAGTTATAAGCAGGTTTACCCGTGTCCTTCAACCATCCGATCGAAGGTTAAATTCCGAAGTCTCGGACCAGGGTGTCGAATTATAAGCGGACTTCCCCGTGCCCTTCGACCATCCAGTCGGAGGTTAAATTTCAGACTTTCGAACTTTATCACGGAGTTATAAGCAGATTTCTCCGTATTCTTCGACCATTCAGTCAGAAATTAAATTCCAAGCTTTCAGGCCAGAATGTCAAGTTATAAATGGATTTCCCTGTATCCTTAAACAATCTAGTAAAAAAGAATATTTTTGAATGAAAATTAGAATAAAATATCTTTTTTTGAATAATAAAAAAAGTGCTATTTTGATTTTTTTCCAAGAATAAACTGCCTGAGATGAACAAGTTAATCATCAGACTCATCAGCCTGTTTTCTCAACCATATGAATCTTATCTATCTAAAATACCTCAAGAATCGCAATTGTAATTCGAAATATAATTCATTCATTCATCCAAAATGTGTTAACATTTACAAACCCCAAACAAATTGGAATCAAACAGAATACTGGACAAAATGAACAAGAAGAATACATACAAAATCCATACACAGTGCTTTATCCCTCGTCCAGCAATTACACAGTGCTTTATCCCTCGTCCAGCAATTAGCAGTTCATCACATCAGTGGAGTTGCTCTGAAACAACAGATATTTGTGGATGGTAGTAAAGGAACGAGATTTAACACGACAATCTTAATCTTTGTCTTGGCTCTTCACTCAGAAACTTCTAATGTTGCCTAAAAGCGAACGAAGGAACAAAATACAAACCTTGCCATCTTTTACACTTCTCATCCCTCTTTCTCGGTGGAAACTCCAGAGAATTTTGGCAATTTGTCTATATGCTTCAGTGCTCGCTCAGCAATCTGCCTTGTCCTACTGTCTCCGTGACGAAATGCTTCAACCAAGGCAGTCCCAACATTTCGATCCCCAGAGACTTCATGAGCTATCACCTCTTTCCGCAAGATCCTCTCAATGGCCCACAAAGCTTGTTGCCTGAGTATCTCAGTGTGGTTCTCCCACAATATCTCTAGGATTGGTTTGATCCCTTCGGCCTCGTCCAAGACTGTCACTCCTTGCTCAATGTCCACCTCATCGTCCAATAGAGTGCACAAAGCTACCAGGGCAGCTTCCACCACCTTCACATTTGTATGATCAAGACAAGCAACCAGTTGTTCTACTGCCCTCCCTTCCAACAAACAGAAGCTATCCTTCACTGAACAGGAACCATGATGAACTCTGCACAGCCCGCTAACAACAGGTTGCTTGCTTAGACAACAGGAAAAGATAGGGAAACAAGATCTTGGTTCTAGAACAACTGGCATCCTTGTGAGATGTTGTGACTGTTTGGAGAGATTTCGTAGCGCAAGGGCGGAGGCAACCAGTACATTGTCAAGACCATTGATCTGAAGCAGATCAGCAAAAAGGGCAGCAAGGTTATATTCACGAGTTAGAGCAATGGCATCAGAATTGTCATCTAGAATATAAGTGAATCTTGACAGAGCCCTGACTAGCCCTTCGAGAAAAGGATTCACGAAACGACCCCCACGAGTACTGCCTTGCCTGATACTGACCACATTGGAGACCATTACTTTGAAGGCCCCTTCATCAAGAAGCTGCCTGGTTACGTAGTAGTCCTCAAGAAGGTTGGACAACAGACCAACAGCATCTGCTTGTTCCTCGGTGATACCATTGTTCTCAGCAATGATACTAATCAAGCAACCTAGCTGGCCAGAAGTACTACAAAGAGCATTGGCCAGCTCTGTACCCATGTGAGGAGATATGTTACCCAGAAGTTTTACAGAAGCCATTCGAACCTCTCTCTGGGGAGCTTCAAGAAATTGAATGAGGCTAATGGTAGCACCTGAGCTTTTAATGGCAGCAACTATATTCTTGATGGTAGTAGATGAACTTGTAAGCCCAACAAGAACCTGAAGAAGCTTGCACTCAATAGCAGGACCAGTGTTACTGATCAAATGGAGAAGATTGTGAACAATGTCTTCGGAAACCAATGTACGATGATCTTGATCAAGCAGGATGGAATCACAACCAACGCCTGAAGATACAAGATTTGACAAAACTGTTGCAGACACCTCTTTCAGCCTCGTAGGAAGCTGGTTGATGCCTACAGCGAAGAGGTCTTTGACAAGTGGAGGAAGGATGCCAGCTTGAATAAGTATCTTTGCACTAGTTTCATTAGAGGAAATCTGATTGAAAGCCATGAGGGCTGCTGCTCTTGCTGGGTTGCTCTCACTCTTCATTAGATCAACTAATGTTGAACCGGCTGTCTCAGCTACAGAGACTTTCACATCATTGCTCAAGACAAGATCTCCAAGGTAGGAAACCATAGTAAGTTGTATCTCCGGTGAACCTGAAAAGTTGCATCTAGAATTTAAATAAATTTGCCTGAAAAACACCAATGATGCACATTTAATAAGAGACTTAATCGATCCAAAATCACCACCTCAGAGAACAACCAGAAATTAACTTGTTTGTTCGTGAAAAGTAACCACTAGCACCATAGGTAAAATAAAAAGATATTCTTGTACGAGATAGAGGACACTATCCAGAAGACAATGAACATAATAAAAAAAAAAAAAAAAAGCAACAGAAATTGACAAAAAGAGAACATATGAGCACATAAAAGCAGCCTGATTCATTTGTTTGAAAAGAAAAAAGAAGCCTAATAGAGAGAGCACTAAGTGAATAGCACCTTCCAGTAGGCGGGTAAGCAGTGGCTGCAGTCTTCCATTTTCAGCCATTTGCCTCACATTTTCTTCACACTTGTCAAGATTTTGCAATGTCTTTAGTGTTTTCTCTAGTGTTATATTGTTTTCCAATTTAGTACTTGCCATTCCAACCAATAAAAGAATTGCTCCACTAACTACTCCTATCTTTTCACACAAAGATCTAGATTTTGAAAGTTCACACAACAAAGACACTGCTTCCTTTGTCTCTTCAGAATGTTCATGTGACAAAATTTTCACAATTGTCTGAATAGTCTCCCCTGCAGCTATGGCTTCCTGTAACAAAAAACAAAACATATATCACCAAAAGAGAAAGAAATAATATGTTCAAATTCATCAGTGTATGCAAATCCTAAATAACCTTATTAGCATCACTCTCTTTGGCTATGGCACAGAGGGTTTCAAGTGCCTGAACTCGCATTTTCCTGCTACCACTCTTCAGCATGTCAACGATCATTGGTATCAATTCAGAAATGTACCCAATATGCATGTTTGACCTGCCATTCTCGCAAATCTGTGTGATGTAACTGAGTGTCTGTAAAATCTCAATCTCTGGACTCTCTGAAGTAAGTGTCCTATATGCTTTTTCAAGCTGAGCAACTTCGTTCCTTTTAATCCATTCTTTAATCGCATTCCTCAAAGCTATGCTGGGGTTTACGTCAGTGCTCTTCAATTCTTTCTGTGTCAATGGACAAGTTGGCCTCCTTCCACTATCTGTGCAATCCCTGAACCAATTCTCGATTGCTTCTCGCTCAAAGGTCTGTCCATTCTCAATTGTAACAGGATCCTTCATAACCTGCTTCGTAAGTGGACAAAGAAATGCTTGGAAAATGGGCTCAATGCGTACATTGTCACGATAGCTATCATCAGATAGGCTACCAGAATCAAAGATCCCATCCCAGCTTTTTCTCATCTTTGTAGAGAAACCTAACATGACAGGAATGCATGCATTTAAGCTTCCACAGCAATTATATATAATAAGGCAATATGAAAGCATTACGAATTCCATACATAACTAACTAAGCTCAGATCAGTGCAAGATTCTTTTCTATGATTATGAATTCCAGAAATAACTAATCAAGTTCATATCAGTGGCATAGAACAAGAGTTTTTTTCCCCTCCCCTATACTTCAGCTCAACAAAGCCATCTCTGAAGAAGAGAGCACAAAGCCTCACATTCTGACTAATACTACACATGATAGTTTTTTTTAAAAAAAAATTAGCCATCGTGGATTTTGAAATTGTCTGCATTAAAAATAAAAAATGATAGATATATTTAATCACTTACTGACCTGAATGCATAACACCTATATTTTCTCCCAAAGGTGGCCTTGCATGATTGCATTATACTTATTGGAATCCATGTTCAACTTGCTCAAAGTGCAAATTCAACGCAAGTTTGTGTATAGAAAGCAGAAAAAGTCTTTTTGTTCCATTTCTCATTGGACAAATCAATAGCCTTCAATTTATTGAGCATAGCAGTTGTTTTGATTAATTGCGCACAGTGAAATTTGCGAAATACATGAACAGCAATACTTGTAATTCATAAAGTGAAACTTGAACCTATGGCGGCCATTTTGATTTATTATATAAATCATTCAAACTACACTGCCTCTACATTTCGTCCATTGACCTATTAGTGTGTGTGTGTGTGTGTGCGTGTTTCTCAGAATCATTAAAAGCTACATGAATCGCCCTTGAAAGCGAAGCAAGTGAAAGAAATCAAGTCAAGGAAACCTTACCGCTCGGTGTCACACTTTATGATGACTTTTCCAGCGTGGCCAAGCCCTAATTTTCCGCCACCGTGGGGGTATCGGCCGTGGCTCGCCTCGAGCGCGGTGGCATCCGCTGTGGCCTCCGAGAGCGAGAGATCCGATGAGCTTTGGGGCGTATTAGAGCTGCAGGACGAGAGGAAGCGGGATCGAGAAGTGGCCGGAAGGAGGGAAGGAAAGAGGAGCGAAGACAAACGAGAAAGAGACGGGAGATCCACAGGGAAACAACGAGGCTATTGCTTGGAATTTTGCATTTGGACCAATAAAATCTTCAAGTCATGGCCCATGCCGAGCGAGGTGGTACACTCGTACTTGTTCATGGAGTTGAAAGTTCTAACAATTCTAACTGGTTACAACTTGAAATTTAATATTATTTGACTTCTCTTTTTAACAATAATGTTATATATATATATATATATATAACATCACTTAGTTAAGTTCCATAAATGATTATTGATTTGCCACGTAAGGTCTCATCCCCCTCTCTTCCGCTTGTTGTTTAGTTATCTTGATTTTATTGATAATAAACGTAATCATCTTTTGCCACTTACAAAAAAGATCAAAATAATTTTATTATAGTTACTTATAATTATGATCATAATTTTTATAATGATTGGCCATCTTGATTTATTAATGTTTATTAAACTCAAATTGTTATTTTTTAAAATTTATTTTCATAATTTAGGTATTTCGTTTTTATCATTAGACTAATCTTAGAGGTAGCCGATCTAGTCCAACAAAAATTTATCATCAACTCTTATCATTCGACTAATTCTAGAAGTTACCGATATAGTCCTATAGAAAATTTTCATCAACCATCAAAATAAATTGAGAAGTATAGATAAAACAACGTCACAACTAATTTCATTGCCTAAGGAGTCCCACCATTTATCATCACATTATAGCCCTAGAGCCTAGTTGCTAAAATTGATGTATATTGTAGATATCATTCCTTTCCATTCTAAAGTGAAGCCAAAGATAGAATTTTTGTAGCAAATTTGATATGTTTTGCGGACTTAATTTTAAAATGCATCAATTGGGATTGCAAATTTAATATCACTTTACTCGAAAAAGGGGTCGCAAATTTACAAGAATGACTTCCATCTCACATGATTGTGAAAAGTCAAAGCTCAAGTCGGTAAGTCTATGAGATAATAACTATAAAATTAACAGAAAATTCCATCATCTCCATAGACCCCACTCATACACTTGTCAATTTGAATTTCTATTAAACTTTCTCTTAATGATGTAGGACGATCATGCGGCCACTAACATCGTGGTACCGCATCAAAGCTCAAGGCCTCAGACCCAAATCATATCCATCGGAATAAAATGCATATAAATTGCCCTTTCAAAATTATGCCAGCATGAATCTTGCTACATGTGGTAAGAGACGGAAAAGAATAATGGAAAAAAAGTAAGGTGACTTAATGACACTATTGCTTCGATACTCTTAATTATTCACAGTATATGATATCAACAAAGGTACATCCTTGTATGTGCACATAAACATTAAATAAATATGGTAATGTTAAAAAGAAGCCGTTATCTCGAATCATTTTTGCTGACAATTAAAAACCGATGGAACAAGCTATTGGAGAATCTGAAAACTGTTGAATCTTACAGACAAGATCTTAAAAGTGGTAAGCCTTACAGACTCATTGAAGGACACAAGCTGAGTACTGATATTCCAAGTGGAGTTACTGCCTGGGATTCCCAAGCAGTCGCTCGACAGCAGCATGGACGTTCCCTGCAGTGGCAGTTAGCGCTCGGATGTTCTCTTGTGTATCGTAAAATCCCATTTCTTGAAGCTGAGATAACTGAGTCGCATAAAGTTCTTCTGGAGGGACTGCAAATATGACAAGGAAATAAAGTTCAGATTCTTATATCAAGTAATATAACCAAGGAAAATACCCAAATCGTGTCCATGTTAATGAAAATTTTCCCATTTAGGGCCCCTAAAATAAACTAAAGTTCAAATGCACATTAAGGTAGTTTAGGGAAAATACTCAAACAGTCCCTCTTCTCACTTTGTATCAAAATACCCTCCTTTGCCTATCACACTATTTCACCAAAGGAGCATGATACACATCTTGCATCAGATTTGCATCAAAATGACCCTATATGATACACACTCAACCAAAAGGCAAACAGTCAAGGTTATGAAAATGGCAAGTTTTAAGCCCATCAAGTTGTCAAACCAAAGAGCCGAATAAAAGATATTTCGTTTGTAATTTATACAAAAATACAACTAATGGAAATGCACTCAAGCGTACTAACCTAGACAAAATAAGAACAAGCTGTGAAGAGTGATTCCACCAAATGGTTACATTAAAGAACTTAATGATCAATACAAATTTGCCAAGGGTGTGTGACATTGACAAAGTTTCAGTCCGCCAAGCTCAAAACAATATTTTGTATCAATAGTATGCCGATATTAGCCTTAGATGTTACCAATCCACTCAAAACATATTACAGAATTATTGCATAATACGAGCTATCAAGAGCATAAAATTCACAAATTCTCAGTTCATCAAGCTGTTTCACTAACTAATTTAATATATAGCAAGTTTTTATATACGAGGGCTGTAACTAATTTAATATATAGCAAGTTTTTATATACGAGGGCTGTATTTTTATACAATAGGCTGAGAGGGGGCTGAGATTAAGTATGTATAGGCCCAAGCTCAAAATTATTCATTAGCAAGTGCCCAATTTTGGTAGATCTTTCCAATAATTTAACAAGATAGACTTGAGCGCTGATAAGAATTCATAAATCAGCACCATTAGAGAGGAGAAAATTGACCATTTGAAGGGTTGGGGATGCCAAGACCTCCTGTGCCAAGCCCACCAAACATGTTCATCAGGAACTCCATCCCTGTGTTGTTTTGTGTGCCTATCAAATATTGAGTAGCAGCATTAAATCATGATATGAGAGATCAAACACACAGAATAATAATCTAACAAGAATTCCAATACAACTCTAGAACAATTGCTGAAATCCTGCAGGCATAGCATCACAGATATAACTAAAAAAGTTGTACAAACACCAACCCAATTTTTAAAATGCATGCTTTTAGCAGAATACATGTCCCAAGATCATGAGACACTTCCTAACTTGTATAGAATGGGGTTTATGAACTTTGATTGTAGATTTAATAAGCTCATAAATAGAAAAAAAAAATTATATAAATATTAAATAATGATAGAATTTCAAGAAAATGAACATGTTGCATTCTCAGTTTATTCTATTCAATCGGTAAATTATATAGCATTCTAGTATAAGGCAAGCAGTCTCAGTAGAACTGAAGATTTAAATTAAAAACGAAAATTTTGAGATTGGATTCTGACCAACAACAGTGCAATACCTAACCCCAGTCAAATGGTAAGCTCTGTTGCTAGTGTTGAAGGGAATGGAAATGGTAGTGATTAGTGAATTACTTCCTTATGCATAATTGCTAAGTTAGTATATAAAACAGTTATATCAAGTGTAAGATTAATGGGATACATTAAATAGACATATAAAATACAAGGTTTTTTACTAGGGAACTACTAGAAAAACTAATTCCTTATTTATTAGAAATTTAAGTCCAGATGTGGTTCAAGAAATTAGATTTGAAATGCTAAAATTAGAAGAGTAGCAAGCGTCTGCTCAAAGACAATTAATTTGCTGTGCGTGACCATGTTTCAACATAAAATGTTTAGTTGTAGGAACTGAGCATGGATTGAATATGGGCATTTAGGAAATTTTCCCTCTTCTTCTCATGCTACTGCTGTTTCTCCTACGGGTTGGTGACTTGAGCACATTCATACAGGTTGACCAAGTTTAACATGTTAGTTGAACCTGAGATCAGATGAATCAGAATGAACTCACACATTGACTTGGAAAAGTGATATAGACCCCAGGATCATGTGAAAACTTTGGCCCGTATAATTTAACAACATTAGCTTGATCCATGGTTTACAGTGCTAGTGTCCCCTCGGAGCGATGCGATGGTTAAGACATGGGGTGTTGCCACATGAGGTCTTGGGGTCGAAACTCAGCGTGACCGAGCATAACCTCCCCCATGTCTTGGCCATTTGCACTAATGGCTAGTAGCCACCCGTGATTTACTTCCTCCGTGTTGGCTTAGGGACGGGTTGGCGGGAGCGCTGGGGGCGAGCGAATCGCCTTTTTGCCACATGGTTTACAGTGCTAGTTAATATTCAATGCAACAGTATTGTTACAATTTTGAGAAACAGAACTTAAAAGTTAGAAGCAGTTAATACAGGATTAAGTTTGCAAATTGCAATTACTGCCCAGCAAATCATCAATACTGATCACAAGACACCTATAGTAGCAGTTCTCTAGAACAAGCAATTACTAGCACATTGAAACCATAACAGATAATGGTATAACAATTGAGAGTTGAAATTTATTGTTACCAGTGCCTCGACCTGTCTGCTCTTGCTCCCTGCAAAATAGAAGATAAGATTTAGACACCTAAATGATCTATTTCCAATATGAAAAAAATAACATAACTAAAAGTCCATAAAAAGTTTACCTCAATTTCAAAAATAGATGCATTAAAAAATCTACAGAATGTAACATGTAGAATATATTTGATTCAATGATTGCCTATCTATATGTGCATGCACATGGTAGAGGGAAGAGACAATGAGTCATGCAAAGTGACATAAACTACACAGGTAAGTTTACAAATAGAAAGCCCAATGGATAACGTACATACCACATCTAAAAAGAGAAAATATCATACAAGTTAATAAAAAGACGATTGATACTCACGTGGTTGACTGCTGCCGACCAATGTGGGAGAACAGAGATTGTTGAAAAGATAAAAGTTGCTGCAGGACAGAATTATTCAAATTGCAGATTTTAAAGAAAATGATTTTTTTTTCAACACATACTACTCACCTGCATTGTTTCAGGTGACATAAGCTGGCGTATAAAATCTGGGTTTTGCATCATCTCTCTTAACTGAGTATTTGATTCCAATAAACTTCGCACATTGGAGTTCGAATTAAGCATCTGCATCAATTATCAAACAAAAGTAAGACACCAGCCACGTCCAGCAAATCAGCCATGGTTCTTGAGACTCTACCTGGTTCACATACTGAGGATCAGAAAGGAGATTTTGCATCATCTGCGTCATAGCAGGATTTTGCAAAATCTGACTTAACATGGATGGATCTTGCATCCTGCCAACCATGTTTTCTAAATCCAGTGAACCAAGACCAGTTAACCCACGAGTTGTTGGTGCAGTTGCAGCAGTTGATTGTGTATTGACTGGCTGTGACCCTCCAGCTACCAATCAAATAAACCAGTAAAAAAGGCAAGAATAAAATATTAGCAGAAAAATTATCACATAACGCAAGGAAGAAAACTTACAGTTGGCACCCCAAGGGTTAGGAAGAGGATTGGCATTAGGTACAGTCCCAGTTGTTGGCTCTGAACTAAGAGTGGAATCTGCTGACGTCTCTCTGCCACTGCCACGTCCAGCACCCTGATTTCTGAGAAGAGCAGCAAATGGGTTGGATCCTATGTCAACCCCTGAGTCGCCTCCCATAGTGGTTGCATTAAGAAATGGCTCCTGAACAGTTTCATACATGCGTCGTAGCATGTTGAATCCTTCAGGAGATGATTCGATATTGCTCATTGCCCTATCAGTGTTACGCATCATCTCCCTCATGAGTTCAGGATTCCTTGCTGCCTCAAGTGTCTGCCTCAGAGTATTTGGATCATTGAGGACATGCGCAAGCTCAGGATTACGGTCAATAATTTCACGCATTTGGGGATTGTTCATAAAAAGATTGCGGATTATATCTGGATTGCTAATGAGATTCTGCATGGCAGGCATATTCATAATTTCCCTCATAATATTAGGGTTCTGACTAAGCTGCTGCTGCATCTGATCAAGCTCTGGAAATCCAGCTCCCAATAAACCAGCTGTCCCACTACCAGATAACCCATTAACACTCAAGCCCGGAGAAAGGGAACCTCCAAAAGTAGATGATGGATTAGTGTCTGTTGCTCTTGAAACACCTTGGTTATTCACAACTTTGTTAGTTGGCACAGCAGAAGGAGCACCACCACGAACCATGTGAATGGTATGATCTGATTCAACACCTATTCAGAAAGGTATGATGATCAGCTAGTGATGCAAATTATTCATTGTATCAAGAACCAGATGAAACTATACATTAACACCAAGCTATGGTTCCAATTATTTGGGATCGGCTGCATAGATCTATCTCTCATTGAACTCTATGTAATTTTATATTTGGTAGTATCATGGTTAATTGTGCAGAGTCTGCAAGCACATCAATGAACCAAAACAAATGCCAAAATGTACTACATGTTTTAACTAGAAACAATAATAAGTTACAACTCAAGCGACTTATAGTCATTTCATAACATGAAACCAAAATATTCAGACAAGTATACAACTTAAGGTCTGACAAAAAAGTAAGATCGAACAATAGCATGTCAGTATGTCAGTCTGTATTAAGAAAAAGAAGGCATATCTGCATATCCGCATATCCATTGGCAAATAGCCCCTCGGATGTAGCTCAGTCTCTAGTTAAAAGTACCATCAAGTACCATAGTTAAAAGTACAAAAATATCATGTGAAAAAAAATGGTGCATGAAATTCAGGGAAGATGCCCAAATAATGCCATATTCAATCAAAATCTAATTTGACTGAATAACATGAAACAAATAAATATAGTTAATTCTGCTAGGACCAATAGCCATTTAGCTAAATTTCACAGCCACATTACAGACAATCATAATATGTGCCATAACAATCCATAAACAATAAGAGATAGACAATCTCGCTCAAATATATTTTAAAACACCATTCAAAGCAGTGGGGAAAAAAAGCAGACGGCAAAATTGACAGCAGGGAAATGTATCTTTGGTCGCCAGAACGATGCCAAAGATTTGTACATCGTGTGATAGATAGATCTACTAAAGACCTGAAGCAAGATCCATTCAGATCGGGGGGAAAATATGTATTCCACGGGCAACTAAAACCTAGACCTAACTTGAGGACGCACCGTAGCTCGCGAGAGTATGGTCGTCCTTCAAGATCCTTCCCTTGTAAATCAGCCGCTGCTGTTCCGCCGGCACGTCACAGCTGCTGGCGACGACGGCCTTGAACGCGCCCACCATCTCGTCGAGCGCCGCCTGCACGGAGAACTTGGAGCCGTTGGAGCACCGGATGTGGATGGTGGCGGAGGCAGGGACCGCTCCGCCGGACTCTCCATCGGCTGCCATGGACGAGTAGGACCTCGGCGGATCGGCGATTCCCTAACCCTAACGAGGTGAGTAGATCGCCGAAGGATTCGCTTTTGCTGAAACTTAAATCGATGACAAATATGTCTCCATGTTTTATTGGTTTCCTCCTGATAAATAAACAAAATATTAAATACTATTTATTATTTGGCTACCTTTTATTATCCTTCCTGGCCATCATCGTGATGGGGTCGGTGGGTATTTCGTGCGACGCGCCGTACCGTGAAAAATGTGCGGTGAACTTAATGACCGTTCGTTAGTGCTGAATAATAGCGAGGTGATCGTGGTGATAGCGATCGGATGCCAGGGCAGGAGGGAATGAGGCGTGCCGTGCGTGAGCATGGTCGATAAAATGGCAAAAAATCAAAAGACACCTAAATTAAGTAAATCATAAGGGCATTCCTTTTTTAAAAAAAATAAAAAGATATCTGATTAAATATTTTATTTCAAAAATATATGTATTTTCAATATTATTATAATAGCTATGACCTGAGTTAAGATATTGATTTAGTATAAGTAAATTGTGATTACTATTGACGGATACGTTACGAAGAACATCTCTCTCGGTTTAATTCCAACAACAGACTTGATAATAGTGTCGTTGTTGAAGCTCTCTGCTTCACAAGTCGCGGCGTCGTTGAATGACGGGATAGCGACTGACTCCAACTCACAAATTACAACAAAGTCACAAGTCAAGCATAGATTTAGCTATTTGAGTCAGATGTTGGTGTAGTATCAATATATTAATATCAAACGGTTGTGATTCAAATATTTGTATAATAATTTATTTATTTATTTTTATGGTTGTGTAATAGTAATTTTTTTTATCTGACTTGTAGTAAGTTTGTTTTTTTTCGAACCTAATATATGTAGCTACATACATTGGGCTTAAGGTTGTAAATGAATTAAACGTTCGTGAACAAACTTGGTATTCGACTTGGTAAGAGCTTGTTTATGTTCGTTCAATATACACAAGATTAATTAAATAAACAAATTTGAACAGCTCGTTAAACTAAACAAATAAGCTTGAACACATATGTATTCAGCTCGTTAACATTCGTGAACGACGTTCACGAACCATATTCATTAATAAAACTCTTTTCAATATGCTAAATAAATAATAAAATAAAATAAATAAATAAATTTAAATTATCAAGTTCGATAACTAATTAAATAACTAAAGTTTTCAAACAAGCTTGAATTGAGAGCTCGATAACATCTAAACAAACCAAGCTTGAACCAAACTCGAACCAAACTCAAGCCAAGCTTGAATTGAGAGCTCGATAATATCTAAACAAATCAAGCTCAAGCCAAACTTCAAACAAGCTCAAGCTTATAAAAAATAAACCAAGTCAAGCTTGAACAATCATTTCAAAAGCTTGGTTCATTTTAAGTTTGGCTTGGCTTAGCTCGGTTACCTTATCAAACAAGCTTGAACACCCTAAAGTTCGGCTCGACTCGGCTCGTTTATAGCCCTAATTGGGCTTGAGTTGACTCCACCCCTCGCTACTCCTAACTACTATAATATAAGCAAGGATCCTTTATAGTTGATTTCTAATGACAGGAGGCAACACAAATTAGTGGGATTACATAGGTTAGATTGCTCCTATAGGATCATTGTGTTGGAGGGGAGGAAGGGTGAATAGCACTCGTAGGTTTTACGTTTTTAGAAAAATGTTCCCGTAAAAAGTAATCGCAACGAAATAAATAAAGAGACGAAAAGAGACAATGCTAACAAGGCCAAGATTTATTTTGTTTGGAGCCTATAACAACTCCTACTCCAAGGTCAGTACTCGTTGAGTGCTTTCTATGGGATAATCACTGTCAATTTGAAATAATACAAATAGAGATTTACAACTTTTGAAGAACTAAAATAAATTAAATGTACTGATAATCTATAGAATTGAAGAATTAAGTCTTCTGTTGTTAGAGTGACATTTGGGTGACGTAGAAGTGTTTTCTGAGCAGCGCACAGGAGCGGAAGATGATTGGAATGTTGTATTGAAGCTATTGGTCAAAGCATTCTTTTATAGCCCCATCCGGCGCTTGGATCCCCTCCCGGATGTCTGGACTGTACTGACGTGATGAACTCTCATTGAAACTTTATCCCTGAAGTTTATCCAGTCCTGGCACCCGGACCTGTTGGAGTGTATACTGAAAGCCTAAGCTTTTGTAAACATTTGTTTTGAATAAAGAATCACATTTGGTCAAATAATCTACATTTGTTTGTAGTTGTTCAATTAATTTATATAGTAGATAAATAGTATGTGGTGTCACATGCAAAAGATAATGTTATCAGTACCTTATAAATTATAAACAGTTGCTCACGACCAAAATGGAAAGGAACAAACCATTAGAAGGTCGTAGTGTAATTAGGTATTAGTTTATCTTGACTATATAATTGACTAGTACACTCAGAGTGTATTGAGTATGACCATTTGAGGTCGTTTCTTTTATACTGACTTTATAAAGGAACAAAGACCTCAGTTATTATGGAAGTGTGTGTTCTTAATCCTAATATAATAACAAGCACATATATTTGATATTTATTTCTTTAATTTATCAATGGGTGAGATTTAGTTCGATAAATCAATAAGCCCGATAAGTTGGGAAATGATATCACTTATAGTGTGTGTTGTTGATTATAGAAGGAAACTGTGTCCTAGAGATACTAGGTTGATAATGTCCCCAAGAGGAGCTCATAGGGATTGTCTTGTTAAACCCTGCAGGTGGACTTAGTCCGACATGACGATAAGGTTGAGTGGTACTACTCTTGGACTAAGATATTAATTAAATGAGTTGTCAGTAACTCACTTAATTAGTGGACATTCGATATCTTAAACACAGGGAGACTAACACACTCATAATAAGAAGGAGCCCAAAAATGTAATTTAGGATTGGTGCGGTAGTTCAATAATAGTTCTCTAGTGGAATGAATTATTATTGATAAAGTTAAGTTGTGTGTTCGGGGCGAACACGGGATGCTTAATTTTATCGGGAGACCAAAACCAATTCCTCCTCTCGGTCCCTATCGTAGCCTCTTATTTATAGAGTACTATACCCACTTATACCCACCTTCTATACCCACCTAAAGGGGGCCGGCCAAGCTAGCTTGGAATCAAGCTAGGGCCGGCCTAAGCATGGTTTAGGGTGGCCGACCCTAGCTTGAACCCAAGCTAGAGGGGGCCGGCCATAATTAAATTAAAAAAGAATTTTAATTTTGATTTTTATTATGTGGAAGATATAATTTATTAAAGAGAATTAAAATTAAAATATCTCTCTTAAAAGGATCTACAAAAGATTAAAGAAAAAGATTAGATCCCTTTCCTTATTTGTAGATTGGAAAGATATTTTATTTTCTCTTTAAAAATTATTCACATGTTGAAAAATTAAAATTATAGAAATTTCTTTTTATCAACCATGAAGGGATTTTTGAAGAGAAATTTTATTTTTTAAAATTTCCGGAAATAAATTAGGAAGTTTTAATTTGTTGATTGAAACTTGTCTAATTTGTCTCTCTTGGTGTGGCCGACCATTAAGAGTTTAATTGGGAAATTTTATTTTATTTTTCTCAATTAAATCATGTCAAGGAAATTAAGAAAATTTTATTGTAATTAAATTTCCTAATTTACCAAGACTAAGGAATATAAAAGAGGGGGTTGGGGTGCCTTCATGAGTACAACCTCTATTATTTTTCTCCCTCTCTTATTCCTTGGTGTGGCCGGCCAACCTCTCTTCCCCTCTTCTTCTTTGTGGTGGCCGAACCTTTTTCTTGGCTTGGAGCTCTTATGGTGGCCGGATACTACTTGGAGAAGAAGAAGAAGAAGGAGAGAAAGTTTGTATCCCTTGGAGTTTGGTTGGTGTTTTTTTTTCTTCTTCCTTGGTGAAGCTTTCTTGTTTTGGCCGAACCTAGCTAGGAGGAGAAGAAGGTGTTTGGTGGTTTCTCATCTTGGAAGATCGTTGCCCACACAACGTCCGAGGTTAGAAGAGGAATACGATAGAAGATCAAGAGGTCTTTCTAAAAGGTATAACTAGTAATTTTTCTTTCCGCATCATACTAGTTATTTTTGGAAATAATACCAAATACAAGAGGCTTACGATTCTAGTATTTCGAATATGTTTTTCGATGTTGTGTTTTTTTGATTTATTTTTCCTTGTGATTTGATTGTTCTTTTCGGTTAACCTAAAGTTATTTTAGGAAATTAAATATTAGCTTTCCATAAAAGGTTTTGTCTAGTCGGTGGTGGTTGCTCCCATATCCAAGAAGGCCATGTGCCTCGCCACGTCAATACTGGGAACCAATTATGGAAATTAATATTTAATGGAATTAATAACTTAAGGTGATTTGGATCGAACGTGTTAAGTTCCGCAGGAGATCCAAGTCTAAACCTAAAAGAACAAATAGATTAAGTTTTGGATTAAACGTGTTAAGTTCCGCAGGCGATCCAAAATTTAATTTAAAAGAACACATGGTAGCTAGGAAAAGGTTCAGACCTTTGTACAAAATTTTTATACAGTGGAACCTCTAGGTTTTCCGAGTAGCAACCAACAATTGGTATCAGAGCTAGGGTTTTGCCTCTGTGTATTTGGTATTAGTTTAATTATGCACATGTCATACATAATTTAGGCAGGATAATAGTAGGATGTGCTAACGTTGTGGATGCCGGATCCAACTATTATGGCTTATAGTTTTATGTGTGTGATTGGACCCTTGGACATGTCAAGGGCATTTATATGTGTGTGCATGATTGTATTATAAAATACAGCAGGAGCTGTATTTAGTTTTATTAGGATTTTATTTTTGATCTAGATACATGTACATTCCTTTTATGGAATATAGGATCAAAATTGTAAAATTCTATTTATGTCGCGGATCGAATCTTGCAAAGCGTGGAACCTTCTGAGGACCAGAGGCGCAGCGGAACAAGGAGCAAGATGGATGCGACAGCTAGACCCGGTGGCGGTGGCCAAATATGGCAGCAGCTTGGGATGACAACACACGGAGAACAACCATAGATAAAAGCCATAATAGTTGAAAATTAGATTTTCTATTTATTGCTTTTATATTGTGCTGTGTGTGTATGTTAGTATACATGTTTAGTAGGCTAGCATAGTTAAAATTTCTCATTTATAAATAACTAAGTGGGAGAGGGATTTTTAAGTAAAACCCATGGTCTCCATTACTGGTTTGTAAGTGATGCAAATAAGCTTGCGCGTTGGCTCTGAGTGCCTTCCTCTATATCGGATGAGCTTGTTTGTGGATCACTGGAACAAATTTCCATTTGGGATGACTATAGGAAGTTAATTAAGAGCGTGTGATCTTCCCCATCGGAAGGGGCACAATCTTATTAATGGACTTAGTGTCAAGTAATGGTATACACTTAGGCACAACTAATAGTATCCTCCCCATCGGAGTCACTGCTATTATTTGTGTGACCAAAGGATACCAACTATTAATTTTATTTGTCAAAAAGTTAGGTTGACAAGATAATAAAATTAATGGGTTAAAACCCTCCTTTTACAAATGTTGAATTTGTATACGTCCACACTATCGTGGCATACAAAATTCACGGTGGTTTGAGGTGTTGGTTAATTTAAAATAGTATTGTTTGAGGAATCAATATTATTCTAAATTTAGAGTTCTGACCAAAAGTTATTTGTGATTCTTAGGATGACTTTCAACCCACTGTCCATCATACTTCAACAAAATAGACTTACTGGACCTAATTACATAGATTGGAAAAGGAACCTAGACATTGTCCTTACTGCTGAAAGCTATAAATTTGTACTGACTAAGCCTTGTCCTGAAGCACCTACTGGTGAATCTACCCAAGAGGAGATTGAATATCATAGGAAATGGGTAAAAGCAGATGAGATGGCGCGGTGTTACATTTTGGCTTCAATGTCAAATGTATTGCAACATCAGCATTAAGATTTACCAACAGCCTATGATATTATGAACAATCTCAAGGAACTCTTTGGTCATCAGGATAAGGCTTCTAGACAAGAAGCCATGAGAAAAATAATGATAGCCACCATGCAAGAGGGTACTCTTGTGAGGGATCATATCCTAAAAATGATGGCTTATCTGAACGAGATACAGATCCTTGGAGGAGAAATTGATGGGGAAACACAGATCGATATGATCCTCCAAACACTACCTAGAAGTTTTGAGCAATTCCGCCTGAATTACAATATGAAGAAAAGGGTATATTCATTGGTGGAACTACTGACAGAACTTCATGCAGCAGAAGGATTGTTTCGTCACAACTCTCATATTCACTATGTTGAAAATGGTTCTACTTCTAAGCCGAAAGGAAAGAAGAAGAAGAAACAAGTTGGTTCAGCAAAGAAAGTGAATAAATCTCAGAGTACAAGACCTAAAGCTGCAATGAAGAAGCCGAAGGGCAAGTGCTTCATCTGCAAGCAGTTAGGGCATTGGAAGGCGGACTGTCCTCGTAGGAATCAGAACAACAAAGGTATATCTCATGCTCTAGTTGTTGAAACATGTTTAGCGGTGTTATCTACCAGCACCTGGTGTGTAGATACGGGAGCCACTGATCATGTCTGCAATTCCTTGCAGGGGTTCCAGGAAACCCGACAACTATCTGAAGGAGAGATTACCATCTACATGGGCAATGCTACTAAGGTGGCAGCTGTTGCAGTGGGAGACATCTACTTATCTTTTAGTAGAAATAAAAATTTGGTTTTAAGAAATTGTCTTTATGTACCCAGTTTTAGAAAGAATTTAATTTCAGTTTCTAAACTGTTTTTAGATGGATATTCAGTTTCCTTTAGTAACGATGTAGTTATTAAGAGAAATAAAGTGATTATCTGTTCTGGTACATTAGTTGGCAATTTATATATTTTAAATCCAATTTCTCCCACAAAGCAAAACATGAAAATTTACAACTCATCTTCTAACTCAAATAAGAGAAAAGAACCTTCGGAAATGAACCAAGCATATCTTTGGCATCTAAGGCTTGGTCATATTAACTTAAGTAGGATTCAGAGGCTAATAGCCGATGGACTTTTGGGTTCATTAGAGTTGGAAAATTTTTCAACTTATGAATCTTGCTTGGAAGGTAAAATGACCAAGAGGTCGTTCAAGGCCAAGGGGTATAGAGCCAAAGAAGTGTTAGAATTGGTTCATTCTGATTTGTGTGGTCCTATGTCTGCCCAGGCAAGAGGTGGTTTTGAATATTTTGTCTCTTTTATAGATGATTATTCAAGATACGGATACATTTACCTAATGCGCCACAAGTCCGAGTGCTTTGATAAGTTCAAAGAATACAAGGCTGATGTGGAGAAACGACTAGATAAAAGTATCAAGACACTACGATCTGATCGTGGTGGCGAATACCTCTTAGGAGAGTTTAGGAATTACTTATCAAAGGCCGGGATTCAATCCCAATTGTCTGCACCTGGAACACCCCAACAGAATGGTGTAGCAGAACGAAGGAATAGGACTCTTATGGAGATGGTTAGATCAATGATGAGTTATTCAGAATTACCAAATTCGTTTTGGGAATATGCTCTGGAAACAGCAGTATACGTTCTGAACTTAGTACCTTCTAAATCAATTTCTTCTACTCCCACAGAATTGTGGAATGGGCGAAAACCCAGCCTAAGATATATTCGGATTTGGGGTAGTCTAGCACATGTGCTGAAACCAGATGCTGATAAGTTAGAATCTCATACAGAAATTCGAGTGTTTGTGGGATATCCCAAAGGAACGAAAGGAGGTTTATTTTATAGTCCTAAAGACCAGAAGGTCATTGTTAGCACCAATGCCCAGTTTTTAGAAGAAGACTATATAATGGATCACAAGCCCAGTAGTAAAGTTGTTTTAGAGGAACTAAGAGAGGACACGTCTACTTTAGTACCAACAGTACAAGATGAAGTACCACAAGAAACTGCAACACGTGTCACACATGATACACAACCACAGATAGTGCCTCGTCGTAGTGGGAGGGTTGTAAGGCAGCCTGAGATATTCATATTTTTGGGAGAGTCTTCGGACTTGATCCCGGGTAAACATGAACCTGATCCCCGGACATATGACGAAGCACTCCAAGATATAGATGCAGCATCTTGGCAAAAGGCGATGAATTCTGAAATAGAGTCTATGTACTCTAATAAGGTCTGGGAGCTTGTAGAACCACCTGATGGTGTAAAAGCCGTTGGATGCAAGTGGATCTACAAAAGGAAAAGAAGGACAGACGGGAAGGTAGAAACCTTCAAAGCTAGGCTTGTTGCGAAAGGGTACACTCAGAAAGAGGGAATCGATTATGAGGAAACCTTTTCACCGATAGCCATGCTTAAGTCTATCCGGATACTCTTATCCATTGCTGCTCATATGGATTATGAGATTTGGAAAATGGATGTCAAGATAGCTTTCCTTAATGGAAGTCTTGAAGAGAACATCCATATGAAGCAACCAGAAGGGTTCATTGAAAAAGGCAAACAACATCTAGTGTGCAAGCTCAATCGGTCCATTTATGGACTGAAGCAAGCTTCAAGATCTTGGAACATCCGGTTTAATGAAGTAATCCAGTCATATGGATTTATTCAAAGTCCGGATGAGTCTTGTGTATATAAGAAGTGTAACGGAAACGTGGTGGTATTTCTTGTACTATACGTAGATGATATTTTGTTAATTGGCAACAATGTCAAGGTATTATCAGACGTAAGGGTATGGTTGTCTAAACAATTTGATATGAAGGACTTAGGAGAGTGTGCACACATTCTTGGGATCAAAGTAATAAGGGATCGCAAGAAAAGAATGTTATGTCTGTCCCAAGCTTCATATATAGATACAATCCTTGCTCGTTTTAGCATGCAGGATTCCAAGAAAGGTTTCTTACCTTTTAGGCATGGAATAGCTCTATCTAAAGAGATGTCTCCAAAGACATCAAAGGAGATAGAAGACATGAAAACAGTTCCTTATGCTTCGGCTATAGGAAGCCTTATGTATGCAATGCTATGTAGGAGACCTGATATTTGTTTTGCCGTGGGCTTGGTCAGCAGATATCAGAGTAACCCTGGACAAGGACATTGGACTGCGGTAAAGCATATATTAAAGTACCTGAGAAGGACTAGAGATTATATGCTAGTTTACCAAGCAGACGATTTGCTCCCTGTGGGTTACACGGATTCAGATTTCCAATCAGATAGGGACAACAGTAAGTCTACATCAGACTATGTGTTTACTTTAGGAGGTGGAGCTATTTCATGGAGGAGTGTTAAGCAGAAATGCGTTTCAGACTCAACCATGGAAGCTGAGTATGTAGCAGCCTCTGAGGCAGCTAAAGAAGCAGTATGGCTCAAGAACTTTCTAATGGACTTAGATGTGATTCCTGGTTTGCCCAAAATCATCACAATTTATTGTGATAATAGCGGTGCAGTTGCAAACTCAAAGGAATCACGAGCTCATAAGGCAAGTAAACATATAGAGCGCAAGTACCACCTCATACGAGATATCGTGAAGCGAGGAGAAGTTGTCATCGCCAAGATTGCATCAGTGGATAACTTGGCAGATCCTTTCACTAAGGCCCTTCCAGCGAAAGCTTTTGATCGACATGTGGAGGGAATGAGAATCAGATGTATGGTAGAAGAAATGGCAGCTTAGTCATTAGTATAAGTGGGAGATTGTTGGAGTGTATACTGAAAGCCTAAGCTTTTGTAAACATTTGTTTTGAATAAAGAATCACATTTGGTCAAATAATCTACATTTGTTTGTAGTTGTTCAATTAATTTATATAGTAGATAACATAGTATGTGGTGTCATATGCAGAAGATAATGTTATCAGTACCTTATAAATTATAAACAGTTGCTCACGACCAAAATGGAAAGGAACAAATCATTAGAAGGTCGTAGTGTAATTAGGTATTAGTTTATCTTGACTATATAATTACACTAGTACACTCAGAGTGTATTGAGTAGGACCATTTGAGGTCATTTCTTTTATACTGACTTTATAAAGGAACAAAGACCTCAGTTATTATGGAAGTGTGTGCTCTTAATCCTAATATAATAACAAGCACATATATTTGATATTTATTTCTTTAATTTATCAATGGGTGAGATTTAGTTCGATGAATCAATAAGCCCGATAAGTTGGGAAATGATATCACTTATAGTGTGTGTTGTTGATTATAGAAGGAAACTGTGTCCTAGAGATACTAGGTTGATAATGTCCCCAAGAGGAGCTCATAAGGATTGTCATGTTAAACTCTGCAGGTGGACTTAGTCCGACATGACGATAAGGTTGAGTGGTACTACTCTTGGACTAAGATATTAATTAAATGAGTTGTCAGTAACTCACTTAATTAGTGGACATTCGATATCTTAAACACAGGGAGACTAACACACTCATAATAAGAAGGAGCCCAAAATGTAATTTGGGATTGGTGCGGTAGTTCAATAATAGTTCTCTAGTGGAATGAATTATTATTGATAAAATTAAGTTGTGTGTTCGGGGCGAACACGGGATGCTTAATTTTATCGGGAGACCAAAACCAATTCCTCCTCTCGGTCCCTATCGTAGCCTCTTATTTATAGAGTATTATACCCACCTATACCCACCTTCTATACCCACCTAAAGGGGGCCGACCAAGCTAGCTTGGAATCAAGCTAGGGCCGGCCTAAGCATGGTTTAGGGTGGCCGACCCTAGCTTGAACCCAAGCTAGAGGGGGCCGACCATAATTAAATTAAAAAAGAATTTTAATTTTGATTTTTATTATGTGGAAGATATAATTTATTAAAGAGAATTAAAATTAAAATATCTCTCTTAAAATGATCTACAAAAGATTAAAGAAAGAGATTAGATCTCTTTCCTTATTTGTAGATTGGAAAGATATTTTATTTTCTCTTTAAAAATTATTCACATGTTGAAAAATTAAAATTATAGAAATTTCTTTTTATCAACCATGAAGGGATTTTTGAAGAGAAATTTTATTTTTTAAAATTTCCGGAAACAAATTAGGAAGTTTTAATTTGTTGATTGAAACTTGTCTAATTTGTCTCTCTTGGTGTGGCCGACCATTAAGAGTTTAATTGGGAAATTTTATTTTATTTTTCTCAATTAAATCATGTCAAGGAAATTAAGGAAATTTTATTGTAATTAAATTTCCTAATTTACCAAGACTAAGGAATATAAAAGAGGGGGTTGGGGTGCCTTCATGAGTACAACCTCTATTATTTTTCTCCCTCTCTTATTCCTTGGTGTGGCCGGCCAACCTCTCTTCCCCTCTTCTTCTTTGTGGTGGCCGAACCTTTCTCTTGGCTTGGAGCTCTTGTGGTGGCCGGATACTACTTGGAGAAGAAGAAGAAGAAGGAGAGAAAGTTTGCATCCCTTGGAGCTTGGTTGGTGTTTTTTTCTCTTCTTCCTTGGTGAAGCTTTCTTGTTTTGGACGAACCTAGCTAGGAGGAGAAGAAGGTGTTTGGTGGTTTCTCATCTCGGAAGATCGTTGCCCACACAACGTCCGAGGTTAGAAGAGGAATACAGTAGAAGATCAAGAGGTCTTTCTAAAAGGTATAACTAGTAATTTTTCTTTCCGCATCATACTAGTTATTTTTGGAAATAATACCAAATACAAGAGGCTTACGATTCTAGTATTTCGAATATGTTTTTCGATGTTGTGTTTTTTTGATTTATTTTTCCTTGTGATTTGATTGTTCTTTTCGGTTAACCTAAAGTTATTTTAGGAAATTAAATATTAGCTTTCCATAAAAGGTTTTGTCTAGTCGGTGGTGGTTGCTCCCATATCCAAGAAGGTCATGTGCCTCGCCACGTCAGTACTGGGAACCAATTATGGAAATTAATATTTAATGGAATTAATAACTTAAGGTGATTTGGATCGAACGTGTTAAGTTCTGCAGGAGATCCAAGTCTAAACCTAAAAGAACAAATAGATTAAGTTTTGGATCAAACGTGTTAAGTTCCGCAGGCGATCCAAAATTTAATTTAAAAGAACACATGGTAGCTAGGAAAAGGTTCAGACCTTTGTACAAAATTTTTGTACAGTGGAACCTCTAGGTTTTCCGAGTAGCAACCAACAGGACCCTCTCCGAGCCCATGGACCACTAACGTGGTTCGGCCACTCGTCCAAGCACCTGGAGCAACTTCGGGGGCCCGAACCATAGGGTGCCAGGCCAGGCACCCTCTCGGGGCCGCCTCTGCGATGAACCCTATATGAGCGCTCGAACCACCATTTTTTGTCAAGTCCTTTTTTTGCAAAATAGGGTTAGGCCAAGTAATATATAAAGAATGATAAGTTTTGGCAACCTTCAGACTGTCAAGTCCTTACTTTGAGTTTCGTTGAAACTCTAGGTCTGACCAACGTCTACTGTTTCCTCTTCGGGGAATGTTTTCTCACTTACTTCTCTTAAGCGAGATTACCTTTTTCTAGACCGATCTTCTAGACCGTCTGGACTTTTGCTTACCGTACGTAACCTCAGGACTTCATGCTGGACATCCCATCCCCGACCCGGCCAGTCTTCTATCCGGTGTTTGCCACCCCTAAGATTTTCACCTAGCATCATCGTTTCTAGGATTTTGTCCAATTCCCTTGACCCGCCAAGACTGTTGGGTTTTTCGGGCCGCGAAAACCGCTTTTCGCGTCGCGGAAATCCCAAAACCCCCAGCCACGGATCCGTGCGAAGTAAAGACTTTCGAAAGC
This sequence comes from Zingiber officinale, assembly GCF_018446385.1. NCBI lineage: Eukaryota > Viridiplantae > Streptophyta > Magnoliopsida > Zingiberales > Zingiberaceae > Zingiber > Zingiber officinale. Next base: position 80,803,116 of record NC_055994.1, read on the forward strand.
ATACGAGTATGAGTTTACAAAACTAGATCTACACTAGATAAGAGCGTTACCCTCGATGCTGGTCTCATCACAGCTTCCTGATAGGTGGTAGGCTCATCCTCTATGAGCATAACGTCATCATGGTCAAACAAGAGAAATGAGTATCTCTCAGGCTGACGACGTACCCTATCAGACCTGCAAAGAGGTAGGTCTACTTGAACTGGTTGTTGTTCCTCAACTCCTTTTGGAACAACATTATCCACAACACTTTGTGGTTCCAGTTCTACTTCCATCGAGGCTTCAGTGCTATTGTTCGCATTTTGAATTTCTTCAAGATCGAACGTACTCCCACTAATCTTTCTAGAAACAAAATCCCTTTCTAGAAAGACTCTAGTCTTTGCCACAACTACCTTGTGCTGACTGGGAATGTAGAAGTAATATCCCTTCGTTTCCTTGGGATATCCAATGAAATAGCACTTGTCGGATTTGGATCCTAACTTGTCTGAGACTTGACGTCGAACGTAAGTCTCACAACCCCAAATCCTCATGAAAGACACTTGGACATCTCTCCCAGGCCATATCCTATATGGTGTCTTTATCACGGCCTTGGATGGAACTCGGTCGAGTATAAAAGCTGTCGTGTCTAGAGCATAGCCACAAAGGTATGTCGGAAGATCTATGTGACTCATCATAGATCGTGCCATATCTAATAGGGTACGATTCCTCCTTTCGGATACACCATTCCACTGTGGTGTTCCAGGAGGAGTGAGTTGGGATAGAATCCCACACTCAACTAGGTAGTCACGAAACTCATGGCTAAGGTATTCTCCACCTCGATCTGATCGAAGTATCTTAACACTCTTGCCAAGTTGGTTCTGTACTTCATTCTTGAATTCTTTGAACTTTTCAAAAGATTCTGACTTATGTGTCATTAAGTACACATAACCATATCTACTGAAGTCATCAGTAAATGTGATGAAGTACCTATAACCGCCTCTAGCAGCGACATTGAAAGGGCCACATACATCACTATGTATAAGACCTAACAAGTCAGTCGCTCTCTCACTGTGCCCACTAAAGGGAGTCTTGGTCATCTTGCCTGGTAGGCATGACTCGCACGTCTCATAAGATTCAAAATCAAATGAGTCCAGCAAACCATCCTTATGGAGCTGGGATAAGCGCTTGTCATTTATATGACCTAAGCGACAGTACCAGAGATAGGTTTGGTTCAGGTCATTTGACTTGAACCTCTTGGTATTTATGTTATAGATAGGGCTTTCAAGGTCTAGAATGTAGAGTCCGTTCATCAGAGGTGCACTACAATAGAACATATCTTTTAAATAAACAGAACAACATTTGTCCTTAATTATAAAAGAGAAACCTTTTTTGTCCAAACAAGAAACTGAAATTATGTTCTTAGTTAATGCAGACACATAACAACAATCATCCAATTCTAATACAAGCCCAGAGAGTAGAGATAGAAAATAAGTCCCTATAGCAACAACAGTAACCCGTGCTCCATTGCCTACGCGTAGGTCCACCTCGCCCTTTGCCAATGCCCTGCTATTTCTCAGCGCCTGCACATTAGTACAAATGTGAGATACACATCCGGTATCTAATACCCATGATGAAGAAATAGATAGATTGACTTCTATAACATATATACCTGAAGTGGAAGTCTCACTTCGCTTCTTCTTAAGATCTTCCAGGTACACCTTGCAGTTCCTCTTCCAGTGCCCGGTCTGACCGCAGTGGAAGCAGGTAGCATCCTTAGTGACCCCTCCTTTAGGCTTCAGTGTCTTGCCTTTGCCTTTGGCTTGAGACTTTCCTTTGCCTTTGGGCTTGCCCTTGCCCTTGTGTTTCTGAACCATCAGAACAGAGTGGGGCTTTGCCTTCTTAAGGTTCAGCTCAGCAGTTCTTAACATGCTTAGCAGCTCGGGCAGTGGCTTGTCAATTTCGTTCATATTGTAGTTTAGAACGAACTGACTATAGCTATCCGGCAAGGATTGCAAGATCAGGTCAGTGGCCAGCTCTTGGCCAAGCGGGAATCCCAACCTCTGTAGGTTTTTTATGTACTAATCATTTTGACTACATATGGGCCTACAGGAGCCCCATCTGACATCTTGCACTGAAATAGTGCTCTTGAGATCTCAAATCTCTCATGCCTCGCTTGTCCTTGATACAGTTGACGAAGATGTTCAACCATATCGTAAGCGCCCATTAACTCGTGTTGCTTCTGAAACTCAGAGTTCATGGTCGCGAGCATTAGACAGGACACATCTAATACGTCATCTTGATGCTTCTTGTAAGCATCTTTATCTGCTTGCGTGACATTGGCAGGAGGAGCCTCCGGAATGGGCTACTCCAGAACGTACAGTTTACGTTCTTGGGTGAGAACTATTCTCAAGCTCCTGTACCAGTCCAGGAAATTTGCTCCGTTGAGCTTGTCCTTCTCAAGAACTGAACGCAGGGAGGAGTTCGTATTCGACGTCATGGTTATCTACAACAGAAAAATGCAGAAAATAAATATCATATTCTTTTAAATCATTTAATTAGGCCTTTAACTAAATGATGCTCCCACTGAATTCTATAATTCATGTGGGACAAGATCCACATCATACTAACCCTTGAGTTAGCTTTGGCTAATACGCCCAAGATTTAGTATGATCGGTAGGTAACGATTTGCCAATTACATCTCTATGCAACTCTTGTTTATAGGATCATTATCCGCAGTTATATTAAAACTTGAGTTAGCTTTGGCTAATACGCCCAAGAATTAATATAAATGTGATTTATGTCCTATCTTTCCAACTATTGGAAGAATGTCTATGGTTGTACTCGATCCAACCGAGTTAACTAGGAATACTCAATCTAATTGAGTTTGTATTCTCCCATGCGTTGATAAGCGGGACCAAGATTGTCCCTCCGTACCCTACCAAGATAATGTGTGTTGATATGTTTTGACAGATTTAACAACACATGTGATCGAGGTAGTGATAGGTATCACGGCACGGTAGGCATTAGAGTTGACGTGATTTAGATCTAATCTAAATGATGATGCGTATCATATACTCGATAGATCTAATCTAATCGAAAGGGTGCATCATGTGCACGACTTAGATCTAATCTAATCGTTAGGCACTAATTAATTAGTTAATCATGCATCACATATACACAAGCAATTAATTAAATTAATTTGTGATTAGTCATGGCCCTACTACGATCTTCTCAAGCCAATGAGAAGATCGGATGGTCAACCTAGTGTCAACAGCTTCTCAAGCTCCTTCCCTTGACCACCTTGTGTTGCTCGTGCCCTCCTCGTAACTCCGTCTCGAGTGGACCTTCCATGGCTCCAATTTTATACATTACAATTTTGAAACTCGAGTTACATTCGAGTCTAAACTAATTTACAACAAGAATAAATAATAGAAAAAGGCACGACGCGCAGGTCGCGAATCAAATGTACAACACGCACAACACAAATGACGGCGCGCAGGCCATAATATGAATTACAACACAAATCCAATCAGATTGAGTCTTTTTGGGCCATGACTATCACAAATTATACATAATTCTAAATTATGTTATTTCCATAATTTTCTATAATTTTAATACTAATTTTTACAATTTTTACGAGTAAAATTTCCCAGCGGTCCCATTTAGCGGTTTTCGGGCACAATCGCGGAACGAATCCCCTTGCGGGGCCAGGGGCAGCGCCCCTACCCGCGATCTAACCATCACGAGGGTTCCTTAGCGATCCTACAGTGTCTTAGTCCGCTGTCCCAAAAAGTTTTGGGGCGAAACCTTGCCGTTTCGGAAAAATCTTCTCGGTAGTCGAAGACTACAAGTGTCGTAACACTTGTGCTTCGCTTCTACGATAAAAATACCCATAAAAACTCTAAAAATCAGAAATTTACAGAATGTTACAGTACTAAATTTTTGTCATAAAAACAAAAACTAAACTCGTACAAGCTTCGCACGTGGCTCTGATACCACTGTTGGGTTTTTCGGGCCGCAAAAATCGCTTTTCGCATCGCGGAAACCCCGAAACCCCCAGCCACGGATCCATGCGAAGTAAAGACTTTCGAAAACATATGAGTACAAGTTTACAAAACTAGATCTACACTAGATAAGAGCGTTACCCTCGATGCGATGCCCTTCGATATCCCGCTAGTCCAACGGTTTACCGGATCTCGAGATTGTCAAAGTAGACAACCCTCTAGAAGTATCCACACGAACACAAGAAGGAGATTACCAAACTAAAGTGTGCTAGCACCTTAGTAGGGTTCGGCAAGATGAGGAGAGGAAGAGCAAGAAAAGAGAGCACTAGGAGGAAGAAGATGTGAATGAATTCACTTGAATGAAAAATTCATTCTCACCCATCAAAAGTGGCCGGCCACATTCATGGAGTTGTAACTCCCATTTTTCATTAAGTGTGGCCATTAAAGAGATTTGTAACCTCCATGAGATGGTACACACATGTGCTAAACATGGTGATGTGGCACCTCATCATTGGCCACTTAATGCCAAGTCACAAATGATGTGGCATAAAGTCAAGTCAAACTTGACTCTTCCTCTTCCTCTCAAGTCAAGTCAAACTTGACTTAATCTCTCTCATGGTTGATCTAATCCAACCATTTAATTCAAGCCAATTTAATATAATGAATCTAATTCATTTAATTAAATTGATTCAATGAGTCATAATCTAAATTAGACTCATTGAACACATGAATCAACTTGAGTCCAACTCAATTAGCCCAATTAGGATTACTCTTAATCCAATTTGATTCATCAAATGAATCTAATCCTCTTGGTTCATCATATGAACATAATCTCCATCTAATTGTCCTTAGTGTGTGACCCTATAGGTTCTTGTAACGTTGGCAATGCCCCTAAACCCATTTAGGTGCATAAGTAATGAGCGGTATCTAGCAACACATCATTACTACCCAAGTTACAAAAATGTTGAGATCCAACATCACCTTGTGACTACTAATTGTGACTCCTCACAATTTATGACAAGTGTCCTTCTATCCTAGACATCTAGATTGATCAATGTGAGGCATAGACCGTGTCATCCTCTGACCAATCTAAATCTTGATCTCCAAGTAGACTCACTAAATCAAATGAGCTCAATATCTCATATTGACTCATTTGGGCATGGCCATGCACTTCGTGGTCTCACTCTATCAAGAATATCGATGCCTCTCCCATCATATAGGAGGGATAGATCCCATCTACATCACTCACATCCCTCTGTATAATTCGTTACATACCCAGTAATCGCCTTTATAGTCCACCCAGTTACGGGTGACGTTTGACGAAACCAAAGTACATAACTCCTTATGTAGGGATCCATGGTGACTTCAGGTCCAAGGACTAGTAGTCATACTAATAGTCACATGAGAAAGTATATGACACTCATATAACAATCCATGATACTTTCTCATGGCGGGTCATTCAGTATACATTCTCTAATGCATACCCATGTGTTAACTAGATATCTCTATATCCATGACTTGTGAGATCAAGTCATCGAGTTGACCTACATGCTAGTCTTATTGCATTAACATTGTCCCTGAATGTTAACACTCGACTAGGAATGATTAAGAGTAGTGTTCCCTATATCATCTCACTATCGGTTCAACTAACCGATTGATATAGGTGAGAACCTTCTACTCAAGGACGCTATTATACTTAGTTTATTTGGCACCAATACAAGTAAGTATAATAACCAAAACAAATACCTTTATTTATATATATAAGAATATGATACAACAAGTCCATAATACAATCATCAAATGATTGGCTCTAGGGCTCTAACTACCGCCAATACTTTGCTCAATCCCCCAGACCAGGACTTCATTGTTTAATTACAGCTAAGATTTTCCACTTGTCTAGCCTCAACTAGGACTTTTTCTTTACCTAAAGTCACTTAGGATTTTCCTGCACACTCAGTTCAACTTGTTAGACAATAAGAAATCTTAACTTTGAACCCTTTACCATAATCAAAATTTAGGTTTGATCATCTGATGGTTCCTACACTAATAACTCTAGCAGTAAGAGAGCAATTAGTGGTAGTAAAGGGAGGGGGGGGCACCCCTCAACTCTAGTCCCCTTAAAGCATAAGAATAACAAAAGGTGGGTTGACTTGTTCTCCTCCAATCCTACAATCCATTGTTTGCGTAGGAGAATGCCCTCCAATATATATCGTCTAATAATGAACGAGTTACATTAGAGACTGATGATGTTGATACAATCCAAATGGCTATGGATGATTATTTAGTAGGATGCTTCGTTAAGTAGTTTCCGGTTTGGGTTGTAATCAAAGCCATGGTTAAGTGATGGAACGTTAGGTATGATATAAATATCCACAAAATATGTGACCTATCTTTAAATTCCATTTTGCGGAGACTGTGAGAGGGTCATGTATGGAGGATCTTATATGGTAATGGATTATCCATTATACTTGAAGTCACTTCCAACGAGATTCTTTTTTCAAAGGGGAGAATTACAATGACTACCAATACGAGTGCAAATACTCAACTTGCCACATGAGTGTTAGATTATTTATGTCTTGAGCAAGTTGGCTTCCAACATTAGTTGACCATTATTTACTGATCAGATGACTCATCAACGGAATCGAAACAATTATACGTGGGTGCTAGTGAAGGTGGATATAACGCAGGAGCCGCCAATAACCATCCCAACGATCTTCCTTGGAGTCATGGAGGTAGATCTTCCCCAATTCTTTGAATCTAAAGTCAAGTTTTGCTTAAAATGTCAACATATGGGGCATTGCCAAGATCATTGTGAAATTTTGGGTGATAAACAATCAACATCACAACTCTTGGACATGGTGGCATCCACTGACCTAATTCAACAACATTCGTATACAAGGATGCCAAAGGTGCAACACCCTCAAGCCCTTGCTTTGGCGCAAAGAACATCATTAACGTAGGAGGGGATGATTCACTAAAGGATATAGATTGATCTGAATAGATGGGGCATGCTAAGAGAATAGAGCATATCAAGATGTTCTGGCAATGGTTGCTATTGTGAGCTCACCACAAGCACTAATTGTTAAAGTTTCTCAACAAATAGAACCTATTGAAAATCTTGGGACAACTAAGAAGCATATTGTAGGAGGGGCAAGGAAGCTCTCCAGGACACTACAAGCTATGTACAAACTATGCAAGAAACCACTAGGAATTGGAAGGTGTAGGCCTGACGATGGAATCATAGACATAACCAAAATACATCACATCAGGGTTGGTCACTAGAGATCATACTGGAACTACCGGCTTAGTCAATGACACACAAAACTTACCTTTTAGTTACTTGACGAAAAGGCAAATCCCTAGCTATAGTGGAGGAGCAGAAGGAGGAGGATTGACTAAGAATGATGGCTGGACTTTTGAGTAGGTCTAGTGAACTATAAAGATTAGAGCTATTTGTAGGACATTATCCTCATCCATTGGGACAGCATAAACCATCATAAGGTGAATGAAAATAGGTTCTTAGAATATTAGAAGCTTGAATAAATGTCTCAAACAGAAGAGGGTGGGGTCCCTCTTCCATACTGTGAAGCTAAGTGTTTTGGGTATATTAAAGACAAAGCTATTAGGGTTTTCAAAAATTAAAACTCATAGATTCCATCAACTTCAGGTGGAACAACAAGATAATAAAAGAAGTAGGAGTTGGATACCATTGATCTATGATGACCAAAAGGTTGATCTAGAGGTGTTGGAATGACATGACCAATTTATACACTGTTAGGTCAGATGCACAATGTCACGGAGACTCTTTGCGATCACATTTGTCTATGACCAACTTACTATTATAGGGAGAAAGGTGTTTTGGGAGAGACTATAACTGATTTCAATTGATATGGAGACCTCATGGTTGGTCTTAGGGGATTTCAACTCTTACTTAACAGCGGAGGACAAGAATGGAGGGCTACTGGTCACATCTCATTACATATCGAATTTTCACCAATGTGTAACATTTGCAGGACTAGAGGACCAAACATATATAGGCGTAGATACACATGGACAAATGACAATATATATTGCAAATTGGACAGAGCTCTAGTCAATAGAAATGGTTGGAAGCTGATTTATAGAGTTTCATGGATTTCACCCTACCAGAATGTTTGTTGGATTACACAGCTTACTTGGTATCAGTCATGATGTAGGAGTCTGCATACAAGTCATTTAAATTCTTCAATATGTGGACTCAACATGATTCATTTTCCCAGTTAGCAGAGACAAAATGGATGAAGTACAAACAACAAGCAGTTTGAAGTAATAAGTAATATTGTCTTGGGAATATCTTAAATTCACTGAAAGGGAATCTAAGGAAGCTAAATGATGAGCACTACCAACATGTTATTTACACGAGTAGCGACTATGAGGGGGCGGTTAGAAGAGGTACAAGATGAATGGTTAACACATGACTACATGGTGGAGGATTACAAGAAGTTATAGAACACCACAGCACACTTGAGTGTTGTTGAACATTCATTTATCATGCAGCGTGCGAAGATTGGATACTTTAAACAGGTGGATCAAAATACCTCATTATTTCATTCACTAGTGAACTGTAACAACAAGCATAATGAGATCATTACTATGGAAAAACCAGATGATAATCTTTCGGAATCATTTGAAGAAGTGGTAAAGGCATTCACTAATCACTTCAAACACAAACTAGTTTCAGATCCAAAGATAATCACCCCCTTTCCTCAATCTTGTATGAGTTTTGGCTAGTAGATTATCTCAAATCATCATGGTGCTTTGGAGCGCCTTCCTACAATAAAGGAAATTAAACAAACATTATTTGACATTGTAGATCAAAAGGCGCATGGTTCATATAGATATAACTAGGGGTGCAAATGAATCAAATTGAGTTGAATAATATGGAAATATTAATATTTGAATTTTGATTTAAAAAATATATATGATATTTGAAGCTAGATTAGAAGCTTGAAATTATAAATAATTTTGGCTTGAGCTCAATTCGAAATAAAATTCAAGCTCAAATTTGATTTGAATTATTCAAACCTTGATTCGAGCATATTCAAACTATAATTCAAAAAAACTTAGATTCAAATTATTCAAACTTTAATTTGAATATATTTAAGTTAAAATTATATAAAAATAATTAAAACTCAATTTGTGTTCGGCTCGTGAATAATCGAACAAAATATTATAGGTTCGAATTCGGCTCAAAAAAATTATCGAACATATTTAAGTTCGCCTTAAATTCAATAATTTCAAATACAAATCAAACATTTTTTGAGTCGGCTCGAAAAGCTTGCAAGTCGGCTCAATTCATATGCAACCCTAGATAACACTCAAAGTTCTTAAAGTGCTCTTGGGACATTGTATGGTCGGATTCACTATAGCAATCATGAAATTTTTCATCAACAAAAGATTATTTAGGAGATGGAACCATACCTTAATTGCCTTTATTCCAAAGTTGACCCATGCTAGTAAGGTGACAAATTATAGGCTAATTTTCTACTGCAGGGTATTCTACAAAGTCATCCCAAACATATTAACTTCATGACTATCTGAGGTCATTGGAAATCTACATCATCAGTCTCAGACAACTTTTGTGCAAGGACAACTCATTATTGATAATATTCATCTGGCACAAAAGCCATTTCGTATATATTATAGGGAGCACATCTCTCCTAGATGCATTATAAAGGTTGACCTTCACGGGGCTTTTGACTCAGTGCATTGAGAGTTTCTACGGGAGACACTTATTAAATTACATTTTCCTATGTTGTTTATATCTTAGATAATGGAATGTGTAACCACCACATCATTCTTATTAGCCATTAACGGGGGACCATTTGGATTCTTTCGTGGGGCTAGAGGACTACGATAAAGGGATCCACTCCCTGTATCTATTTGGTATCTATGTAGAGATTCTTGGGTGATAGATATAGCAGTGTATGGACGATCGGATATCAAATTCCATCCTCAATATGGGCGCCTCAGCTTAGCATATTTGACATATGCGAATGATCCATTGTTATTCAACTGGGTGATGTACATAAATTATATACATTTTTATGCATATTTTGACGCACATCTACTTATATTTTATTAGCATAATCTATATTTATTGCACCTTATTTTATTATAATATCATGTTTCCAATTCTTTTGTTCGAAGATCTATTCTTTACTTATTTTATTTGATAAAACATGATTAGGAGCAAAATGGAGGTTAAATGGAGTCTAGAGTTTCCCAAAATGCCCAAGTCGTACTTATGAGGCATGAACGTATGAAAATATGGTACAAACCAATACCTACACAGCCTAGTTGTGCCTTTTAGGCATGGTCGTGTCAATTCCACACGGTCGTACCAATTCCACACGGTCGTGTTATTTTCAGCACTGTAAATTAAAAGTAAAATAATCATAACTTTTTTCTTGGTTGGCGTTTTGAGTTGTTGTTTATACCAAATTATAGCTAACTTTATGATCTACAACTTTGCTGAAGACTTCAGCTCGAGAACACTATGTTAAGATATGCTAAAATGGTTTATAAGGTCAACACAACCTTGACATATGGTCGTGTCAATCCACACGGCTGTGTGGAATTTCTAGAGAAGAAAAAAACTTTGGCCGTGTAGAATCCATACAGTCGTGCCACCGAACTAGAGCCAAGGTAGCACATGGCCGTGTGAATTCACACGACCCAAGCAAGGTCGTGTCTAGAGCTATAAAAGGGGATCCCCCCCTTCACTAATCTTTGGCTTGGGGCTTACCCCCATCCCTTGGGGGAGCCCTGAGCTTCATAATCGCTGATCTTCACGGATCCGTCCACCTCCGGAGCAAGGGAACACCTCCAAGGATGCCACACATCAAGGATAAGTATTCTTTTCTCTCTCAATCCATATTTTGAGTTGTAGATGTTATATTTATCGTCTCTTGGTTGTATCTCCCTTATAATGAAGTAGATCTCTAGATCTAGGATGTAGGAAGTAGTTGTGATGTATTGTGATATATGAACTATATATTTGAATATTTTCTTGTGCTATGAAGTGTTTATATCATATTCTATGTGTGTTGTGTCTTATATGTGTTTGAGAAAATGTGTGTGAGGTCAATTCATATAGATGTAGGATTTTGATCACCATGTAGAGGAATAGCCTTGGATTATAAGACATGGGACCTTGTGACAAAAGATATCCCTTACTTTCTATGGTGTTCCCTTGAAACAGGGATCAATTCTTTATTAGGAAAATCAATTAGAGTTTAGAAGATTCTCCCAAATTAATGTTAGGAAGTGATTTGTGTAATCTAAGAACGTACAACCGGGGGATCCTAATTACAAGGATTCCCTCTTAACCAAACTTTCTAGGTTACTTCTTCTACTTAGTTGCATTAATCTACCGTTAAGAAGTAAATCAGATAACTCTAGGAATGTATGACCGGGGGATCCGAGTGGCAAGAATTTCTTCTTAACCGGACTTCCTAAGTTACCTCTCTACTTAATGGCATTAAAACTTGGGAGACTCTCTGGTGCAACCTATGCGGGATTGTATTAGGCTTTAGTTAGATCTCTACATGAATGTAAGCATAGAGTTAGGTAGATGAACAATGCATACGGACATTAACTAACATCATAATAAAACCGAAATCCTAGAATCTATCACACATCGTTCACTTACGCTCCCTCTCTCTATTCTCTCTTTCCTCCTCTTTTTCTAAAACTTCTCATCTCTCTTCTCAACCTTTCTTCTAGCATTCGTGAACCGACCTTTGATTGTCTAGATAATTCACCGTGCGAAGTTAACTAATGCTTAATCAGCAGTCTCTGTGAGATTAATATTTTATTACTAATGACGTAACTGTGCACTTGCAACTCTGTAACAAATTTTTGGCGTTGTTGTCAGGGACTGGTTTCAATTAACATTAGTTGATTAGCATATGAATTACTCTAGACATTGTTCTTTTCCTTTTTACATTCTCTTTCTTGTTTCGTATGCATCTTATTTCTTGTCTTTAAATTTTGTATTTATTTTTAAAAATAAAATAAAATAAAAATTGGTTGAGTGCCTTGGTTATTTTATATCTCCTATATTTATGTGCTATGTGATAATTATTCACTGTGTCTTATGAGTTTTGTGCTAATGTTTCAGGTGAGACTAGAAATTTTCTTTAGTTATGGATTGATATTTTTGATAACCTGGAGGATTCAATGCAACATATAATTCAAATGACGAGCAAAATGTGAGCATCTGTACAACAAGTGGTAGTCTAATCCATTTGTCTGCCATATGCCACCTCTTCCAAAATGAATCTAGCCTTTCTACAAAACCAACTAATGATATCTGCACGGTTTGTCGCAGTTCATCCCATCCAGCTACTATATGTCACTTCTTCCAAAATGATGTTACTTCCTCCCCGGAACTTCAAAATCTATTCCAACCTATACATCAAGACTGTATGATTTGGTTACTTCTAGCTATGACTAGAGAGATCAACAAATTCAAAACTTTCAACCCCAGTACACTTCTAAGGAGGATGAGCAGTTACTATTACAGCAGCATATCCATGACTCACCTCAACACCATAATCAAGATGGGATGGATTATTAGAATTTTGAGTACAACAATCTTCAAAATGTTAAGCAGTATTCTCAAGCAAATCAGAATCCATCAGAATTTTAAGATGATTCACTATTAGATGAACCATAACAATTGCAACATTATGAGCTGACTGACTGGGAGGACTCCCAAGACTCAGATATTCCTGCTCCTAGTTAAATGAAGACCAAAATACAAGAATTAGAAGAGCTCTTGATGCAAGAGGGGGTTTTGTTTCTCTGATCCCTACAACAAGATGATATGTCAAGTCCAAATTCGGAGCCTCGGTTGAAGGATGATTTGGAGGGGATGGAATGTAAAGTTGAAGATTGTTGGTACAATCGACCTAGGTTTTGATGTGTGTATCAAAGAGTTTAAGTTACACTTTCATATGTATTTGATATGTGTTTGAGTCTTGCAGGACTTTGTGAAACACATGAGAACTTGGTGCGGCCAAGTGTGGGAAACTCATCCAAGGGCTCGGATCCTTGAGTCGGTGAAGGATGGTGTAGAAAGACATCCGAGGGACCGCTGGACGAGGAGCAATAGAGTGGAGCCGAGGGAAGTGGACTTCAAGGCAGCGTGAAGGATGGCACGGAGAGGAGTCGTGGGCTCGGGTGCATCTGAGGGACGAAGGCCGAGGAAGAGGACTTCAAAGGCGACTCCGGAAAGGATGAGAGAAGTGAATGTACTGGGACCAGTCGACTGGTAATGGGACCAGTCGACTGATCCAGCTTCACAAAATGCATAGAAGCATTCTGTGCTTGTCGGCTACGGGGACCAGTCGACTGGTCCTGAGACCAGTCGACTGGTACATAGCCATTGGCAGAAATTGACTTTTTGCAGAGAGCCATTGGCTGGGTCCAATGGCACACCAGTCGACTGGTGCTTGGACCAGTCGACTGGTGTCGGGGTTTGAGTTAATTTGTGATCAACTCTCTCCTCTTATTTAAGGGGAGCTTTGGGGCATTAAGGAGGTTACTGATGCTTATAGATTAACTCCTATTCTGTGCCCAAAGCTCCTAAGTCAATTCTCTTCCTCCCAATCTAAACTCCGTCTTGTAAAGAGGAAGAGAACCTTTGTGAGAGGTTTGCTCCACCGAAAAGGAGAAGCTCTAGTCGGAGATTGTCGGGGACTGATCCACCAAAGGATCAAGGGCTCGTCCACCTCAAGGACACGTTGTGGAGTAGGAGCATCATATCCGAACCACGTTACATCGAGAGTGTTAGCGTTTGTATTCTTATTTGTTTCTAATTGCTTTAGTTTTTGTATTTCCGCTACGCACTAACCTTTTGTAGAGAAGAAATCGATTTGGGGGTGGCCTAGCTATCCAACTCCCCCCCCCCTTTCAAGTCGGCCACCGATCTTCCAACAAAGATGACTACGATCATGATGTTGCAGCTCTACAGGACTCCTCTACTACTTTGCATGGTGATAATGTATTTGATGATACTCCAAACACTGATAGGATCATTGATACATCTTCAACCAATATTACTATTGTTCTTACTGCAAACTTCTAATAGTACATGCTTCAGCGATGATAGTAGGATTATAAAGGAAGTAGATGTAACTGTTGACAGCATATATTGCCTCCTTAGATATTGACGTCACTAGATGTGATATCCGAGTTCTGACTAAGTTTGACGTTGTAGGATCTAGGAACTTCTCTTTAGGTAGTATCTATATCGATGATGAGGGTGTCCTGTCCTGGCGGAGGGGGGCACAACACCAGCCTGACCCAGATGCCCAGGAGGAGGAGGCAGGGCAGGATGAGTTTATGATCACACTATTCGGTGAGGCCATCCAGCCCTTGCTCCGCCTCTAGTTCGAGCACCATGTCTCGCTCCTTGCACTCTAGGCGACTGAGTTGCCAGACTAGAGCGATCTATGACGAGTCTCCGCCAGGAGGTCTCCAATTTTCACCGAGGTATGCGTCAAGAGGTCTTCGACTTACGACAGGATATGCGACAGGAGGTCTCCGACTTGCGATGGGATATGCGATAGGATATCTCTGACCTTTGACGTGACCTATCCAGCTCTCGAGAGGATGACCGAACTCGTTACTCTGAGTTGATAGCGTTGTTACGCTCCTTGGGCTCCGGACCACCTCCTTCATCATCCTAGTAGACTAGGCGTTATTGTATTTTCATCATGACTATAGTATACTGACTGTAGTATATCTTAAGTTATTGACTTTTACTTCATATATTGTCTTGTCATGAATAGACTAGGATTCTTAAATTGCAAAATTATTTTCAAAAATTATCTTTAAAATTCTATGGTAAAATTTTTTATATTTCTCAAAATTCCCTATTTTTAGAATTCTAAAATCAGTTTTAGCCTTAGACTAGCTCAATTCCTTAGAAAGCATGCTCCTATAGGTCTAAAACTTGAGCATCTCACCAACACGCTTGGACTACCTTGTTTGTGAATTGCTAAACTTAGAAAGGGGTGAGATGTATAGGCAGATTGTCTAGACTTAAGATGCTTATATCAGTGCATCGACATAAGTCTGGGCGTTAAAAACTAAACAAATATTAATCAGGTTAAGTATTTCAGCTTAATCAAACACTAACTGAATACAATTAACTTAACCTAACTAACCAAGTAAAAGTTGTTATCATCTGATAGTTAGTAAGTAACTAATGGTTAGACAGTTGAGTTTTTTTTAATGTTAGGTTCAGGGGGAGGATTAATTCAAATTATTTTTATACTTAGTAAAACTATTTGTAACAAAATTATTTTCTCTTTTGAAAATATTTTTAAAAAGTGTTTGTCATTTCCTTAAAAGTACTTTAAATCTGCTTTAATTTTATTTTTGAAAATTGGTTGTCACAAACTTATTTTTGAAAATTGGTTTTCACAAACTTATTTTTGAAAATGGCTTTCATAAACTTATTTTTGAAAATTGGCTTTCATAAACTTATTTTTGAAAATTGGCTTTTATAAACTTAGGTTTGAAAATTATTTTTAAAAAATTTCCTTAATTTTGCAAGCTTATGTTTGAAAATTAGTTTAATTTTGCAAAACTTGTTTTTGAAAAGTACTCTGAAAATTACTTTAAATTTGTAAACTTATTTAAACTTACAAAGTTAGTAGGTTTTTGTCTTAATATTTCTGATAAAAAGTTAACTATTTTTCAAAAACTTAACTATTTTGAAAAAGTTAAAGGATGTTGAAAATTATTTCTGATCTCAATGCTTATATTTTTTCCTTAAACGACTTTTTCAAAATTTTCCTTTAATTTGTTTTCTACATTAAACTCCACCAAGTAACTCTGACTTCAGTTAGCATTCTCTATTGCATTTTTTTTTACTTAACCGCTTATTCTTATCTATTCTATGTTTTTTTTTATGAATGTCAAAGGGGGAGGGTTATGTGGTTTAAGTTAGTTAGCAACAAAATACCAAACATAAAATAAGACTAACTTAAAAATCATGTCGTTGATTATAATTGCTTACATTTTGCATATTTTTTCACTAACTTAACCTAAATTGTCATTGCATCAAAAGGGAGAGATTGTTGGTGCAGTTAGCACTAACGGTCTAACTCAGGTTTTGATGAATGACAAAGTAGGTTAAGTTAGTTTTATTGTGATCTAACATTTTGACTAAGTGTGCAGGAGAAGCCCAGCTAGGTTGACGGACCGACCGGATAGCTGGCACGGAGTCCAGGTAGGTCAACGGGCCGACTTGATAGCTGGCATGAAGTCCAGCTAGGTCAACGGGCTAACAGGATAGCTAGCATGAAGCCCAGATAGGTTGACGAGCTAATCGGATGTTTGGCACGAAGTCCAACTAGGTCGACGGGCTGACCGGATAGCTGGTATGAAGTCTAAATAGATCGACGGGCTGACATGATGTCCGGCAGATAAGTTAGGTAAGTCACTAGAGGGGAATAACTTAGTGAGGACGTATTCCCAGTTAGGGAACTTAGGCGTTGATCAAACTTAGAACCATTTCGAGAATCTAAGTTGAGATCGTGACTAAATTTCGGTCTCGGTGAGTCAGAATCTAATTATTACTCTGTTCTACTATATTTGTGATAACTTTTGTTTTGCAGGATAGTTTAACTTTTATTTTACCTCGGACTAATATTTTCTTGCAGGAAAAGGAATTTCTGGAAAATGGTGGTCCGGGCGCCCGGAAGGCAAAAAACTTATCTCGTCGCAACGTGGAGCGCGCTGATTGGCCTGGCCGACGTCACGGTCCAGGCATCTGGAAGGGATCCAGGCACCCGAAGCACTCTTATATAAGGAGCCTACCTCTAGAGCTGAAGATACAACTGCTTCCTATGACTGCTCTATTACGCTATGCTTCTGTAACGCGACGACGCTTCTCCGACAACTTGCGGCTCAAGTTACTTTTAATTGTTGTCGGTATGTTTTTTCTTTTTAAACGGGTTCTTGTACTTTCATTTGTAAACACTTTTCGAACTGCTAGTGAATTGCCCAACGAAAGCACTTGATGAGTGTGACCCTTAGAGTAGGAGTCGACGAAGGCTCCGAACCAAGTAAAATTTGTTCGTGTTATCATTGTGTTTTGTGCTTTTTTCGCTGCTTACTCTAATTTGATAACGAATTTTCGATCGTTATTCACCCCCCTACCGACTTCTACGCTCCAACATCACTAATTATAATCCAATCATAATTTCTCTAATTCTATGCATTATATTATAGACTTCATTAATTAAATCTGGAATTCATTAATTGGGTTTAAGATTCAATCAAGTACATAAAGAATAGGGATGTCAATGGGTCGGGTTCGGGTCAGATTCTATATCCTCCGTCCCTATACCCATCGAGTATAGGACCTCCAATGGGTATACTCATACCCATTAAATGATCAGATATTTTCTATAGTTATAATTTTTCTTCTTTCTATCCAACTATTATCATTCAACAAAAATATATTAAAATTAACAGCCTATTAAAAAATATATATAATTAAAAAAAATAGATTAAACATCTATATAATCTCCTCCTAATATTAACAAAAATAGTAAGTTGATTTTGAAAAAAGAAAATTTTCTTTAATATATGTATATATATTATTTAATCGGGTATTCGGGTCAGGTATCGGGTTTTGATAGTCCCTCCATACCCTCCTCCATTTGGGTAAGATGTCGAATCCTCCATCAGGTTCGGGTGAAATTGCCATCCCTAATAAAGAATGTACACTAAAATAGTGATTTTATTTATCTAATAGATAGTACATTATCTAAGGTGATTGCATTAAGACATCTCTCAAATATAGCAGACTCCCATTTGGCTTAATGGCAATCTCCATGGTATATAATACCATAGGCCTCTATATGACTCTCAAACTTATTTGGAGATAGAGGTTTTATCAAATTATCTACTAGTTTCCTTTAGTGGAAATTTTCTCAATTTTTATTTCATTTCTATTTGTGTAATTGACCCTTAGAGTTTTGATGTTTGACAATGTACCCAAGTATAGTTAGGTTGAATAAGAGTTAATCCAAATAAGACTTGATGTTTGGAAGAGATAAGTCTAGTTAGGACTAGATGACTAACAAGGGTAAGTCCTAACCGAAGGTTAGGCAAGTGAGAAGTCTACTAAATGACTAGTCCTGATTGGAGGTTAGGTAAGTTGAAGTCCTGGTGAGTGAAATCAGACCCTAGTGAGTGAAGTTAGGTGGTGAAAATCCTAGCGAGTGAAACCAGACCCTAGTAAGTGAAGCTAGATGGTGAAAGTCCTGGTGAGTCAGGTCAGACCCTAGTGAGTGAAGCTAGGTAGTGAAAGTTCTAGTGAGTGAAGCCAGACAATAGAAGTCCTAGTGAGTGAAGCTAGGCCCTAATACGTAAAGCTAGGTGGTGGAAGTCCTAGTGAGTGAAGTCATGCAATAAAAGTCCTAGTGAGCAAAGTTAGGTAACCTTAGGGGGAGGCAACCCTAGGTAATAAGAAATTTTAGAGGAGTAAAGTTCAAGCATGTGTGATCGACTGGTTTCTGATCGACCGCGCGTAATTGACCAGACCATCAAATTCTTAATACTGCTAATATTATTTTACCTTACTATTTTATATTTATTGTGTTAACTCAGTATTGCAAGTAAGTTTTAGTAGATTAGATTGATCAGACACTAAGTGGAACCAAAGAAAGTTCAAACAGGTCTACAGAACCAGATGTTTGGTAGGTAAGTAAAGGTAAGCACTAAAGGAGAGTGATCTAGTGAGAACGAGGCCTGATTAGGGACTTTAGGCATTGGTCCAGCTTAAATCCATTTTAGAAGTTTAAGCTGAGACCATGACAAGATCCTGGTCTTGGAAAGACATGATCTAATTAATAATTCTTTTCTATATTGTGCTAACTTTATTTTTTAGGTTATACTTTAATTTTAGACTAACACATTTTGTAGGGTTGAAGTAGTAAAAATCAGTCTCGAATAAACGGTGACTAAGGCAACTCAAAGGTGCTCAGAGGCACCTTGGATCAGCACTTGAAGGTGCCTTGGACTAGTCAGAGTGCTCTCAAAGAGATAAGAGTGCCGAATAAAACTTCGTGGTGCGGCGGTGCCTTGGAGACATTAGAGTCACCTCGGAGGTACATTAGAGGCGCCTTAGAGAACTTGGAGGTGCCCTCGCAGTTAGTAGAAGTGATCAAGTCTGAGACTTTAGGGATCATTTTTGAGGCTAGAGGCACCTCAAATAAGCTTGGAGACGCCTCTAACACTCTTTAAGAGAGCTATTCGACTAGAACTTGAAGAAAACTTGAATATGAGCTATGATAACTCTTCTATTGCTTCAACTACGCCCTACCGTTGTTGCACTACTACTCTGAGACATCCGACCACTATTAGCAGACCAATACCGATACACTAGCCCATTTAGAATCTACACTTCTTCATGTTGGTAATGCTTTATTATTCTTGTATATCTTTTATACTTGTAAATGGAAAGTATAGGCTATTACACTTTTCCATTTTTCATATTTGTATTTAATTCCCTCTTCCAGCAGTTTCGGAAGAGATTTATAGTGGATTGATCATTGATACTGATCCTGTCCGGGTACTGAGTTGATGAACGTTGGGTACGTGGCGCTCTCAGTGATGACGTATAGACCTTCGACTACTGTGAACCTCCGGCGAGAACCTACAAGCACAAAATCGAGCCGGGAGGGGGTTCCCGGCAATGGCCCTCCGACGCTCAAGTCAACTCCGGCGGAAAGAAAGAATGACGAGAATGGAAACTGTAGCTACAGTGATGCAGAATGCATACCTCCGTCGAAGCCTAGGGGCCCTTATATAGGGCTCCCAGGGGGATTCGTGCACGCATCCCAAAGCATGCACACTCCTCAAATCATACCTAGAGTGGTCGTGTCAGAAAAGCGTGCCTGACGCCATACCACAACTGTAAGAGCAAATCCCTGACAAGACAGTGGAAACTTCCACCGTACGATTCTCTGTACGACCCGACCGCCGACCATGCTGCCCATCGGCGGCAGCTGTCTCGAGGTCGATGTCACCCACTGCCCCTTTTGTCCTCTTCTGCGTTGTTTGTCTGTCACCGGGCTGAACGGGACGACCGCTTAGGCCTCCCAGCGTCCGGTCAAGGGAGCATGCCAGGCCGAGAGGGAAGGCCGCTCGGTCGAACACTCGGACGAGCAACACTGTTCGACTAGGCGTTCAGCTGGGCGGACAGACCGCTTGGCAGACCAACTCCTCTTCTGAGCATCGGCAACCCGACCTGCTATTCAGTTCGGTTGCGTACCAGTTCGGCTGCTATCTCGGCTACTAGGCCAAGTCTTGTCTCCTATCGGCAGGAACCATTGGCGGGACCCTTGGACTTTGACTTCCCTGCTCACGTGTCGTTGACCTCTACCAATGTGGGCCCCCCTATCCTTATCACCCGATCACTTGCCTTCCCCTCAAGTCTAGTCGAAGGAGGCTGTAGGTCCGACTGACTGGACTATTAGCTCAGTGGTTGATGGCCGCTCGGCCACTGATATAAATGTTTTTCTGCACGGGCCTAACGAAAGTGCCCCACGGTCGTTCGGCAGATTACCTGATAGAACTTGTTTCATTTCTTTCTGCTAACCCCCGGGCCGGTTGTAAGTCGGTCCATGCTGACATTTTTAGAATCCCCTCAGGATTCGTGCAAATCCTCACCATTAAGGCTGAGCATGCGTCCCTAAACACGTGATGGCGCTCATTAAATGCGATCCTATGACTGGGTGCCACGTGGCGCTGTTGCCATCATCACGCAACGGTGGCGTCACTTCCGATGGGACCCTCGGCTGTTTGAAATGAACGGCCAGATACAGGCCTTGGGTCCTGTGACCTGAATCCGACGGCTAGGCAGTATTGGGCCCATCCTTGTAAAGCCTTCATCGCTATCCCCTGCCGCACTTTTGCGCTCGTGCGTTCAGAGGCTTTCGTTCATGCTTCGTGCTCCGGCGAACCAGTTTCTCAGCATCCCGACAATCTCTCACCACCTCTCACAACCATCCTTTCCTGTAAGGACTCTCTGCCCTTTTCCTTCTCCTTTGTGTTTTCTCTATTATTCTAGCAATATCTGTGCTCGTTCGGTACTATTCCGACCCTCTCTTTCGTCCATCTTTTTGTTTTTCTCTGGTTTTCGCTTTTTCTACTATTCCGACGATGGCGAGCACCTCACAACCGTCTAATCCCTCTCCCGGCCTATGGTATACGACCATGGAGAGCCGGTTCGATGAGGATGACGCGATGAACTTCGTCCGCGACTTCAAACTCCCTTCTACCCATAGATTAATATTAGCTACCTCATCCGATCGACCACACGATCCGCCGCCCGACGCTATTTGTTTCTTCCGAGACCAGTTTATAGCTGGTCTGCGTTTTCCTTTACATCCGTTTATCCTTGAAGTGTGTAACCATTTCCGCCTCCCGCTTGGCCAACTTGTCCCAAACTCCTTTAGGTTGTTGTGCTGAGTAGTTGTCCTCTTTAGGCTGCACGACATTCCCTTAGTCCCCAAGATTTTCCATTATTTCTACTATCTCAAATAGTCCGAGTGGGGCACCTTCCTCTTCCAATCGCGGATTGGCCTTGTTTTCTTGGACAAAATGCCGACCTCGAATAAACATTGGAAGGAGTACTACTTTTACCTTCGTCTTGCCGAGCTGCCCGCTTTCCGAACCAAATGGCAGACCGTCGTACCGACCCCGCCAGACCTTGGTAAATACAAGAGCCAGCCGACCTACCTCCATGCAGCCAACCAATTGGCCGGGCAGAAATTCAACATCCATAAGATGCTTTGTGAGGGTGTGTTGTACATATTCGGATTGAGTCCGATCCGAACGAAGCTTCCGAGCAACATGGGTAAGAGTTTTTCTCGCCCCCTTTCCTTTTGGTCTAACTGATTTATTCTTCTTTTATGCAGCTGACATCATGTTGCGCGCCAAGGCCACTGAGTGGATGAGGTTGAGGGCCGCCGAGATAGAGGCGGCGACAGCTAAGGAGATGGCCGATCGGGGCATTGCACCGGTCGGCTCACACGAGGGTGAGAGCGAAGAAGATCCACCCGTCGTCGGAGAGTCGGCCGTTCGGGAGCTTGCAACCGAAGCGGTCGGCGATGCTACCTCGTCTGCTGGACATCCTACGTCGAAGGACGTTGGGCACTCGGTCGACGACGCTCCGCTGGTGACACACAAGCGGCGCCGGACGGATCCTCCTGCCCATTCAGCTACATCTGTGGAACCAGCGTCAGAGCAGGTAGGCGCTCCTTCTGCAGCAGTTGACCCAACCCCCATTTCGGTCGAGGCAATTTCCTCGGATCGAACTCCCTCACAACTCGATCTACCAGTGGCTTCCCTCAAAGCGCAACTCGTCAGTTCTCCGCCCCGAGCCTCTCGTCAGCTTAGGCGCTCGGGCATAATCTCCGCTCTGCTCAGCAAGATGTCCGGTCGCTCAACTTCAGCCCAGTCTGATCCGAGCGGTCGTCGAGTTATAAAGGCTGTCCTACATCTCCTAACAAAATAATTCTTCTGGCGACTGATCGACCAACTGCCCCTGAACATCAGATCACCATCCGCAAACCACTTGACAAAATATGGGAGGATGCGAGGGCCCGTGTTGCCCTAATGACTCTCGGTCAGCTCGGTGACAACCACTTGCAGCAGGCTTTCGGGGTATGCCCCTCAAACTCCTATATGATTATTTTGCTTGGTTCCTGATGCTATTTCATATGCGCGCATAATTGGGTTGAGAACATTGCGGTCAGCAACCACCTGGCGGCGCTGGAGGAAGAGTTGAAGAAACTTCAGATTTTTAGGGGGGCTCCAGCTCAGGGGCCCTCGTACGCCGTGCTTCGGATCGAGCTGAACAAAATAGAAAAACTATTGGAGGTCTAGCGACACAAATCTTCTGGCCTGGAAACCAGGATAGTTGGACTCGAAGCCCAGGTTAAGTCTCACGACCAGGAGATCAAGCTGGCAACCAACAGGAAGAATAGGGCTATTTCTGATCTAGAGGCGAAGAATGCGCAGGCCCGAGCGCTGGAGCAACATGTCCAAGAATTGACTGGCCTGCTATCCACCGAGCGGGAAAGCCGATCGGCATACTAGGCTAAATTTCAAGGAGATAAGAAGGATCTTCAGGACGCCCTCAAAGCTGCTCGAGCCGCTCTCAAAGAATACCAAGATAGCGAATCAGGTCGCTTCGCGGTGATGAGGCAAAACTATGTCCATTCGGAAGAATTTGGCAATAAGCTCAGCGATCAGCTTGTCCTAGCCTTTGAGGAAGCCATCCATGCTACGACTGCCTATCTGAAGGCCAAGGGCCATCTTCCGGAGACGGCGTCTATCCTCCCAGAGACCTGGCCGGACTGTTGGAAACCATCTCCGAGCCAATCTTCGATGTTCTGGAGTGAGGACTGCTTTTAAATTTTGAAGTTTCATCTGTATACTCGCCGCTTGGCGAGTTAATATTATCCGACTTTTGTCTATGTACCGGCCATGCGACGAGTCAATATAACCTTTCAATTTTGTTCTCTTTTACTTCTCAAAACACATTCTTGTTGGACCCTGTGGTAGTTTTGATGTGATCAACCAAGTTAGTTAGGTCCTGCGTTGTGTCTGAACCTTGTGTCTGAGTGTGCAAGAACTTAGGAACGCAGGAAGTCGAGCGGAAGACGCAGCTAGCGAGAAGGACGACACGGGAAGGGAGCCGATGGGCTAGGTGCGTCCGAAGGATGAGAGAGCTACGGAAGAGTACTCCGGTGGAGCGAGAAGAACGTGCGCGGCGTTCGAGGGACGAGAAGTCGGATGGAAGCCTGCTCGAGGAGAAGGCTGGGAACTGGGTTCGGGTGAGCCCTATTTCGGATGACCGCAATCACCCAAGGAGCCGAACCAGAGCAAGTCAACTGGAGTTGACTTGTCAACGGTTCGGTCGACCGAACCTATTGATCAGTCGACTGAACCCTTCATCAACCGAAGCCAACCACAGCAGACACGTCGAATGCCATGTCAGCAACACATCTGCCAGTGGTGAAGCGATCGGTCGACCGAACCTCATGATCGGTCGACCGAACCCAAGTTTATCCAGAGACTGAGTCGAGCGTTTTCATCGGGCCAGCGCAGAGGAAGACCGTTGGCCAATCGGTCGACCGAACACAAGGATCGGTCGACCGAACACAAGGATCGGTCGACCGAACCTGAGCTCGATCCACAGAGACTGCACCTGGACGGAAAGCTGGGCAGGTACAGCAGGTTCGGTCGACCAAACCTAGGGATCGGTCGACCGATCCCTCTCGAGTCAAAACCTAATCCCGAAGATCAGGTCATCCGATATGCTCTAGAACCCCTATATAAAGGAGGGTCTCGGGCAACTTTAAGTAACAACGAATACGAACGAAATTCAACTATTGTACTGTCTAGTTAAGCAATAGTTCTGTGCTCTTCAAAGTGTAAAAGGCTTCTCCGCCTTCAGAGAAGGAGTTTCTTAGTGCGCTTTCATCGCCCTAGATTAACAACTTTCTTGGTTGTAACCAGGTTAAAATAGCTGAGTCTTTCTTTTTTGTTCATACTTTAGTTTTGTTTAATCTTGTAGCTATTGCATCTATTTTAGTTTAAATTGGTTGAGGAGGGTTTAGTTTTTACTTGCAGGCAATTCACCCCCCTCTTGCCGGTCCCCGCTGCACCTACAATTCTTTCCGAGCGGCACTCGACGGTCTTCGGGCCGGAGGGTTTATAGTCGCCGGTCCGACTCTGGGATTTAACGTCGCCGCTCGACGGTCTTCGGGTCGGAGGGTTTATAGTCGCCGGTCCGACTCTGGGATTTAACGTCGCCACTCGACGGTTTGGGAAGACTAGCCGCTCGGCCGTGATTTTGCGAAAACCCTTCTGTTTTTACTTCCTGCGATTGAAAGAGACAAAGGGTGGCAAATATATGTCGTGTATTACATTGGCACACTTTTTATCCAGCTCGGTACGGCTGGAGGTGGCTCGCACTCCAGGGTCGCTCTAGCTTCCGTTCGTCTTCATCTTCTAGGTAATAGGCGCCCGAATGGAGCTTTTCTACAATCTTGAACGATCCAGCCCAAGGAGCTCCCAGCTTGGTCACATCGCCGACCGATTTGACTTTCTTCCAGACGAGGTCGCCGACCTGAAAAGATCTGTGCATTATTCGCCTGTTGTAGTTTTGCTTCATCCTCTGCCGGTACGCCATCAACCGGACGGCGGCCTTGGCCCGCGCCTCGTCCACCAGGTCCAGCTCCAAATGCCTCCGCTTAGCATTGTTCTCGTCGTAGACTCGGATTCGATCGGATTCTACTCCAGCTTCTACCGGGACGATGACCTCTCCCCCATACACCAGGTGGAAGGGGATCGCTCCTGCTCCTTCCTTGGGCGTCGTTCGGAGTGCTCATAATACCCCGGGCAGCACGTCTACCCAACTCCCACCTTCATGGTCGAGCCGAGCCCGCAGAACTTGCAAGATCTCCCGATTAGCGACTTCAGCTTACCCATTGCTTTGGGGATACGCCACGGAGGTAAAAGCCTGCTAGATGTCGTACCCCTCACACCACTCCTTGAGTTGCTAGCCCGAGAACTGTCTTCCGTTATCCGAGATGAGTCACCGCGGGATGCCGAACCGACAAATGATGTGCTGTCAGATGAATTTTTTGACCATCTGCTCGATTATTTTAGCCATTGGTTCGGCTTTGATCCACTTAGAGAAATAGTCGACCGTCACTAGTAAGAACTTCCGCTGTCCGATCGCCATTGGAAATGGTCCCACAATGTCCATACCTCATTGATTGAACGGGCAGGACACTGTGGATGTCTTTAATTCTTCCGCGGGACGATGTGAGAAATTGTGGTACCTTTGGCAGGATAAGCACTTGGCGACTGTCCGGGCGGCATCCTCCTGTAAAGTTGGCCAAAAGTAGCCGGCCAAAAAAATCTTCCTCGCCAACGAGTGACCGCCCAGGTGCCCACCGCATGAGCCTTGGTGTACCTCTTGTAGAATATAATCCACATCCTCCGGGCCAACGCATTTAAACAGAGGCCTGGAGAACCCTTTTTTGTAGAGCTGGTCGCCAATGAGGACGAACCGACCAACTCTCCTTCTGAGCAGATGCGCTTCCGACCAATCGAACGACGTTGATCTTGACTTTAGAAACTCTATTATAGTCGTCCGCAGTCATTTGGAAATATGAGTCCCTCCGTCCGGTTGATGTGGGAGACCAGAGACACCTGCTCGACTGGCTGCTCGATGACGATCGGTGATTTCAAGCTGGCTAGCTTAGCCAGCTCATCTGCAGCCTAATTCTCCGCTTAGGGGATCTTCTGTATCAGCACCTCTCGAAAATCGACTTTCAGTTTTGCGAAGGCTTCCGCATAAAGCTTGAGTCTGACGTTGCTTATCTTAAATGCTCCCGAAAGTTGCTGAGCAGCCAACTATGAATCTGAATGAATCAAAACATTGCTAGCTCCCACATGTCGAGCGGCCTGCAACCCTGCTATTAGCGCCTCATACTCTGATTCATTGTTGGTTGCTCGATAGTCCAGCCGTACGGACAGCTGCATCCATTCTCCGTGGGGGGGGGGGGGGGGGCATCAGCACGTCAACCCCACTTCCCTGCCGAGTGGACAATCCGTCTACGTACACCTTCCAGGTGGCTTCGGGCTCGGGATTTTGTACCTCAGTGACAAAGTCTGTCAATGACTGCGCCTTGATAGCCATCTGGGGATGATACTGTATGTCGAACTCGCTAAGTTCCGTGG
Organism: Zingiber officinale; assembly: GCF_018446385.1. NCBI lineage: Eukaryota > Viridiplantae > Streptophyta > Magnoliopsida > Zingiberales > Zingiberaceae > Zingiber > Zingiber officinale. Next base: position 80,829,932 of record NC_055994.1, read on the forward strand.
TCCATTTGATCAGTCGTCCGGACGCCTCAGGGTTCAGCAGAACTCGACCTCAGGAACTATTTGTCATGACAATGATCGTATGCCCCAGGAAATAGGGTCGGAGCCTCCGAGCGATGAGAACAAGTGCGAAGGTCAGCTTCTCAAGACCAGTGTAATGAGACTCAATGTCCTTTAGAATGTGGCTAAGGAAATTCACTGGCTGTTCTTCGCCGTTCTGCCGGACTAGCGTCGAACCAACTGCGTGCTTGGTTGAAGACAAATAAATGCGGAGAGGCTCGCCGACAAATGACTTAGCTAATATAGGTAATGAGTTTAGGTAGGCCTTCAATTCTTCGAATGCTCGGTCACATTCCTCATTCCATTTGAATTTGGTTGCTCGGCGCAGGATCCTGAAGAAGGGCATGCTCCAATCGGTCGTCCTAGAGATGAACCGGGATAGTGCTGTTATGCAACCCGTAAGGCGTTGGACTTCCTTCAAATTTCTGGGCGGCGACATATCCTGTAGCGCTTTGACCTTGCTAGGGTTGGCTTCAATGCCTCACTCGGTGACTATGTAGCCTAGGAAATGACCCCCTTTTGCTCCGAACAAACACTTTTGCGGGTTCAACTTGACCCCGTACGTCCGCAATGTCGGGAAGGTTTCTTCTATATCTGCACAGAGGTCGGCCGTTCGGAGTGATTTAATAAGTATATCATCAACATATACCTCTAGGTTTCGCTCGATCTGCTTTCGGAACACCTTGTTCATGAGTCGCTGGTACGTAGCACCGACGTTCTTCAGTCCGAACGACATTAAGTTGTAGCAATAGGTGTTGTCCGCCGTAATGAAGCTTACTTTCTCTTGGTCTTCCTGGGCGAGCGGCACTTGGTGGTACCCCTGATAAGCATCCAGCATGCATATCAGCTCGCATCCAGCGGTCGAGCCCACCATTTGGTCAATCCGGGGTAGAGGGTAGAAGTCCTTTGGGCATGCCTTGTTTAGATCACAAAAATCGATGCAGACCCACCATTTGTTGCAAGGCTTGGAGACCAGTACCACATTCACTAACCAACTTGGGAACTGTACCTTGCGTATGTGGCCGACCTCCAGGAGCTTCTCGACTTCCGCCCGTATGATGACGTTCTGCTCGGCACTATAGTCCCACTTCCTTTGCTTGATGGGACGAGCACCCGGCCGGACGTGTAGCTCGTGCTGCGCGACGCTTGACGAGATTCCTGGCAGCTCATGCATTGACCACGCGAAGACGTCGTGATTCTGCTGGAGGCATCTGACCAACTCTTCCTTCCGTTCTTCTTCCAGATCGGGTGCAATGAATGTGGTGGCCTCCGGTCGGCCTTCCCGAATCTGTACTTCCTCCTTTTCTTCATAAACCAAAGTAGGCGGCTTTTCGGTTATAGCGTTTACCTCAAGGCGCGGTGTTTTCAGAGCGGATTTTGCTTCAGCTTGGACCATCTCCACATAGCATCACCGGGCCGCCAACTGATCTCCCCGAACTTCTCCCACTCGATCTTCTACGGGGAATTTAATTTTTTGGCAAAAGGTTGAGACGACTGCCCGGAACTCATTGAGGGCCGGTCGTCCCAATATTACATTGTAGGCAGAGGGGGCATCGACAACGATGAAGTTAGTGGTCTGCGTCCTCCATAGCGGCTCTTCTCCTAGCGAGATAGCCAACCTGGTCTGCCCAATCGGAAGGACTTCATTGCCAGTGAACCTATATAACGGGGTCGTCATTGGCAATCGCTCAGCTCGGTCAATTTGAAGCTGGTCAAACGTCTTTTTGAAGATAATGTTGACCGAGCTACCTGTATCAATAAATATGCGGTGAATAGTGTAGTTAGCTATTACCGTTCGGATGATGAGGGCGTCATCGTGGGGTACTTCAACTCCCTCAAGGTCCCTGGGACCAAAGCTGATCTCGGGTCCGGACGACCGTTCTTGACTGCAGCCAACCGCGTGGATCCTGAGTTGCCGGGCGTGTGACTTTCTGGCTCGATTCGAGTCACCGCCCATCGGTCCACCGGCGATGATGTTGATCTCGCCCTGAGTGGCATTACTTCTATTTTCCTCCTCCCGAGCAGATAGTCTCGCTCGCTCCTGTGAGGCTCAGGGGTTGGCCCTTGGCTGGTGATGATGCTGCTAATGGTGATGCTGCTCGGGTGAACGCCTGGCCATTCGTCGTTCGGTGTTCTGATGATGAGCTCGCCTGTCCAGTGAAGGTGATCAGCGGCGATAGTTCTTTGGCTCAGGTTGGCTGACCGGTGGGAGACTCCGGCAGTCTCGAGTGTTGTGAGTGGCTGATTGATGGATTCTGCAAAACATGAGCGTCCATACCTTGCCTTTTTTCCTAGGCCGCTCGGCCGCAATGTGCTGAACAGCGGGCGACCTGGAATCTTGATGTGGCCTCATCCCCTCAGCACGTGGTCCTCTCGGCGGTTGTTGGCTGGTGTGTGGTCTCCGTTCGGTCGGGGCCGAAGGCTCGCTTGGTGCTTCCTTCTTTCGGGTCGCCTGCGCTTCCTCCACGTTAATATACTCACTTGCTTTTTTCAGCATGTGGTCGTAGTCGCGAGGCAGCTTTCTGATGAGCGAGCGAAAGAAGTCCCCGTCGACTAAGCCTTGTGTGAAAGCATGCATCATTGTCTCAGACGAGACCGCGGGGATGTCCATAGCTGCTTGGTTGAAGCGTTGGATGTAGACTCGGAGAGTTTCTCTTGGCCCTTTCTTCATGGAAAAGAGGCTAACGCTGGTCTTCTAGTAGCGTCGACTGCTGGCAAAGTGATGAAGGAATGTCGTTCGGAAGTCTCTAAAGCTCTGAATTGATCCGTCCGGCAACCTCTGGAACCAGCGTTGTGCCGAACAGGACAATGTAGTGAGGAAGACTCTACATTTGACTCCGTCGGTGTATCGATGGAGAGTAGCAGCATTATCAAACTTACCGAGGTGGTCGTCCGGATGGGTTGTACCGTTATACTCTCCGATCGATATGAGAGCGTAATGCTTTGGGAGAGGGTCTTGTAAGATCACCTCGGAGAATTAACGATTTACCCACTCGAGGGATGACTCAGCACGCGGCGCCTTCTCCTTCCTGGCGTCCTGTACGAACGCTTCATCGGACGATCCTTGGTTGGCTAGGGCCAGATCTGACGGAGTCTGGAACAGTGCCCGATGAAACGGAATAGGGGTGGGCGGCGCGTCTCCTGGTGTGCCAGTCTGCCCCTTGTTTTGCGCCCAAGTAGAGTATTGCTCTGGTCGGTCCTCCATCACCACTCGGCCACCAGAAACCGAGGTGGCATGCTGCGCTATCCGCTCGGCTTGGGCCTTCTGTTGTTGCTCGACCATCTTCGCATCTCGCGCTTGGATGAGTGTGTCGAGCTCATCGGGAGAGAGCGTCACCATGAGTTGGCGTCCAACTTCTTCCATCTTCTCGGCTTGGATTCAGGTGCATTCCCACAGACGGCGCCAATTTGATCTTGTCCAAGTGCTGAGTTGATGAATGCTGGGTAGTGGCACTCCCGGTGATGACATATAGACCTTCGACTGCTGTGAACCTCCGACGAGAACCTGCAAGAATAAAATCGAGCCGGGAGGGGGTTCCCGGCAACGACCCTCCGACGCTCAAGTCAACTCCGGCGGAAAGAAAGAATGACGAGAATGAAAACTGTAGCTATAGTGATTCTGAATGCATACCTCTGTCAAAGCCTGGGGGTCCTTATATAGGGCCCCCAGGGGGATGCGTGCACGCATCCCAAAGTGTGCACGCTCCTCAAAGCATACCTGGAGTGGTCGTGTCAGAAAAGCGTGTCTGACGTCATACGCAACTATCTAAGCAAAACCCTGACAAGACAGTGGAAACTTCCACCGTACGATTCTCTGTATGACCCGACCGCCGACCATGCTGTCCGTCGGCGGCAGCTGTCTCGAGGTCGATGTCACCCACTGCCCCTTTTGTCCTCTTCTGCGTTGTTTGTCTGTCACTGGGCCGAACGGGACGGCCGCTTAGGCCTCCCAGCGTCCGATCAAGGGAGCGTGTTGGGCTGAGCAGGAAGGCCACTCGATCGAACACTCGGACGAGCAACACTGTTCGGCTAGGCGTTCAGCCGAGCGGACAAACCGCTCGGTAGACCAACTCCTCTTCTGAGCGTTGGCAACCCGACCTACGGTTCGGTTCGGCTGCGTACTGGTTCGGCTGCTATCTCGGCTACTAGGCCAAGTCTTGTCTCCTATCGGTAGGAGCCATTGGCGGAACCCCTGGACTTTGACTTCCCTGCCCACGTGTCGTTGACCTTTACTAATGTGGGCCCCCCTATCCTTATCACCAGATCAGATACGATCCAAGGGATCGTGGGTTTTGGAGTATGAGTCGTTTGAGGCTCTGAACCAAGTAAACCGACCTTGTTCTTTGTGTTCTTTCATTTCTATTTTTCTGCTACGCACTTTACACTCTCTTTTAAGTTTCTAAAAATAAAAAGCTTTTAAAACACGTGGTTCACTCCCCCCCCCCCTTCTCACATGCTCATCGATCCTATAATTTCTACATATGATCTCCCTGAGTAGATAAAAACCTTTTCTATTTAAGTAAGAAATAGAAATAATGTTCTTTATTAAAAAATGAACATAATAAAAATTATGCATTTCTAAGACTAGTCCAAGGGAGTTTCAACAAATAAGTTCTTATGATTGTTGCTGTAACTTTTGTTACATTGCCAACTCATAAATTTGAAACTCCCTTAACTAATCATCTACTATTCTTTAGCCCACTTATTTCATTACATATATGTGAGGCACGCTCGGTATTCAATACCCAAATGTTTGAAGAAATATTATGACATTCAATAAAGAAGATATCTGAAGGAGATGGGGGCATCAAATGTCTTTCTTTTCTTCATGGACTCAAGATAAATATGATAGTTTCTTCTCCAATAGCCCATTTTACGACAATGGTAACATGGCCCTTTTGGAGCGGATTCTTCTTTCTTGGCCATGAGAATAATTCTCAAGTTTTGAAGTCAATCCAAGATGTTCAACCTGATTAGTTTGTTTGTTTCCAAAATTGAACACAAATTCAAAGAAAACATTTTGATTCTATTATAATATTAATACAAAATTGAGCATATAAGAGAGCTGAATTAAATGTGTAATGCAAATAATTCACATACACAAAAGAAAGTCCTACTTGCTTATCGAATTCAGGAGCCCTTACTTTGAATTTAGGAGATGATAGTTTTTCTCTAAGTGAGTTAATATCCCCTATAGATAAAAATAACCTTGGAGAGAGTCTAACAAGCCATTATTAGTTCTAGTGGTAGGTATCGTCTATACCAACTATATATCACATATATATAACTATCACATTATGCTATCAACTGATTGATATTTGCATAAATATCAATTTGTTAACTTATTAACACATATACATTGTATACATATCACCCAATTATAGGTCCAGGTTAACTGGCTAGAGGGGGATGAATAGCCCTGAAAAGAAGTTAGAACCAATTTCTTGCTTTGTTAGCTTAGCAAGAATACAATATTAATAAAAACAAATAATTAACATAAAAGTAATAACTAAAAAAAAAGTAAGAAGGCTCAAAATGTACTTGGTTACGACCTAAGTAGTTGGTAATCCAAGGCAGTTGAAAAGCTCACTAAAAAATATTCCTTTGTTGAAGGCAGAGTAGTCTCTTACACACATTGAAAGCTCAGAAATTACTTAAGAAGTTAATACAATTATTGTTATTTAATTCATAGCTCTAGGGGGACTTTTTATATCTTCTTAGGAGAATGTTACCATTGGTTAACGTGGTTCAAAGGTGTCTCTAAAGGGATCCAGGGCCCCTCGAGTGTGAATTAAATTTTATTCGAAGTACAATAGTCAGCTAACGATTTTGCTTGATGGGAGGCGCCTTGGTTGAACGGAGGTACCTCATGTAAGATACAGTGATTAAATAATAAGTGTTATTTGAGAAATTACCTTATTGGATTTTTTTAAAAATTTTAGAAATTTTTCAGAATTTAGACGGAGTCCGTATGATGTATTTTAAGGGGATGGATCAATTAGGTATAGGGAAAGCCTATTTGGAATATCAATTAAATTGAGAGTTGATTGAGGTAATTAATATAAGGCTTGATTAATTAACCTATGGTATATATTTGGAAACCAAGTTTCAATTCATTTGATTGATCCTTTCTCTTCTTTCCCTCTCCTAATCCCCATTTTCTGTCGCTGACCTCAGCCCACATGACTCTGCCCGACGCCACCGCCTGATCGCGCCAGTGCCTCTCGATCTAGCCACCGGCCTTTTGTGAGAACTGTAGATCTTCCAATTGCCACCACCCTCTTCACCCCTGGTCGTCGTCGCAATAGTTACTGCAAGTCTTCTTCCGATCTAGTCGCTGGTTTGGTGAAAGCCGCTAATCTTCCCTTTTGTTGGCTCTTGTTCGATCCATCATCGCCCCTTTACTTGTGGTTATGGCTATTTTAGGGAACCATTTCCTATCACCCTTCGATTGTATCAGGCTTAACGGTCCATCACCGCTCTCCTTTCCTGTGCCTATGACCATTCCAGAGAACTGGCGTTGGAGCTTTGAGACGTCGGAGAATCAGATTCCTATCTGCCTCTCCCTGCAACTATAAAGGGCAGACATTGTTGCTACTATTACATGCACCATTACCAATGGCCTAAACCTGACTTAGGTGTTCCACTGACTGCTATGGGTGGGCGCTAGAGAAGAAGAAGCTTGGGTAACAAAACCCCTTTTCTCCCTTATCTTGGTTCTTTCAATTGATATGAAAATTTATCTCTGTGTATGAGAATGAAATGGTTAGCTAATTAGGAAGGGGATGATAAACCTGTTAATGCTTGTTATCTTCGACCAATAAAATGAGTCACCATGCTAATTAAATGAACTTAGGCCTAGAGGAAGGGTAATAGTGGATTAATTTGTGGGTTTTGGTTATGGGTTAGATTGATGAATATGATGTTATGGTTGGATTGAGTTAACTAGAAGGATTAATGGGGGTTGAGGTTTGGTTAAATCAAATTTAATCAAATGGATTGGATTAATTGGAGTTAATCGATGATTAATTAAGGTTGATTAATAAATAGGATTTCTAATCAGTTTAGAAATTTGGTTTAGCTATTTGATACAAGTGGGAGCAACTAAACTATATATCTTGATACAGAACTCTGATTTAAGACAAACATCTTGACATGAGATTTATTACAGCACAGGCTACTTTTGAGGCGGGTACTTCTTAACTTATTTTTTTAGATCTTTAACCTTAATACATGATTTATTGATTTAGCATTACTTGTTTGCTTACCTTGACTCAACTCTTAACCAATTCCTGAGATTAATACTTATTTTACTTGCCTTTATGTTTAGTCTATTTGATATCTATATAGCCTTCTTTATTTTCATGCATGTATTGTGGGAGTATTACCGTAGTATAGTTATAGATTTATGCTCGAACATTTGCACCATATCGTGATGCACTTAGGCTTGTTATCATGTGTTAGTGATATCATAGTACAGTTGTATACTATATAAGTGCATATATGTTAGTGAGGTTATACCTACCTACACGAGATATATATCTACCCTGGTCGAGTGATAGGACTATCCCACTAGGTTATTTTCTTCAAACTGATATCTAGGACTACTTGATTTGGATCTCGTTCTTTTATTATATGTATAATGATACCATGATATTAGTTGAGATATTATGACTAGATGACTATTATTCTTGATGAGATTTGTTGACTAGTATTTTATGGATGTGATTGTTTATTGTCTACATATATATTAGTAAGATTATACTATACTGTAGAATAGTGAGTATCCTACAGACCCTTGGTTGTTATTTAGGCTCATGCCTATACGCTAGTGAGGTTAGACCGTAGGATATCTTGAAGAGCATTATCCTCAGATGGATTGTTACTGCTTATTTTATCATATATGTGTATACCATGTCTGTCTATGGGACCATCCATGGTAGAGTATTCTCCCGTAAACAATAGCCACTTATGCATTGTGTTTACCCACGAAACTATTCGTGATAGAGTATTCTCTCATAGATAGTTGCCACTTATGTATCCTATCTGCCCACGGAACCATCCGTGGCAGAGTATTCTCATGCAGTCAATGACTGTTTACATACCTTGACTGCCTATAGGATCATCTGTGGTAGAGCGTTCTCTAGCAGTCAATGGTTGAGAAGCTAGATAACTATCTTATCCTATCCGCCCAAGAGATAATTCTTGGTAAAGTGTTCTCCCGTGAACAGTGATTATTTGTATACCCTGACCACCAACCAGACTCATTCGTGATCGCATATTGTTGTTCTAGTCAAGATTGGTTATATGCTTGCTATATGGTGGTTATGTATTTATTCATACAAGTTTAGATGTACTGTATGTACTCTCGATCTATTGGTTATACCTGGTTGAGTAGGTTAGTGAAGTATTTTATGTGAGGGCAATCAACCTAAGTTTGATCGGGTATGATTATGATTTTGATGTATGTGTCAAAGAGTTTAAGTTAGGCTTTAATATTATTTTGATATGTGTTTGAGTTATGCATGACTTGGTAAAACATATGAATAACTTGGTGCGGCTAAGTTTGGGAAAATCTCATCTTATGACTCAGGTCCTTGAGATCAATGAAGGATGGTGCATCCGAGGGACCATCGGACAAGGAGCAAAGGAGTGGGCCTAAGGAAGTGAACTTCAAGGTAACGTGAAGGATAACATGGAGAGGAGTCGCGAGCTCAAGTGTCTCTAAGGGATGAAGACCAAGGAAGAGGGATTCAAGGGCGATTCCATAGAGGATGAGTGTAAGTGAATGTAAGGGACCAGTCAACTAATACTGAGACCAGTCAACTTGTCCAAATTTCTGAGAGCACAGAATTGTTCTGTGCCCAATAGTTATGAATACCAGTCGATTGGTAGTGACACCAGTCAACTAGTAGAAAGTTGTTGGTAGCCGTTAACAGAATCTTGGATTCTACGGAGTGTCGTTGTTTATGTCTAATGGCCACACCAGTCGACTGGTGTAGGAAATGAGTTGATTCGGGATCAACTCTTTCCTCTCTATTTAAAGAAGCTTTGAGGGATGAAGGAGGTTACTGATTCTTTCTAGAATACTCCTAATTCATTCCCTTAAGCTCCAAGCTAATTCTCTTCCTCCTAATCTAAGTTTCCATCTTGTAAAAAGGAAGAGAGATTTATGAGAGGTTTCACTCCACCGAGGAGTAAGCTTTAGCCGGAGATTACCGGGGACTAATCCACCGATGGATTGATGGATCACCCACATCAAGGAAAAGTCATCAAGTAGGATCAAGCAATATCTGAACCATGTTAAACAATATGTTAGAGTTTGTGTTCATTATTTGTTGGTCTTATTAGTTTAGTTTCATTTTTGCTTGCACGACTAACATTATAGAATGAAGATCAATTTGGGGTGATCAAGTTATTCAACCCCGCTTCTAGTCAGCCGCCGATTCTCAATAAATGGTATCAGAGCGAGGATGCCCTTCAATAGACTAATCATCGAGAAGAGCAATTTCAACAAAATGACTGGTTCACACATCCAACCTCCTAAATTCAAAAGAGACTTCTCTTAGTGGAAAAAGAGAATAGAGATATTCTTTGATACCGATTTTGATATTATGCTAATAATGGAAAAAGATTTTGAGATATCTACGGATGAAACAACACAATAATCAACAAAATAAGATGAAGCAAGAAGCAAAGGAAAAAGTATTTAGCAAACTCAAAGGCAATGCATCATCTACTGAATGTGCTTCCCTAACAAGAAGTAACTAGGATTGGAAACTACACAAGCGGCAAGGAATTATGAGATAAACTAGTGGAGCTTCATGAAGGGACATCGGAAGAGAAATTAGCAAGAAGAGACCTTCTCTAAACTAAACTCAACACCATCAAACTTGAAAAGGGAGAAAAGGTATCCTCACTTTATGCTAAAATTAAAAAAAATTAAGTGGACTAACAAGTGTAGGTGATAAACTCTCCAACCATAACATAATGATGAAAGTCATCAATGCTTTCCCAAGAACCACAACTTGAAGTTCAATTGTAAACTCATTCTACATTTTAAAGGATCTAGAGAAAAACTCTCTAGATGAATTCTTCTCAACCATGGAGCTTCATGAGACTCGAATTGAGGGTTATATGGAGAGCTCATAGATCAAGAGGAGTAGCCCTTGTGGCAAACAAGGAAAAGGGTAAGAAGAAGAAGTTTTTATCCCCAACATCCTCTAACTCCGAAAAATCAAGCACCTCAATGGATAGCGATCAAGAGGCGTATATGGTAAGAACAATGAGAAGAGCATTTAAAAGTTTTTCAACTAACAAATCTCATGTTAGGAAAGACTCAAGAAACAAGAGTAGAACTAGGAGGGTCATTTGCTATAATTGCTAAGAAAAAGAACACATGAGGGATCAATATCCTCTTTTGAAGAATAAAGAAGGAAAGAAGAAGGAAGGAAAGAGGAAGACAAAATAAAAGGGGAAGAAGACCCAAAATCTAATAGCAACATGGGATGATCCATCATCATTGGAGGAAGAAGAATACCATGTCACCCATTTTTCCTTAATGGGATTTGATAACTTAGCCTCCACCACATCCAAAAATGAAAAAGAAGGAAGTTCAAGTGAAGAAGAAGGGAGCTCAAGTGAAGGGGGAGGGCAAACATCAGATTCAGACTTCTCAATAAGTGAGGTATATAATCTCTCTACTCAAACTTTAGTTAAGAAAATAACAAGTACAAATAAGGATTTATTCTAGGAAAAAAGGAAAAACAAATCTTTGAAAAATGATATCATTTGCCTTGAACAAAAGTTAGAATTCATGTCTCTTAGGGATAACAATGCCTCTAGTATGCATGCTTCTTCTAGCTTAAATGTATCATGTTTAGAAGAAGAAAATAAGAATTTAAGGGAAAAGGTAAAATATCTTATCAAAGCCCTTGAAAAATTCACTATTAGCTCTAAGACCCTATATATGATCATTAGGAGCCAAAGGGCTAGTTTAAGAAAAGGGGATTAGGTTATAATGAACCCAACAATGAGAAAGCTTACCATTGTTTACTCGCTAGGGGCAATCCAAGATAAAGACTATAGATAGAAAATGGATTCTCAAGAAATATTTGATTAACCCAATTAGAAAGAACTCTATTGGGTGCCAAAGTTAATCCTTAAGAGTTAGAAGATTTTGGGATAGTCAACCATAGAAGATTTAATTCAAATCTTTTATAAATGGTTGACTTGAGAACTAAAGGGGAACACTTGGCCTTGGATAGAAATTCATGATAAAAGGGCTAAGTAGAAGTTACCTTCATTACATCTCACAACAAACTATAGGCATGACTTACTTTATAATTCTAGACATGAATGTGAGATGATAGATGATAGAACACTTATGCTTATGGCATTTTGATAAGTTAGGAATTGTATCATATTTTAATAATCATATACCAACTATTGGGAAAGTAAATATTTAATTAATGAACATCTTACCCATAAATCATAGTTGGATATTCTAAATATTTTGAAAACAATTCTATCTTTTATAAACAGTGACTTAGTTTTTGAAAAACATGTGTCTTCAAAACTAATTTTAAAATTGATACAAACTTGAGTGGGTTTTAATTTTTTTTTTTTTTTGAGTTTTTGTCGAAACTTTTAAAATACATTAATTTTTTATGAAAATATATTAGTTAAATGAACTTAAAAGAAATATATTTTTAAAATTTCATAATTTTTTAAATTTTATAAAAAAATTTATGTATTTTTGAAGTTGGCTTCAGAAATCAGATTTCGGAGTGCCTTTATGTCAGTCGACTGCATTAGAGGGCAATCGATGGATGCCTATTATTAGTAATTATCATTTTGAGTCAATATTTGATGTCATGGTTTGCATGATTATTTGGTACAATCTTTTTGATGGTGTCAAAGGGGGAGAAATGGGAAGATTTAAGTTAGAAACTTTTATTTCTCCATACTTGTGCAAATTTGATGCATCTATCTTTTTGATGCATTTCTGAAGTTTTCATTTGTATTCTTGTACATTTACTTCTTGTTTCAAGTTGTATGCTTGTGTGAGTGTGTAAGAGGTTTTCTACCTCTAAATTATTTCTGAGAATGAGTGTTTTCATAGTGGAAAGTGTACTCGATGTGGATCCTTGGATTAGTCACCTCATCTTGAGGTGGATACCAAGTAAATCCTTATATTAGCATTAGGGAGATTTGCTTCGAGTTTATCCGCTGCAACAACATCGATGAAGCAAGCAAGCGAGAGAGACGAGCTATTTACAGCCCCCCCCCCCCCCCCCAACACCCCCTTCTAACTCTGAAGTGTCCCAACAATAACTTCCCAAAATGACCTCCCAGAGAACTTAATACTAGGTTTTGATCAACTAGCTTATGTTTGATTGGAGTAGTTTAGGCCAGATCCACTAAGTCTAATGTACCAAGTAAAACACATATGATTCAGTCTAGACATGCCTTCAATAGAGTTTCCTTGACGTACTATCATCCTAATCCATTCCGATGCTATGTTGTCAGGGTTCGACAAACCTTTTTTTATTTCTAACCATCCTAATCTAAGCAGAAAAATAAATCTAAGTCTAAGAATGTATATTTAATCAATCAGGTAGGGTGAACAATTTTTCTATGTGCTCCCCCTGAGTCATAGCTTAGATATGGTCTATCTAAGAGATGGATCTGACTCTTGGGAACTAAATATTGATTCGATTCAATTAGTATAGCTAAACATGAATTAGGTATCTATGCTTGGACTTATTTTCTAATGTTTTGACTAAATAAAGACAAATATAATTTGTTGGTTGTATTTGGTTTGTACCCAAGTCCGAATCTATTATACACGGTCCATTGCGATCAAAGTACCATGTTTATACACTTGTATCCCAAATCAAATTTTTCCAATGTTTTCTTAAGTCGCTCCACTTGACCTTTCAAGTTGGAATTTTCTTTCTCAAGTTTTGCAACATGAGTTGAAGTTCCAACTTGAACTTGGTTAGTCGAGTGACTCAAGCTAACTTGCTCCTTAAGGTGATCTATTTCCTTAAGTAGTAAGTTATTTTGTTCCTCGAACTTGGTTAATTTTGTAAACAACCATTTTACAATTTTAAGTAAATTTGACTTGGAAGAAAAAGTTACCATATCAAGACCTTCGGAAACGGATACAGATCTTTGGCTTCTCTCAGACTCGACCTCGAACTAAAACTCGTACTCTACCTTAGACTCCAATTCTTCATTTCTTGCCATAAAAGTAAGATGACTTGTGTTCTTCGATTATTCTGTGTCGGATTCCTTGGAAGACGATTCATCCCAAGTGGCTCGGAGAGCTTGCTTTCTTCTTGTGGATTTTGACTTTTCCTCCTTCTGATTTGGGCACTCTTGTTTGTAGTGATCATTAATCTTGTTGCATCCATAGCACATTACTTCTGATTTATTTTGGTTTTGGTTGATTGGTACTTTCTTAGCACTTCTTTTGAACTTCCTTTTGGTGAACATTTTTCGGACCATGTTCACCAATTCTTCTTTATTTGTTGAGTCTGAGTTTGACTCACTTTCAGGTTCACTTTTTGTTCTGGATTTTGTCTCCTTACTTAGTCCCGCATACAAGGCAATTCTTTTCTCAGCTTGACTCAAGTTAGATTGTTCATGTAATTCTAATTCACAAAAGAGTTCATTTAACTTAATAATTGAAAGGTTCCTAAAGACTTTGTAAGTATCTACTATTCACTATAAGAAAATTGCTTATTCGCAGCGTGCTATTAACAGCACACATTAAAAGCACGCCATTAATAATATTATTAACGACGTGCATGTTGATGTGCGTTGTTAATAGTATAAATTTAAAGAAAAAAAATTATGTCTATGCATTAACGACGCACATTAACGGTGCACATTAAAAAAATGCTATTAATACTATTTAATAACGACATGCATGTTAACATGCACTTTAAATATTTAATAACAATAATGATGTGTAAACTAAGCACACTATGAATACTTTCATTTATTATTAACAACATATAGTAAGCTACAAATGAAACTATAATAAAATAAAATGAGATCTCCCTCGATAAAAAAAATAATAAGCCATGTAAAAAGTGATAAATAACAGGTTAAAAAATGCAATATTAAAAAAAAACAAAACAAGTTAAACAAACGCAACATAAAAGAAACAGAGCAACTTAAAAAATAACCATAGCATAAAAAATGCCAAGTTTATTTCTCTTGGTTAAAAAATATGCACAGAAAAAATTAAATAAAAAAATACAGAGCAGATTTAAAAAATACCACATAGGTTAAAAAAAACATCGACCTTTTTTCGTCTTCCACCTTCCCTCGCTTGCTATACCTCTCAGCAACATAATTCTCTGCCTCTTTACACTCGCTGGCTATAAGATAATAATATAAACTTGAAACATAATCACATCCAGATATTAACGGTACACATTAAAAATATACAGTTCATACTATTATCAATCGCATGGAGTTAAAAAAAAAAAAAACTGGTGTTTTATTGCCACCAAATAATAAGTTAATTTAAAAAAGCAAGTAAAAAAACAAAGCTAAGTTAGAAAAAAACGTAAGAAGATTAAATAAAAAAAACACAGAGCATTAAAAAAACGGCGTTTATTGCCACCAAATAGCAAGTTAATTAACAAAAAAACAAAGCTAATTAAGTAAAAAAAAAAAAGGCAAGAAGATTAAATAAAAAAACACGGAGCATTAAAAAAACTTTACATTAGAAAAAAAAAACGCCGAACTCGTCTTGGACTTTTCCTCACCGCACGCTCTGCCTCCGCACACTAAAAAAAATACAATTCTTTTGGGATAAATTCTGGACGAATTTATAAAAAAAATTCGTTATAAAATTTTTTAAGAACGAATATTTTTTTATTATAAATTTGACAATAAATTTGGGAACGAAATTATCGACGAATAATATTTTCGTTGTCAAATTTGTAACAAAAGCTCTATTCATCGCAATATTATATACAATTTTGGAACGAATATTTGTTTTGTTGCAAACTTAGCAATAAATTTGGGGACTAATTCGGTGACGAGTTATTTTTTTATTGCCAAGTTTGTCCCTAATTTGACAACAAAATTTGACAACGAATTAGATTTTCATTGCCAAATTCGTCGCTAATTTTCATCAAACCTTTGCAACGAATACTATTCTTGTTGCAAAATTTGCGACGAATTTGACAACGGAAATACTAATTTAATTTGCAACAGATTAATTTTCGTCCCATATTTCGTCCTAGATTCTGGGACGAATCTGTGTATTTGTCTCAGAATCTGAGACGAATCTATGTATTCATCCAAGATTCTACGACAAAATTTGGAACGAAAATAATTTTGTTGCGAAATTATCAATGTACAGTGTTTACGATAAGTTGGCGACAAATTATTTTCATTGCCAAATTAGTCCCTAAATAAAAAAAAATCCAGAAACAATTTATTATATATATATATATACAACAAATTCAAATAACACATTATATACGTTCAACATATCCTAATTAACATTATCACATCCTATTTCACATACATCTATTAATAATTAAAATAAAATCATAATACAATAAATTTAAAGGTCTCAACAAGTTATATAAGATCTTTCTTCTTCAAACTACTCTAAAATATTATACAAGTTTCATGCTCCAAAATGTCCAAAAATCCAAGAAGTTAAACAAGGATTTAAATTTAAAAAAACTAGATACAACTCATCTTCTTTGTCCATAAAAACTTTCTTCCCCATCAAGTCTTCTTTTCCTACATAAAAACAAATAAATAAATCAGATCTTTATAATTGTTTGTTTACTTTAACCAAAATGATTAATCTTGAAATTTTCGGTCCACCGCTAGTTAGTTTATCTAGAGAGCATGTTTTCCTCCCTACTCCACCTCTTTTTAGTCCCCAATATAATAAAGCAAACTGATTCATATTCAAGCCCCAAATTAAGAAAGAATGTTGTCTATTCTAAGAAAAGTCTAAGCTTGTTTTGAAATCTAATCAATCAAATATTAGTTTATTTGTTCATGTTTATAAAAGTGCGGTAATATATTACATTTCAAACACCTACACAATATCAACATGCATCATATTCTACTATATTTTCTTGGCTACGACTGATATAAATTCAGAGATTATCTAATTAGTCATGTACTCCATTTTAAATTGGAAGAAAAAAGTATGGTAGTATTTATAACAATTCATAATTAGACAATAAGATAACTTTGAAATAAAAAAATAAAAATTTCTGTACAATTAATATCAAAATGACTCATAGTTATTTAATCAAAAAAATATTGAGAGCATTTATCAGGATTTTATAGCAACGGTAAATTAAATGGTAAGAAATACCTTGAAGCTAGTATGAACTCATTTCATAGCAATGGTAAATTAAATTATAAGAAGTATCTTGAAGCTAACTACAAGTATCCTATATATGATACAACTTATTTTACCACATCAAATTGTTATGATACAACTTATTTCACTATATCAAATAATAGCTACAAATATTCTATTTCCATCTGACATGGAGAGCATGAGATGTATTCTTAAACTTCCTATCATATGAAAATGTCTCAAATGAAGAAAACACAAACTAGTCAAGAACAATTAGTTGATACTAGTCTTTTAGTACTCATGGTTTTTTGGTTGCTAGGCAAACGCTAATCATAATTCAGAAATTTGAACTAATAATGAGTAGTAGCAAATTTCAACAAATTTATAAAAAGAATGATACCTTTATTTAACTTTTCAAATGCAACTGATAAAAAAATAAATAAATAAAATTAAAAGTATAACATGTTCAACTAAGGGTGTGTTACTTAATACTTACTTTTTTCTCCGACATATATTTCACCTCACCAACCCTGTTAAAAATAAATTAATAATATTAATTAAAATAAAAATTAGAAAAGTTAACAAGTCATGGATTAATGTTTAAAACACTAATTATGAGAAAATTAATCATCATACATAATTAAAATCATGGACAACCATCACCACCATCATCATTATCATCGGCACCATCATCATCATCGTCATGCGGTGGAATATGACTTAGAGCGGAGCTCAACTAATGGTGCCGCATGATAAAATCTTGTTGTCGGTGCAACTCTCTCATATCTTGCTCCATTTGCGCCCTTTCTAGGTCTCTTTGCAATAATATTTCCTTCAGATTGCTAATCTCTTCAGTCAAGTTATTTACTTAGGTCGTAAGTGCTGGTGAGGAGGAAAATGTTTCAACTATTCTTTGGGTTCTGCTTAAGGAACTCATCCCCAATATTTGGTTTGACTGTCACAACCGACCCATAATGGTTCATCTGCAGCACTTAACACTTCTTGAAATTTGCGATAAGTTTCATCAACACCTGATACTTCTAACTCCTCCAACGGTAATATATAAGTAGTAAATAATTGTTCATCTATTGGAGGGAAACTAGAACTTGCGCCAAATGTTTCGGGAATGAAATTCTGACCTGCTGCATCAATTACCATCCTTTGATATGGATTCCCACTAACAGAGACTTGGATATTCCGCCTATAATCCTCATCAAATATGAACGGTTCACCATGTCATGTCCAATTATAGTAATTTAGGGTAAAGTCAAATCTACATAGATGTTCTTCAACTTTATCAGTGGCTAAAAATTTACCATTGTGATACTTTCTACACGGACACTTTATCTTATTGCCATCCATATACTTAACTTAACGAGATGCAAAATTCAAAAATTGCCTCAAGCCAGTGATAAACTCATCAGTTAAACCCCGACGATCAGGCAAATTCTTATTATACATCCAACTTCTTTCATTCTACATTTTGCCTGTATTTATATATTTAAATATTATTAAAAATTACTACATATAAATCTTACCAATGAAGACATATTAACAAAGAGCACCTTATCAAAATAAAGGAACACACATATATATAAAATATTACTGGATGAAATTTTGAAAGGAATAATGCCAGTACTAGCTAGAATGCCATGGGGAAGATCTACAAAAGTGCTTTATGATACGAGTGTCTCCAACTACACCAAGCTCACAGCAAATTGAGACATGCACAAACAACATTACAAATTTAGTCAATACCTTAACATAATAAATCAAAAATAAAATTAATTTATATAAGAGTTAAAATAGACATCTACAACCGCAGGGGGCAGCCGCGGCCACCAGTCTATCGTTGGGGCAGCCGCGACCACCGGTTTGCCCTCGGGGGCAACCGCGGCCACCGGTCTGCCGCTGGCGGCAGTCGCGACCAGAGGCCAAGCGCGACTATCGAGGCCACGCGCGGCCAGCCGAGGCCACACGCGGCCACCCGAGGCCAAACGCGGCCATGCGAGGCCACACGCGGCCAGGCACGGTCACCCGAGGCCATGCACGGCCACCCGAGGCCATGCGCAGCCAGGCCAGCCACGTGCGGTGTCGTGGCCGAATGAAGAGGGCAGAGGGCAGAGGGCAGAGGGCAGAGGGGAGATGGGAGAGGTGAGAGGTGAGAGGGGAGAGGGATTGATGGGACCTTTGCGTTCGGCTAGAGGGGTTGAATAGCCTTTCTTCGATTTGTTACCTATAACTTGTTAGCGAAAGCAAATAGAAAGGAAGAAAAGACAAGAAAAACAAGAAAACAATGCTAACTCCTTGGTTTACTTGGTCTCCACCTCCTTGAGGTGACTAATCCAAGACACACACACCCACACGATCAAGCTTCACTATGAACTTCTCCTTCTTAAGGCACAAACGAAGGTGGAGAAACCTTTACAAGATTGCCTCTTCCTCTTTACAAGATTAGATTTTGAATTAGGAGGAGGAGTGCAAGAAATCTTCACTTTAAAATTGCTTAGAGAGCACACGTTTTTTTTTGTTTCACAATCAATTGTTGCAAGAGATGTCTTTGCTATAGTTGTTTTCCCCTTTTTATTCGGCTTCGAAAGTAGTCGTTTCTCACGTAATTATTGCATTCGATCGATTGGGCACATCTCTGATCGAATCAGATATAGCCGTTGTGCTTCATCATGTCACGATTACAACCTCAATCGATTGAGCCAAAACTGGATCGATTCAGCTGCATATTGTATGGATACAGAGGTGAATTGAATCGATTGGCCGATCGATTGGTTACCTCTAATCGATCGGCTGATCGATCCAATATCGCATTGTGCGAGAGTGCAGTAGACTTGTGAATTGATTGGTCGATCCATTGGATTCCTCCAATTGATCAGATGATCGATTCAATTTCCCTCTGTGCTCTCGCGCAGAAGTTATCAATCGATCGACGGATCGATTGATTTCCCCCAATCGATCGGCTGATCGATTCAGCAGTATTCTGTTCCATAGTTAAGAGTCTCAATCGATTTATCAATCGATTGCCAGTATCTCCATTAGTACCTCGTGCCAGATAAATGCTTCCCTGAACTTTCTTGCCGAGACTCCGGTCCTCGATCTTCTTGGACTTCTATTGCTTTACACTCGGTCTTCTGACTTGCAAGGACTTTTCCTGCCATTCCAAGACTCCGGTACTCAACCTTCTTGGACTTCTTCCTGTAAAACTTGCAGCACACGTTAGATCCAAACGTATTAACCTAAACTTAAATAGTTGTCAACACATTGAAAACATCCAAGGCATGATTGCACCAACAGGGATTACCTCCGCCATCGCTGGAGAAGGCTACCGCCGCCGTCGAGAACAAGATCGGGTTGAGAAAAGTGATCTAGATGTGGGAGTGAGGAATTTAGGATTTTTTTAGAAACAAACAAATTTTGTCGCCATTTTTGTTCCTAATTTTTGCGATGAATCCAAGATTTATCCCAAATTTGGGGGTGAATCTTGGATTCATCCCAAAATCTGGGATGAATCCAATATTCGTCCCAGATTTTAAAAATAATATTTTCTTATTTATTTTTTAAATTCTGGGATGAATTTCTGGATTCATTCTAGATTTTGGGATGAATTCCTAGATTTGTCCCAGATTTTGGGATGAATCTTGGATTCGTCCCAGATTTAGGGGTGAATCTAAGATTCGTCCCAGATTTTAAAAAAATAAAATAAAAATTAATTGGAGGCCCTAAAAATTGACCTAGAGATGTCGGAATTTCATGAAACAAGTTTCTATGGATTTTTAAATTTCTTGTGATCTTAAAAATATCTTCATCCATAATTTTAACATAATATATTGAGTGTGGTAATTTTTACCACAAATTAGGTCATATTTGTGTTAAAAAAATCACCACACTCAATAGATTAGGTTAAAATTCAAGATTAGGATATTTTTATGATTAGGAGAAAAATACGAATAAATAGAAACTTGTTTCATAAAATTTTGAGATCTCTAGGTCCATATTTAGGGCTTCCGAATGATTTTCCTTTTTTTTAATTTTTTTTTTAAATCTGGGATGAATCTTGGATTTGCCCCAGATTTTGGGATGAATCTTGGATTCGTCCCAGATTAAGGAACGAATTCAAGATTCGTCCCAGATTTAAAAAATAAAAATAAAAAAATTAATCGGAGACACTAAATATGGACCTAGAGATGTTAGAATTTCATGAAACAAGTTTCTATGGATTTCTAATTTTGTACCAATCGTAAATATATCCTCATCCATAATTTTAACCTAATATATTTAGTGTGGTGATTTTTTAACCCAAATTTGACCTAATTCGGGTTAAAAAAATCATGAAACTCAATATATTAGTTAAAATTAAGGATGAGGATATATTTATGATCAGGAGAAAATCAGAAACTCATAGACTCTTGTTTCATGAAATTTTGAAATCTGTAGGTATATATTTTAAGTTTTAGACACATATTTAAACATACGTTGAACGTTAACATACTTAATTAATAGTGAACTATCTATGTTTCGCTAAATATGGAAATAAAGATATTGAATTTTCATGAAAAAAGTTTTTATGTGTTTCTAATTTTCTCCTGATCATAAAAATATCCTAATCCATAATTTTAACCTAATATATTGAGTGTAGTGATTTTTAACATGAATTAGATCACATTCATGTTAAAAAAAAAATTTACCACACTCAATATATTAGGTTAAAATTCTAGATTATGATATTTTTATGATGAGGAGAAAAATACGAACGCATAGAAACTTGTTTCATAAAATTCTGAGATCTCTAGGTCTATATTTAGAACCTCTGATTCATTTTTAGTTTCTTAATTATTTTTTTGATTCTGGGGTGAATCCTGAATTTGTCCCAAATTTTGGGACGAATTCTTGGATTCGTCCCATATTTTGGGACGAATTCATGTATTCGTCCAAGATTTGGGAACGAATCTTGGATTCGTCCCCAAATCGGGGATGAATCCAATATTCATCCCAAATTTCAAAAAAAAATTAAAAAAAGAATAATCAATCGGAAGCCCTAAATATCGACTTAGAGATGTTGGAATTTCATGAAACAAGTTTTTATGGATTTCTAATTTTCTCGTGATCTTTAAAATATCTTCATCCATAATTTTAACATAATATATTGAGTGTGGTGATTTTTTACCATGAATTAAGTCATATTCGTGTTAAAAAAATCACAACACTCAATATATTAGGTTAAAATTCAGGATTATGATATTTTTATGATTAGGAGAAAAATACAAATGCATAAAAACTTATTTCATAAAATTCTAAAATGTCTAGGTCCATATTTAGGGCTTCTGAATAATTTTTCTTATTTTTTAAAAAAATCTGGGATGAATCTTAGATTCGCCCTAGATTTAGGGATGAATCCAAGATTCATCCCAGATTTAAAAAAGATAAAAAAAATAAAAGAAAAATTAATCGGAGACATTAAATATGGACCTAGAGATGTCGGAATTTCATGAAATAAATTTTTGTGAGTTCCTAATTTGTACTGATCGTAAATATGTCCTTATCCATAATTTTAACCTAGTATATTTAGTGTGGTAATTTTTTTTAACCTGAATTACGTCAAATTCAGGTTAAAAAATCACCACACTTAAAATATTAGGTCAGAATTATGGATGAGGACATTTTTACGATCAGGAGAATGATACGAATACATAGAAACTTGTATCATGAAATTTTGATGTCTCTAGGTTCATATTTAAGGCTTCCGATTATTTTTTTTTTAAAAAAAATTGATTCTGGGACAAATCCAGGATTCGTCTCAAATTGGGGGTGAATCCATGGATTCGTCCCTTATAATTTTTTTAAAAAATTTTCAATTTGGGACGAATTTTGGATTTTGAGACGAATCTAGGATTCGTTCCAGAATCTGGGACGAATTTTGCGACAAAAATAGTTTTCGTTGGAAATTTGCGATGAAAATTTTGTTGCAGATTTCATTGCTAATTTGGGTCAAATTTTGTTTTTGTCGTCAAACTTGTTACGATTTTGGGACGAAAAATATTCATCCCAAATTTTAGTCCCTAAATCATTGTTTTTTTAGTGGCAACGTAGCTCTCTCTACCTCTTCATACTCATCGATGCCGATCGTAGGACTCCTCTCTGCCTCGCCGCACTTACCGTCGCTGCCCGCATGACTCCTCTCTGCTTCTCTGCACTCACCGCCGTCATCCGCAGAACTCTCCATCTCTCCACATTGCAAGACTGCAACAAGCGTAAACAAGCCCTCTGACCACTCCGCATCAAGCCAAAAGCTCAAAGCCAAACATAATCCTAATCTCTAAGTCCCTAATATTATTTGGGCGACACTGCTAGACGCTAGCGAAGCGGTCGCAGTTTGTGAAATTTGTTCTACTTTGCTTTTTCTTGTCTAAGATATTCTTGTGATTAGTTATACGTTGCTAGTTGATCCGGCGGTAAGAACAGGGGACCCCCGTTCTGGGGAGTCAATGCCACGCGGAAGTCAAATAGCCAGGTGGCCGACCGGATAGGGATTGGTTGAACGCCTGGTCGGCCGACCGGTGTCTAACTGATGGCAAAAGGCGCCCCAGCAGGAAGCTGGGCCCCGGCGCTCATGGTACAGGATCATAGGGCCGAGCGGAGGGCACGCTCGGCCGAAACATGAGGTAGCATACTGTTGACAGTCTCCACAAAGCACATCACCGAGAATCTTCCAAGTAGATCACTATATGTGCCCGGCCGGACATAAGGCAGAGGCTAGCCGGCCGGACGCCCGGAGGCGGGCCGGCCAGACTCCCGGCCGGAAGCAAAGGGGAAAAGGACAAGGGACATCTTTTTCTGACAGCGGGTATGTTCCACGTTTAGGCCATACTCCAAATCTTACGACAGGGGGTTCCGCTGTCCCATCGAAGACATGCTTGGACTGTAGCAGTATGGGGGGTCAGGTAAGCTCACTGACAGGCCCTTACTGGGGTATGGGCTGAGGACATGTGTACACCCCGGTATGAGTACACCCGCTTCTCCCCATCCCTATATAAAGGCCCTCATCCTTCGCCGGAGGTACGTATTCTACGATCCTTTGAGCCACTTTCTTGTTGAGCTGTGCCTGACTTGAGCGTCGAAGGGTCGTCGCCGGGAACCCCTTCCCGGCCCGACTTCTGTGCAGGTTCACCGAAGGTCCGGGCGGACAGTCAGCAGATCTACGTCAGCCGCTTGGAGAGCACCACGTGCCCAGCATCCGTTGATTCAGCTTTCGGACAGGATCAATTTGGCGCCGTCTGTGGGAACGCTCCTACATCCGAACGGGAACAATGGACGAGGTTGGACGACAGCACACCGTGACGCTTTCCACGAAGGAACTTGACGCTCTGATCGAGTTGAGGGCCACCAAGCTTGTAGAACAAAAACAGAAGACACCAACCGAGCTGCCCGAGCAGCAAGCAACATCAGCATCTGGTGGCCGAGCGGAAGCACCCCTAGCCACCGTTGCATTCCATCGGACCCTATTCCGCACTCCTGAAGCCGCAGCAACTAATCGAGATCGGGAATCATCTTCGGATGAAATGCCAAGACGGGATAGAAGAAAAGGAAAAGCCCCCCGAACGGACTCATCGCCCGAGCGGATCAACCGCCAATTTTCAGAGGCTATTTTATGAGACCCTCTGCCCAAGCACTATGTGCCTCCGACAATCGGGGAATACAATGGAACCACCGACCCGGATGATCATTTGGATAAGTTTGATAACACTGCAACCCTGCATCAATACACAGATGGGGTGAAGTGCCGAGTTTTCCTCACTACCCTCTCCGGATCGGCTCAACGGTGGTTTCGGAGGTTGCCGGACGGATCTATCACAAGCTTCAAAGACTTCCATACGTCTTTCCTCCACCACTTTGCAAGCAGTCGGCGCTATCAAAAAAACCAGTGTTAGTCTGTTTGCCATCAAACAGGAAGCCCGCGAATCGCTCCGAGCCTACATCCAGCGATTCAACAGAGTGGCCATGGACATTCCAACGGCCACCTCGGAGACCATGATGAATGCCTTCACACAAGGCCTCGTGGATGGGGACTTCTTCCGATCACTCATTCGGAAGTCGCCCCGAGACTACGACCACATGCTACACCGGGCCAACGAATACATCAACGTGGAAGAAGCGCAAGCGGCCCGAAAAAAAGAAACTCCAGCCGAGTGGGCTCCTCATGCCGAACGGAAGCCGCAAGCTGCTCATCAGCCACCCAGAGGACCAAGGGCCGAAGCAATCCGCTCCCCCCATGCTAGGCCCCACGTGCAAGAGGTAGCTGCCGCACGGCCCAAGCCAAAGAAGAGATGGACTCCAATGTTCTGCTCCTTCCACCGGACAGACACGCACAACACAAGGGATTGTCGGAGTCTTCCCTTGATCGCTCATCCTGTTCCCCGGAGTGGCGGTCGTCGATCGCCATCATCCGACAGGCGACAGAGAACTCATGAAGCCGAGCGGACGATAGCTGACAGGCGACAACAGCAGACTCCCGAGCGGCACCGCTCTCCGAGGCGGGAGAATCTCCGGATGTCCAAGGAACGCCCCCGACCGTCCGCTCGAGAAGAAGAAAATAGGAGCAATACTTCCCGAGGCGAGATCAACATCATAGCTAGTGGGCCGACCGGAGGAGACTCCAACCGAGCAAGGAAGGCGAGCGTCCGGCAGCTACAGATCCATGCAGTCGGCTGCAGCCAAGAGCGGGCGAGTGGACCCGAAATCAGTTCCGAGCCCAGGGACTTGGAAGGAGTTGAAGTACCCCACGACAACGCTCTACTCATCAAAGCGGTAATAGCCAACTACACTATTCACCGCGTTTTTATTGACACAAGGAGCTCGGTCAACATCATATTCAAAAAGGCGTTCGATCAACTGCAAATTGATCGAGCCGAGCTGCTGCCCATGATGACCCCTTTACGGATTTACGGGCAACGAAGTTCAGCCGGTCGGACAAATCCGGCTAACTATCTCTCTGGGAGAAGAGCCGCTTAGGAGGACGCGGACAGCAAATTTCGTGGTGGTTGACTCTCCCTCATCATACAACGTCATTTTGGGACGACCGGCGCTCAGCGAGTTCCCAGCGGCGTCTCCACCTTCCACCAGAAGATCAAGTTCCCCATCGAGGACAAAGTGGGAGAAGTACGGGGAGATCAACTAGCAACTCAGCGATGCTACGTCGAGATGGTCCGAGCATAAGCCAATTCCGCTCGGAAGTCGCCACGGATCGAGGTGAACGCTATAACTGAAAAGCCTCCCTCTTTAGTTTATGAGGAAAAAGAGGAAGTGCAGATTCACCCGACCCGAGCGGAGGCCACAACTTTCGTTACGTCTGACCTGGAGGAAAGCCAGAAACAGGAAGTGATCAAATGTCTCCAGAGAAACTGTGATGTCTTCGTCTGGTCAACGCACGAGCTGCCCGGAATTTCGCCAAGCATAGCGCAGCACGAGCTACATGTCCGACCGGACGCTCGGCCGGTGAAGCAGAGAAAAAGGGATTTCAGCGCCGAATAGAATGTCATCGTCCGGGAGGAGGTTGAGAAGCTTTTGGAGGCCGGCCATATACGCGAGGTTCAGTTTCCAAGTATCCAAGCCGGGCAACAAGTGGAGAGTGTATAGATTTCGGATCTCAACAAAGCTTGCGAAGATTTTTATCCTCGCGGATCGATCACCGGTGGACTCCATCGCAGTCGCGAATCGATATGTATGCTCGACGCTTACAAGGGCTATCATCAGGTGCCGCTCGCCCGTGAAGATCAAGAAAAAGTCAGCTTCGTTACAGCCGACGGCACCTATTGCTATAATGTGATGCCGTTCGGATTGAAGAACGCGGGAGCTACATATCAGCGGCTGATGAACAAAGTGTTCAAGGGGCAGATCGGGCGAAATCTGGAAGTATACGTGGACGACATTCTTATCAAGTCCGTCGGAGCGGCCGATCTCTTCGAAGACATGGAGGAAACTTTCCGAACGCTACGGAAATATGGAGTCAAGCTAAACCCCCAGAAGTGCCTGTTCGAAGCAAAAGGAGGGCGTTTCTTGGGTTACATAGTGACCGAGCGGGGTATTGAAGCAAATCCCAGCAAGGTGAAAGCTCTACAAGATATGCCGCCTCCAAGAAATCTGAGGGAAGTGCAGCGTTTGACCAGTCGGATAACTGCTCTGTCCAGATTCATCTCCAAGATCGCCGACCGGAGCCTGGCCTTTTTCAAAATCTTGCGCAAAGCCACCAAATTTCACTGGGACGAAGAATGCGATCGGGCGTTCGAAGATCTGAAGACATATTTGAATTCTCTTCCGGTACTAGCCAAGCCAGTCGCGGGTGAGCCACTTTGTATCTACTTGTCTTCAACCGAGCAAGCCGTCGGCTCGGCACTAGTAAGGACGAGCAGAGAAGAGCCTGTATATTTTGAATCTCGCTACACTGGGCTCGAGAAACTGGCTTTCGCATTGGTCCTTGCCGCTTGGCGTCTCCGTCCCTATTTCTTGGCTCATACTATCATCGTCCGGACGAACAGCCCATTGGGAAGAGTACTCTCAAATCCCGAAGCGTTCGGGCGGCTCATCAAATGGACAACGGAGTTGAGCGAATTCGACATCCAATACCAGCCCCGGTCGGCGATAAAGGCGCAGTCCTTGGCGGATTTTGTCACCGAAGTACAAAGACCAGAACCCGAAGCCATGTGGAAGATATTTGAAGACGGATCATCTACTCGGCTCGGGAGCGGAGTGGGGATACTGCTGCTCTCCCCCCAAGGAGAAAAGATGCACTTATCCGTTCGGCTATATTACAAAGCTACAAACAATGAAGCAGAATATGAGGCCCTTATAGTCGGTTTATAGGCAGCTCGGCACGTGGGAGCCGGACGGGTGACGCTGCATTCAGATTCTCAATTGGCCGCTCAGCAACTTTCTGGTACTTTTGAGATTAACAACGCGCGGCTTAAACTTTATGCTGAAGCCTTCGAAAAGCTCAAAGCCAATTTCAGAGAAGTCACTGTCCAGAAGATACCCCGAGCGGAAAACCAAGTGGCCGATGAGTTGGCCAAACTCGCGAGCTCGATAACGCTAGTCGCTATCCAGCAGCCAATTGAACAAGTATCTTTGGTGGCTCACGTCGACCGGATGGATGGCCTCTCGTTCCCGAGCGACTGGCGGACACCCATCATGGAGTTTCTCCGCTCGGGTGCTACACCGTCTGATCGGGATGAGGCCCAGCTACTAAGGAGGAGAGCCGGTCGGTTCACGCTCATTGGAGATCAATTATACAAGAAGGCCTTCTCTCGCCCACTGTTGAAATGCGTGAGCTCGGAAGACGCGGCTTACATCCTCCAAGAAGTACATCAAGGATCCTGCGGAGGGCATCCGGGCGGACGATCATTGGCCAAAAAGGTCCTACTGGCCGAGTACTTCTGGCCAACCCTACAAGCAAACGCCGCTCGGACCGTTTTGACGTGCCTATCTTGCCAAAGGTATCATAATTTCTCTCACCGACCGGCGAAAGAAATGAAGGCAGCTACTGTGTCCTGTCCATTCGACCAATGGGGAATGGATATTGTAGGTCCGTTTCCTATGGCGACCGGACAACGGAAATTTTTGCTGGTGGCGGTTGATTATTTTTCCAAGTGGGTGGAAGCCGAGCCGTTGGCCAAGATCACCGAGCAGATGGTCAAGAAGTTCATATGGCAGCACATCATCTGTCGGTTCGACATCCCTCGTCGACTTGTTTCAGACAACGGGCGGCAATTCACAAGAAAGTTGCTCGAAGATTGGTGTAAAAGCTATGGCATTGAGCAACACTTCACGTCCGTGGCATACCCCTAAAGCAATGGTCAAGCCGAAGTAGCCAATCGGGAAATTCTTCGTATTCTGCGCGCTCGGCTCGACCATTTGGGAGGAAGCTGGGTAGATGAAGTGTCGGACGTCCTATGGGCCATCCGAACCACCCCAAAGGAAGGAACGGGCGTCACGCCTTTCCATCTGGTTTATGGCGGCGAAGCGGTTATTCCTGTCGAAGTTGGCGTCGAGTCAGCCTGGATACAGAATTATGATGATGATAACGCCGAGCGGAGAAACATGGAGCTGGATTTGGTCGACGAGGAGCGAGCCAAGGCGTCCGTCCGGCTGATGGCGTACTGGCAAAGGATGAAGCAGAATTATAACTGGCACGTAATCCCTAGATCATTCCAGGTGGGCGACCTTGTCTAGAAAAAAGTAAAGCCGGTCGGCGACGTTGGCAAATTGGAGGCTCCCTGGGCAGGCCCCTTCAAAATCATCAAGAAGCTCCACTCGGACGCTTATTATCTGGAGGATGAAGACGGGCGGCAACTGAATAGGCCATGGAGCGCAAATCATCTCCAGCCTTATCGAGCTGGGTGAAAGGTGCACTGATGTAACTCATTTTTGTATATATTTTGGGCCGCCTATGTACTTGTAATGCAGGAAGCAAAAAGATAAACGCATTGAGCATTATCCGCCGAACGGCCTACTGCGTGAAGACCCCGTACCGTTCGGCCGGGCGTATAATTATACGAGCCAAATGCTCGAAGGCAAAGACCCCGTGACGTTCGGCCGGGCATATAAATTACATGAGTCGAAGGCTCGATGGTAAAGACCCCGTACCGTTCGGGCGGGGTGTATATTATTCGAAGCACGATCGAGTTCAAAGATCTCGCGCCGTTCGGCCGGGAGTATGTTAGCCGAGTCGGAGGCTCGATGACGAGGACCCCATGCCGTTTGGGAGTATATAATAAAAATTAGCCTTAAAGGGCCGTCGAGCTCCGACGTTAAATATCGAGAGACGAGCCGGCGTCTATAAACCCTCCGAGCGGAAGGTCGAGCTTCGACGTTAAATATCAAGAGACGAGCCGGCGTCTATAAACCCTCCGAGCGGAAGACCGTCGAGCTCCGACGTTAAATATCGAGAGACGAGCCGGCGTCTATAAACCCTCCGAGCGGAAGACCGTCGAGCTCCGACGTTAAATATCGAGAGACGAGCCGGCGTCTATAAACCCTCCGAGCGGAAGACCGTCGAGCTCCGACGTTAAATATCGAGAGACGAGCCGGCGTCTATAAACCCTTCGAGCAGAAGACCGTCGAGCTCCGACGTTAAATATCGAGAGACGAGCCGACGTCTATAAACCCTCCGAGCGGAAGACCGTCGAGCTCCGATGTTAAATATCGAGAGACGAGCCGGCGTCTATAAATAAGCCGAGCGAAAGACCGTCGAGCTCCGACGTTAAATATCGAGAGACGAGCCGGCGTCTATAAATCATCCGAGCGGATGAGGCCAATAAAAAGGATGCAATTGTCCAAGAAACTCGCCGTCAATATCGTCCGATCGTCTCTACGTTCCGCTCGGCCCAGTACCCAAAGGTACTTCATCGGTGTCTAGCGAGTAGTCTCTGCTATCAAAGCGGAATGTTGCATATTGGAAATATTACATATTTAGCCGAGCGGAAGGGCAACGCCAAATACTTGTATTTTTTTTAATACCAGAGATGTGATAATAGGCGAGCGGACAACACACATTAACTAGCAAAAGGACAAAGTACGCGAAAGGAAAACATTGCATTAAAATTAAAACTTTAGGCCGAGCGGCCTAAGTACAAAAAAGGATCATTTTTTGGCCTAGCGGCCTAACTACATATACAGATGTCTACTCAATGTAATCATAAAGGTCCTTGGGGATGTTGTCCAGGAGCGCCACTTGATCGCCGGCCGGAATAGTAGTGGACTCCGAAAGAAGACCTTTAGACTTCAGATACATGGTAGTAGCGGTTATAGCCAAGTCGAAGGCTGTGTACATCCGCTCGCAGATTTTCTTCGAGAATTCAGGCGAGCGGATGTAGCTCTGTCTTAGGGCAGCGACCCGACCCGGCTCGGCCTCTTGATATTCTTTGAGAGCCGCCTGGGAGGCAGTAAGGGCCTCATCCAGATTTTGAAGCTTGTCCGCGTCTGCCGAGCGGCCCGCCTTTTCTCTGTCGAGCTGCTCCACCAGCTCTTTTACCTTCAGCTCCAGGCCCCGAGCCTCCACGTTCTTTTTCTCCAGATCGAAGATGGCCGTGTTTTTTCGAGTGGTGGCCAGGGTTATTTTTGTGTCGAGCGACTTGACTTGTCGCTCGGACTCGGCCAGGGCGTGGGTCTGATCGGCCGTCTTTTTCTGCTCGGCCGCCAACAAATCTTGAGCTTTCTTCAGCTCCTTTTGCAGCTCGGCATACGAGGGGCCTTGAGAGCCGGACGGGCCGCTAACCGCCTTCAGTTGTCTTAATTCCTCGTCCACCATCGCCAGGCGGTTGGAGACAGCTATCTCTTCCAACCATCTCTGGCGAGAGAATTAGAAGTTGTTAGTGGCCGAGCGGAGATAATGCATACCAAACACTGAAGAAAACAAACTTACCCCCGTGGCCTCCTGCATATGGCTATTGGCCAAATTTCGAAGGGGGATCAGCGCGACGCGCGCCCGAGCATCAGCCCACATCTCGGCTAGGGGCCCCTTCAAGGTGATGGTGTGCTCGGGCACGGTTGGACGATCGGCCTCTGGCAGCAGCTCTTCAATCGGGAGATGAAGAGAGACTCGTACAGTGCGGCCATGGCCGGGGGTCGTCCGACCGGCGGTCGAAAGAGGATCAGAAGCCGATGCCGAAAACTAAGAATGAATGGTTGAGCGCTTGACTGGTTGACGAGCGGGCGGAAGGGTGCTGACCGGAATAGCTTCAATAGGGGCCTTCGGCTCGTCCCATTCCGAAGGAGTCCGATCAGACGAAATAGCTTCGACTTCTGGCGCCTTGCCGCGAGCATGTGCAGTAGCTCGGGCGGACGGTTGAACGGCAGAGGTAGCCGAGCGGAGTGGAGTTTCCACTCGGCGCCTCTTCGAGGCGGGTTGTCCCTCTTCCCGAGCGGAACCTTCTTCTTGGACAGTTTGTCCTCCGTTGGGAGTGGCTCCGCTGGCCACATGCTGTTGAGAAGCTTGAGCGGCCGACTCTGCATGAGTCCCGCTCTCCCCTTCATGCGAGCCGACCGGCTGGATGCCAAGCGCCTCCATCTCCTTTGCTGCCGCGGCTTCGAGTGCCGCCGCCTTTCTCTTCAGAATGCCCGCCATTATCGACTCCATGACGATGTCCGCTGCAAAGGAAAGAAGAGAAATCAGTTAGCAATCAAAGCATATGCCCAAGTTAAATTCTTACCGAAGCTGCTCGGAAGAGGAGTCCGTATGGGACTCAGACCGAAGATGTACATCACTCCCTCGTGAAGAAGCTTATTGATGCCAAGCCGTAGACCGGCTAGCATGTTTGCAGCATGGAGGTAGTCCGGTCGGGTCTTGAATTTCTTCAGCTCAAGAGTGGGGGGTAGGTCGACCTGCCACTTGGTCCAGAAATTGGCCTGCTCGGGCATACGGATATAGAAAAAATACTCCTTCCAATGTTTATTGGAAGAAGGCAGTTTGTTAAAGAAGACTAAGCCGGGCCGAGCTTGAAACATGAAGGTGCCCGGTTCGGATTGCTTGGGGTAATAGAAATAAAAAAAGACGTCCGGTCGGAGGGGGATGTTGTGGATTTTGAACAAAACAACAACCTCGCAGAGAAGGCGAAAAGTGTTGGGTACTAGACTGCCGAGCGGAACACCGAAAAAGTTACAAACATCGATAATGAAAGGATGTACAGGGAAACGCAGACCAGCGGTAAACTGGTCACGGAAGACACAGAAGGCTCCGCGCGGCGGCCTGTGTGGCCGAGCGGAGGGACCAGCCAAAATAAGTTCAAAATCATTGGGGATTTCAAAATTATCGGTCAGGATATCAAAATCACGCTGGTCGAATCGGAACTGCATGGTGGTGTACCATGGGCCGAGCGACTGGTCTTCAGGATGAGAAGAACTAGCCATGATCCGAGCGGAAGGAATAAAAAAGGCGGAAAGGTAGGAGAAAGGCGGTAGCAAGCGAAAAAAGGCCCCAAGGATTGAAACTGGGGAAAGAAATGCGAAGGAAACACCGGAAATAAGGAAGAAAAGATATAGAGCCTTACTGCGAGGAAAAGGATCAAGGAAGAGGCGCCGGAGAGCGTCGGAGAGCAGGAATGGAATCGCCGGAGCACCGAAATACCAGGGACGAAGGTAGAGGTCGCGAAAGCAAATGAGGGGGATAGGGGAGAATGAAGATTTTATAGGGTGGAGGTCGGGCGGCCTCCACCGTTGGATCCAGGTCACGGGAATCAAAGCGTGCATCGCACCGTCCATTTAGAACCACTTCGATCCCATCAAAGCCCCACGCCATCGCCGTCGTACGATGACTACAGTGCGCCACGTGGCATTCAGCCATTCGAAACATTTAATGAGCGCATGCTCAGCCTTAATGTCGAAGATTGGCGCAGATTACGAGGGGGTTCAAGGAATGTGGTTGTTGACTAACCTCAAGGCCATCCCTGTGGTAGGCCGAGCGGAGGATAATGCCACGCAGGCGCCGCCCGGCTAGACTCGCAGTCCAGTCAGTCGGACTAATCGCCTCCTTCGACTAGACTTGAAGGGGAGGCAAGTGATCCGGCGGTAAGAACTGGGGACCCCCGTTATGGGGAGTCAACGCCACGCGAAAGTCAAATGGCCAGGTGGCCGACCGGATAGGGATTGGTCGAACGCCCGCCCGGCCGACCAGTGTCTAACTGATGGCAAAAGGCGCCCCAGCATGAAGCTGGGCCCTGGCGCTCATGGTACAGGATCATAGGGCCGAGCGGAGGGCACGCTCGGCCGAAACATGAGATAGCATACTGCTGACAGTCTCCACAAAGCACATCACCGAGAATCTTCCAAGTAGATCACTATATGTGCCCGGCCGGACATAAGGCAGAGGCTAGCCGGCCGAAAGCCCGGAGGCAGGCCGGCCAGACTCCCTGCCGGAAGCAAAGGGGAAAAGGACAAGGGACATCTTTTTCTGACAGCGGGTATGTTCCACGTTTAGGCCATACTCCAAATCTTACGACAGGGGGTTCCGCTGTCCCATCGAAGACATGCTTGGACTGTAGCAGTATGGGGTCAGGTAAGCTCACTGACAGGCCCTTACTGAGGTATGGGCTGAGGACACGTGTACACCCCGGTATGTGTGCACCCGCTTCTCCCCAGCCCTATATAAAGACCCTCATCCTTTGCCGGAGGTACGTATTCTACAATCCTTGGAGCCACTTTCTTGTTGAGTTGTGCCTG
This sequence comes from Zingiber officinale, assembly GCF_018446385.1. Taxonomy (NCBI): domain Eukaryota; kingdom Viridiplantae; phylum Streptophyta; class Magnoliopsida; order Zingiberales; family Zingiberaceae; genus Zingiber; species Zingiber officinale. The sequence continues at coordinate 80,863,566 of NC_055994.1, forward strand.
ACTTGAGCGTCGGAGGGTCGTCATCGGAAACCCCTTACCGGCCCGACTTCTGTGCAAGTTCACCGGAGGTCCGGGTGGACAATCAGCAAATCTACGTCAGTCGCTTGGAGAGCGTCACGTGCCCAGCGTCCGTTGATTCAGCTTTCAGACAGGATCATTAATTTTTGTGCTTCTGATCTAAAATTTGTAATTTATGTGTCTGATCTAAAATTGTAATATGTGATGAGTAATTTGTACTTCCAATTTCACATTCTGACAATTAGACTGTTTTATTATTGAGTGATATCATTTGACTTTTTTGGGGTAATAGTTTAGCAATTGGTCCATCATTTGGTGTTTTAGCTTATCTAGCTTCTTGGTTCTTCTTGATTGCATGTTGAAGTCTGTGCCAATTTTTACGTTGTATTCTCAGCTTAATGTGACAAATCAGCTTAATGTGACATGATTTTCCAGAGGCTCTATTATATCATACATGTTTTGTTGAATTATTTTTGGGATTTGTTTATGTCAAAAGTCCTAACTGATGTTTTTAGAAGTTGGCTTAGAGTATCAGCCTTTGGTTCCTGAACTCCTCATCGTTCCTTGCCCTTTTTTTCCTTAATTGCTGATTTTATGTGAGAGATAGGGAGATAACGTTGAGAGATAGGGAGATAACGTATAGGTGATGATAACTTTAATAATAATAATAATAAAAATAATTTTTAATTGATTTCATTCAATTAAGATTTATTATATTTGATATCACAATTAAAATCAAATAAGAAAAATAATATTTTCAAATCTATTATATTACTATGTTTATAATTATTACAATTATATATTTTATTTAATATTTTCATTATTATTTTAGACAATTTATATAAATAAATCTATTAATTTTAGTAATAAGATGATAAAAAAAATTTATATTATTTTCTTCCTTTATCTATTATTTTTTAACCTAATATCAGAGCCTGATCTTCCACAATCCACTCTTTTTTTTAATCATTTTTTTATTCTTGAATTTCTTAATTAATTTCTCTCAATTATATTATCCCTCTTCCCTTTATGTTATTTGTGTGTTTTTGATTAATTCTCAACTTTCTTTTATTTCTCTTTACTTTTCTTTTATTTTATTATTCTCTATTTTTGTTAAAAAAATATATATCTTGCACGTTTCATTTTCTAATTCTCTGTTTTTTTGTTTCTCTACTTTTCGTTTCTTTTTATTTTCCTTTCCTGGTTCTTCCAGTAGTATTCCACCTCTCCTATTTTTTTTTTCTTCCAATTTCCAACCTTCCGTAGCAGTTCCTCTCCTCTTCCTGTCCTTTTAGAAGTAGCTGGACATCAACTTTTTCTTCTAACCCACAGCAGTACCTACTTTTGCCACTGTCGTCGGACAGCAAAATTTCAAACTTAAATATTATTTTCAATCTTCCAGCAACAACTATTACTATCAAGGGACGAATTATTTATTTTCGATATTAGACTCTCAACGATATCAAAGTGACCAAAAGTAAAGTTTAGATCAATGTCAAATTAGTTACATCATTGGTCATACTGATATTTATTGTTCTAGAATTTTTGATTGGTCTTATAGTCGAAGAAGATGCCAAATTTATCTCAGAGTTGGACATATTGATATTCAATGTCCTAAAAGGTTTGACTCAAATTTTACTAGTGGTCTTGCAGCATTAGGACAACCAACTATTTCACAAGGACAACATGCATCTTCAAATCAACCACCACCTTCTTGGCATTCTACATCCCAGTCATCTCATTATGGAGCATTCTCACATTTTATATCTCCTAATATAGTTTCATCAATTCTTGAGAACCCAGGATGACATCCGGATTCTGGAGCAACTTATCATGTTACACCGGAGTATAATATTCTCACAGAAGCTTCGCCTTATAATGGACCCAACATTGTACAAATAGGTAATGACTCAGGTTTGCAAATTACTCACATTGGAAAAACATCTTTTTACTCGTGTGGTAGAACTTTTCGTATACGCAATACTCTTCATGTTCCTTCTATCATCAAAAATTTACTTTTGTGTGTCAATTTGCTCTTGATAATAATGTGTTCTTTGAATTTCATCCTTATCATTGTCTTGTGAAGGATCCCACAACAGGAAATACTCTATTCCGAGGAAGCATTAAAGACGACCTTTATCATCTTCAACCCACCTATACTAATGCTTTTGTTGAAGAACGCACTAATAAATTCTCTTGGCACGCACGTCTTGGTCATCCATCTCTACGTATTGTTCAGAATATCATTAACCATTACAGTTTACCAATTTCTTTAGCCTCCTCTTCTCATTTATGTGAAGCTTGCATGAAAGCAAAATCTCATAAATTACCTTTTGTGTCTTTTTCTCGCACTTCTAGTTTTCCTTTAGAAATTATTCACTCTGATATGTAGGGTCCTACTCTTATTCTACCTAATCAAAGTTTTCTTTATTATATTATTTTTATTGACAATTTTAGCAAGTTTACTTGGATTTTTCCTATGAAAAGAAAGTCTGATCTCTTTGATATTTTTTGTCGCTTTCAAAAATAAGTTGAGCGCTATTTTGATTGTAAAATCCTCTCCCTTCATTCTGATTGGGGTGGCAAGTATCAAGCTCTTCATTGTCATCTTACTTCCTCTGGCATCATCTATCGAGTCTCTTGTCCCCACACTCCTAAACAAAATGGATCCGCTGTGAGAAAACATCGTCATGTGGTTGAAACTGCCTTAGCTCTTCTTAATCATGCCTCAGTTCCATTTAAATTTTGGGATGATGTTGTCCAAAACGCAGTCTACCTTATCAATCATTTAGCCACTCCACTACTTCAAAATAAGTGTCCCTTGGAAAGACTTTATAATTGTCTTCCAGATTACTCCTTCTTTCATATCTTTGGTTGCACATGTTATCTTTGACTACGACCTTACTCTAAAAACAAGTTAAACCCTCGCTCTTTACAATGTATTTTCCTTGGTTATAGTAATTTACATCATGGGTACCATTGCCTTCATATTTCGACCGGTCGAATATATATTTCTCATCATGTTCCTTTTGATGAATCTCTATTTCCTTTTGCAGTTGCTACCTCAGATCCTCCTTCAGATAATCAAGGCAACTATCTAATATCACCAAGTAATATACTAGAAGCCCCACATATTGATTCCTCAGGATATATTGAAAGTACAAGGGGAGATGGTATCTTGGGTCCTGCTCCATCTCCACAAGTTCCTATAGACTCAGCGGGTAGTGGTGATCCACTCTCTAGTTCTGATTCTCATCCGTCTGATGATGATATTCCTCGACGAATACTTCCTCTAAGTGAAATTTATGCACGATGTCAACCAATTTCCACTCGTTATCTTCTTCCACGTGCTCTCATTACTTCTTCAAATTTTGTTGAACCTTCTAGTTTTACACAGGCAGTCAAAAATCCAAATTGGCGTGCTACGATGGCTACAGAATTTGATGCTCTTCTTCATAATGCAACCTAGAGCTTAGTCCATCGTACCCCATCTATGAATATTGTGGGCTCTAAATGAATTTATTGAATTAAGTATTATGTAGATGGTTCTATTAAATGTTACAAAGCTTGCCTTGTTGCTAAAGGATTGAATCAACATCCAGGTATTGACTTCAATGATACTTTTAGTCCAATCGTCAAAATTATAACTATCAGATTGCTACTATCTATAGCTATTAGCTCCAATTGGCCACTACGCCAATTAGATGTTTCCAATGCTTTCCTTCATGGGCACCTTAAAGAAACTGTTTATATGGAGAAACCTCTTGGATTCATCCATCCGCAACTTTCAACACATGTGTGTCAACTTCAGAAGTCTATATATGGTCTTCGACAAGCACCTCATGCATGGTTTCATTGTCTATTTACCTGGCTTCATACGAAGGGATATTCTGGCTCAAAAACAGACTCTTCCCTATTCTACAAATGTAATGTGAATTTTTAATATTTGTTTTGATTTATGTGGATGATATATTAATAACTGGTAGTGATCAAAATGACATTACTACTTTACTACATCTTTTCCATCAAGAGTTTCCTATTAAGGATCTTGGCAATGTTCGTTTTTTCATTGGCATAGAGTTTCTCTCACATTCTGAAAGTTGTCTTCTCTCTCAGAGAAAATATATTACTGGACTCCTACAATAAGCTAAAATTGATGGTGCATGTCCTATCTCCCCACCAATCATCAAGGGTGGTTTCACTGCATCTTCATCCTCCTCTTCAATGTCTGACCCCCAAACCTACCGTAGCATTATTGGTGCCCTACAATATGTCATAATTACACAACCCGATATTATTTTCGCAATGAATCATGCTTGTCAATTTATGCATGCTCCTACTGAACATCATTGGGAAGGTGTTAAGAGAATACTTCGATATCTCAAAGGCACTATTCTACATGGTATTCTTTTATATCGTTAGTCTTCACGAGAGTTAATTGCCTACAGTGATGCAAATTGGGTTGGATCTCCCGAAGATAGACGTTCTACTAGTGGATATGCTATATTTCTTGGGCGAAATCTTATTTCCTGACTTTCAAAGAAGCAATCTACAGTCTCTCGCTCAAGTACTAAAGCTGAATATAAAGCTATTACTAACGCAACATCAGAAATTATTTGGCTACAATCTCTTCTTTCGGAATTACACTTTTTCCCAACCGCTACTCCAAAAATCTGGTGTGATAATATTGGAGCAACTTATATTGTGGCAAATCATGTTTGTCATGCTCGTACCAAGCATGTAGAGATTGACTTAACAACTTTTGGTTTCTTACATCTCTACGGAAGATCAAATTACTGATATATTTACCAAGCCATTATCTAGACAACATTTCACAAAGTTAGCACTCAAACTCAACATTCAGGCACTCCCATTGAGTTTGTCGGGGGTAATGACAATAATGGAAATAATCTCTAATTGATTTCAATCAATTGAGATTTATTATATTTGACATCACAATCAAGATCGACATGAATCAAATAGGAAAAATAATATTTCCAAGTATATTATATTACTATATTTATAATTATTACGATTATATGTCTTATTTAATCTTTTCATTATTATTTTGGACAACTTGTATAAATAAGTCTATTAACTTTAGTAACAAGATGATCAGAAAAAGCTTTATGTTATTTCTTTCCTCTTTTTATTGTTTTTTAACAAGCTTAATCATTGATATAGAGAAGACCTCCTAGCTTTGAGAAGACGATTTCCTTCAGATCCTACACACACTCAAACAATCTAACAAAGTGTTAGTGACCAAAGACCAGGGAAATAATCCCTGGCAAGACCCTCCAATGCTCAAGTTAGTATAATCTCCAGTGAGTGAGATGAAGAACGATAGTGGATCTATGAGAGTGTTGGTTTCAGATACAAATGATGCATGCCTAGCCAACGGAAAGGATCTTCCTTTATATACTACCTCTCACAACCTTCATGATCATGAGATGACCTCATGCATTAGGGTTTGTCAGGTGATGAAAAAAGTACAATATGGATAATATGCAGTAACAGTCCGAGGAATCTTTTTTTCTACCCTCAGATGTACCCCTTTTGTCGTTATGGCATAAACAATTGATGAAATTATCGAATAAGTATGTTGTCATAACTAACCTCCGCAAGAAGTACCCAAGGAATATTCTCCGACAACCCTAATAGGTTGTTAAAATATTATCTGTTGTTTATTTGTTGAGTATATTTCGGTCGGTCCTTAAGTTGACTTGCTTGTTTAGCTGATGTACTTTGCGTTGAATATATCTTGGCTTGTCCTAAAATCGACCTATTTTATTGAACCATTCAATTACACTCTGTATTGCCCTATGTCAGAGTAAGCTACACAATTACTTCTTGCTCCACATTAATATACTTGTTGGAGAATGGTAGAGTATATCGGGATCCTCAGAAATCCCTTTGATGAGTGTCGTATGCTCGATCATGCTTGACCGGGCGTATGTGTGCTTTGGTCGGGTGTACCTTCAACTCAACCGGTCTTTATAGGAATTGATAAGGCTAAGAGCCTTTATCTCGGTGGGGCATTATCCGACCGGTTACACATATGTGAACTAATGAGGTTAAGTGCCTTTATCTCGGTCGGGTGTTATCCAACCGGTTACACATATGGGAATTGATGAAGCTAAGCGCCTTAATCTAGCTTGGTCTTTATCTGACTGGTCACATATATGGGAAATGATGAGGCTAAGCGTCTTTGTCTTGGTTGGTCTTTATCTAATCGGTCATGCATATAGAAACTGATGAGGCTAAGCACCTTTATCTTAGTCGATCTTTATCCGACTAGTCACACATATGGGAACTGATGAAGCTAAGCGCCTTTATCTCAATCGAGCGTTATTCGACTAGTTGTACATATGGGAACTGATGAGGCTGGGTGCCTTTATTTCGACCGGATGTTATCCGACCAATCAGAGCTTACATGCCCGTCCACCTTTAAGGCTGGACGAATGCACATGCACACTGTTATTTATGATTGACATGTTGTGAAATGAGTCAATCATTCCAACCACAATGTATGATCGGTCAGCCTTAGTCAACCTTAAACTTGACTTCCCTAGGATTTGGTTACCCTAAGTTATTATACTCCCTGGTCCACTCGGCTTAACGACCGACTATCCTCCCCTGGCCGGATTAAAACTCGATATGGTTAACCTAAGCATTTAACATTGGGGAACTAATCTGAACCGAACAAGGGGATATCACCCCTTTAGGAGTAAGACCGCCAATGTCATCTTGACCTTGACTGTCATGTTATCTTGACTTTGACCATCACGTCACCTCCTGAGTCCATCCATCACATCACTAGGAGGTCCATCCGTCACAACCTATATCAATTGCAATGTTATTCTTATAATAAGTGATATGTACTCTTTGTTAGATTTTTTTTTTTCCGAGGTTTCATGACGTGTAAATCTGAACCATCAATAAGTTCTATTTATTTTAAAATATTGTTTGACCTATGTTTAGCTATATATTTAATATCATACTTTGTTTTTTTTTTGTTCAAAGGATCCTTTTGATTGAACCAATTATTATTAACACAATTTCTATAAGATATATGAATCTTTTATCATTTATTTTATTCTTTTAGGAAATTTCACTACTCTCATTTACAGTGTCAATGTGCAACTAATTGTTTTACTGACACAAAATTTTGTTACTTGAATCTTTCTATTAATGCTGATTATGATAGTCAACCTCAACCATGTGAAATAGGTGTTATTTATTTTAAAATGTTAGCAGACATATGATACATCTAGAGCTAAATATAATCAGCAATCACTATCATTCCATATGAAAATGGGTACAACAACTTCAAACTAGTTAGTATGTCTTTTTTATTATTTTGAAAAAACAATTTATGCAAGAATTATTATGTTCACCTTTTCATGCTGAGAGTAAAAAATAGATTGGCATATTTGAAAGTAAAGAAGACATATAACTCATTTATAAGGAAGATCAAAACTAATTATATAACTGATAGAACAGAATAGTTATTATGTCCTTGTTATTATTTTGTATGAAGATTAAATATTGATGTTTTTTTCTCATAAATTTTATTTTTTCTAGAAAGAAATATAAGAATGCCCATCTAAATATCAAAACATAACTAATGTTGTTGATAATGCAATTAGCATTGGGTTTGGCAAGGAAGCTCGGGATAGAGTGTGCGGAATAGGTTTTGGAGTTACACCTTCAAAAATTGGAACTTCTGTGCAATAAAATAGAATTATTCAACAACTTCAAACTATAGTACAAAACATTCAATAACAAATGCAAGAAATGAGGCAACAAAATCAACTAGAAATGTAAGAAATGAGGTCCATGTTTTTATAAAGTATGAGCCAACAAAATTATCAAGGACAGTTAGTAAGTAAACACCATATATAAAATAAGTTTGATATGTACACTTAAATGCTTTTGAATTTGTTAGAGTGTATACTAAAAGCCTAATTTTTTGTAAACAATTATATTAGAAATAAGAATCATATTGGTCAAATATCTACATTTATAAGCTAAGTGTAGTTGTTCAATTAATTTATATTGTAGATAACATGGTGTGTAGTGTCACACACAGAAGATCATGTTATCAATTCCTTATAAATTATAAATAGTAGCTCACGACTAAGATGGAAAGGAACAAACTATTGAAATAATCGTAGTGTAATTTGGTATTAGTTTATCTTAACTATAAAATTACACTAGTACACTCTGAGTGTATTGAGCATGACCATTTAAGGAAAGTTCTTTTTATACTGACTGAATAAAAGAACAAGACATTTGTTATTATGGAAGTGTGTGCTCTTAATCCTGATATAATAACAAGCACATATATCTAGTATTTATTTCTTTGACTTATCAAAAAGTGTGATTTAGTTCGATAAATCAATAGACCTGATAAGTTGGGAAATGATATTATTTATAGTGTGTGTTGTTGATTATAGAAGGAAACTGTGTCCTAGTAATCTATGTTGATGATATCCCCAAGAGGAGTTCAAAAGGATTGTCATGTAAATCCTACAGGTGGACTTAGTCCGACATGACGATAAGGTTGAATGGTACTACTCTTGGAGCTAGATATTAATTAAGTGAGTTGTCAGTAACTTATTTAATTAGTGGGCATTCTATATCTTAAACACAGGGAGACTAACACACTCATAATAAGGAGCCCAAAATGTAATTTGGGATTGGTACGGTAGTTCAATAATAATTCTTTAGTGGTATGAATTATTATTGATGAAATTAAGTTGGGTGTTCGGAGCGAACATGGGAAGCTTAATTTCATCGGAAGACCAAAACCAATTTCTCCTCTCGGTCCCTATCGTAGCCTCTTATTTATAAAGTATTATACCCACAGATACCCACCTTCCTACGCAACCTTAGGTGGTCGGCCAACCAAGCTTGGAGTCCAAGCTTGGGCCGGCCAAGCCAAAGGTTGAGCCAAGTAAAGGTGGTCGGGCCTAGCTTGGAGCCCAAGCTTGGTGTGGCCGACCATATATAAAATAAAAGGATTTTATTTTTAAAATCTTTTCTTATGTGGATACCATGATTTTAAAAGAGAATTAAAAATTTAAAATTTTCCTTTTATAGCTTTTTACAAAAGATTAAGTAAAAAGTTTGATATCTTTCCTTATTTATAGTTAAAAGGAAGATTTTAATTTTTGATAAAACTTTCTTTTTTTGTAACCATCTTCATGATTTAAAAAAGAATTTTAAAATTAAATCTTTCCTATTATAGTTTCTACAAAAGATTAAGAAAAAATTTGATATCTTTCCTTATTTGTAGATTAAAAGGAAGATTTTAATTTTAAAGAAAACTTTCCTTTTTGGAAATCATTCACATGTTTTAATAGAGAGATTTTAATTTATAAAATTTCCTTTTATGACCAACCATGAAGGGAAAAATTATTAGAGAAATTTTTATTTTAAATATTTCCAGAAACAAATAAAGAAGTTTTAATTTTATGTTTAAAACTTATCTTATTTGGAGCACATGAGGTGGTCGGCCATGTAAAGGGTTAAAAGGATTTTTTAATTAAAATTTTCTTATTAACCAATGACAAGGAGAATAAAAGAATTTTAATTATAATTAAATTTCCTTATATGCCAAGACCAAGGAATATAAAAGAGGGGGTAGAGGTGCCTCACCTCACAACATATCTTCTATTATTCCTCTCTCTTTTCTTCCTTGGTGTGGCCGGCCCTATCATCTCTTCCTCTCTTCTTCTAGTGGTCGAACCTATCATCCTCTTGGAGCTTGGTTTGGTGGCCGGATTTGCTTGGTGAAGAAGGAAATAAAGAAGGCTATGTTTCCTAGTTTTCCTTGGAGTTTGGTTGGTGGTCGAGACTTGCTATCTCTTGGAGAAGGTTGCTTGGCCGAAACTTGGAAGAAGGAAGAAGGAAGAAGGAGGCTTGGTGGATTCTCATATCGGTAGATCGTTGCCCACACAACATCCAAGAAAAGAAGAGGAATACGATAGAAGATCAAGAGGTTGTTGCTTATAAAGAAAGGTATAACTAGTAATTGTTTTCCACATCATACTAGTTTTCTTTGTATGAATTCCAAACACAAGAGGCATATGATTCTAGGTTTCGAATTTGTGATTCGAGTTTGTGTTCTTTTCTTTTCTTTTTCGATCTTGTGATTTGATTGTTCTTATTGGTTAAACTTAGGGTTACTATAAGGAGTTTGAATATTGAATTTCTTTAAAAGGCTTTGTCAAGGAAGTGGTGGATGATCCCATAACCAAGAAGGCCTAGTGCCTCGCTATGTTTAACCTGGAAGCCAAATATAGAAATAAATATTTAATCAACTTTGTAACATGGGTAGACTTGGATTAATAATGTTAAGTATCGTTTGCGATCCAAGTCTAAACCTCTAAGAACAGATAAGTTAAATTTGGAATCAATAATGTTAAGTTCCGCCTGCGATTCCTAATTTAATTTCTAAAGAACACAATAAGTTGTTAGGAATGGTTCAGGACTTGTACAAAATTTTTGTACAGGGGAACCAGTATGATATTCCGTGTTGGCGCTGGAAGCATCCGACGATCGAACCTGTGTTTTGATAATGGCAAAGGGTTCAAAGTTAAGATGTTTTGTGATCTAACAGTTTGAATAAGATTGCAGGAAAGTCCTAAGTATACATAGGCAAAAGTCCTAGCTGTGGTTAGGCAGGTGGAAAACCCTAGGGGGTAGTAACCCTAGGTCATAGGGGGTGGTAACCCTATGCGGAAAGTCTTGGCGGGTCGAGAGCTTCAGGCAAAAAGTCATAGGGGGTGGTAACCCTAGGTGAAAAGTCTTGGTATCGTGAACGAGGTGAAAGACTGGACGGGACGGGAAGCAGGCGTCCAGCAAAAAGTCAGGAAGCATCGAGCGCCGAGCAAAAGTCCAGTCGATCTGGAGGATCGAGCTGGCATCAGGTAAATCTCCTGAGAGGAGTAGGTGAGGACGCATTCCCCGGAAGAGGGAACAGTAGGCGTCGGTTCGACCTAGGTTTCCGGTCGGAAATCCAAAGTCAAAACCGGATAGTCCGAAGATTGTCAGAATATTCTATTGTCATATTTATACTACTGTTATGTGCTAAGTTTGTGTTGCAGGGTATTTTTGGGACTAACGTATCTTACAAGTACAAAGAAGCAACCTTAAGCCTCGGATGAACAGTACTCGAGGCGCCTCCATGGAGCGTGGAGGCGCCTCTGGTACAAGGCTGAAGCAGGCTGCGAAGCAGGTCTGGAGGCGCCTTGGATGAAGCTGGAGGGGCCTTGGAACAGAGCTTGGAGGTGCCTTGGAGTGGCTTAGAGGCGCCTTCAAGTGGATGAGGTGTGACCAGTTCTGTGCTGATCCACGCGGGCGACTCGGGAGGCCTGGAGGCGCCTCGGACAGGCTTGGAGGTGCCTCTAGCAGTGTATAAAAGGGGACCTCGAGGCAGCAATTAAGATATCACCTTCTAAGCAACCCTTTTGCGACAAGCTACCAACGAGAAGTTCCCGAAGTGCTGTAGCAACATCCCGATGACCTGGAGCTCCAGATTTGATATTCTTATTGTCGGTATTGCTTTCTTTACAGGTCAAATTGTAATTAGTTTGTAATAACTTTTCGAGCTTATAGTTGTTGCCCACCGGAAGCGATCAACGATCGCAGGCCTTGGAGTAGGAGTCGCCACAGGCTCCGAACCAAGTAACTCCTCGTGTCTTTGTGTGTGATTATCCTTTTAATTTCCGCTTCATTTATCACTCGAGTTTTACGAATCGAACGAAATAGCCACGAGCGCTATTCACCCCCTCTAGCGCTTCTTGACCTAACAATTGGTATCAGAGCGGGGTAGCTTCGATTTGGTGCAACCACCAATCAAGTAATTTTTCGTGGTATTTCCAGTTTTTTCGGAGTCGACCGGAATTAGTATAATTACTATATTCCGATCTATTTCTTGCTCGAATCGATTTTAGCTCGAAATTGGTGCAACACCACTCGAGTTCATTTTTTTCTTTATACATCCCGCACTACTAATCCAAGATCCAGTCTTGGAATAGATTTTTTATTTTTGTGTGTGCAGGTTTTAAAATGGCACTTCAAGAAGGTTATAACATCGCTCGACCTCCGCTCTTCACCGGAGACGATTTCAGGTACTGGAAGGGTCGGATGGAGGCGTACTTGCAAACCCAGTTCGAAGTCTGGATGATTACCAAGACAGGCCTCGAACTCCCACTTAATGGCTCAGGCAAATTAGTATCATACCAGAACTATGACACATCCTTAATAAAGAAAGTAGAGGCAAACGCAAAGGCAACCTGTATACTCCAGTGTGGTCTAACAAAGGAGGAGTTCAACAGAGTAGGACCATTCTCAAGTGTAAAGGAGCTATGGGAAAAGCTAATCGAACTACATGAGGGTACATCATAAACCAAGGTAAGCAAGCGAGATCTGCTTTTCAATAAATTATATAATATCAAGCTGCAGGAAGGCGAGACGGCTACCCAACTCCATGCCCGGATACAAGACCTACTCAATGGTCTACACGTAATCGGACAGAAGGTAGTGAACCGAGATATTGTGAGGTATGCCTTGAATGCCTTCCCAAGGAATACCTTGTGGACATCCATGGTAGATGCCTACAAGGTTTCTAAGGACCTCTCTTCTATAAAATTAGATGAGCTATTTGCCGAGTTTGAATTACATGAACATGTTAACTCACGTCCGACCGAGAAAGGTTTGTCTTTAGTTGCAGGTGCAGGTAGAGCGCGCGAGACTAAATCAAAGAGCAGAACTGAACCAGAGTTAGAAGAAGAAGAATCATTTTTGGATGACGACGATGACGAAATCACAACCGAGCTCGTCAACCTGGTAAAGAAACTGTACAAGAAAAAGAAAGGTTTCAACAAGAAGGACCTAAAGAAGGCAATTCAAACCAAGGAAGCTCAACCAAAGGTGAAGTTCGAGGTAAAGTGCTATGGGTGCAATCAGAAGGGGCACATCAAGGTGAACTGCCCAAACTAGAAAGATCCGAAGAAACCAAGAAGAAAGAAGGCCCTAAAGGCGACATGGGACGAGTCTTCTTCAGAGGAGTCCAATGACGAAGAGTTCGAACAAACGAGTTTTCTCGCGATGATGGCCCAGGACGACACCAACGAATCCGAAAGCGAGGACGAATCGGAAGCCGAGTCCGAGAGAAGACACGGATCCATATCCATTTCAGAAGGGCCTGACTACACTGTAAGTGTCCCGCATTTACATAATCTAGTAAATTATTTAATTCAAAAATTAGCAAAGTCTAATATTAGGGTCAAGTCACTTCTAAAGGAGGTAGCAGCCCTTAAAGAAGTGACTATTCCCAAACCCTTGCCTGACCCACTTCAGACTAGAAATTCAACTCAAGTCCAAAAGCTTGAGGAAGAAAATTCTAGTCTGAAAACTCAGGTTAAGGATTTGAAGAAGACATTAGAACGATTTTCTTTGGGCTCCAAGAACCTTGACATAATTCTTGGGACACAAAGAGCCGTTTACAACAGATCTGGATCAGGTTTTAAAACCAAAAATAAATATCGATCCTATCTAACCTTAGTCAATAGAACAAATAGAAAAGTGGTCCAAGCATGGGTGCCCAAATCCAACTTGGTCAATCAAGTTGGACTTGATCAATATTATGTTCCCAAGTATCAAGTACATTACCTTGATAGACCATATCTAGGCTATGATCCAGGAGGAGTCAAAAGGAAAATCGTATTAATAAACAAATAAATAATTAAAAGAACATAATTAAAATAGAAGTAAATTAAAAGTAAAAAACTTAAATCTAATCTATATATATATATATATATATATATATATATATATATATATATATATATATATATATATATATATATATATATATATATATATATATATATATATATATATATATATATATATATATATATATATATATAATTATCAATAATTTAGGTGGAGGCTCCAGAATAGCTGGCACCTCCAAAACTAAACTACCCGGTAAGGTAATTAGGGTTAGAACTAAGAGGGCTAGGTTTAATTTGACCTACGGTATTGGTGAAATTTTGGATGATAGTACGTTAGGGAAACTTAGTCTATGCGTGTCTAGGAAGATATGGCTTCGACCTGGTGCATTTGGCTAAGTAGAACTAACTGAAGCTACCCTTTACGGATCCTAACCAGTTAGACCAAGGTTTTGTATTAAGTTCAGTGGACAGAACTATTTGGAAAACCTCGAAGGCATGGTTACTTTAATGATGTCCAAGCGACTCACCATAGCCCAGAAGTTTATCCAAAGAATGCCTATTTGTTGAGCCCAAAGCTAAACCTGAATCTAACATAAAGTTAAACCAAACCCTGTAACTGAACCCAATTCATCTCACGAAAATTATAGGATCCCCTGATTGAAAAATTTAGATTGGGTGATATGACTAAGGATAAAATTAAATTAAATTAAAATCAAATTAAATTATTAATCAAATTAAATTATTTAAATCAAATTAAATTATTAAAATCAAATTAAATAATTAATTAAATTAAATTAAAATTAAATTAAATTATTAAAACAAATTAAATTAATCAAATTAAATTAAATTAATAAAATCAAAATAAATCAAATTAAAAAAATGTTAAAAACTTATTTAAAATGTTTTAAAAACTTCTTTAAAAACTTATTAGGTTCACAAATTAACTTAACCAAAACCTAAATCCAATTAGATTAAATCACTAAATCATCTCACAATCAATCATTAGGGAGCTAACTTCAATCAAACTATCATTTCATCAAAATGATTCCAATTCAGATACTTTATGTGTAGGAATTAGATCAATGGATGTTGGATAGTGGATGCTCCAGACATATGACTGGAGATAGATTGAAGTTCACAAAGCTCAATTTAAAGAATCTAGGCTCAGTTGCATTCGGTAACGACGGTAAACTTAAGGTAATCGGAAGAGGTAACATCGAACTCAATTCAAACTTCATTATTCAAAAAGTTTTATTAGTTGAAAATTTTAACTTTAATGTACTCAGCATCAGTCAATTATGTGATAGTGGTTACTTAGTTAAATTTACCAAATCTGGGTGTACAATTAAAAATGCTCATAACCCTGAAATTATACTTAAGGGCATTAGGAGAAATAATGTATACACAATTAACCTACCAACATCCTCAAAAAAGTGTCTCCTGACACAACAAGAGGAAACTGAGCTGTGGCACAGGAGACTGTGTCACACTCACACCAGACTTATTTCAAAAATAAGTCAAAATGGTCTAGTTAAAGGACTACCCAAATTAAAATTTGTTGAAAAATCAATTTGTAATGCTTGTCAACAGGGTAAACAAACCAAATCAACCCACAAATTAACCAACTTAAATAGAACAACATCTATACTTGAGCTCCTTCTAGACTTGTTTGATTCACATGGAGTCAAGTCACTAAGCAAAAACCAATATTGCTTAGTAATAATCGATGAGTACTCAAGATTTACCTGGGTAAAATTTATAAAAACTAAGGATGAAACTTTTGAAGTATTTAAAATCTTTTGTAAATTAATAGAAAATGAAAAATATACTCAAATAAAAAGAATTAGAAGCGTCCATGGGGGGGAATTTGAGAATCATAACTTTACTGAATTTTGTGAAATTAATGGATACAAACATGAATATTCTTGCCCTAGGACCCCTCAACAAAATGGTCTAGTAGAACGTAAAAACAGAACCCTACAAGAAGCTGCTAGGACCATGTTAAATGAATATAAACTATCTAGTCAATTCTGGGCTGAAGTAATCAATACAGCCTATTACATACAAAATAGAATCTTAATTAACAAATTTCAGAATAAAACACCATATGAAATGTACTATAATAAGTTGTCTAATGTGAACTATTTAAAAGTATTTGGATGTAAAGTATTTATTTTAAACATTAAAGATTACTTAGGGAAGTTCTCATCAAAAACAACCCCAAAAATATTTTTAGGCTATTCAACAACTAGTAGGGCTTATAGAGTTTATAACAAAAATACCTTAAAAGTTGAAGAAACAACAAACATAATATTTGATGAAGAAAATAATTTACCCAAACTAATAAAAGAAAATGATAATCTAGAAAATTTTGACTCAATAGACATAAAAGATGATGACGAAATTCAACCTGAACCTAATGAATCTGAAGGACCCACTACTAGTCCAAGTACAAGACCAACAAGAACAAGCACCGATCACCCATCTGACCAAATTTTGAGTGACCCAACTCTAGGGGTCAGAACTAGGTCATCTTATAGGAACCTAAGCCAAATAACCCTAATTTTGAAGATCGGACCCAAAACTATAGATGAAACCCTACCAGACCCAGACTGGACTTTAGCAATGCAAGAAGAATTAGCTCAATTTGAAAGAAACCAAGTCTGGGAACTAGTACCTAAACCAATTGAAAAAACAATAATTGACACTAAATGAGTGTTTAGAAACAAATTAAATGATCAAGGTGAAATAGTTAGAAACAAAGCTAGGCTAGTAGCCAAAGGGTTTAATCAAGTAGAAGGGTTAGATTATGATGAGACCTATGCCCTGTTGGTTAGTCCTAGGAAAATCGTACCGGTTCCACTGTACAAAAATTTTGTACAAGTGTCGAACCTTTCCTTAAATAACCTATTGTGTTCTTTAGAAGTTAAATTAGGAATCACAGATGGAACTTAACATCATTGATTCCAAATTTAACTTATCTGTTCTTAATGATTTAGATTTGAATCGCAAGCGGAACTTAACACTATTGATTCAAAACCACCTATGTTATTAATTCCATTAAATATTAATTTCCAAAATTGGCTTCCAGGACTGCATGGCGAGGCACATGGCCTTCTTGGATATTGGAGCAACCACCACCGCCTAGACAAAGCCTTTTAAGGAAAGCTAATATTTAATTTCCATAAATAACTCTAGGTTTAACCAAAAAGAACAATCGAATCACAAATTCGAAAAATAAAACAAAAGAAACACAAACTCGAAACAAATCTGAAAACTCTAGAATTATATGCCTCTTGTGTTTGGTATTTCCAAAAATAACTATACAAAGAAAAACTAGTATGATGCGGAAAATAATTACTAGTTATACCTTTCTTTGTAAGCAAAAATAACATCTAGATCTTCTACCGTATTTCTCTTCTAACCTCGGACGTTGTGTGGGTAACGATCTTCCGAGACGAGAACCACCAAGCACCTTCTTCTTCCTTCTAGGTTTCGACCACCACAATTCTCCAAGAGAAGTAGAGGTCCGGCCACCACCACCAAGCTCCAAGGGATGCAAGAAACAAAATCTCCTTTCTCTCCTTCTTCTCCTAGCTAGAACCGGCCACCATCAAGAGCTCCAAGAGGGGTTGCCTCCGGCCACAAGAAGAAGAGAAGAGGGAGAAGCTAGGGCCGGCCACTAAGGAGGAAAAGAGAGGAGAAGAATAATAGAGTCGTTCACGCATGAAGGCAACTCTACCTTCTCTTTTATAA
Organism: Zingiber officinale; assembly: GCF_018446385.1. NCBI lineage: Eukaryota > Viridiplantae > Streptophyta > Magnoliopsida > Zingiberales > Zingiberaceae > Zingiber > Zingiber officinale. The sequence continues at coordinate 80,881,091 of NC_055994.1, forward strand.
TCCTTGGTCTTGGCAAATAAGGAAATTTAAATAAAAACTTCCTTAATTCTTTTGCCATGAAAAGGAAAATTTATTTAATTAAAAACAATTTTCTCTTCTCAATTTACAATGGTCGGCCACTTTAAAAACAAAACAAGGAGAGTTTTAATTAATTAAAACTTCCTAATTTGTCTCCGGAAATTTATAAAAAATTTCTCCAATAATTTTTCCCTTCATGGTGGTTTGTAAAAAGGAAATTTTATAAATTAAAATATTTCTTTTAAACATGTGGATAAAAAGAAAGTTATCTCTAAAAATTAAAATCCCTTTTAATCTACAAATAAGGAAAGATATCAAATCTTTTCTTAAACTTTTGTAGAAACTTATAAAAGAGAATATTTAATTTTTAAACTCTCTTTTAAATCATGAACATGGTTAAAAAGGAAAGTTTTCTCAAAATTAAAATCTACCTTTCAATCTACAAATAAGGAAAGATTTCAAATCTTTTCTTAATCTTTTGTAGAAAGCTATAAAAGAAAAGATTTAAATTTTAAACTCTCTTTTAAAACCATGATATCTACATAAGAAATAATTTTAACAAAAATCTATTTTTAATATGATGTGGCCGGCCACCTAAGCTTGGGCTCTAAGCTATTGGCCGACCACCTTAAGGCTCAACCTTTAGGCTTGACCGGCCCTAAGCTTGAGCTTCAAGCTTGGCTTGGCCGACCCCTATTGGTTGGGTAAGAAGGTGGGTATGTGGTGGGTATAAATCTCTATATATAAGAGGCTACGATAGAGACCGAGAGGAGGAATTGGTTTTGGTCTCCCGATGAAATTAAGCATCTCGTGTTCGCCCCGAACACATAACTTAATTTCATCAATAATAATTCATTTCACTAAAGAACTATTATTGAACTACCGCACCAATCCCAAATTACATTTTGGGCTCCTTCTTATTATGAGTGTGTTAGTCTCCCTGTGTTTAAGATAATAAATGCCCACTAATTAAATGAGTTACTGACAACTCACTTAATTAATATCTTAGTCTAAGAGTAGTACCACTCAACCTTATCGTCATGTCGGACTAAGTCCACCTGTAGGGTTTAACATGACAATCCTTATGAGCTCCTCTTGGGGTCATTCTCAACCTAGATTACTAGGACACAGATTCCTTCTATAATCAACAACACACACTATAAGTGATATCATTTCCCAACTTATCGGGCTTATTGATTTATCGAACTAAATCTCACCCATTGATAAATTAAAGAAATAAATATCAAATATATGTGCTTGTTATTATATTAGGATTAAGAGCACACACTTTCATAATAACTAAGGTCTAGTTCTTTTATCAAGTCAGTATAAAAAGAGCTTACCTAAAATGGTCCTACTCAACACACTTAGAGTGTACTAGTGTAATTTATTAGTCAAAATAAACTAATACCTAATTACACTACGACTATTCCAATGATTTGTTCCTTTCCATCTTAGTCGTGAGCAACTGTTTATAATTTATAAAGAACTGATAACATGATCTTCTCTGTGTGACACCACACACCATGTTATCTACAATATAAATTAATTGAATAACTACATTTATCATAAATGTAGATATTTGACCAATGTGATTCTTATTTCTAGATAAATGTTTATACCAAAAGCTAGGCTTTTAGTATACACTCTAACATGCCCCTGTAGCTAGACTTGAATCTATTAGGATGATGCTGGCCTATGCAGCACATAAAGGATTTAAACTCTATCAAATGGACGTAAAATCTATTTTCTTAAACAGATTCATTAAAGAAGAAGTGTATGTTGGTCAACCCCCAAGATTTGAAGACCTAGAACATCCGAATCATGTCCTTAGACTGAAAAAGGCCTTATACGGATTAAAACAAGCCCCTAGGGCTTGGTATGAACGATTATCTAACTACTTGATATCAAAAGGATTTGGTCAAGGTCAAATAGATCCAACCCTCTTTGTAAAGTCCTTAGAAAATGACTTTTTTATTGCACAAATTTATGTAGACGATATAATATTTGGGTTAACCAACCCAAGATTTTTAAAAGAATTTACAAAACTAATGGAAACTGAATTTGAAATGAGTCTAGTAGGGGAACTTAACTTTTTCTTAGGTTTACAAATTAAACAAACAAAAGATGGAATTTACATCTTCCAAACAAAATATGATAAAGAACTAGTTAAAAAAATTGGAATGGAAAACTCAAAACTAATCAATACACCAATGGCTACCAACATTAAAATTGACTCAAACTTAGAAGGAAAACCAGTAGACTTGAAATATTATCTAAGTGCGATAGGAAGTTTACTGTACCTAACTGCTAGTCGACCAGATATTCTCTTTGCAGTAGGTATGTGCGCAAGATACCAATCTTGTGCAAAAGAGTCACATCTAACTCATGTTAAAAGAATACTTACGTATATTAAGGGAACCCTAAATGTAGGACTTTGGTACCCTAGAACTTGCACTCTTGATTTAACTGGCTATTCTGACTCAGACTATGTCGGGTGTAAGCTAGATAGAAAAAGCACAAGTGGTAGTTGTCAATTTCTAGGTCAGTGCCTAGTAAGTTGGTCAAGCAGAAAGCAACACTATATTGCCATATCTACCACTGAAGCTGAATACATAGCCCTAGGAGAATGTGCATCCCAATTATTATGGATGATGCATACCCTAAAAGACTACAAGCTAGAATGTCAGAAAACTAAAATATCAATTGACAATATAAATTCAATCAACCTGACAAAGAACTCAATTCACCACTCAAGAACTAAACACATAGAAGTAAAACATCATTTTGTAAGGGATCATGTAGCTAGGGGTGATATCGTACTTAATTATGTTGAGTCCAAATCAAACCTAGCTGACATATTCACAAAGCCCTTACCTGAACTCGAGTTCAGTGCACTTAGAAGATAAATAGGAATGTGCTTAGTAGAATAGAATTTATTTGCTCATCTTGCTTTTACTTGTTTTTCAAACTTCTAGGAAAATGTCTTCAAAATCCCAACTTTATTGGACTTTCAAAATTTGGATTTAGACCAGGCATCTACCTTTAGATATCATGTTCCCCTAGATTTCAGCCAGAGCATCTCACAAGCACACTAGGCATAACTTGTTTGTGTATGAAAAACTTAGAACGGCGTGAGATGTATAGGGTACAACCTAGACTTCAGAATACTTATTTTTGTGCATCGTAGGAAGTCTGTGTGTTAAATATAAAAAATACAATAAACAAGTTAAGTGATCCTGACCTAGTCAAATCTAACTGGATTGTCAACTTAACTTGACTAACCAAGTGAAAGTTGTTACCTTCTAGGTAAGCAGTTAGTAACTAATGGTTAGACACTTGACCCAGAGGATTAAATGATTAATTTAAAATTTTTCAAAGTTACTCATGCTTGGACTTTAGGACTACTTGAATAACAACCTTAATTAGAGTTTTTACGAGTTAAGCTCCTCCCTCTTAGCAGCTAAAATTTAACTAAGTCTTTCAAACTAAAATTATTTAAATATTTTCAAGTTCAAAATCAAGCTAAGTACTTTTCAACTTCAGTTATATTTTCTAATAACATTCTCAAAGCTATTTTTTTCAAAGGCTTATTAATTATTTTTTTTTTGTATAGCCGTTTTCAAATAATTTTATCAAATACTTTCAAACTTAGCTAATTTTTGAGAAAAATTCTATAAAGTCTTTCAAATTAAACTTTTCTCAAAAAGGCTTTGCTTTCAAAAGCTACCCAAGTAATTTCTCAAATTTTGCTTTTCAATATAACTATCTTAAAAAGGATCCTCTCTGAACTCTTAACATTTACTTAGCTTATTGGTTTACAATAAAAAATATCTTAGTTTAACTAGTTATTTTTTTCAAAATATTTTGATATCACAAAATTAGCTAAGTTATTTAAGACTTAGTTAAAAGTCTTACAAGACCATTTCTTCTAAGCTAAGTTCTTCTTCTCTTCAAGCTATAACTAAACATTACTTCTTAAAATCTTTTCAAATATACCTAAACACTGTGGTTTTTCTTTCTTACTGATCTTATATTTTTGATATATGGCAAAGGGGGAGAGTAGGCATAAAATTTAAAAATTCAATTCAAGAGAAAGCCTTAATTAAGGGGAAGCCTTAAACTTTAAAAGTTTTAGCTTAAAAGTTTTGGTTGCATCTAAAATTGTTCACTTATGCTTGCTTATACTAAAACTTTAAAAAATTGTTACTTATGCATCTATCTTTACTTAACTTTGAATTTCAGTTGCCATAATCAAAAAGGGGGAGATTGTTGGTGTTGGAAGCATCTGACGATCGAACCTATATTTTGATAATGGCAAAGGGTTCAAAGTTAAGCTGTTTTGTGATCTAATAGTTTGAATAAGATTACAGGAAAGTCCTAAGTATACTTAGGCAAAAGTCCTAGCTGCGGTTAGGCAGGTGGAAAATCCTAGGTCATAGGGGGTGGTAACCCTATGCGGAAAGTCTTGGCGGGTCGAGAGCTTCAGGAAAAAAGTCCTAAGGGGTGGTAACCCTAAGTGAAAAGTCCTGGTGTCACGAACTAGGTGAAAGACTGGACGGGCCGGGAAGAGGGCGTTCAGCAGAAAGTCCGGAAGCATCGAGCGCCAACCAAAAGTCCAGTCGATCTGGAGGATCGAGCTGGCATCAGGTAAATCTCCTGAGAGGAGTAGGTGAGGGTGCACTCCCCGGAAGAGGGAACAGTAGGCGTCGGTTCGACCTAGGGTTTCCAGTCAGAAATCCAAAGTCAGAACCGGATAGTCCGGAGATTATCAGAATATTCTATTGTCATATTTATACTACTGTTATGTGCTAACTTTATGTTGCATGGTATTTTTGGGACTAACATATCTTGCAGGTACAAAGAAGCAACCTTAAGCCTAAGATGAGCAGTACCCGAGGCGCCTCCATGGAGCTTGGAGGCGCCTCAAGTACAAGGCTAAAGCAGGCTGCGAAGCAGGTCTGGAGGCACCTTGGATGAAGCTGGAGGCGCCTTGGACTAGAGCTTAGAGGAGCCTTGGAGTGGCTTGGAGGCGCCTTCAGTGGATGAGGGGCGACCAGTTCTGTGCTGATCCACGCGGGCGACTCGGGAGGCCTGGAGGCACCTCGGACAGGCTTGGAGGAGCCTCCAGCAGTGTATAAAAGGGGACCTCGAGGCAGCAGTTAAGATATCACCTTCTAAGCGACCCTTTTTCGACAAGCTGCCAACGAGAAGTTCCCAAAGTGTTGTAGCAACATCCCGACGACCTGGAGCTCTAGATTTGATATTCTTGTTGTCGGTATTGCTTTCTTTACAGTTCAAATTGTAATTAGTTTGTAATAACTTTTCGAGCTTATAGTTGTTGCCCACCGGAAGCGATCAACGATCGCGGGCCTTGGAGTAGGAGTCATCACAGGCTCCGAACCAAGTAACTCCTCGTGTCTTTGTGTGTGATTGTCCTTTTAATTTCTACCGCGTTTATCACTCGAGTTTTACGAATCGAACGAAATAGCCACGAGCACTATTCACCCCCCCTCTAGCGCTTCTCGATCCAACATTCCGAGTATCAACCAACAGAATTATCATGATGACATTGCTTAACATGATTTGATTGTAAAATTAGATTGCTATTAATAGCATTTGTAGCGGTAATAGGAATGAATTTGGTAGTAATAGTGATATCAATATTTGTTCCAAAAAAGTGGTAATTTTGGTCATGTTTCTCAGGTAATTATCTTAAAATTATATATTTCTAAACCATAAAATTATTATAATAATAGACATGGTTGAATTAATAACTTTGTATTATTTATTTACAGCCAAATTTGAAGAATGTGAGTCGTGGAGATATCCGTACGCTGTTGATGTTTGTCTACTGATGAATTAATTGTTACAAAAGGTCATATTGCATCTACAACATACAGATATCTCCATGACTCATAGTCTTCAAATTTAACTATAAATAAATCATATAAGTTATTAATTCAACCATGTCTATTATTGTAACAATTTTGTAGTTTAGAAATACATAATTTTAAGATAATTACCTAAAAAACATGATCAAAATTATCACTTTTTTGAAACAAATATTGATATCACTAATGCTACCAACTTTATTCTCAATACCGCTACAAATGCCACTATTAGCAATTTAATTTTACAACCAAATCATGTCAAACAATGTCATCATGATAATTCAAAAGCATTTAAGTGTGCATACCAAACTTATTTTATATATGTTGTTTACTTACTAATATGTTCTTGATAATTTTGTTGACTCATACTTTGTAAAAATATGGACCTCATTTCTTGAATTTCTAGCTAATTTTGTTGCCTCATTTCTTACATTTATTGTTGAAGTTTCTATACTATAGTTTGAAGTTGTTGAGCAGTTCTATTTTATTGCACATAAGCTCCAATTTTTGATGGTGTAACTCCAAAGCCCATTCCGCGCATTCTACCCCAAGCTTCCTTGCTAAACATAATGCTAATTGTGTCATCAGCAATATTAGTTATGTTTGATATTTAGATGGATATTCTTGTATTTCTTTCTAAAAACAAAAGAAAATTTGTGAGAAAGCAACATCAAAATTTGATCTTCATATAAAATGATAACAAGGACAACTATTCTACTCTATTGGTTATATAGTTAGGGTTGATCTTTCTTATAAATGAGTTATATATCTTCTTTACTTTCAGATATGCAAGTCTATTTTTTTCTCTCTGCATGAAAAAGTGAACATAATAGTTCTTGCATAAACTATTTTTGCAAAATAATAAAAAGGACATGATAATTGTACTATAGTTTGAAGTTGTTGTACCCATTTTCATATGAAATGATAGTGATTGCTGATTATATTTAGCTCTAAATGTATCATGTGTCTACTAACATTTTAAAATAAATAACACCTATTTCACATGGGTTGAGGTTGACTATCATAATCAGCATTAATAGAAAGATTCAAGTAACAAAATTGTGTCAGTAAAACAATTAGTTGTGTTGGTGCAATATCCTTTAGGTCAAGGTTGATCTGGTTGACCAAGCTTGAGTCTTGGCTTGGGTTTCGATGTTTGACAATATATTGGGTTTAGATGATATGGACAATACAGGTGCAGTTGTTCATTTAGGGAGATTGTTGATACAATTCCCGTTTGATCGAGGTTGACCAGTTAAGATGTGAAGGAGAGTCAAGTAGGTCAAAGTTGACTGGATACTTGACTGAAAGTCCTGGTGAGTAAAGCCAGGCAGAAGGAAATCCTAGTGAGTGAAGCTAGGTGAAAGTCCTGGTGAGTGAAGCCAGGCAGAAGGAAGACCTAGTGAGTGAAGCTAGGTAATTGGGAAATCCTAGAAGGAGAAGCTAGGTGAAAGTCCTGGTGAGTGAAGCCAGGCAGAAGGAAGTCCTAGTGAGTGAAGCTAGGCAGGAGAAAAATACTGGTGAGTGAAGCCAGGTGAAAGACCTAGTGAGTGAAGCTAGGCAATTGGGAAAGTCTTGGTGAGTGAAGTCAGGCAGGGGAAATCCAGATGGGGCAAGGTTGACCAGACATCTGGTGAGAGTCCAAGTAGGTCTAAGGGATTGACCGGATACTTGGCACAAGGAAGAGAAGTCCAAGTAGGTCAAAGGGATTGACCGAATACTTGGCAAGAAGAGAAAAGTCCAAGTGGGTCAAAAGGATTGACCAGACACTTGGTGAGAGAGTCCTAGCTGGTCAAGGGTGACCGGATGCTAGGTTTTATGTACCAACAAGTCATGGTTGACTGGATGTTGGTTAAGGGGGCTTTGGACTTGGTTTTGGACAAAAACCAAGATCTGGATCGATCAGCCGATCGATTGGATCATGCTCAATCGATCGGCCGATCGATTGGGGAGTCTTCACGACAAGCCTCCTCCCAATCGATCAGTGGATCGATTGGGACAAGTGCACGATCGCACAGAACAGCCCTGGATCGATCAGTGGATCGATCCAGAGCTCCCAATCGATCAGTGGATCGATTGGGGAGTACGATCTTCGCACAATAAGCCTTGGATCGATCAGCTGATCAATCCAAGCAATTCTTGAGAGCACAGAGGTGCTCTGGATTGATCAGCCGATCGATCCAAAGCCTCTCCGATCGATTGGGAGCAATCCAATCGATCGGGATCCGACTGTTGACATCGTATTTAGCTGCAGGCGAGCGTTTCCTTCAGCAGATTTTACACGATTCATCTCCGATCTTCACCAGCGACTCCACAGCTCTCTCTCAAGTTCAAATCGTCAGTTCTTGAAGATTCTTGGAGGTTCTTCCAAGTCAAGAGGCGGATCAAAAGCAAGAAGAGAAGTTAGGGTTAGGGTTTATTGTAATCTTTTGCTTGTATTTCATATCCTTTCCTTTCTTCTTGTATTGAGAGTTTATAAAGGCTTCTCCGCCTTCGGTAGTTACCGTAGAGGAGTGTGTTTCATAGTGAAGGGTGCGTGAGTGTGTGGATCCTTGGATTAGTCACCTCTTGTGAGGTGGATACCAAGTAAAATCTATTTGTTAGCGTTGTATTTTGTTTCTTGTACATTTCCGTTGCACATCTTTGAAGAAACAAGCAACGCCAACCACGAAGCACGCGACGAGCTATTCACCCCCCCCCCCCCCCTCTAGCTACTTTTCGATCCCAACAAGTGGTATCAGAGCCCAGACTGCCAGAAGGTTTAACTGCCGAATGTGCATAAGAGCTATGGTCTGATTGAGCCATGTGGGTACAATATTGACCTCGAACAAAGAAAGTAGGGGCTCCTATGTTCGGATCAAGAGAACCAGACACCAGGCAGAAAGTCCTAGTTGCGGCTAGGCAAGGAAGTCCTAGTAAGTCGGGTGGACCAAGGGGCAGGAAGACCTGGTGGGTTGAGGATCAGATATGGGAAGTCTGTGGTCCTTTGTTTGAGGGGGGGATTGTTGGTGTTGCAATGTTACAAACATAGTCCCACATTGAAAACACATGGGAAAGATCATGAGTTTATAAAGAGAAAGATATCTCCATTGGCTTGAGGCCTTTTGGGTAGAGCCAAAGAGCAAAACCATGAGGGCTTAAGCACAAAGTAGACAATATCATGTCATTGTGGAGATATCTAAATTCTTTTCGATCCTACAAGCGGTATCAGAGCGAGGTCGCTCTTCACCGGAATCATCGCCGGAAGGGGCAAACAAAACAAGCAAAGCTAGAGGGTGAAGAAGTTGGAGCAAATTCATCAAAGTCAAAGAATTCAAGAAGCTCAACTTCAAGATGCAATTCTAAGATGGACTTGGATTTGACACAAGGGTGGCTCCACTGTACACATCTACTAGCTTCGATCTTTGGAAATCAAGGATCGAAAACTTCTTAATGGTGGAGATAGAGCAATGGTTTGCTCTAATGGAAGGCTTCGAGGTTCCAAGAAATTCAAAGGGCAAAGTCCTCAAGAAAAGCAATTGGAGCCAAGAGTAAATCCAAAGATGTGAGGCCAATGATAAAGTGACCAAGCTTTTGGTCAATCTATTTCCTAGCCACATTCTTGAAAAAATTGGAGAGTTCAAGGATGCCAAGGAGCTTTGGAGCAAATTGGCATCAATCCATGAGATCCCCTCCACTGTACCTAATCAAGAGGAATCCAAAGAGGGCAACTCATTGGATCAAGACCAAGAGGAGGACTCCGAAGTTGAGAGATGCTCAACTTCCGAAGAAGAAATCCAAGAAGAAGCTTCATCTTCGATGGAATGCAATGAGGGGAACAAGGAGGGAGCATACTCCTTGTTCCATGTACAAGATGAAGATAAAGAAGTCTCCACCTCTAGGATTGAGGGGGAGCAACTTTTGGTGACACCGGATCAAGAAGAAGGAGAAGTCTCCACATCCGGGTCAAGAAGAGAAGAGGATGAAGAAGCTTCCATCTCCACAAATCAAGTCATATCTATTGGAGGAGAATCATCATCGGATCAAGAGGAAGCCTCCACATCCGAATCCAAAGGAGAAGAAGCCACCCCTACACAAAAAGGTATAAATAGTTCAATTACTAATAAAAATCATATTATATATTTTGAGTGTAGGGAAAAAGGGCATTATAAAAGTAAATGCTCTAAATTGGCCAAGAAGAAGGGCCAAATGACACCAAAGGGCAAAGAGAAGTCCAAGGAGACCGCTCCCGGAACAAAGAAGAGCAAGGAGCACATTGTGTGCTTCTCTTGCAATCAAAAGGGGCATTACCGAAGTCAATGTCCCAAGGGGAGGAAGGCGGTCAAGGCTCAAGGAGGAAGCTCAACTCAAGGGGGAGCCTCCAAGGTAAAAAGGAAGGTAACATTTATTGAGCCTACCCCTTTAAATAATGGTAAAAAGCATGCTAGTTCTAATTTATATCATTTTAATGCTATTTACCATAAGAATAGAGAGCATGATGTTATTAAAGAAAATCATGTGGCTCTCCATGCTAAGACTACCAAACCTAGGTCTAGGAAGGTAGGTAAAAGTCTAGGCAATAACACTAAGGATTTTAGCTACAAGCCTAGAAACCAAAATGCTCATGGACTTAATGGAAAATCAAAAACTAAGGAATTAGTGATGGAGAATCAAGTCTTGAGGTCAAGACTTGACAAACTAGAAAAGACCCTAAAAAGGATGGAAAATATCCTTAAAGGATAAAATGAGCAAAATCTAGGTTTAGGACAACAAGGGTCATCCAAGGGTCATAGAGGTTTTGGATACAAACCCAAAACCAAAAAGGATGTACCTACTTATCATAGAGTTCCATATAGTTATGGAACAAATCCTAGGTCTAGTGGTCAAGCCAAAAATACTGGGGAGGTCATCCCTAAGAGTATTTTTGCAAAAAATGTGACTAAAACTTCTAAGAAGTCCAAGAAAGTCACAAAGAAGGTCACAAGGGAAGCAATCCCTAGGGTTGACCTAGAAAAGGTGACCAAGGCCTCTAAGAAGCCAAACAAGGTCACTAGGAAGGTATCTAGGGAAGTTATCCCTAGTGAGTACCTAGAGCATCCAAGGAGCTCCAATAGGTGTTGGGTTCCTAGGAGCATCTTCTCTACCCCATAGATGGGTTAGAGAGTGTCAACTCTAAGTGAAAGGGTAGTTAACCTACTCATGAAGAAGTTGACACTCAAGGAGCATTTTCAAGGTTATTATTAACCTTTGGAAATGAAATGGATTTATGGTTCACTCTTGGAAGAGTAAAATGTGTCAAAATTTGAGAAGTATTGATTTTATTTTAAAAATGACACATATTGGGAAAACATAAGGAAATACCAAGTTGAGATTTTGGTATCTTCTTAGTGCTACTCTTGTGGAAAAATGAAATATGCCAACACTTGAGGAATAAGCTTAATTTCAATTGGCATAAGTTAATCAAGAGAGCTAAAAATGCCAATTTAGGTTTTGGCATTTTCTTGGAGTGTTTAGAGGGCAATCTAGGTTTAATTTTTAATTTAGCTAAGGTTTAAGGACACTTAGATAGGTAATCTAGGTATTTTATTTATACTAAACCTTGCCATGATTGTTTGCCCATTATATGTCATGACATCATGTTTATTTTTGCATTCATATTTTATTATGAAAATCACAAAAATACCATGTCATATTATCCATACATCATGTAGTTACAAGAAAATTTTCTTTTGAAAATATTTCATTTTGATGTATGCCATATCATTTCATGCATTAACTTTTAATTCCTTGCAATTAAGGACAAATGACATTAATTAACAAGTAACATCCTTGGTGGATGTCCATTATTCAAAAATACCTAGATAGATATGCATGATCCCTAGATTAGGGCAAAACCAAACTTTACATCTCACAAAGACCCATAAGGTGACTTGTATGTGTTTTAGTGCACATTAGATATGAGTGAGATGTTGGATGATGAACAAAACTCAAGATGTTGATTTAGTGCATTCTTTTGAGTTTTAAGTTCATCAAAACACATAGGTATGTGTTTTCCCATCATTGGGAAAGCTAATGTACAAGTCATGTGCATTAAGTCCAAGGAACATGGTGAGATATTGGTTTTGAAAATCATTTTTAAAATGCTTTTGTCAAACCTTGATGAAGATTATCTTTTGATAGTAATCATCATTGAATAGTTGAGCACAAACTAGAAGAAAACACTAAAGTTTTTGCAAGTTCTCTAGTTTGTGTCAATCTTGGAAAATATGAAGTATTTTCTTATAAAATTATTTTTTCATGATAATATATACCCTAAATAATTTCTACACAAATTTTCACAATTTTTGAATTTTTGTAGATTTTTCTAGGGATTTCTGAAGTTAACTGAAATGGAATTTCAGCAACTATCAGAACTCCAATCGATCACCCGATCGATTGGAGTATCTCAATCGATCGGCCGATCGATTGAGAAGGTCATTCTCGCGAGCAGAAGCTCGCTGGATCGATCAGTCGATCGATCCAGACTGGCTGAATCGATTAGTGGATCGATTCAAAGCAGTTCAATCGATTGGGACCCAACTCCAATCGATTGAGGAAGCTGATTTTGACTGGGAAAGCCTGATTTCAGCATTCCAAACCAGGTTTAGTCGAGGTAACCATTCCAAACCCATCATAATACATTTGTATACATAAAAAGGGTGTTTTCATGTTGAAAACAAAGATGGATTGGTTGGGGAAGACTAAATTGAAGTTTAGGTTGAGGTTTGCTTCAAATTTTGAACATTTGAACCTCTAAACTTCTAAATTTGGGTTTCCTAAAGGTTTAGGGATTCCAAGTCATTGTTGGTGCAATGACAGAAGGTACGACCATGTCTTTAGGGGGAGGTACTCTTTAAGGACATGAAAATTATTTTTCATACACCTAGGAAGGTGGTTAACCTTCTTTTAGAGAAAATGCTCAAGGTTGGGCATTGGGAATTAATGGGGAGTGGATATCCTCATTGTTTAAGTGGTGTTTGCTCATGGATGAGCATTAGATACAAATGAAGGGGATGGGACCTTCATTTAGGTGATTTAAGTGGTTAATGCTCAAGGATGGGTATTTGATGATAATGAAGGGTATGGGACCTTCGTTATCGGGTTGATCACAATGAGTGAAGTTGTGAACAACGTTGAGTAACTCTTCAGGGGGTGAGTTAGTTTTTGATGTGTGCCCAAAGATGGGGCATGTTTGTAATGTGTGCCAATAGAGGGAGAATGCATGGTTAAGTTAGGCGTTCAGTACCTAAAGGGGGAGTTTGCCCTCTAGAAAAGGAGGAGAATGAAGGGAACCATCATTCACATATTGGCATGAAGGGAGTTGAGGCTATGGGATTAGCCTAATTTCCTGACTTAACATGAGGTATTGTCAAACATCAAAAAGGGGGAGATTGTTGGTATAATATCCTTTAGGTCAAGGTTGACCTGGTTGACCAAGCTTGAGTCTTGGCTTGGATTTCGATGTTTGACAATATATTGGGTTTAGATGATATGGACAATGCAGGTGCAGTTGTTCATTTGGGGAGATTGTTGATACAATTTCCGTTTGGTCGAGGTTGACCAGTTAAGATATGAAGGAGAGTCAAGTAGGTCAAGGTTGACTGGATACTTGACTGAAAGTCCTGGTGAGTAAAGCCAGGCAGAAGGAAATCCTAGTGAGTGAAGCTAGGTGAAAGTCCTGGTGAGTGAAGTCAGGCAGAAGGAAGACCTAGTGAGTGAAGTTAGGCAATTGGGAAATCCTAGAAGGAGAAGCTAGGTGAAAGTCCTGGTGAGTGAATCCAGGCAGAAGGAAGCCCTAGTGAGTGAAGCTAGGCAGGAGAAAAATACTGGTGAGTGAAGCCAAGTGAAAGACCTAGTGAGTGAAGCAAGGCAATTGGGAAAGTCCTGGTGAGTGAAGTCAGGCAGGGGAAATCCAGATGGGTCAAGGTTGACCAGACATCTGGTGAGAGTCCAAGTAGGTCAAAGGGATTGACCGGATACTTGGCACGAGGAAGAGAAGTCCAAGTAGGTCAAAGGGATTGACCGGATACTTGGCAAGAAGAGAAAAGTCCAAGTGGATCAAAGGGATTGACCAGACACTTGGTGAGAGAGTCCTAGCTGGTCAAGGGTGACCGGATGCTAGGTTTTATGTACCAACAAGTCATGGTTGACTGGATGTTGGTTAAGGGGGCTTTGGACTTGGTTTTGGGCAAAAACCAAGATCTGGATCGATCAGCCGATCGATTGGATCATGCTCAATCGATCGTCCGATCGATTGGGGAGTCTTCGCGACAAGGCTCCTCCCAATCGATCAGTGGATCGATTGGGACAAGTGCACGATCGCACAGAACAGCCCTGGATCGATCAGTGGATCAATCCAAAGCTCCCAATCGATCAGTGGATCGATTAGGGAGTGCGATCTTCGCACAATAAGCCTTGGATCGATCAGCTGATCGATCCAAGCAATTCCTAAGAGCACAGAGACACTCCGGATCGATCAGCCGATCTATCCAAAGCCTCCCCGATCGATTGGGAGCAATCCAATCGATCAGGATCCGACTATTGGCATCGTATTTAGCTGTAGGCGAGCGTTTCCTTCAGCAGATTTTACACGATTCATCTCCGATCTTCACCAGCGACTCCACAGCTCTCTCTCAAGTTCAGATCGCCAGTTCTTGAAGATTCTTGGAGGTTTTTCCAAGTCAAGAGGCGGATGAAAAGCAAGAAGAGAAGTTAGGGTTAGGGTTTATTGTAAGCTTTTTCTTGTATTTCATATCCTTTCCTTTCTTCTTGTATTGAGAGTTTGTAAAGGCTTCTCCGCCTTCGGTAGTTACCGTAGAGGAGTGTGTTTCATAGTGGAGGGTACGTGAGTGTGTGGATCCTTGGATTAGTCACCTCTTGTGAGGTGGATACCAAGTAAAATCTATTTGTTAGCGTTGTATTTTGTTTCTTGTACATTTCTGCTGCACATCTTTGAAGAAACAAGCAACGCCAACCACGAAGCACGCGACGAACTATTCACCCCCCCCCCCTCTAGCTACTTTTCGGTCCCAACAAGTTGCACATTGACATTGTAAATGAGAGTAGTGAAATTTCCTGAAAGAATAAAATAAATGATAAAAGATTCATATATCTTATAGAAATTGTGTTAATAATAATTGGTTCAATCAAAAGGATCCATTTTAATAAAAAAAACCAAAGTATGATATTAAATATATAGCTAAACATAGGTCAAACAATATTTTAAAATAAATAGAGTTTATTGTTGGTTCAGATTCACACGCCATGAAATCTCAAAAAAAAAATCTAACTAAGAGTGAATATCACTTATTATAAGAATTGTTAGAGTGTATACTGAAAGCCTAAGCTTTTGTAAACATTTATTTTGAATAAAGAATCACATTTGGTCAAATTGTCTACATTTAGTTGTAGTTGTTCAATTAATTTATATTGTAGATAACATAGTATGTGGTGCCACATACAGAAGATGATGTTATCAGTACCTTATAAATTATAAACAGTAGTTCACGACCAAAATGGAAAGGAACAAACCATTGGAAGGTCGTAGTGTAATTAGGAATTAGTTTATCTTGACTATATAATTACACTAGTACACTTAGAGTGTATTGAGTAGGACCATTAGAGGTCGTTTCTTTTATACTGGATTTATAAAGGAACAAAGACCTCAGTTATTATGGAAGTGTGTGCTCTTAATCCCAATATAATAACAAGCACATATATTTGATATTTATTTCTTTAATTTATCAATGGGTGAGATTTAGTTCGATAAATCAATAAGCCCGATAAGTTGGGAAATGATATCACTTATAGTGTGTGTTGTTGATTATAGAAGGAAACTGTGTCCTAGTATCTAGGTTGATAATGTCCCCAAGAAGAGCTCATAAGGTTTGTCATGTTAAACCCTGCAGGTGGACTTACTCCGACATGACGATAAGGATGAGTGGTACTATTCTTGGATTAAGATATTAATTAAATGAGTTGTCAGTAACTCACTTAATTAGTGGACATTCGACATCTTAAACACAGGGAGACTAACACACTCATAATAAGAAGGAGCCCAAAAATGTAATTTGGGATTGGTGCGGTAGTTCAATAATAGTTCTCTAGTGGAATGAATTATTATTGATAAAATTAAGTTGTGTGTTCGGGGTGAACACGGGATGCTTAATTTTATCGGGAGACCAAAATTAATTCCTCCTTTTGGTCCCTATCGTAGCCTCTTATTTATAGAATACTATACCCACCTACACCCACCTTCATATCCATGATGTAGGGGTCGGCCAAGCTAGCTTGTGAATCAAGCTAGGGCCGGCCAAGACTTGGTTCATGGGTGGCCGGCCCTAGCTTGAACCCAAGCTTAGGTGACCGGCCCCCATTAAATTAAAAAGAATTTTAATTTTAAATTTTTCTTATGTGAAAGATATAATTTATTAGAGAGATTAAAAATTAAAATATCTTTTTTAAAAGGATCTACAAAAGATTAAAGAAAGAGATTAGATCTCTCTCCTTATTTGTAGATTGGAAAGATATTTTATTTTTCTTCTTTATAAATTATTCACATGTAGAAAAATTAAAATTATAGGAATTTCTTTTTATCAATCATGAAGGGATTTTAAAGGGAAATTTTATTTTTTAAAATTTCCAAAGACAAATAAGGAATTTTAATTGTTGATTGAAATTGCCTTGTTTGCTCTTATTAATGTGGCCGGCCATGACATGAAGATTTAGGAAATTTTGTTTTATTTTTCTTAATTAATTCATGTCAAGGAAAGTTAAGGAAATTTTATTGTAATTAAATTTCCTTATTTACCAAAACTAAGGATTATAAAAGAGGGGGTTGGGGTGCCTTCATGAGACACAACCTCTATTATTCTCTCCCTCTTTTTCCTTGGTGTTGTGGCCGGCCATCCTCTCTCCCTCTCTTCCTCTTTGTGGTGGCCGAAACTCTTCCTTGATTGGAGCTTTTGTGGTGGTCGGATACTACTTGGAGAAGAAGAAGAAGAAGAAGGAGAGAAAACTTGCATCCCTTGGAGCTTAGTTGGTGGAAAAAGTTCTTCATCCTTGGATTTTGGTGCTTGGCCGAAACTTGAAGGAAGAAGAAGAAGGTGCTAGGTGATCCTCATCTTGGAAGATCATTGCCCACACAACGTCCAAGGTTAGAAGAGGAATACGGTAGAAGATCAAGAGGTCTTTCTAAAAGGTATAACTAGTATTTTTCCTTTCCGCATCATACTAGTTATTTTTGGAAATAATACCAAATACAAGAGGCTTGCGATTCTAGTATTTCGAAATAGTTTTCGAATTTGTGTTCTTTTGTTTTTCTTTTCCTTGTGATTTGATTGTTCTTTTCGGTTGACCTAAAGTTATTTAAGGAAATTAAATATTAACTTTCCTTAAAAGGCTTTGTCTAGGCGGTGGTAGTTGTTCCCATATCCAAGAAGGCCATGTGCCTCGCTATGCAGTCCTGGAAGCCAATTTTGGAAACTAATATTTAATGAAATTAATAACCTAGGTGATTTAGATCGAACGTGTTAAGTTTCGCAGGAGATCCAAGTCTAAACCTAAAAGAACAAATAGATTAAACTTTGGATCAAACGTGTTTAGTTCCGCAAGCGATCCAAGTTTAATTTAAAAGAACACATGGTAGCTAGGAAAAGGTTCAGACCTTTGTATAAAATTTTTGTACAGTGGAACCATTAGGTTTTCCGAGTAGCAACCAACAAGAATAACATTACAATTGATACAGGTTCTGACAGATGGACCCAGGAAGTGATGTGACGGATGGATCCAGGAAGTGACGTAGCAGTTAAGGTCAAGATGACGTGACAGTCTTACTCCGAAAGGGGTGATATCTCCTTGTTCAGCTTGGATTAGTTCCCTAGTGTTAAATCCTTGGGTTAACTAGATCAAATTTTAATCCGGCCAAGGGAGGATAGCTGGTCGTTAAGCCTAGTGGACCAAGGAGTATAATGACTTAAGGGTAACTAGATCCTGGAGAGGTCAAGTTTAAGGCTAACCGGTCTTACATTGTAGTCGGAATGATTGACTCATTTCACAACATGTCAATCATAAATAACAATGTGTGTATGTATTCGTCCGGCCTTATAGGTGGGTGGGCATGTATGTGTTGGTCTCTTTGGAGGCCGACAAGAGGGGAGGGGTGAATTATCCTGAAAAAATAAATTCGACCTTTTTCGGATTTTCAACTAAAACACTTGCATAAACAAAGTAAACAAAATAGAATAAAGAAAACGAGACTCACAATTTACTTGGTTACAACCGGGGAGGTTGTTAATCCAAGGCAGATGAAAAGCATACTAAAAAGTCTCCTCTGGGCGGAGAAACCTCTTACAACGTTGACGCACAAGAAATAGAAGCTTAACTCTAAAATGGAGTCTACAAGTGCTAGAATTGAATTACTTGTGATTGATTAAAAGCTTCTAGACCAAGGTTATATTTATAGCCTTGGTTGGGGTGCCCCGAAGGGGTTCCGGGTGCTCTGGGAGGATAAAACTTTATCCCCAACGCAACGGATCATGTTTGACGTGATCTAGTCAAAAAGCCGACTCTGGGCGATCGGAATGGTTCCGAGCGCCTGGACCACTAAGTCAACCTAGTTGACTTCCTGGTATGGGCCTTCTGCTCCGATGTTGCTCGCTTCGGTCCGGGTCTTCCGCTCCAGCTCCGCTAGTTTGGGTGATCTCGGCCATCCGAAATAGGGCTCACCCGAGCCCAACTTCCGGCCTCCTCCTCGAGCAGCCTTCCTCCCCGGTTTCTCATCCCTCGAACGTCGTGTACGTTCTTCTCGTCCACCGATGTACTCTTCCGCGGCTACCTTGTCTCTCGGATGCACCAAGTCTGTCGGCTCTCTCGTCGTGTCGTCCTTCTCGCTAGTCGCGTCTTCCGCTCAACTTCTTGTGTTCCTAAGCTCCTGCACACTTAGACACAAAGGTTAAACAAAAGAGGACCTAACTTAACTTGTTTGATCATATCAAAATACCTTGGGGTTTCAACAATCTTCCCCTTTTGATGTGAACAACCCAAGTTAAGGTAGGGTAAAATAAACATAATGTAAGAACAAATAATGTTGAAAAATAAGTGTAATTAAGATTTTTTTTCCAATGAAAATTTAAATACACCTCCCCCTAGACTTAACATTCTTTCTCCCCCTTTGGTCACATAAAAAATGGGGTACTTTTAACAAGTCTAAGGTAATTTCAAAAAAAAATTGTAAGTAAAAAAACATATTTTAAGAATTTAGTGTAACGAAATAAGAAAAAAAATACTTATCAAGGTTTGAGACATATTTCAAAATTTTCAACATAAAAATAAAAATTTTCATAAGTGTTGAAGCAAAAATTTAAAAAATATATTCTATGTTTTCGTAAACATGAATATTTTTTGAAAATATTTTCTAAGAAAAAATGTTTTAAAGACTTTTTAAAACATTATTAGATTTCAACCTTAATGCTTTGTTAGAAAGTTAATTAAACATTTTATTTCAATATTTTAGCTTCCAGGTCATGGCGAGGCACTAGGTCTTCTTGGTTATTGGAGCAACAACCACTTCCTTAGATAAAGCCTTATAAGAAATTCACTGTTTAATTTTCTCGCTGAAAAGAGCTAAATTTAATTAATAGTTCAAGTTAAACACGACTTTGGAACCCAATATAGATTCCATCCTACAAGGTTAATCAGGTATTTTCTAGGTACATAAACTTTTGATATTTTTCTAATCTGACTTTTATGAAACCTATAGTACCAATTTAATCCCTTATAATTTCTAAAAGCAGAAAAATTTGAACAGGTAGAGTTTTTCAATTTTTCTATATCTTCTTTTAATTTTTCATTTTCAAGTTTAATTTTATCAAAATCCTCTATCAGACATGATTTTGTTAAAGTTCTTTCTATTTCTAAGTTTTTATTTTTAAATTTAGTATTTTCACTTTTTAATTTATACATAGACTTTGCCATAACCTTAATACCGAAATAAAGTTGATCAGAAGGTAAGAGACATACCTCACTTAGCATATTAGACTTGAAGCCTGACTCTCCCCCTGCTTCACTGCATTCATTTGAGGTCACTCCCCCTTCATCGATGCTGGGTTCCGATGTACTTGGTTACAATCGGGGAGGTTGTTAATCCAAGATAGATGAAAAGCTTACTAAAAAGTCTCTTCTGGGCGGAGAAACCTCTTACAACATTAAGGCATAAGAAATAGAAGCTTAACTCTAAAATGGAGCGTACAAGTGCTAGAATTGAATTACTTGTGAATGATTAAAAGCTTCTGGACCAAGGCTATATTTATAGCCTTGGTCCAGGCGCCCGGAAGGGGTTCCGGGCGGCCTAGGGGGGATAAAACTTTATCCCCAATGCAACGGATCGTGCTTGACGCGATCTGGTCAAAAAGCCGACTCCGGGCGCCAGGAATGGTTCCGAGCGCCCGCACGGTCCAGGCGCCCGGAATGGATCCGAGCGCCCGGCCCACTAAGTCAACCCAGTTGACTTTCTAGTTCGGGTCTTCTGCTCTGGTGCTGCTCGCTTTGGTCCATGTCTTTCGCTCCGGCTCTGCTAGCTTGGGCGATCTCAGCCATCCGGAATAGGGCTCACCTGAACCCAACTTCCGGTCTTCTCCTCGAGCAGCCTTCCTCCCCAGTTTCTCGTCCCTCGAATGTCGCATACGTTCTTCTGGTCCACCGGTGTACTCTTTCGCGGTCACCTCGTCCCTTGGACGCACCGAGCCCGTCGGCTCTCTCTCCGTGTCGTCCTTCTCGCTAGTCGCGTCTTCCACTCGACTTCTTGTGTTCCTAAGCTCCTACACACTTAGACACAAGGGTTAAACAAAACAAGACCTAACTTAACTTGTTTGATCACATCAAAACACCTTGGGGTTCCAACAGTATGCTTTGACAGGTCTGATAATGCCCGGCCGAGATAAAGGCGCCCAACCTCATCAATTCTCATATGTGCAACCAGTCGAATAACGCCTGACCAAGATAAAGGCACTTATCCTCATCAGTTCTCATATTCGTGACCGATCAAATAAAGATCGATCGAGACAAAGGCACTTAGCCTCATCAGTTCCTATATGCGTGACCGATCGGATAAAGACCGGACGAGATAAAGGCACTTAGCCTCATAAGTTCCCATATGTGTGACCGGTCAGATAAAGACCAGCCAAGATAAAGATGCTTAGCCTCATCAATTCTCATATGTGTAACCGGTCGGATAACACCCAGCCAAGATAAAGGTGCTTGGTCTCATCAGTTTCCATATGTGTAACTGGTCGAATAATGCCCCGCTGAGATAAAGGTGCTTAGCCTTATCAGTTCTCATATGCGTGATCGGTTAGATAAAGACCGACCGGGTTGAAGGTATGCCCGACCAAAGCGCACATATGCCCGGTCAAGCATGATCGAGCATACAACACTCATCAAATGGATTTCTGAGGAACCCAATATAATCTACCATTCTCCAACAAGTATATTAATGTGGAGTAAAATGTAATTGAGCAGCTTAATCTGACAGGGAAATACAGAGTGTAATTGAATGGTTCAATACAAGAGGTCAGATTAAGGACAAGCCGAGGTATATTCAGCGCAAAGTACATCAGCTAAACAAGCAAGTTAGCTTAAGGATCGGTCAAAATATACTCAACAAACAAGTAGTAGATAATATTTTAACAGCCTATCAGGGTTGTCGGAGAATATTCCTTGGGTATTTCTTGCGAAAGTTAGTTATGACAGCATACTTATTCGACAATTTCATCAAGAGTTTAAGCCATAAACGATAAAAGAGATGCATCTGAGGGTAGAAAAAAGATTCCTTGAACTGTTACTGCATATCATCTAGACTGTACTTTTTTCATCACTTGACAAACTCTAACGCATGAGGTCATCTCATGATCACGAAGGTTGTGAGAGGTGATTTATAATGAGGGATCCTTTCCATTGGTGAGGTACGCATCATTTGCATCTAAAACCTACGCTCTCACAGATCCACTACCGTTCTTCATCTCACTCACTAGAGATCGTACCGACTTAAGGGTCAGAGGGCCTTGTCAGGAATTTTTTCCTTAATTTTTGATTACTAACATTTTATTGGATCATCTGATTGTGCATAAGATCTGAAGGAAATTGTCTTCTCAAAGCCAGAAGATCTTCTCTACGTCAATGATCAAAGTCATCATCATCAACACGCTATCTCTTCATCTCTCAGATAGGATCGGCAGTTAAGGACAAAAAGATAAGGAACTGATGAGGAGATCAGGAACCAAAGGCAGCCGGCTTCTAAATACATCAGTTAGAACTTTTGATATAAAAAAATCCCAAAAACAATTTAACAAAACATGCACGATATAGTAGAGCCTCTGAGAAATCATGTCACGTCAAGCTGAGAATACAATGTAAAAATAGTCACAAAATTCAACATGCAATCAAGAAGAACCAAAAAGCTAGATAAGCTTAAACACAAAATGATGGACCAATTGCTAAACTATTACTCAGAAAAAGTCAAATGATATCACTCAATAATGAAACAGTTAATTGTCAGATTGTGAAATTGGAAGTACAAATTACTCATCAGAGATTACAATTTTAGATCAGAAACACAAATTATAATTTTTTTCAGAGACTACAATTTTAGATCAGAAACACAAATTATAAATTTTAGATCAGAAGCACAAAAGTTAGTGTCAAGCAGTGTAGCCCAAATAGACTTAAAGATTAAGATTATCTTTGGGTTTGAGCTTTTAGCTTGATGTGGAGTGTGAAGTGGTCAGCAGAGGGTTTATTTACTTTTACTACAATCTTGCAATTTGGAGAGATGGAGAGTTCTACGGCCGACGGCGGTGAGTGTGAAGAAGCAGAGAGGAGTCCTGTGGCCGACGATGATGAGTACGGAGAAGCAGAGAAAACTCCTGCGGCCGACGTCAGTGAATACGGAGAGGTAGAGAACTATGTTGCGGAGACAGAATGTGCGTCAAGGGAATGTCGAACACGAGTTTGGCGTTTTTTTTTAACCTACGTTGAGTTTTTTTAATGCTCCGTGTTTTTTTACTTGTTTTTGTTAATTAACTTGCTATTTGGTGGCAATAACACGTCATTTTTTTTTAATGCTCTGTGTTTTTTTATTTAATCTTCTTACTCTTTTTTTTTTAAAACTTAGCTTTGTTTTTTTTTACTTGCTTTTTTTAATTAACTTATTATTTGGTGGCAATAGCACACCAGTTTTTTTTTTTAACTCCATGTGATTGATGATAATATTAACGGTGTACTTTTAATATGTACTGTTAATATCTAAATATGATTATTTTTTAAGTTTATATTATTATCTTGTGGTGTAGAGCGTAGAGAACTATGTCCGGGAGAGGCATAGTAAGTAGGGCGAGGAAAGGTAGAAGACGAAAAAAGGTCAGTATTTTTTTAACCTATGTGGTATTTTTTTTAATCTACTCCGTGTTTTTTTTAATTTAATTTTTTCTGTGCATATTTTTTTAACCAAGAGAAATAAACTTGCCATTTTTGTATGCAGTTTTTTTTTTTTTTAAGTTGCTCTGTTTCTTTTATGTTGCGTTTGTTTATCTTATTTTGTTTTTTTATGTTGCATTTTTTAACCTGTTATTTGGCACTTTTTACATGGCTTATTTTTTTTATCGAGGTAGATCTCATTTTATTATAGTTTCATTCCCAGCGCACCACATACGGTTGATAATAAATGAAAACATTCATATGGTATATCTAGTTTTACACGTCATTATTATTATTAAATATTTATCGTGCATGTTATGTACACCATTATTAAATAGTATTAACGGTTCTTTTAATGTGCGTCTTTAATGTCTAAACATAATTATTTTTTTTTCAAGTTTATATTATTAATATCGCACATCAACATACACGTTATTAATAATACTTTTAACGGTATACTTTCAATGTGTGCAGTTAATAGCATGTTGCAAATAAACAATTTTCTTGTAATGATTTAAAAGGCACACTCAATGTAGGAATTTGGTACCGTACAACACCTAGTTTTGAATATATAGGTTATTTTGACTCAGATTATGTCGGCCATAAATTAAATTGAAAAAGTATAAGTAGTGAATGGCAACTTCTTGGAGCATCACTTATCAGCTAATTTAGTAGAAAATAACATTGTGTTACTTTATCTACTACTGAAATAAACTATATAGTAATAGATGAGTGTGTAGCCCAATTATTATGGATGATGTACATTTTAAAAGAATGTGATCTAAATTATAAAAATATAAAAATATTTATTGATAACATCAGCTCAATTAACCTAACAAAAAATATAGCGCATCATTCAAGAATCAAACATATTGAAATTAAATATCACTTTATCAAGGATCATGTTGTTAAAGTAAACATTGAACTCAACTACATTGAGTTCAAGTCAAATCTAGCTGACATCTTTACTAAACCACTCTTTGAATCCGAATTTAGTAGTTTACTCTGACAGCTAGGAATGTGCATGATAGATTAGAATTTAATTTTGTTACTTCATTTTTACTAATAAACAATTTTCAAATTCTACCCCTATTTTTTTAAAATCCCCATTTTTTTAGTTTCAAAATATGTTATCGACTTAGCTTAGGTTTTCCCTTAGTAAGCATGATTCTATAGTTTTTAGGTAATCAACATCTCACAAGTACATCATGACTACCTTGCTTGTGGATTCAAAAATATAGAAAGGTGTAAAATGCATAGGACATTGACTGGACTTAATATGCTTATTTTAGTGCATCAATATAAGTCTTAGCGTTAAATACCAAAATATATTGATTAAGTTAAGTATACCTTTTAAGTGAACAAATAGCTATATAGACGTACTTAACTTGACTAACTATGTGAACACTACTATCTTATGGTAGTTAGTTAGTAACTAAAGGTTAGACATTTAAGAATAAATTTTTAGATGATTATTTTTTAATATCAAATTAAGAGGAGGATTTATTTTAAAAACTAGTTAAAATTACTTTTAATTTTTTTAAAAGACGTTTTCAAAAAATTTTAAATCACTTTGAAAATATTTGAAGACTTTTAAAATCTGTTTACTTAGAAAACCATTGTTTTAAACATTAATTATTTTGAAAAGTGTTTTGAAAATCATTTTCCAAGTATTTATGAACATTACTTGAAATATTTTGAGGAAATAATTCTAAAAATTGCTTTGAAAAATATTTCTTTGAAAAATACTTTGCAAATTGCTTTATGACCAAAAAAAAGTATTTTGAAATAACTCTAAAAATGTCCTTGAAAATTATTGCTTTGAAAAATACTTTGTAAATTGCTTTATGACCAAAAAGTGTTTTGAAATAACTCTAAAAACTGCTTTGATAATCTTTAAAGAATACTTTAAAATTACTTTAAAAAATGCTTTAAAAGTCTTTAAACATTGAAATTACTTTAAAAGTTTCTTTAAAAATATTTTTAAAATACTTTGAAATTACTTTAAAATTTATTTTAAAAATTACTTTGAAAATATTTCAAAATTACATGAAAATTTCTTTATAAAACATTACTTTCAAAATTAATTATTTGAAAGATCTTTTGAAAATCACTTTGAAAAGTCTTTGGAAAATTACTTTGAAAAATGTCTTTAAAAATACTTAAAAAATATTTTGCAAAGATCTATGTTTATAAATTTTATGAACAATACTTGTAAAATGTTTTGAAAATAACTGCAAACTCTCCCTAAACCTTTATTATTTTATAAGTTTACTTGGTTCATTTACATGTTTTATACATGTAGTGGAACTTATTTACATGTCTAGTTTTGATGGATACTAAAGGAAGAGGGTAAAAGTTTAAGTAAGAAAAAATAAGAATTCCTTATAAATTTTAACCCTAAAATGATCAAGAGAATAAATAAAAAGTTAAACTAATTGTATTCTCTTAAAACATGATTATATTTCTTTTTCTTGAAAATTTTTTAAACTTTAACTCATGTTATCATTGCATCAAAAAGTGAGATATTATTGGTGTAGTAAGTACTAATGATCAAACTTAGGTTTTCATGAATGATAAATGCATTAAAGTTAGACGTTGTGTTATATAACCTTATTATCAAGTGTGCAGGACTTGATAGGTTTGGAGGACCTAATACCAGACTAAAATCTAGTTAGGTCTGTTTGACTTGATAGCTAGTGAAAAGTCCAAATAGGTTAAGGAATGACCTGATATCTGATGGAAAGCCTGACTGAGTCTGCGGGACCTTACAGCTAACTGAAATCCAGTTGGGTCTGCGAATATGACAACTGGTGAGAAGACCTAGTGGGTCAAAGGAGAGTCAAGTGATTCTACATGGTAAGTGAGGTAAGTCACTAGAGGAGAGTGATCCATGAGAACGAGTTCCAATTAAGGACTTTAGATGTTGGTCCAGCTTAGTTCCATTTTAGAAGTTTAAGTTGAGACCAAGATTAAGTCTTGATCTAGAGGACAGGATGTAATTAATAATGCTTATTGTGCTAACTCTATTTTGTAGATTCTATTATTTTTTTGTGCACTAATATATCTCCACGGGAGTTAGAAGCAAAAGAAGGCTAAGATATTGTTCACCCTAGGGCCTCAAATTGGTTTGGGGGCACCTCGAAGCAGCTAGCCAAAGCCTCTGGGCTAGAGGCGCAGAGGCATCTCATGAGGAAGAAGGCCCCTCCCCATGCTAATAAGGATTACGACTGTGAAGGATAGAGCCTCGGTGAACTGAGTGCCTCCAGTGGGAAGGAGGCACCTCCACGCAAATAAGAGCCACTGTCTTCGATGGAAATCAGATCAACCAGAGGCGCCTCTAAGGGAAGGAGGCACCTCAAATCACCTATAAAAGAAGTTGTCGAACAATGCATTAAACACATCTCTTCTACAAGCTTCAACAATTCTTCTGCTATTCCGAACATGTTGTACTACTGTTGTGCTACTACTCCGTGACATCCAACTACTGCCAGTAGACCGACACCAATACATGAGCCCGATCAAGTTCACGACTTCTAAAATGTTGGTAACAATTTATTTTTGCTTTTAATTATACTTGCAAAAGAGAAGTGTAGGGTTGTTACACTTCTCTTCATTTTTGTACTCGATTTACTCTTCTGACAGTTCTAGAAAAGGTTTTTAGTAGATTGTCCATCGATATGGTCCAAGGGATTGTGGGTCTTGGAGTAGCAGTTGTCAAAGGCTCCAAACTAAGTAAACTGACCTTGTGTTCATCGCTTGTTTTTATTGTTTCTAGTTTTCGTTGCACTTTGATTAAAAAAGTTAAAATTATTTTTTAAATACACGTGATCCACCCCCTCCCCCTCTCATGTGCAACAATCTTACAAGTGGTATTAGAACTCTATTCGCTCTGAATCAGTGTGACCACCAATTGAGCAGGGGGATTATTTTTTTTTCTTTCTTTCATTTCATTTTTTTCGATTTTAAGTTTTTTCGAATCCATCTAAATTGGTATACCTCTTCAAATAATTTTTCATTATGATTTCTTCGAATTGCTCGATATTGGTGCAATACCATTCGAGCCATATCTTTCTTTATCTCCCACACTACTAATCTAAAACATAGCCTTGGGAGTTTTCTGGTTATTTCTTTTTGTGTGCAAGGTCCTTTTATCAAATGACCCAAAACGAAGGATATAGCACCATTCGGCCCCGCTCTTCAACGGAGACGACTATTCATATTTGAGGAAGTGAATGGAGGTGTACCTCAAAACTAACATCGACCAATGGTTCTCCATCCGACGATGATACTGTTGGGATGTATACTATAAGCCTAGCTTTTGTATGAACATCTATTTTGAAATATTTTGAAATGAGAATCACTTTGGTCAAATGTCTATATTTTATATTTATATATATGTCAATGCAGTTGTCCATTTAATTTATATTGTAGATAACATAGTGTGTGGTGCCACACGGAAGATCATGTTATCGGTTCCTTATAAATTATAAATAGTAGCTCACAACCAAGATGGATTGGGGCAACCCATTGGAATAGTTGTAGTGTAATTTGGTATTAGTATGTCTTAGCTATAAAATTACACTAGTACACTATGTGTGTATTGAGCAGAACCGTTTGAGGTTGTTTGATTTGTACTGACTACATAAAAAAATAGAACCTCTATTATTATAGATGTGCGCCCTCTTAATCCTTATATAATAACAAGCACGTATACTTAGTATTTATTTCTTTAACTTATCAATGGGCGAGATTTATTCGTTAAATCAATAGGCCCGATGAGTTGAGAAATAGTATTATTTATATGATGTGTTGTTGATTATAGAAGGAATCTGTGTCTTAATTATTTAGGTTGATGATGTCTCCTTGAGGAGCTCATAAGGATTATCATGTAAACCCTGCAGGTGGACTTAGTTCGGCATGATACTAAAGTTGAATGGTAATACTCTTGGAATCAGATGTTAATTAATTAAGTTGTTAGTAACTCAATTAATTAACGGGCATCTATATCTTAAACACGGGGAGATTAACGCACTCATGATAAGAAGGAGCTCATATTGTAATATAGGATTGGTGTGGTAGTTCAATAATAATCCTTTAGTGGTATGAGTTATTATTGATGGACTTAGGTTGGGTGTTCGGGCCGAAAACAGGAAGCCCAAGCCCATCAGGAGGTCTAAACCAATTCCTCCTCTAGGTCCCTATTGTAGCCTCTATATAAAGCCTCGCATCCACCCATCCATAACTTGGTTTGATTTAACTTGGTTTGGTTTAACTTGGCTTGATTTAACTTGGATTGGTTTAACTTGGTTTAGTTTAACTTAAGTTGGTTTGATTTAACTTGGTTTGGCTTAACTTGGTTATAGAAAGAGAGATTTTTTCTAAACAGAATTCGATTATAGAAAGAGAGATTTTTTCTAAATAGAATTCTGTTATTTTTCTTTCTTTGTAACCGACGGCAAGCCTATAAAAAGGAGTAGGTGGTGGACCCTAAAACATAATTTTCCTAATTCCACAATTCTCTCCTCTCCTCCTAGGGCCGGCGGCACACATCCTTCTCATTGTGGTCGGCGCCCCTCTTCCTTTGCTAGGGTCGACGCCCCTCCTCACCTTGCTAGGGCCGCGCCCCCCCCCCCCTCCTCTCCTTGCTTAGGGTCAACGCCCCCCTTCCTCTCCTAGCTAGGGCCGACACCCCTTCTTAGCAATCCATTCGTGGTTGGTGGCTTGAAGAAGAGGAAGAAGATTAGAAGGTGCTCCATCCTAGAGTCTCCCTTTGTAGTCGGCGGTTTGGAAACCAAGAAGAGAAGGAGGGTGGTGTTGTCTTGGAAGATCGTCACTCACACGATGTCCAAGAAGAGGAGAGGAATACGGCAGAAGATCAAGAGGTCTTTAGCTACAAAGAAAATGTACAACTAGTTCTTTAATTCCGCTGCATATCTAGTTTTGTTTTCTTTGTATCATTTTTGGAATACCAACACAAGAGGCCAGCGATCTTGTACTTTGATAATTCAAGAACTTGCTTGATTGATCAAACACATGTTTGATCGAATATGCGGGTTGCTAGGAAAAGTTCTGTCCTTGTATAATTTTTTTGTACAAGGAAATTGAAACATAACGGAATTCCAGTGCCCTTCAGATGCATGACTCCAATTGACGAAGTGACAAAAGTGCCACTTGACCCAAAAAATTAGAATCCAGACCAAAAGAGGAAAGCCCAAGTTGACTCAAAGGAAAATGAACACAATCCAATGCAGACTCACAAAAGAATAACTGAACTACGTCGGCCGACACGGGAATACAAAAGAGCTATGGGACAAACTCGTCAAACTACATGAAGGAACAAATGACACAAAGGTAACGAAACACGACCTCCTCTTGAATAATTTATTTAATAGTAAGATGCAAGACAGAGAGATAGTGAATCAGTTACATGCGAGGATCAAGGACATCCTCAACGGACTCCACATGATCGGTCACCCCAGATGGAGAACCGAGACATCATAAGGTACACACTAAACTCATTTCCCCAAAATATACTATGGACATCAATAGTAGATGCCTATAAGGTTTTGAGGAATTTATCCAAGTTAAAATTAGATGAATTATTTTATAAATTAGAACTCCATGAATAAACTAACTCCCAAAAGATCGAAAAAGATATAGCTTTCCTTGCAAGTTCTTTAAAGGAGGAAAAGACCAAGTCCAATATCTGTCTAACATTCTCACTATAAATGTTATATCTGGTCGAGTATAAACTTATACATACATGAGACTTCCCACTGTTGACACATATGGGAATTGTTTCATCTCTTTTATTTTAAGTTCAAGTTATGGACACTGCTACAAGCTAAACTTGTCACCTCTTGACATGGGTGTTACCAAGTGTATAGTTTTGTATACCATACCTTATAAGCACCTTTTCAATATAGGCCTATTATGAAAGTCCAAGAATGTCTCTTGAACGATCACGATAGATCTGTATACCTAAAATAAAGAATGCATCACCAAGATCTTTCATTTTAAAATTATCATATAGAAATAATTTGGTTTCATGCAGCAGACTCTTATTATTGCTCGCAAGTAATATATCATCTAGGTATAGAACAAGTATAATAAACTTGCTTCCACTAAACTTGATATATATGCACTGATCAACGAGGTTCTCCTTAAATACAAATGAAATAATCACTTGATCAAATTTTTGGTACCACTGACAAGACACCTATTTTAAACCATAAATGGACTTCTTTAATTTACACACTAGGTGCTTTGAGTGCTTAGACTCAAAGTTCTCTAGTTGCATCATATATATAGACTCCTCTATGTCTCTATTGAGGAATGCAGTTTTTATATTCATTTAATGTAACTCCAAATCATAATGAGCTACAAATATCATAATTATACTAAGGGAGTCTTTGGTCGATATAGGTGAGAAAGTCTCCTTGTAATCAATATCTTCTTTTTGAGTAAATCCTTTGGCAACAAAACGGGCCTTATACTTTTTGATATTTCCCCTTAAATTTTGTTTAGTTTTAAATATATATAGGCTTCTTACCTTCAAATAATTCAATAAATTCTCAAACGTCATTGTCTGCCATAGACTTCAACTCTTCTTGCATGACGTTAATCCACCTTTCAAGATTAGAGCATTGTTTGACTTTTTGAAAAGATGTTGGATCTGTTGGTGCGGGAAGCATCCGACGATCGAACCCGAGTTTTGATAATGACAAAGGATTCAAAGTTAAGGTGCTTTGTGATCTGACAGCTTTTGCTGAGTGTTTCAGGAAAGTCCTAGCTGCGGTTAGACAAGGGAAAACCCTAGGGGCGGTAATCCTAGGTCATAGGGGGTGGTAACCCTATGCGGAAAGTCTTGGCAGGTCGATGGCTTCAGGCAAAAGTCCTAGGGGGTGGTAACCCTAGGTGGAAAGTCCTGGTGTCGCGAACCAGGTGAAAGACTGGACTAGCCGGGAAGCGGATGTCCAGCAGGAAGTCCGGAAGCGTCGAGTGCTGAGCAAAAGTCCAGTCAATCTAGAGGATCGACTGGCAAAAGGTAAATCTCCTGAGTGGAGTAGGTGAG
The DNA here is from genome assembly GCF_018446385.1 of Zingiber officinale. Taxonomy (NCBI): domain Eukaryota; kingdom Viridiplantae; phylum Streptophyta; class Magnoliopsida; order Zingiberales; family Zingiberaceae; genus Zingiber; species Zingiber officinale. The sequence continues at coordinate 80,912,567 of NC_055994.1, forward strand.
GACGCGTTCCCCGTAGAGGGAACAGTAGGCGTCAGGTCGACCTAGGGTTTCCGGTTGGAAATCCAAAGTCAGACTCGGACAGTTCGAAGACTGTCAGCTCTTTTTTTAGTATGGAATATCAGTTTCTAACGCTGTCTTGCCGGGTATGCAATTGCTCGGACTAACCTTGTTTTGCAGGAGAAGGAGCTGCTGGAAAAAGGTGGTCCGGGCGCCCGGGATGGATCCGGGCGCCCGGGACCAAACTTTATCCCTGCCGCGACTTCGCCACGTGGAGCATCCTGGTTGGTTGGCCACGTCACACTCCAGGCGCCCGGAAGGGATCCAGGCGCCCGAAATATCATATATAAAGAGGGTCAAGGGAGCAGCTAAAGAACAACAATGTATACAACAATCTTCTAAGCAATCTCCCTGTGACAAGCTGCTAACGACTCGATCCAGAAAGTGCTGCAACGACACCCCGACAACCCGGAGCTTTAGATTTAGTCTTTTGTTGTCGGTATAATCTGTTTACTACTTTGAATTGTACTTAGTCTGTAATATCTTTATCGTGCTTATAGTTGTTGCCCACGGAAAGCGATCAAGGATCGCGGGCCTTCGAGTAGGAGTCGTCTTAAGCTCCGAACGAAGTAAATCTCCTTGTCTCTCTGTGTTTATTATTTCTTTATTCCGCTGCGTTTTTACTCGTTTGTTTTACGAAACGAAAGAAATAGTCACGCACGCTATTCCCCCCCCCCCCCCCTCTAGCGTGATCTCGATCCAACAATTGGTATCAGAGCGGGGTTGTTTTGAATTGGTGCAACCACCTTTCAAAACAAATTTTTCGTGGTATTTTATATTTTTCGGAGTCAATTAGAATCTAGCCTTATAGCTTTATTCTAATTCTTTTATCGAATCGGCTTTTGCTCGAAGTTGGTGCAATACCACTCGAGCTCGTAATTATTACTATTCTTTATTCCTGCACTACTAATCCAAGACTTAGTCTTGGAACATATATTTTTGTTGTTTTTGTTGCATATTACAAATGGCTCAACAAGAGGGGTTCAGTACTGTTCGTCCTCCACTATTCTCCGGAGATGATTTCGGTTACTGGAAGGGAAGAATGGAGACGTATCTGAAGATCCAGTTCGAAACATGGATGATCATTAAGACGGGACTTCAGCTACCTTCCGATGACGACGGCAAACCAACCCCCTGCGAGAAGTGGGACGCCTCTCTAATCAAAAAGGTGGAAGCCGACGCCAAAGCTACCTGCACCCTCCAGTGCGGCCTTACCAAAGAAGAACTCAACAGGGTCGGCCCGTTCTCTTCCGCAAAGGAGCTCTGGGAAAAGCTAGTCGAACTCCACGAAGGCACTAACGACACCAAGGTAAGTAAAAGAGATCTTTTACTTAATAAATTATATAATCTAAAGATGCAGGAAGGCGAGACGGCGAGTTCTCTACATGCGAGAATCCAAGACATCCTCAATTCTCTTCACGGAATCGGACAGAAGATAGAGAATCGGGACGTCATAAGGTATGTTTTAAACTCGTTTCTAAGGAACACATTGTGGGCATCAATGGTAGATACCTACAAAGTTTCCAAGGACTTGTCTTCAATAAAATTAGACGAATTATTTTGTGAGTTTGAACTTCATGAGCAGACTAATGCACAGCCAACCGAGAAAGGTATTGCGTTGGTTGCAGGTACAAGTCGAACATGGGAGCCGAGATCACGACGAAGAACGGAGCCGGAGTCAGAAGTTGAACCAGACTCAGACGATGAAGACATTGAAATTACAACCGAGCTGGTAAACCTCGTAAAGAAGCTCTACAAGATGAAGGGCTTCAACAAAAGAGATCTAAAAAAGGCAGTGAAAACGAAGGAAGGTTCACAGAACTCAAAAATGAAGTTTGAAGTGACATGCTACGGGTGCAACCAAAAAGGGCACATCAAATCCAACTGCCCTAACCTGAAGGAGGTCAAAAAGCAAAGAAGGAAAAAGGTCCTTAAGGCAACATGGGACGAATCTTCATCGGAGGACGACGACAACGAGCTCGAACAGACGAGTCTACTCGCATTAATGGCCCGGGACCAAATCGTCGAATCCGGAGTCTGAGGCGGAGTCCGAGCAAAGCCACGGATTCGTATCCGTTTCCGAAGGACTAGACCCCGCTATAAGTATCTCCCGGTTAAACATTTTAGTTAGTTATTTATTGCGCAAATTAGCTAAGTCAAACCTGAAAGTTAAGTCACTTCTAAAGGAAATAACTGTCCTTAAAGAAGTGGCTGACACTAAACCCTTACCTGACCAGAGTCAGACTGAATTTCCAACTCAAGTTCAAAAACTTGAGGAAGAAAATTCAAGTCTAAAAAATCAGGTTAAAGATTTAAAAACTACCTTAGAACGGTTTTCTTTAGGCTCCAAGAACTTGGACTTAATTCTTGGGACACAAAGGGCCATTTACAATAGAACTGGGCTGGGATATAAAAGTAAATATAAATCTTACTTATCCTTAATAAACAAACAAAGTAGTAACTCAGTCCAAGCATGGGTCCCCAAGTCCAAATTGATCAATCAAGTTGGACTTGGTCAATACTGGGTCCCGAAGGATCAAATACACTACCTCGATAGACCATATCGAGGTCGTGATCCAGGGGGAGCAAAAAGAAAAATGATATTAAAAATATAAATTAAAAATTCAAAAATTAAATTCAAAATTCGAAATTAAATTATAAATTCAAAAATTAAATTCAAAATTCAAAATTAAATTATAAATTCAAAAATTAAATTCAAAATTCGAAATTAAATAATAAATTCAAAAAATTCAAAATTCGAAATTAAATTTTAAATTCAAAAATTAAATTCAAAATTCGAAATTAAATAATAAATTCAAAAAATTCAAAATTCGAAATTAAATTATAAATTCAAAAATTAAATTCAAAATTCGAAATTAAATTATAAATTAAAAAATTAAATTCAAAATTCAAAATTCAAAATTAAATTATAAATTCAAAAATTAAATTCAAAATTCGAAATTAAATTATAAATTCAAAAATTCAAATTCAAAATTCAAAATTAAATTATAAATTCAAAAATTAAATTCTAAATTCGAAATTAAATAATAAATTCAAAAATTCAAAATTCGAAATTAAATAATAAATTCAAAAAATTCAAAATTCAAAATTAAATTTTAAATTCAAAAATTAAATTCAAAATTCGAAATTAAATAATAAATTCAAAAAATTCAAAATTCGAAATTAAATTATAAATTCAAAAATTAAATTTAAAATTCGAAATTAAATTATAAATTCAAAATTTGAAATTAAATTATAAATTCAAAAATCAAATTAAAATCCAAAGGAAGGCTCCAGATTATCTGGCACCTCCAAACTTAATCAACCCGATAAGGGTAACCAAGAGTAGACTACCCGGCAGGGTAATTAAGGTTAGATAAAATGGGCTAGGTTTAACTTGACCCACGGTACTGGTGAAGTTTTTGGATGATAGTACGTTAGGGAAGCTTGGGCATCGCATGTCTAGGAAGATATGGCTTCGACCTGGTGCATTTGGCCAAGTGGAACTGACCGAAGCTACCCTTAAATGGATCCTAACTAGTTAGACCAAGGTTTAGTATTAAGCTCAATGGGTAGGACTATTTGGAAAACCTCGAAAGCATGGTTATTTTAATGAGTTCCTTGTGACTCACCATAGCCCAGAAGTTTATCCAAAGAATGCTTACTTGTTAAACCCAAAGCTAAACCTGAATCTAACACAAAGTTAAACCAATTCCTTAAACTGAACCTCAATTCATCTCACAACAATTATAGGGTTCCCTGATTGAAAATTTAGATCGGGTGAGATGACTAAATTAAAATTGACTTAAATCAAGTTAATTCAACAAAATAATTTCAAAATTATTTTAAACCCAATTTCAAAATTATTTTAAACCCAATTTCAAAATTATTTTAAAACTCATCTTTCAAAAAAATTTTAAATTAAACTTTAAAACACTTTTCAAAACAATTATAACAATATTATTGTTAACTTAGCCTGGGTAAGATAAAATTCTAAGGAGTCTACTTCAGTCAAACTATCTTTCTATCCATTAACAAGAAACCAATTCATTCACTTTATGTGTAGGAGTTGGATCAATGGATGTTGGATAGTGAATGTTCCAAACATATAACTGGAGATAAATTGAAGTTTTCAAAGCTCAAACTAAAAAATTTAGGATCAGTTGCATTCGGCAACAATGGTCAACTTAAGGTAATCGGAAGAGGTAATATCGAACTCAACTCCGATTTTATTATTAGAAAAGTTTTGTTAGTTGAAAATTTCAATTTCAACTTACTAAGTATAAGCCAATTGTGTGATAGCCGATACTTAGTCACTTTTGACAAAGCTAGGTGTTTAGTCAAAAATATTGAAAATTCTGAAATCACACTTAAGGGACTTAGGAAAAACAAGATGTACTCAATTAATCTACCCACATCCTCAATAAAGTGTTTTATAACATAGGAAGAGGAAACTGACTTGTGGCACAGAAGACTGGGTCACACTCACACTAGACTCATTTCAAAAATGAGTCATAATGGTCTAGTTAGAGGTTTGCCCAAACTAAAATTCATTGAAAACTCAATCTGTAATGCTTGTCAACAAGGAAAACAAACTAAGTCAACACACAAATCAACAAATCTAGAAAGAACCAACTCGTTACTTGAGCTCCTTCACCTTGACCTATTTGATTCACATGGAGCCAAGTCACTAAGCAAGAACCAGTATTGCTTAGTAATAATTGATGACTACTCTAGGTTTACATGGGTAAGATTCCTAAAAACAAAAGATGAAACCTATGAAATATTTAGTATTGCAAATTAATAGAAAATGAAAAGATACTAAAATTAAAAGAATAAGAAGTGATCACGGGGGAGAATTTGAAAATCATAGATTTACTCAATTTTGTAAAATAAATGGATACCTACATGAATTTTCATGTCCTAGAACCCCTCAGCAAAATGGTCTAGTGGAACGTAAAAATAGAACACTACAAGAAGCCGCTAGAACTATGTTAAATGAATATAATTTAAATCACCAATTTTGGGCTGAAGCAATAAATACTGCAAATCATATTCAAAACAGAATTTTAATCAACAAATTTCACAAGAAAACTCCTTATGAACTATATTATCATAAATTCCTAACTTAAATTATTTAAAAATATTTGGGTGTAAAGTTCACATTTTAAACACTAAAGATTATTTAGGAAAATTCACACCCAAATCTAACCCAGGAATATTTTTAGGATACTCCTCAAAAAGTAGAGCCTATAGAGTCTACAATCAAAACACTCTAAAAGTTGAAGAAACAACTAATATAATATTTGATGAAGAAAATAATCTACCAAATATAAATGAGAATCTTGATCCAAGAAATATAGAAGATGATGAAATTCAACCAAATCTTAATAAACCAGAGGAACCAGCCCCTGACCCGATTATAAGACCAACTAGGGCCAGTACTTCTCACCCACCTAACCAAATTTTGGGTGATCCAAACCTAGGAGTCAGAACTAGATCTTCCTATAGAATTCATAGTCAGATTGCCCTAATTTCTAAAATCGAACCTAAAACAATAGAAGAAGCACTACCTGACCCGGACTGGATCATAGCTATGCAGGAGGAATTAGCCCAATTTGAGAGAAACCAAGTCTGGGACCTTGTACCTAAACCCATAGATAAATCAATAATAGACACCAAATGGGTTTTTAGAAATAAGTTGGATGATCAGGGTGATATCATAAGAAACAAAGCCAGACTAGTAGCCAAAGGGTTTAGTCAAGTTGAAGGATTAGACTATGATGAAACCTATGCACCGGTAGCTAGACTCGAATCCATTCGAATGTTATTAGCTTATGCAGCAAATAAAGGGTTTAAATTATACCAAATGGATGTTAAGTCAGCCTTTTTAAATGGTTTCATCAAAGAAGAGGTCTATGTAAGCCAACCCCCAGGATTTGAAGACTTAAACAATCCTAATCATGTATTTAAGTTAAAAAAGGCCTTGTATGGACTTAAACAAGCCCCTAGGGCATGGTATGAACGATTATCCAATCACTTAATATCCAAAGGCTTCAACCAAGGTCAAATAGATCCAACTCTATTTGTAAAAACTGTAGAAAAAGACATCTTCATAGCCCAAATCTATGTTGATGATATAATTTTTGGATCCACTAACTCTAAATTTCTAAAAGAATTTGTTAGATTAATGGAAAATGAATTTGAAATGAGTATGGTTGGTGAACTTAATTTTTTCTTAGGCTTACAAATAAAACAAACTAAAGATGGAATTTACATTTATCAAACTAAATATGCTAAGGAATTAATTAAAAAATTCTGCATGGAAAATTCAAAAATAATAAATACTCCAATGGCAACCAACATCAACATTGACTCTGACCCAGTAGGAAAACCAGTAGACCCAAAATATTATAGAAGTGTAATAGGTAGTTTACTGTACCTAACTGCAAGCTGACCTGATATATTGTTTGCTGTAGGTATGTGCGCAAGATACCAATCCTGTGCAAAAGAGTCACACTTAACCCATGTTAAAAGAATACTTAGGTACATTAAAGGTACTCTAAATATAGGACTCTGGTACCCTAGAACTTGCACCCTTGACCTTCTTGGCTATTCTGACTCAGACTACGCTGGATGCAAGTTAGATAGAAAAAGCACAAGTCGCAGTTGTCAATTTCTAGGGCAATGTCTTGTAAGTTGGTCAAGTAGAAAGCAACATTATGTTGCTTTATCTACCACTGAAGATGAATATATAGCCTTAGGTGAATGCGCATCTCAATTGCTATGGATGATGCACACTCTTAAAGACTATCAACTAGAATATAATAAAACAAAATTTTCAATTGATAATATAAGTTCAATAAATCTAACAAAAAACTCAATTCATCACTCAAGGACTAAACATATAGAGGTGAAGCATCATTTTGTAAGGGATCATGTAGCTAAGGGTGATATTATACTCAACTATGTTGAGTTAAAATCAAACCTAGCTGACATTTTCACAAAACCCTTACCTGAACTTGAGTTCAGCTCACTAAGAAGACAAATAGGTATGTGTTGGGTGGAATAGATACTATAACTTTATATTCTTACTTATTTTTTATAACTTCTAGGCAAAACTGATTTTCCAAAATCCCCACTTTACTAGACTTTCGAAAGTTGGATTTAGTCTAGGATTTCACCCTAGAAATCATGTTCCCCCAGGACTCAGCCAGAGCATCTCACAAACACCTAGGTTTACCTTGATTATGTTTGTAAAACATAGAACGGTGTGAGATGCATAGGGTACAGCCTGGACTCAAGAATGCTTATTTCTGTGCATCAATATGAGTCTGGGCGTTAAATACATGATTAACAATAATCAAATCAAGTCTTCCAGCCTAAGTACAATCTAACTGGATCAATTGACTTGACTTGACTAACCAAGTGAACACTGTTGCCCTCTAGGCAATCAGCAAGTAGCTAAACGGTTAGACAGTTGATGGAGGAAATAATAAGTTTAAGCATGTCTGTACTTAAGGGATCTGATACCTGATCAAAACAAATCTTTACTCATGCTTGGACTGTAGGGCTCTGATACCTTATTTAAGCTGAAACCTCTTCAAAATTTGGAAATTTTGAAATTTGGAAATTTGAGCTTAAAAACCTGAATATCTTCTTTCAAGAAATTTTTTTTTAAATTGAAAATTCTGCTTGAAAATCTTTAAAGTTGAAAATTTTATTAGAAAATTTCTGAAGTTAAAATTTTTTAAAATTTCTGAAGGTGAAAATCTTGTTAGCAAACTTTTGACGTTGAAAAGTTTTAAAATTTCTGAAGTTAAAAAATTGTTTTTACAAATTTCTGAAGTTGAAAACTCTGTTAACAAAGTTCTGAAGTTGAAAATTAGGTTTTTCAAAACTGGCTCATTTTTTATGTATGGCAAAGGGGGAGAGTAGAGAAATTCAAAGAAAGAAATAAATTCAAAGAAAATATTTTAAAGGGAGCTTGTTTATGCGTATTCTTAAAGGGAGCTTGTATTAAGGGGGAGCTATGTTTATGCCTATTTTTGCTATCATGCTTACCTTGCTTATCTTGTTTCTTGTGCTGCATAATTTTAACTTAACTTTGAATTACGTGTTGCCATAATAAAAAAGGGGGAGATTGTTGGTGCAGGAAGCATCCGACGATCGAACCCGAGTTTTGATAATGACAAAGGATTCAAAGTTAAGGTGCTTTGTGATCTGACAGCTTTTGCTGAGTGTTTCAGGAAAGTCCTAGCTGCGGTTAGGCAAGGGAAAACCCTAGGGGGCGGTAATCCTAGGTCATAGGGGGTGGTAACCCTATGCGGAAAGTCTTGGCAGGTCGATGGCTTCAGGCAAAAGTCCTAGGGGGTGGTAACCCTAGGTGGAAAGTCCTGGTGTCGTGAACCAGGTGAAAGACTGGACTAGCCGGAAAGCGAATGTCCAGCAGGAAGTCCGGAAGCGTCGAGTGCTGAGCAAAAGTCCAGTCAATCTGGAGGATCGACTGGCAAAAGGTAAATCTCCTGAGTGGAGTAGGTGAGGACGCGTTCCCCGTAGAGGGAACAGTAGGCGTCGGGTCGACCTAGGGTTTCCGGTTGGAAATCCAAAGTCAGACTCGGACAGTTCGAAGACTGTCAGCTCTTTTTTTAGTATGGAATATCAGTTTCTAACGTTGTCTTGCAGGGTATGCAATTGCTCGGACTAACCTTGTTTTGCAGGAGAAGGAGCTGCTGGAAAAAGGTGGTCCGGGCGCCCGGGACCAAACTTTATCCCTGCCGCGACTTCGCCACGTGGAGCATCCTGGTTGGTTGGCCACGTCACACTCCAGGCGCCCGGAAGGGATCCAGGCGCCCGGAATATCATATATAAAGAGGGTCAAGGGAGCGGCTAAAGAACAACAATTTATGCAACAATCTTCTAAGCAATCTCCCTGCGACAAGCTGCTAACGATTCGATCCAGAAAGTGCTGCAACGACACCCCGACAACCCGGAGCTTTAGATTTAGTCTTTTGTTGTCGGTATAATCTGTTTACTACTTTGAATTGTACTTAGTCTGTAATATCTTTATCGTGCTTATAGTTGTTGCCCACAGAAAGCGATCAAGGATCGCAGGCCTTCGAGTAGGAGTCGCCTTAGGCTCCGAACGAAGTAAATCTCCTTGTCTCTCTGTGTTTATTATTTCTTTATTCCGTTGCATTTTTACTCGTTTGTTTTATGAAACGAAAGAAATAGCCACGCACGTTATTCACCCCCCCCTCTAGCGTGATCTCGATCCAATAGGATCACTTTCCAATCCTATGTCAAAGTCATGCTCTTGGAGATATACATAATCACGAGAATTTGTGGTTCTCCATTCCCTTGTAGATCGCCTTAAAGACACTTGTGTTTGAGGTGGTTGATCAATATCCATAATGTGTGGTATGATAACTATACTGTTATTGATCATACTAGTAGTGATCACAGGAGGATTACCAATGCATTCCTCAAAAGATACTTCCTTAACCTTATCACTTCCACTATCCTCAATGAACTTGACATTTCATGTTTCGAAAAAGGATCTATTAGAGGAGTTATAAAATTTATACCCTCTTGACTTCTCAGAGTAACCTACAAAATTACAGCTAACTGTTCTTGAGTTAAGTTTCCTTTCATTAGTCTTGTAAGGCCTAGCTTTAGTTGACAACCCTAGACATGAAAATGTCTAATGCTAGGCTTCCTACCCATCCACATCTCAAATGTAGTTTAGTTATTGCCTTACTAGGTACTCTATTGAGTAGGTAAACTATACTCTTAAGTGCTTCACTGCACAAAGACTCTGGTAGAGAAGTGAAAGTCATCATACTTCTTACTATGTCTTTTAGGGTATGATTGTCATATTCAGCTACACCATTCTGACTGGGAGTATCAGACATGGTATATTGAGGCACAATCCCACACTCAACTGTTATATTTGAGAGGTGTCATAAGACAATCTCCTTAAATATTGTATCATTTATTGGATAAATGAAATTCACTATTTGAGTGTACATTCCCTATATGTATAATTGGATCTTAAACTCATTTACTAAATATCCGCAATATAATTCATAACATAAAAGAACTTATGATTGGATCACAACTTGTGAGCGTCTTTACATGTGTAATTATGAATGTATTAAAATAATCTCTAGTCGATGAATTAATGAGTTTAGACATCATCAATTCTATGAGACTAACACAGGTTATACTCCTTGGTCTAACCAAGCGACTATTTCTCACTGGCTGAAGACATTGGGATGTCGAGAGTTAAATATGGATACTAGTTAAGGTAACTAGTTCATTAGAGTGACCTGCTATGAAACTTCATATGGTTCTCTACATATATAGACATGTCAATGAAGATCTCATTGAATCTCGAGTGCAAGTTTCCTTCGACTTAAGATATTCAAGTCACCTTGGTTATGAAGACTTATACTTTAACATCTTAAGCAAATATCTCCATAGAGGTGTGAACCCGAGATGATTGGGTATAAGTCAAATTGTCTAAAGGTGTTTGAATATCCAATAAAGAATTTACCACTCCTTAAAAGGAGAAGTATACCTTATGGCCACTTGTTAAGATTGTTACTCAAAGTCTTTGGCTAAAGCATCACATATCAAGAGTATTGTACTCTTGGACACATGTAGGAGTAATTTAAATCTACAGGACAAGGAAGTATTATTTGGGTTAGGTGTGACATAGTCAGCTTAGTGGGAACTGACACATAAATCATATTCTGAATCAAGTGGCTATAAGATAAGTGAAAGGAACAAGGCATGACTCATTATAGTTGTTGAAGGGTTCAGAAGTGGTTCTGGAATCAACTATGATTTTTTGATCAATTCGAGATCATGATATACTACTAGGTGTCACTCATATAATCATTCCATAATTAATAGTTAATTATAGATGACCAATATAATTGGGGATCTATAAGATCACACACATTACGAGTTTATCTTAGAGACTTAAAACGAGTTTGAGAATTAGATTCTCAAATTAAGAGATATAGAGTTTGGTTGGACCAAATCAAAAGGATAGATATGGAAAGATATTAGTCAAAACAGAAGCACAGATGGGTCATGACTATTGTAGGAGATATAGATTCATTATGGTTTGATAATAAACCAAAAGGAGTTTGGTTTAATTATGAAATAACTTGGTTTAATAATAAATCAAAAGAGTTTGGTTTAATTATGAACTAAGATGGTTTGATTTTGAACCAAACTTAATCATAATAGTAATGGATCGAGTTGACTTTGCTTAGTGACTTTGGGAGATGACTTGCTCCCCAAGTCATGTAAAAGTATATAAATACCCTCTATGAGGAGAAGAGAGTAATGACTTTATTTTTTAGAGAAAACTCTAATTTTATTAGGGCTTCTTCTCATCCTCTTCTCCCTCTCCCTCTCTCTAGTTGTCACCCAAGCTGTTGCAACCTAAGAATTACCGCCGACAATCTCCAGCCACCGAATTCGATGCTGACGAATTCGGTGTCGATGAAGTCAATGTCGACGAATTCAATGTCGACTATTTCAGTGTCGTGCCACTCTTCAAATAGTGTTATGGGAGTTCTCTCAGATTGCATTGTCTTCACGCTTGGCTAGTACTGATCGGAGATAAATGACTCATGGCTTCATGAAGTCATCTCAACAACAACTCAGCGTGGATACGAATAGAGGCGAGGCTTTCGAGTGTCGCTTGGTTGATTCCAATTCCACTCCTCACCACTCAGCCACTTGCTCGTTGATTCTAAAGGAGGCTTGCCTTGTGAGACTAGCAAATGCTATCTACAAGGTTTGATCATGAATCATCAGGTATGCCTAGCGTAAACTTACTTTTCATAAAATTTTAATTATGTGATCATGTCTAGCCGTGTTGTATTCTTGCATGCGTGTGGTGTGTGTATGTAATAATTAGAAATTATTATTATTTTTTATTTCTACTATACATGTTTATGAAATGCGTTTTAGCATGCACCATATCAAGCATTCTCCAACATCAGTAAGGTAATTCGTAAAAGGTCCTGAATGTTGTTCACCTGATCCATCATATCGACCATAATATTCATCTCCACAGTCGGATCGGATGACTTTAATTTCTTACTTAGTTGAAGTTCAACTTCAGTTTTAAAAATTTTGAACATATTCAAATATTACGACTTCTCATGAATAAGGTACAGATAGTCAAATCTGGAATAGTCGTCTATAAAGCTAATAAAATATATGTGTCCATTCCAAGATGCATTAGGGAATCGTTCACAAATATCTGTATGTATTAGCTCCAAAACTTCACTACAATGGCTAGCCCCTCTTATTCCTTTTGTTAGTGGTCTTCCCCTTAACACACTCTATGCAGACCTTAAAGTTTGACATGTCAAGAAAATCAAGAATTTCATATGACATTAACCTTTCTAGACACTGTTTGGATATATATCCCAAATGTCTATGTTACAACATGGAAGAATTCTCATCGATCAATTAGTGTTTTGTACCTATACTATGCATTATTATGTTATCAACCGTAAGAGTAAAAGTATTCAATATATAAAGCTTATCAACCAAGGAACCATTGTCAACCAACACTGAATTCAAGAAAATACTGAAAATTCTATTTCTAAATGAACAAGAATAACCTGATTTGTCCAAACAAGAAATTAAAATTAAATTTCATTGAAAAGATGGTAAAATAAATGTATTTTCTAAATCAAAAAAAAATATTAGTTCCTAAACAAAGCCTAAAAATACTAATTGACTCGACTTTAGCCTTCTTTCCATTTTTTGTATGGATTATCTTTCACCATCAAGCGGAAGTCAATTCTTAAGACAACCCTGCATAGTGACACTTATATGAATAGTAGTACTAGTATCTATCTAGCAAGTGTCAATAGGTATAATAGCTAAATTGACTTCCGAACTAACAAAATTGAGAAGTTTACCTTTCTTTACACGTCAGTTGACGTACTCTAGACAGTTTTTCTTCATATGACCTTTCTTCTGACAAAAGAAATAAATAGATTTTTTATCCTGCTTCTTGTGCTCCTTATGGTCATTGCCTCCAGAATTTATAATTTGTTTTCCTTTTCCTCTGTTATGGATCCTCTTTCACTTCTTGTTCACACTTTGAGAACCAGATGCTAAGTGAGCACTCTTAGATGTCTCAATCTTTAGTGTCCCCTTCTCTTGCACACATTGAACAATGAGTCTATTCAATATCCACTTTTTCTTTTGAGTATTATACGATATCTTAAAAGGAGTGAACCTTGCAAATAGAGACATCAAGATGAAATGCACTAAAATACGCTCACACATATCTAGTTTTAGTGCTTTCAGACTTGTCACTATATTGGACATCTCCATAATATACTCCCTTATGTTTCATTTACCACCGTATACCATGGTTACCAACTTCGTAAAAAGTGTAGTAGACTTAATCTTTTCATTTGAGAAGAATCGGTCTACCAATTGGTCTAGGAAACTCATATACATCTCCTCTCTCTGTTATTGAGTTCTTTATTAGTGCTAATATGGAAAATCTCATGATACTCAAACATATACAATTTGATTTCTCCCACAGTTGAAATTCAGCCCTCGCCCTATGTGCTAGCACTGGTCAGAGGTGTAGGATGATAATTCCTTAATGCATAGTCTAAATCCATACAACCTAAGACAACGATCACGTATTATTTCCATTCAGTAAAATTCAAATAGGTTAATATTGGAATGTTATTAATACTGGCAGTTATAGATTATACTGAAATTAAAGAGAAAAATTTATTTAAGCTAACAATTTAATTAAAACCAAAAACATGTATAAGTACAAGTAATAAAACACAAGATTATGTAAATAAAATTTTAAATACATATGAATGAGCTCTTTATGAGATACCAAATATAACATTGTATTTTACTCAGTAGACTAAAATATAATTTATTAGCTGTACTCTCAGATATAACTCAAATTTTAATTGGCCACATAATGTGTCTTCCTTTGGGTCGATCCATTATGCACATAATATAATACTTTATATATATGAGTTATATTTTGGTTCATAGTTCACAACAACTTTAATCATCCACATAATATATCTTCCTTTGGGCCGACATATTTTGTACATGATCTGAATAAAATAATATTTTATTCCATAGTTGTAAGCTACCTTGTGTATATATCTAGCATAAAAATAATCTTCCTTTGGGTCGATTACTCTTAGCATAGATATACGTCTACCAACACAAAATGTACTAAATTTACCTAAAGTGTCTTCCTTCGGACTGACACATTAGTTCAACTTAATAACACGTTATGTAGATAGACTCAAGAAAACCCTAGAAACTTAATTCGAACAGAAATTACTAAATCGGCCACAATAATCTAAAATTAGGCTTATTAATCAATTAATACCTTATAGTAATCGATTCGTATGATTCAATAAATTATCTTAATCGATCTGAAAGTCTATTATATGCCACTACATGATATATAAAACTCTCTTTTAAGAAATTTTTTAAGTTCTATAATTAAATAGTATTATTTAATACTATTTAATCCCTTAATCATGGTATTAAAATTTATTTAATGCATTTTTTACTGTTCACGTTGAAGCAATGTTTTGTTTTCTAAAGCACTGTTTTATTGAAATAGATTTTTTATGAAACATTGTTTCACGTTGAAACAATGTTTGTTTTTAAACATGAAACGGTAAAAACACTGGTCTACGAAGAAGATAATTTTTTAATTGAAACAATCAATCATCCCAATCGATTAAAAAAAAATTCTAATCAATTGATAATTGATATAGCCGTGAGTTTAAGACTGTTAATCGATTGAATTTCAATCATTTATGTTTAAAATTTTAGATCAACAATCGATTATTGTTTGACCAAAGCAATCAATTAAATGATGATAATTTTACCTAAAATTAGATTAAATAGCGATAATTTTCGTCGTTCTTCGTGTTCTTTGTAAAAACATGAAAAACTTAAAAAAACAAGTCTATTATAGTTTTCTCTTATATGATTTTTGACAATCAAAAAATTATATTATACTAGAAAACTTTATTGCCAATGAAAATGATGAAATAGAATCTGGCTCTGATACCAATTGTTAGAACTTGAGTTTTCTCCTAACTGCATGGATTCTAGAAATGAAATAAAAACTCAAATTGAGAATGTTGGTGCAATTGACCTCTAGGGTTTCGATGTTTGACAATGTACCTTAGTCTTGTAAAATACCGAAAATAGGTGAATATTAATAAGAGAATTTTTCGAAATTTTTGGGAATTTTTCGGGAATTTTTCGGAGCTCGTATGGACTAGTTAACGGAGATAAAAACGGGGCCCGGAAAAACCTGTTTAGGCTACCCATTTAAGCGAGAAAATGTTATTTTCTTAATTTCTTTTCTATTTTTCTTTTTCTTATTTTCTTTCTTTCTCTCTCGCTGAACCCGCGCGCCCGAGCCATCCCCGACGCCGCCCTTCCCTCTTCTCCGTTCCTTGCCCTAACTGCACACGACGGTTTTCTCCTCTCCGTGTACAAGCCCACGGCCAAGGGGAAACCCTGGCCGAACCCTTCTTCTTCTTTCTCCACGGAGAGGACACCGATTCGGAGCAAGAGATCGTCGAGGCCGTGCATAAAACCCCGATCATCTTCTTCCTCCCATCATCGGTACAACGCTTCCTCTTTTTCTGCACCCGAGGCTGATCCCTAGTTCTTCCTCTGCGTGCCACTGCCGAGTGCGAGTTTGCTTCTTCCCTCTATTCTCGGCGCCTCCTCTCGGCCACGATCAAGCCGGTGCCGAGGCTTTTCATCACCGGCACGGAGTCCCTCGTAGCCATATCCGAGCTTTCCCCTCATGTCTGTGCCCTAGTTCCGAGCCTTGGCTCCTCCTCGAAACTGTGGTGATTGGCTTTCTAGACAAGAGGTCCTCCTTCCCGTGGCTTAGCTTCCACTGCCGATCTGTCATTCTTCTTTCCCCGCTCACAGGTGAGTGAGGTGAGCAACGTATCCTTGTTGTTCCTTCTTATCAGTAGTACTCTTTTGATATGTGTTTGGGTTACATATCCAATCGGTGACACTAGAACCTGTTAAATCTTGGCTGCAAGTGTTAATTGGGGCATTTGATTTGGAAGACAACAGGTCTACAATTTCGGTCATCATCTTTTGGGCTGTGAACCCCTCCTGTTGAAAGCCACAACAACTACCATTAAGCTTGGTGAGTGCTAGGGATAAGTTGTGGCTATACTGGTTTCTCTCTTGATTTCATTCTTTTTTATGAGGGTTAAGTTAAGAGATTATATTGGACTTGAGTTGGTTATTTGAATTATAGTATAGTTGATCCAATTTGGAATTTCTTAATTTGATTATGATATAGTTTAGCTAATTATTGCATGATAGAATTAGCTAAACTAAATATTGGTGATGCAGGACTTTGACGCGAGACAAGTATCTCGATTATCGAATTGGACATTTTCGATTGGAGGCGGGTACTTTTGACTTTATGTCTTTGATATGCATAATAGTGAATTTAACAAATATCAATAATTATGTTTATTATTTTGTTTCGGTAAGTCACTACCCGCTACCTGTTACATGCTTGGTTGATTGCTTGTTTTGCATCTCATGTTATTACTTACCTGATTATACATGATTAGGGGTAGTGATATAACCATGTTTCACCATGTTCAGGACCTAGGTGTGATACTTTATCTGATCTGTGTACCCTTGATATGATTTATTGACTATGGTGCACATCATATATGTATATAGATTGGTTCAGTATATTACCATGCTTAGTGTCATGCATCATTCGCATGATTGCATGCTGTGTGATAGATTGCTCCATTATTGTCGATCACATCGCCAGTTTCATCACTGTTAGGTACTCCGTTGTTGACGCTCATGGGTAGTGTGACGCAGCGTGGTAGCACGTCAGTTTGCTCGTTCGGTGCTCCGTTGGTCCGCTCATGGGTAGTGTGATTGCAACGTGGTAGCACGTTGAGATCTCTCCCCGTCATGGTGTACTAGGAGATGAGAGCATTACGCTCCCCCATTTATGATTTGGGGTAGGAGTATGTGTGTACTCCGACAACATCCCGTCCACTCGGTCACTCATCAGGAGTAGTGATGCAGAGTGCACGGTTGTCACAGCCCTACCCACTCGATCCCACAATTGGGTGTGAGATGGCTGACTGGCGTCAGGGGTGACCATGACTGCATTGGCATCATACACATTGATGCATTTATTTCTTGTGATTGTGTTTGCTGCATTTATTTGCTGCATATTGGTTGGATGCCCATGCTTGACATGCATACAAGATTTCTATACCTCTCAGACTATTTATCCTTGTACCAGGTCCTGGTTAGTACAGTATTCTCCTGTTCATTTCAGATTGTATTTACCTTTATTACGTCAGGAGACTGTATGCATGATTAGTGCTAGATGTTACTTCCTTACTATGTATATCAGTTGTTACCCGCTGAGCGTTGGACTCACCGTCGCCTCCGTTATTATTTTCAGGTTGATGCTGTCAGGAGAGAGTTCCAGTTGCTAGTCCCCTGCAGACCACGTGGGCTTATTGATCTTTTGGTTTTTTTTTTTTCTTCTTTACTAGACTATGTTTTGAACTTGTTATGTTTTGGATATTTTGGATCTTGTATGGATTGTTTTACTTGTGGAAGACTTTTATTTGGATTTGCTTTTACTACATTCCTGCCTAGATGGCAGAAGAGGTAAGTTGGTTTTATCGTCGAATTTGAGCTTTACGAGTGTAGTGGAGTAGGAATATGTTTTGAGCTTTATGGGTGTAGTTGAATAGGGTTGTTTTCGAGTCATCGTACTACTATTCAGTTTGATTATTATTAAATTGCATGGTTGTGTCAGCCAGAGGCTGAAATTTATATAAACTGCGTGGTTGTCTGTGTTGTTGTCTATTTATTATTGTTATTATTCCAGCCGCATGTGGCTGAGGTATATGGTGATTGTAGAAAGTTTTAGATTGTCCGCCATACAGGGGAGATGCTGCCGAAATTTCTTCGGACAGGGACTCCTCCGGGGCGTGACAATTTAGTGGTATCAGAGCACAGTTTTATGATCTTTGTTTTCGTATTTTGGATATTTGGGATAACCTTATACCAATTTATATGGTATCAGAGCATCAATGCTTGGCGATACTTTTTTGATTTCCGTGTGTTGGATTTTTGAAATTTATCTGATACCAATTTATTGGTATCAGAGCAGGGTGTGATACCTGCTTTTAGTATTCTGGATATATTGTGCTAGCCCTAGTTTGCGAGTCAAACTGGGTAGTTATTTTGGTTGCACGGGTTTTCCATTACGTATATGTTTTGGACGTTCGTTTCAGATTAATATGGATTTTCGGTGATTTTTCTCGTACGGAATTCCGAGATCAATTTGGGGACTGGACATCGACGGAACATCTCCAGATAGTAATTAGGTATGAAATTATTTTGGTAATTGTTGATACTTGTAGTAATATCTGTGATATAATTTAACAGATATGAGAATATCTACACGTATTGCTGCGAGACGTGGTGCTGGACAACCACGTACAAGGACCTCAGGATCTCTGGATATGCCAAAGATGCCTACTGTTGATGAGCCTGTCAGTCAGGGACAGACTCAGGGTACTGCGGGCGCGTCGGGCTCTCAGACCCCGATGGCTCCATTAGAAGTACCTACTTCGGCTGCACCGAAGGTATCCACTCCTACCGTATTTACGGTACCATCAAGAGTACCATTGGCATACCCGACACCTGCTCCAGCGTAGCCTACGGCGTACCCGGCACCACCGCCACCTGGACCCACTGTGTATCCGGCACCAGCAGCACCTGTGCCCCCAGTACATACAGTGTACCCAGCAGCACCTGCATCAAGGATACCGGCTGCTCCACATCTGGTACCATTACCTACTGTACCTCTAGTCGCGGCCACCTATGTTCACCCTACAGTGCCACCGACGGCATATGCTCCAGTTTACCCAGCAGCACCGGGAGTACCTCCTCCGGTTTATGCAACGGTACCACCTATAGCACCAGCTCCAGTGGTTCCGCCAGTCCCGACAGCCGCTCCGACACACCTCACTGACATTGTTGCGGCACGAGCCAGAATTCCAGTGTTGGCAGAGTCGATGAAGAGTCGATTCACACTCTTCCGAGGAGACCGTGATCCGAGTGTGGCCTTGTCTTGGATTGAGACTATGGAGCGGACCTTCTTCTATATAGCTTGCTCCGAGTGGGAGAAAGCAGAGCTGGCTGCTTTTCACTTACGGGACGCGGCCGACACTTGGTGGCTTACCCAGCGTTCCATCATCGGTGAGCAGAACATCACTTGGGCCAGATTCAGAGAGGCTTTTGAGAGCCGTTTCTTTCCACGAGCTTATCAGATGGCTCGCCGGCAGGATTTCCTGAGTCTGCGAAAGAACAATCGGACGATGACAGAGTATAATACAGAGTTTGACAGATTGGCCAGATTTTGTCCAGAGCTAGTTGTTGAGGGCAGTTCACGTATGAAGCAGTTCATTCAGGGGCTGGATGGACATTTGCAACTAAGACTTGTCGGTCTTGGTATCACGTCTTATGCGAAGATGTTGGACAAAGCCCTCATTATTGAGTCAGCTCAGCAGAGAGTTTTTCCGGATAGGAAAAGGAAGCAGTCGAGTCAGACATCTGGACAGATCCAGCAGTCACAGGCTACACCACAGCAGAGCAGGCGCAGTCGGTCAGATCAGGGTACTTCTGGGGTAACTCGTAGGCCTCAGAAATCAGGGCAGTCTTCTTCAGGATGTTTCCGGTCTCCATAGTAGAACCGGAAACAACCCGCCAACGACATTCGGTGTTTCAGATGTGGGTCCAGAGATCACATCACCACAGCCTGTACTATGGAACAGTCAGTTTGCTTTTATTGCAAACTGCCTGGCACCAGAGTCGAGATTGTCAGCTGAAGGCTCAGCATACTTCTTCCGGAGTTACTGCTCAGGGAGGACAGCACAGTCAGGCAGGGGCTCGACGAGGAGGGCGGAGATTTTTACCCTCACATCGCTAGCAGGGGATAGCTTCCCCTTCAGCAGCTACATTTGGCATGCTCGGAGAGGAGTACCCCAGTACTCCTCTAGTACCCCAGAGCTCCGTTCCGGGACCTTATTATCTGACACAGGGGCAGTATCAGTCGCAGTCCCAGCCACATGCTCAGTATCGGACGCAGTCTCAGCCGTCGGTACAGTATCAGTCGTCACCCTTGCAGACTCCTCTGGCGCAGTATCCAGTACCACTTCAGTGGCAGGCTCCTGCCCAGACGCAGCAGTCGCAGGCAGCGTTACCACCTCTTGCTCCGCCAGAGACTGGGCGTATTCATGCGATGACCAGAGAGGATGCGCAGCGAGCCGACGGATCCGTTTTCCGCAGTATGATTTCTATTTATGCCTTATCTGCAGATATACTGATAGATACTGGTAGCTCGCATTCTTTTATATCTCGTACTTTTATGCGGGAGATTGGTAGATTACCCACTTGCAGACCCCAGCGATTGACTGTCTCTCTACCGTCTGGTGATACTTTGGGCGTCACCCAAGAGGTCAGAGGTTGCCCGTTAGATTTTAGCAACCTAATACTTACGGTGGATCTTTTAGTATTGGAAATGGTCGATTTTGATATTATACTTGGCATGGACTGTTTGTCAGCATATCATGCCACAGTTGATTGCCAGACGAGGGTGGTCACATTCCGGCCTCCGAACCAACCCTCGTGGGATTTCACTGGCATCAGAGATGACGGCATATCGATCATTTCGGTGATTCAGGCTTAGAAGCTGCTGTCACATGGATGTCAGGGTTTTCTGTTATCTTTGATTAGTACTGAGGACAACGGTAGTTCGCAACTCTCCGACGTTCCGGTAGTCCGAGAGTATCCGGATGTATTCCCAGAGGAGTTACCAAGTTTGCCTCCCAGAAGGCAAGTCGAGTTCGCTATTGAGCTGATTCCAGGGACCGCACCGACATCGAAAGCTCCTTATCGTATGGCACCAAAAGAGTTGAGCGAGCTGAAAGTTCAACTCCAGGAGCTTTTGGATAGGGGATTTATTCGCCCTAGTGTTTCTCCATGGGGTTCTCCGGTGTTATTTGTCAAGAAAAAGGACGGCACCATGAGGTTATGTATTGACTACAGACAGCTGAATGCAGTGACCGTCATAAATAAATATCCATTACCACGGATCGAGGATTTGTTTGATCAGCTCAGAGGTATATTAGTGTATTCTAAGATTGATCTGCGATCCGGATATCATCAGCTGAGAGTCAGAGACTCAGATATTCAGAAGACAGTTTTCCGTACCAGATACGGTCATTATGAGTTTTTTGTAATGTCATTTGGGCTTACCAATGCTCCAGCGGTGTTTATGGACTTGATGAACCGCATCTTTCTTGAGTATCTAGATCAGTTTGTTATCATTTTCATTGATGACATATTGGTCTACTCGCATTCCGAGGAGGAGCATGCACAGCATCTTCGCATAGTCTTGGAGACACTTAGACGACATCAGCTGTACGCGAAGTTCAGCAAGTGTGCATTCTGGCTATCCTCAGTCGGTTTTCTAGGACATGTGGTCTCGAGCAGAGGTATTTTAGTAGACCCTCAGAAGATCGAGGCTGTCACTAGTTGGGAGCAGTTGAAATTAGTTCAGGAGATCCGCAATTTTCTGGGATTAGCAGGATATTACCGACATTTTGTCGAGGGTTTCTCGCGCATTGCTATACCGCTGACACGTCTTACAAGGAAAGGCGTGAAGTTCACGTGGTCCGAGGATTGCGAGACCAGCTTTCAGGAGCTGAAGCGGAGATTAGTGTCGGCTCCAGTTTTGGTTTTACCTTCTGGAGAGGATGGATTTGTACTCTACACCGACGCGTCTCTTCAGGGTTTGGGCGCTGTTAGTCTCCTATGCTTCTCGACAGTTGAAGGAGCATGAGAAGAACTACCCAGTTCATGATCTAGAGTTAACTGCCATCATCTTTGCTTTGAAGCTTTGGCGGCATCATTAATACGGTATTACATTTGAGATCCTCACTGATCATAAGAGTCTCAAATATATTTTCACTCAGAATGAGCTTAATCTCCGACAGAGGAGATGGATGGAGTTCCTGAAGGATTATGATTGTACCATTAGCTACCACCCGGGGAAAGCTAATGTGGTTGTCGATGCACTCAGTAGGAAGTCCAGAGCGACTTTGGCTTGCCACCGAGTTTCAGTTACAGACTTGGTTCAGGGTTTCTCCGAGTTAGACCTTAAGGAGCAGGGACAGACAGAGCAGGGTATTCTTGTTACCATGGTTGCTTAGTCGTCGATCAGGACGAGGATCCGAGAGGCCCAGGCTGATGATCAGCATTTGTAGTTCATTAGCAGTCAGATAACTTCTGGGCAGCAGACCGAGTTTACACGAGACGAGGAGGGTATTATATACTTCCGAGGCAGATTGTGCGTACCTCAGTCTCATCCGGTTTTACAGGAGCTACTTCAGGAGGCTCATCGCTCTCAATTTACGATCCACCGAGGCAGGACCCATATGTATCGAGATTTGAGGTGTCCTTACTAGTGGAACGGTATGAAGAAAGACATCGCGGAATTTGTAGCTAGATGTCTTGTCTGTCAGCAGGTGAAGGCTGAGCACCAGAGACCTGCCGGATTACTTCAGCGGATTCCTATTCCTGAGTGGAAATGGGAACATATTACTATGGACTTTGTGGTGGGATTGTCGAGGACACGACGAGGCCATGACGTGATTTGGGTAATCGTTGATCGATTAACCAAATCCGCACACTTCTTAGCGATCCGGAGGACTGATTCCCTGGATCGATTGGCAGATCTATATTGCCGGGAGATCATCAGATTACATGGTGTTCCTTTGACTATCATTTCGGATAGAGACCCCCGGTTCACATCTCGTTTCTGGCAGAGTCTGCAGTAGGCCTTGGGCACGTAGCTCCGATTTAGTACAGCTTTCCATCTGCAGACAGATGGACAGTCAGAGTGGACCATTCAGACTTTAGAGGACCTGCTGAGGTCATGTGTTATGGATTTCGGAGGTAGTTGGGAGGACCACTTGCCATTGGTAGATTTCGCCTACAACAACAGCTTTCATTCGGCTATCCAAATGGCACCATTTGAAACGTTGTATGGTAGGCCTTGTCAGACACTCACCATCTGGGATGAGGTTGGAGAGGCCCAGATGTTGGGACCTCATAGAGCTCAGCAGAATGCAGAGTTGGTCCGTACTATCAGACGGAGGATGTCAGAGGCGCAAGACCGTCAGAAGAGTTATGTTGATCGGAGACGCAGACCACTAGAGTTCTCTGTTGGCGACCATGTATTTCTGCGAGTTTCACCCACGAAAGGGGTGAAGAGATTTGGCCTCAGAGGTAAGCTAGCATCGCAGTACATTGGCCCTTTCGAGATCTTGGAGAGGATCGGAGCGGTAGCTTACCGATTAGCACTACCACCGTCCCTGGCAGGCGTCCACGATGTATTCCACGTATCTATGCTGAGAAGATACGTACCTGACCCGACGTATGTGCTGACAGATGTCTCAGTTCTAGTTCAGCCTGACGTCACCTATGAGGAGATTCCGGTACGGATTTTAGACCGGAAGGAGCGTCAGTTGCGGAACAAGACTATCCGGCTGGTTAATGTCGGATGGCAGCATCATTCGGATGAAGAGGCTACTTGGGAGCTCGAGGATACTATCCAAGCTCGATATCCCCATCTTTTCACTTGAGATATGTGATTTATTTACCGTTTAGCATTTATACTATTTACCTATTATTAGTATTTATTGATGGTAGATAACGAAATTTGGGGACCAAATTTTTATTAGTGGGAGAGAATGTAAAATACTGAAAATAAGCGAATATTAATAAGGGAATTTTCTGAAATTTTTTGGAATTTTTCGGAGCTCGTATGGCCGAATAAACGGAGATAAAAATGGGGCCCGGAAAAGCCTGTTTAGGCTACCCATTTAAGCGAGAAAATGTTATTTTCTTAATTCCTTTTCTATTTTTCTTTTTCTTTATTTTCTTTCTTTCTCTCTCGCTGAACCCGCGCGCCCGAGCCATCCCCGACGCCGCCCTTCCCTCTTCTCCGTTCCTTGCCCTAACTGCACACGACGGTTTTCTCCTCTCCGTGTACAAGCCCTCGGCCAAGGGGAAACCCTAGCCGAACCCTTCTTCTTCTTTCTCCACGGAGAGGACACCGATTCGGAGCAAGAGATCGTCGAGGCCGTGCATAAAACCCCGATCTTCTTCTTCCTCCCATCATCGGTACAACGCTTCCTCTTTTTCTACACCCGAGGTTGATCCCTAGTTCTTCCTCTGCGTGCCACTGCTGAGTGCGAGTTTGCTTCTTCCCTCTGTTCTCGGTGCCTCCTCTCGGCCACGATCAAGCCGGTGCCGAGGCTTTTCATCACAGGCACAGAGTCCCTCGTAGTCACATCCGAGCTTTCCCCTCATGTCTGTGCCCTAGTTTTGAGCCTTGGCTCCTCCTCGAAACTGTGGTGATCGGCTTTCTGGACAAGAGGTCCTCCTTCCCGTGGCTTAGCTTCCACTGCCAATCTGTCATTCTTCTTTCCCCGCTCACAGGTGAGTGAGGTTAGCAACATATCCTTGTTGTTCCTTCTTATCAGTAGTACTCTTTTGATATGCGTTTGGGTTACAGATCCAATCGGTGACACTAGAACCTATTAGATCTTGGCTGCAAGTGTTAATTGGGGCGTTTGATTTGGAAGACAACAGGTCTACAATTTCGACCATCATCTTTTGGGTTGTGAACCCCTCCGGTTGAAAGCCACAACAACTACCATTAGGCTTGGTGAGTGCTAGGGATAAGTTGTGGCTATACTGGTTTCTCTCTTGATTTCATTCTTTTTTATGAGGGTTAAGTTAAGAGATTATATTGGACTTGAGTTGGTTATTTGAATTATAGTAGAGTTGATCCAATTTGGAATTTCTTAATTTGATTATGATATAGTTTAGCTAATTATTGCATGATAGAATTAGCTAAACTAAATATTGGTGATGCAGGACTTTGACGCGAGACGAGTATCTCGATTATCGAATTGGACATTTTCGATTGGAGGCGGGTACTTTTGACTTTATGTCTTTGAAATGCATAGTAGTGAATTTAACAAATAGCAATAATTATGTTTATTATTTTGTTTCGGTAAGTCACTACCCGCTACCTGTTACATGCTTGGTTGATTGCTTGTTTTCATCTCATGTTATTGCTTACCTGATTATACATGATTAGGGGTAGTGATATAACCATGTTTCACCATGTTCAGGACCTAGGTGTGATACTTTATCTTATCTGTGTACCCTTGATATGATTTATTGACTATGGTGCACATCATATATGTATATAGATTGGTTCAGTATATTACCATGCTTAGTGTCATGCATCATTCGCATGATTGTATGCTGTGTGATAGATTACTCCATTATTGTCGAGCACATCGTCAGTTCCATCACTGTTAGGTGCTCCGCTGTTGACGCTCATGGGT
The DNA here is from genome assembly GCF_018446385.1 of Zingiber officinale. Classification (NCBI taxonomy): domain Eukaryota; kingdom Viridiplantae; phylum Streptophyta; class Magnoliopsida; order Zingiberales; family Zingiberaceae; genus Zingiber; species Zingiber officinale. The sequence continues at coordinate 80,938,204 of NC_055994.1, forward strand.
AGCGTCACGCAGCGTGGTAGCACGTCAGTTTGCTCGTTCGGTGCTCCGTTGGTCCGCTCATCGGTAGTGTGATTGCAGTGTGGTAGCACGTCGAGACCCCTCCCCGTCATCGTGTACTAGGAGATGAGAGCATTGCGCTCCCCCATTTATGATTTGGGGTAGGAGTATGTGTGTACTCCGACAACATCCCATCCACTCGGTCACTCATCAGGAGTAGTGATGCAGAGTGCACGGTTGTCACAGCCCTACCCACTCGATCCCACCATTAGGTGTGAGATGGCTGACTGGAGTCAGGGGTGACCATGACTGCATTGGCATCATACACATTGATGCATTTATTTCTTGTGATTGTGTTTGCTGCATTTATTTGTTGCATATTAGTTGGATGCCCATGCTTGACATGCATACAGGATTTCTATACCTCTCAGACTGTTTATCCTTGTATCAGGTCCTGGTTAGTACAGTATTCTCCTGTTCATTTCAGATTGCATTTACCTTTATTACGTCAGGAGACTGTACGCATGATTAGTGCTAGATGTTACTTCCTTACTATGTATATCAGTTGTTACCCACTGAGCGTTGGACTCACCCCCGCCTCCGTTATTATTTTCAGGTTGATGCTGTTAGGAGAAAGTTCCAGTTGCTAGTCCCCTGCAGACCACGAGGGCTTATTGATCTTTTGGTATTTTTATTTTCTTCTTTACTAGACTATGTTTTGAACTTGTTATGTTTTGGATATTTTGGATCTTGTATGGATTGTTTTACTTGTGGAAGACTTTTATTTGGATTTGCTTTTACTACATGCCTGCCTAGATGGCAGAAGAGGTAAGTTGGTTTTATCGTCGGATTTGAGCTTTACGAGTGTAGTAGAGTAGGAATATGTTTTGAGCTTTATGGGTGTAGTTGAATAGGGTTGTTTTCGAGTCATCGTACTATTGTTCAGTTTGATTATTATTAAACTGCGTGGTTGTGTCAGCCAGAGGCTGAAATTTATATAAACTGCGTGGTTGTCTGTGTTGTTGTCTATTTATTATTGTTATTATTCCAGCAACATGTGGCTGAGGTATATGGTGATTGTAGAAAGTTTCAGATTGTCCGCCGTACAGGGAAGATGCTGCCGAAATTTCTTCGGACAGGGACTCCTCCGGGGCGTGATAAGTCTGGTCAGTTTGACTAAGGGTTTAATGTTTGAAAGAGAAAATTGACTAGCAAAGGTAAGTCCTAACAGAAGGATAGACATGTGAGAAATCCACTGAGTGACAAGGGGAAGTTCTGGTAGTGAAGTCAGGCCCTAGTGAGTGAAACTAGGTAGTGGAGTCCTGATGAGTGAAGTCGGGCCCTAGTGAGTGAAGTTAGGTGATGGAAGTCCTGGTGAGTGAATTCGAGTCCTAGTGAGTGAAGCTAGGTGGTGAAAGTTCTAGTGAATGGAGCCAAACCCTAGTGAGTGAAGCTAGGTGATGGAAGTCCTAGTGAGTGAAGCCAGACAATGGAAGTCTTAGTGAGTGAAGCTAGGCATCCCTAGGGGGATGTAACCCTAGATAATATGTGATAGATTGGTTTTCGACCGACCGCACACAGTCGACCGGACCAGTGAATAATTAATAATGCTAACACTATTTTTCCTTACCATTTTTATATCTATTGTGCTAACTCAGTGTTACAGGCAAGTCTTAGCAGATCAGCTTGGTCAAATACCAACTAAAGCCAGAGAAAGTCCAGACAGGTTTGAAGGACCAAATGTTTAACAGGTAAGTGAAGGTAAGAAACTGGAAAAGAGATCGAGTGAGGACACATTCCCCATTGAGGGAACTGTAGGAGTTGATCCAACTGAGGTACATTTGGGAAGCCTAAGTTGAGATCTTGACTAGATTCTAGTCTCGAGGAGATAAGATCGAATTACTACCCTATCTGCTATGTTGTGATAACTCTATTTTGCAGGATAGATATAATTTTTATTGCTTGGAGTAACCTTTTCTTGTAGGGAGAAGAATGCTGAAGAAAAGGACTCCGGGTGCCCAAAAGAGATCTAGGCGCTCGGAAGGGAACTGGGCGCCTAGACTCCGGGAGCCCGGAGCTGGTCTGGGCGGCTGGAGCAGGCTCACCTAGGGCGGTCAGGCGATCTGGGTACCCGGACTCAGTTTAGGCGCTTGGAACCATAAAATCATCCACAAGCTGACATAGAGCGCGTTGATTGGCCGAGCCACGTGGTCCAGGCACCCGGAGGAGTTCCAGGCGCACAAAATAGACCTATTTAAAGACCTTCGACCCAGAACTTCAAAACAACAACGATGACAAGTTTCTCTCTTGCTCGATGCTCCGAAAATGCTCCTGCAACACTTGAAGTTCCTCCAACAACCGGAGACCAAGACTTTCCCATTTTGTTATTGTTGGTAACTGTTATTTCCAGTTCTTATACTTAACTCCTGTAAACTTTTTACAAACTAATAGTGAGCTACCCAACAAAAGCACTCGATGAGTGCGGGCCTTAGAGTAGAAGTCATCGAAAGCTCTGAACCAAGTAAAACTCGGTTTGTTAGCATTGGTTTATCTCTCTTTCGCTACGTAACTTAGTTTTAATTCTCTTTCGATTTTCAATGATCACTATTTATCCCTCCCTCCCTATCGTTTTTTCCGATCCTATAGAGAAAACACAAGACATGATTTATTTTTCAAAAACATGACATAATATATAAGAATAAACAAAAAAATGACAAAGAACCTAATTGAAGAGTCATATCCTTGTCTTTAGCATTGTCGGCTTGATATCTGTCAAAGAAGAAGTAGTGTAAAGGAAGGTCTTCCAATGGGCTTAGGGGTGATGGTGCAGAAAAGTTTCTTGTCAATAGGGAACAAGAAACTAGCTCAAGATATGATCCCCTAAACCCTTCGGGGTCTTCCCTTATATAGGAAATCAATCCATTATTAGCCCATAAATAATAACGAATTTGGCTAAAGGGTTCTATATATTAAACACATGCACATCCAATAACTGAAAATCCAATAACTTTAAGTTAGTCACTTAACTGGTTTCGGTAATGCAAGTCTCTTAAATTACATGTGAGCCTACCTTAAAGGATATTAAATCCAACAATATAGAAATTAAAAAAATAAAAACACAAATTGGAAGAAAAAAAACACTTAACCGAACTAGCGGTTAATTTGAGTTGGAATCATAACCGACCTAGCAAGTATATATAGAAATTAAAACAAAAATAAAAACACACATTGTACTAGTAGTTAATTTGGGCTAGAACCACCTAGCAAGGTGTCAAGCTAGTTCCGATCGGAACCCGACCTGGGGTCAGGCCTACTGAGTTGGATGAAAGCCAAGGGGGTCAATGGGACTATCTCTATCTGACCCGTGAGTCTTCTTGGCCGAGTCGAGTCGACCTACCAGTCTTCCTGGCCAAACTGACTTGCCAGTCTGCGGTTGGTTCTATATCGACCCCAAGGGCTTAGGTTCCTGATTAAATATCGAGCTCATGTCTAACCGGCTCTGCCACTCGGACACTCCAGCTCACCTCCACTCCCACGTTGACCTTCGTAGGTGGTCAAAATACATGAGTTGTCAGAACACTTCTATTTATCTTCTCCATTTTTGACATAGCCGAAGATTGACTTGAGCATTAGAGTGGAAGGTTGGGGCATCCCTGGTCATCCCTCTAACGTTCTATCCAGGGACGAAGTTAGGATATTGATTCAGTGTAGACAAATTATGGCTACCGTTGACTGGCACATTGTAGAGGGTGCCTCCCTTAATCTAGTTCTAACAGTAAGGCTAGTAGTAGTGTCGTGGCTAAGCTATTTGCTTCGCAAGCCACGGTGTCGTTACCAGGTGGGGCAGTGGTCGACTCCCATTCACAAATCACAATGAGGTCACAAATTAAACATCTATTATCTCATCTTCTTCCTCCCTCTTGATTTTTTATGTCCTTTTAACAAAAGCTTAGATTTGCTTTCTTCACATCTATATCTTTCTCTTTTTTTTTCCACCCCCTCCCCCCTTCCATCTCTCTCAACTATTCTCCTTTTGATATGATCACTTCGCTGCTTCCTCCACACACCCCCCATACACTAAGCTCAATCCCACTCATGCTCTGAAAGATCCTTAGCGCCATGGACCTGCCAAGTGGTGATGGTGGCTGCTCAGCCCAAACCCATGGGATCATCACACAGGACATCCAAGCAGCGATGCTTAAAGCAATAGAGCTGAGAGCACTCCATGCAGCGCTACTCCAAGGGGGCTCCGACGGCAGCCCTGCAGACATGATGTTGGTTGTTGGCGGTTCCCATTCAATCCCTTATGTTGCCACCCAACTGTTAATATAGGAAGATTTCTTGTCTTCACACCAATGAGTTCTGCTACTACCCATTTCCATTAAAAAACTTTCCTTTCCACCCTGTTCTAGCTCCACCCCCTGGTTTTGTATGCCTTTTCCTATATTCTAGTAGTCTTACAAGCACCATTGACTAGAGATTGCCACTTTTGGTCTCATGTTCTTAGCTTTTTCTTAGAGGTACAGCTATTCAGTCAACCTAGAAGATAGCTCACCCCGCTCTTTCTCCTGGTCTATCATGGTGACTTAGTCCATACACCAGTTGTGGACAAAGCAAAGAATGAAAATAAAGTGAAAAGGCAATACAAAGCGAAGGAGAGAAAGAGGTAGTTGCATAAGGAGGTTAGCAAATTGTATTACCAAAAAACTTAGGTTTATAAAAGAAAAGGAAATATAATTAGATAATAAAATAATAATAAAAGACTAATCTACCATTATATAATAATAATTTATTATATACTAACATCCCCCCTTAAACTCACGATGCACTAACAGAAAACATTGAGAGCTTGTTAACCAGAAATTGAAATTGTGCAATAGAATGCGCCTTTGTGAGCAAGTCTATAATTTACATAGAAGATGAGGCAAATGGCAAACTGATGGTGTCATTTTGATAATGGTGGTGAGTGAAATGACAATCAATCTCGATATGCTTGGTGTGCTCATGAAAGACAGAATTGCGAGTAATTTGAATGACACTAGAGTTGTCATATTGCATAAAGGTAGGGTTCAAGAAAAAACACTCATATCAGCAAGTAGCAAACGTAAATAAACAATTTTAGCAGCAGAAGAGGCTATAGCACGATATTCTGCTTCGGTAGAAGAACGAGAGATAACATCTTACTTTTTACTTTTCCAAAAGATAAGGGAATCTCCCAAGAAAACATAATATCCTATGGTAGACTTACGATCTATAGAATCACCACCCCAATCTGCATCTGAATAGGCGCACAATTCTAAGGTAGAAGTAGAAGGATAAAAAAGACTATGAAACTGGGTACCTCAAAGATATCGAAGGATGCGAAGCATAGCTCCCCAATGTGATAAAGTGGGAGAAGTGACAAACTGACTAACAATATGTACAACATAAGCAATATCAGGTCTAGTGATAGTAAGATATACTAGACTGTCAACTAGAGTGTGATATAAAGATAGATCTGGCAAGGGAACACCATCAGTAGAAGAGTGTCAAGCATTAACCTCAAGCGGAGTATCAACAGTGCGAGTGTCAGATAACGGAGGGATGTTAGTATATGATAAATTATTGTTATATAAGGGTAAATTAGTCTTTTATTATTATTTTATTATTTATTTATATTTCATTTAGAAGATAAGTATTTCAGGTGAGAAGAAGAAACATGTCTAAGACGAGAATGCTACAAATAAGAATCAGAAGAAGTAGAGCTAAACCGAAAAGATGATAAGTCAACACTAGAAGTTGCAACATCTGGAATTTTTAGCGCTTCTAATACATATAGTCCCCTCTGCCTACAACCTATCCCAATCAGCTTCTAGGATCGTAGATCTTGCACATAACAAGAAGATAAAGTAAAAGAAACTGCGAAACCAGAATCACATAATTGACCAACCGAGACAATATTCAAAGTAAGATTAGGAATATGATATACATTAGACAGATAAATTAGACATACAAATAGAGCCAACACCAGCTAATGACATGGAAGAACCATTAGCAGTCATGACTAACATAGAAGGTGATGAATTTATATATATATAAAAATTGACATTAGGCGATATATGATGTTAAGCTCCAGAATCAAGGATCTAGATAGGGGAATGTATATATAAGGTATCACTAGAGGGCAAACCTATGTGAGAAGAGGCAGACATGGCATGTAACTGAGATGTAAGGAACTTTTGAAATTGTTCAGTAAAAGCAGCGATTATGGTATTGGATGATTGAGTCACTCCAGAGTCTGTAAGAGGAATTGTTGCTTCCGTGTTGGGTGCTCCATGTTTAAAGAATCGTTGTTGCGTTTGACTACCGGATTTCCATGGAGATGACAAAATCAATAATCAAATTTATTGATCGTCAAGTGGACTTAAAGAACTCAAAATCCGATCTCCACCGTTCAAAATGTAGCACTGGATGTGAAGAACGGTCTCTCAAAGTTTCAAGACGATCCAACGGTCAAGAAAATATAATTCTTCTACAGTGACATTAAAGAATTTCGAAAATAAAATTATTCTATGTCTCACCAGGGAGGAGATGAGAAAATGGATTGAGTCTGATACTATATGAACAAAACAAAGAATACAAATAGAGTACAAAACACAACACAAAGTGAAGGAGAAATAGAGATAGCCGCGAAGTAAACTAACAAATCATATTAATAAAACTTAGATTTATAAAAGAAAAAATATAAATAAGTAATAAAATAATAATAATAATAAGATTAATTTACTCTTATATAATAATAATTTATCTTATATTAACATTAGTAATCGGTAGTCCATGCTTTCAGATAATTAGATCAATATTCATCAATAAATCTCTTATTAAACTTATAAATATCTAAATAAAAAATTTTCAAAACGAACAAACAATACCCACGAATATGATAAAGTGGTAAAATACTCGGTCAAATAGTTTAAAGACCAGACCGTCTATACGTAGAATTAGTCAAATCTTATAAAACAATTATAAACATTTTAAATAATAAATAAACTTGAAAAGAGAGTGCTTAATTCCTTCTAGATGCAGAGACTTCTCATCTGGTTTCAATTATGTCCCAATAGCTCAGACTGTAAGGGAGTTAAGCAAGCCTGTAATATAATCTCAAACCTTTTGGGATTACTAGTTTGGGTTCAAATTAAGGTTCATGAACTTCTTTGGATTCAGTTGCAGCTTCTTAAAAGGGCCCTTATCAGAAGTCTCTCGATTTAATTAGAATTTAAGATTTAGAGTTTAGAATTTAATATTTAAGGTTTTAATTAAAAAAAAAACAAAGGACAAGCTAAAGCCTCTTGGGTTTACTCCTATTTATCTGCTAGAAACGAGGAGCAATTCAACCCAGTGATAGCAGAGATTCCCTCTAAATTCTGCAAAGATAATGGCGTGTCATGTTTTTTTGGTTAATTAAGTTGTTTGGATTTTGCCCTATTAATATTTGTGGTAGATGACTTTTGTCGAATTTAAACCCATAATATTTTATTTGATTCTCCATGAGTCGCTCTCAAACTAAATTCTAATTACTTTGATATAATTTTAACTTAAATATGCTCTAATTAAAATACAAATAACCTAAATCAAACTTAAATTTAAATCATTCTGAATTATAATTCAATTTTGTTTGAATTAAAGTTTAAATAATTTAACAAAAACTCGAGTTCTAATTTTATTCTGAACCTAGTTTGAGTAAAAATATTTATATTTTTGAATTTTAAATCGAGTTTGAATATCACATATTCGTTTTCTCAAATTCAAATATAAATATCAATATTGTCATATATTCAGTTCCATTAGTTTATTGACATGACAATTGAATTTGTTCACTAACATTTCAAGTTGGTTTGAAAATATTTGATTCATATATAAAATTATTGAATTCAAATCAAATTTATTTTATAATATTTTATTCAATTGTTTATTCGCCGCTAGTGAGCCGAACTCGAATTCATTTTAAACTATATTTCCTTCTACTCTAACAAAAGTTCAAACAATTCAAATTGAAATCAAACTCAAATTTTATTTTAAGTCGAGCTCAGATCTAAATTATTTATATTTTTAATCTTCAAATTGAATTTGAATATTATGAAACTGACTCAAATACTATTTTTTCATATTATTTAACTCTATTCAATTTCAATTGATTTGCATCCAATAAGTAAACATGCAAGGCAATGTTTAGTATTTTACAAGGCAATATAATCATAATCATAATCATAATCATAATCACTAATTGCTCCAACAAGGGTGAATAATATTTCTAAATATATTTTTTCTTGTTATTTAGTTGACACTAAGTGTGGACTTATGCCAATTAATTTTGAGACGACCAATTCGATGATATAAAAGTTTTTTATCGGTCATAAAGATAAATCGAAAAGTATTCTTAACGGATAGTTCATCAATCTAATGTTTTTAGATCAACTGTCGATTAAAAAAAATTCATTGATTAATTTACCGAAGCTAAGATTTAATCCTCATATATTAAGAAGTTAAAAAAAAAAAAATCATACCGCTGCATTATTTTCTTGGCCAATAAATCTTTTCTTTCTCGTCATTTGTCGGAGGAGTGAAATAAAAATGGTAAAATGTTTATTATAATGAAAAAGTTGTTGGACAATCTGTCGAAGATTTTAAAAAATTAGTCCAATTTAAATTACACTGAATTAAATTCAACTTATTTGTTTAGATGACCTGAGCTGATAATTTCAGACTATTAGCGGGACTAATTTCTGCCAAATACTGAGTGCACTGTGGTTAACCGGCAGATTGACCGAGCGGCCAGAGTGACAGATCAGGATGAGCGGGCAGAGCGGTAGATCAGGTAGAGCGAGAAGATCAGGCCGAACGGGCAAAGTAGCAGATCAGACCGAGCAAGCAAAGCAGTAGATCAGGCTGAGCGGTCAAGCGGTCGAGCGGTCGACCGAGCAGAGCAGCCAAACAGTAAAATGTAGGATAGTCTAAAGGTAGAGCAGCTGAGCGACCCGAGCGAGTAGAGTGGCCGAGCGGGTGAAGCGACCGAGCAAACAAAACAGGCCGAGGCCTGCGATGGATGTAATTTTCTTAAAATAAATTCGTCCCACCTCTAGCTATGCTTCGAGATTTTCTCGAGTCGTCTATTTTTCAGGATACAACAGTTAACCGTTGATCCTGTCCGTGCGCTGAGTCGATGGAAACTGGGGACGTGGCGCTCTCTGCTGCTCCCAGGTAATCTTCACGGCGACGTAAGCCTCCGATGAACCTGCAACCAAGTCGGGTCGGGAAGGGATTCCCAGCGACGACCCTCCGACGCTCAAGTCAGACGACGGCGAGAAAAAACACAGGTGAAATAGAGACTGTGGCTACAGTATAATAGGAGAAATATCATACCTCCGTCGAAGTCTGGGGGTCTTTATATAGGACCCCAGAGAGGCGCGTGCACGCTTCCCGAGGCGTACATGTTCCTCAAAGCATACCTTGGAATGGCTGTGTCAGAAAAACATGTTTGACGTCATACCGCAATTGTCCGAACATATCTCTATCATGTCAGCGGAAACTCCCTCCGTACAATCCTTGGTACGGCCCGGCCGCCGACCATGCTGCTTGTCGGCGGCAGACGTCTCGAGAATGACATCACTAGCTGCCCCTTTTGTCCTCTTCTAAGCCCCTTGTCTCTAATAGGGCCGGTCGGGCTGGTCGCTTGGCTTCCCGAGCGCTCGGGTGTACACGTACCTCTAACCGGGCCAGACGTCCGCTCGGTCACACACTCGGATGGGGCATCGACTAGTCGTTCGGCGGTTCGGCCGAGCAGCTTAGCTACCCAGCATAGCGGTTTCTCTATAAAGGAGCTTGTGAGCGTCGGAAGCTCAACCCGAGGTTGAGCTGTCTTAGTGCTGGCCCGGGGTCTGCCCAGGCCGGTCACCCAGGAGACTCCCTTCCTGCTCGGTCGGACCTTTGACTCCCCCGTGTCATTGACCCCTTCCACTGTAGGCCCCCGATCCTTACCACCGGATCACATGTCTTCTCTTCAAGTCTAGTCGAAGGAGGGGACAAGTCCGATTGACTGGACTGTTGGCTTGGTGGCGTTGTTGGATGCTACTCGGAAAACCTAGAGGTTCCACTGTACAAAAATTTTGTACAAAGGTCTGAACCTTTTCCTAGCTACCACGTGTTCTTTTAAATTAAATTTTGGATCGCCTGCGGAAATTAACACGTTTGATCCAAAACTTAATCTATTTGTTCTTTTAGGTTTTGATTTGGATCTCCTGCGGAACTTAACACGTTCGACCCAAGTCACCTTAAGTTATTAATTCCATTAAATATTAATTTCCATAATTGGTTCCCAGTACTGACGTGGCGAGGCACATGGCCTTCTTGGATATGGGAGCAACCACCACCGACTAGACAAAACCTTTTATAGAAATCTAATATTTAATTTCCTAAAATAACTTTAGGTTAACCAAAAAGAACAATCAAATCACAAGGGAAAAAAAAACAAAAGAACACAACTTCGAAAAATATATTCGAAATACTAGAATGTAAGCCTCTTGATTTGGTATTATTTCCATAAATAACTAGCATGATGCGGAAAGGAAAAATTACTAGTTATACCTTCTAGAAAGACCTCTTGATCTTCTACCGTATTCCTCTTCTAACCTCGGACGTTGTGTGGGCAACGATCTTCCGAGATGAGAAACCACCAACCACCTTCTTCTCCTCCTAGCTAGGTTCGGCCACAACAAGGAAGCTTCACCAAGGAAGAAGATCAAAACACCAACCAAGCTCCAAGAGATGCTAGCTTTATCTCCTTCTTCTTCTTCTTCTCCAAGTAGTATCCGGCCACCACAAGAGCTCCAAGGGGAGAGAGAGGTTCGGCCACCACAAGAGGAAGAGAGGGAAAGGATGATGATGGCCGGCCACACCAAGGAACAAAAGAAGGAGAGAAATAATAGAGGTTGTCTCTTGTGAAGGCACCCTCACCCCTTCTTTTATATTCCTTGGCCTAAGCAAATTAGGAAATTTAATTACAATAAAATTTCTTTAATTTCCTTGACATGATTTAATTGAGAAAAATAAAATAAAATTTCCCCAATTAAATTCTAATGGCCGACCACATCATGAAATCAAATTAGACAAGTTTCAATCAACAATTAAAACTTTCTAATTTGTTTCCGGAAATTTTAAAATTAAAATTTCTCTTCAAAATCTCTTCATGGTTGATAAAAAGAAATTTCCATAATTTTAATTTTACAACATGTGAATAATTTTTAAAGAGAAAATAAAATATCTCACCAATATACAAATAAGGAAAGAGATCTAATCTCTTTCTTTAATCTTTTGTAGATCTTTTACAAGAGAGATAATTTAATTTTAATCCTCTTTAATAAATTATATCTTCCACATAATAAAAATTAAAATTAAAATTCTTTTTTAATTTAATTTGGCTGGCCCCTCTAGCTTGGGTTCAAGCTAGGGCCGGCCACCCCAATTTATGCCTAGGTCGGCCCTAGCTTGGTTCCCAAGCTAGCTTGGTCGGCCCCCTTTAGGTGGGTATAGAAGGTGGGTATAGGTGGGTATAGTACTCTATAAATAAGAGGCTACGATAGGGACCGAGAGGAGGAATTGGTTTTGGTTTCCCGATAAAATTAAGCATCCCGTGTTCGCCCCGAACACACAACTTAATTTTATCAATAATAATTCATTCCACTAGAGAACTATTATTGAATTACCGCACCAATCCCAAATTACATTTTTTGGGCTCCTTCTTATTATGAGTGTGTTAGTCTCCCTGTGTTTAAGATATCGAATGTCCACTAATTAAGTGAGTTACTGACAACTCATTTAATTAATATCTTAGTCCAAGAGTAGTACCACTCAACCTTATCATCATGTCGGACTAGGTCCACCTGCAGGGTTTAACATGACAATCCTTATGAGCTCCTATTGAGGACATTATCAACCTAGTATCTCTAGGACACAGTTTCCTTCTATAATCAACAACACACACTATAAGTGATACCATTTCCCAACTTATCGGGCTTATTGATTCATCGAACTAAATCTCACCCATTGATAAATTAAAAAAATAAATATCAAATATATATGCTTGTTATTATATTAGGATTAAGAGCACACACTTCCATAATAACCGAGGTCTTTGTTTCTTTATAAAGTCAGTATAAAAGAAACGACCTCAAATGGTCCTACTCAATACACTCTAAGTGTACTAGTGTAATTATACAGTCAAGATAAACTGATACCTAATTACACTACGACCTTCTAATGGTTTGTTCCTTTCCATTTTGGTCGTGAGCTACTGTTTATAATTTATAAGGTACTGATAACATCATCTTCTGCATGTAGCACCACATACTATGTTATCTACAGTATAAATTAATTGAACAACTACATTTATCACAAATGTAGACATTTGACCAATGTGATTCTTATTTCTAGATAAATGTTTTATACCAAAAGCTAGGCTTTTAATATACATTCTAACAATCTCCCACTTATACTAAAAGACTAAGCTGTCATATCTGCTGCCATACATCTGATTCTCATGCCTTTCAAAAAGCTCTTGCCTTAAGGACCTTAGGTTATCATCTGATGCAATCTAGGTGGCAACAACTTCTCCTCGTTATATAATTTCTCGTATTGGGTAGTACTTGCGCTCTATTGTGTTTACTTGCTTTATAGACTCATGGTTTCTTCGAGTTTGTTACTGCACCATTATTATTACAATAAATTGTAATAATCTTTGGACAAACTAGAAATCATATCTAAGTCTATCTTGAGATAATTAAGTCATTCAGCTTTTATGGCTACCTCAAAGGCTTGCCATATACTCAGCTTCTATGGTGGAATCCAGAAAAACACCTATGCTTATCACTCTTCCATAGTTATGACTTTTCCTCCTAACGCAAAACCCCGAGGTCGACTTATTATTGTCCCTATCCGATTGGAAGTCAAAATCCGTGTAACCCACAGGGACCAAATTAACTGCCTTGTAAGCTAGCATATAATCTCTAGCGCCTCTAAGGTACTTTAATATATGCTTTACTGTAGTCCAATGTCCTTGTTTAGGGTTACTTTGATATCTGCTAACTATGCCCTTGGCAAAACAGATTTCTGATCTCGTGCATAACATACATTAGGTTGTCTAACTGCCGAAGCATAAAGAACTGCCTACATGTCCTCAATCTCCTTTGATGTCATCGGAGACATCTCTTTAGATAAAGACACTCCATGCTTAAAAGGTAAGAAACCTTTCGAGGAGTTTTGCATGCTTAAAACGAGCAAGGATTTTCCGATGTATCAAGCTTGGGATAAGTAAAATATATTTTTTCTTTCGATCCCTTATTACTTTGATCTCAAAAATATATATATTCTCCCAAGTCCTTTATATCGAATTATTTGGACAACCATACCCTTACTTCTGACAACATTTTGATATTGTTTCCAACTACCAAAAATGTTATCTACGTATAGTACAAGAAATACCACTACGTTTCCATCACACCTTTTGTATACACAAGACTTATCCGTTTACTCAATAAATCCATAGGTCTGGATTACATTGATAAACCGGATGTTCCAAGACCTTGAAGCTTTGCCTCAGTCCATAGACTGATTGAGCTTGCACACAAGATGCTCTTAGCCCTTTGCAATGAACCCTTCTGGTTGCTTTATATGGATGCTTTCATCAAGACTTCCATTAAGGAATGCTGTCTTGACATCCACTTGCCAAATAGATAAAAGAATCCGGATAGACTTAAGCCTGGCTACCAGTGAAAAAGTTTCCTTTTTCATCAAGCCTTACTTTGAAAGTTACTACCTTCCTTTCTATCCCTCTTTTCCTATTATAGACCTTTTTACACCCAAAGGCTTTTACACCATTTGGTGGTTCTACAAGCTTCCAGATTTTATTAGAATACATATATTCTAATTCTGTTATTCATTACTCTTTGCCAAGATGTTGCATCTTTATCTTGGAGTGTTTCGTCATATGTCCGGAGATCAAGTTTATGCCCTCCAGGAATCGAGTCCAAAAACTCTCCCAAAACATGAATTTTTTATGTTGCCTAACAACCCTCCCACTACGACAAGACACTTTCTGCAATTGTGTATCATTTGTCATACGTGTTGCAGTTTCCTTGTGGTATCTCATCTTGTACAGTTGGTACTAGATTAGACATGTCTTTTATTATTTCCTTAAGAACAAATTTTCTTATGGGCACATGGATTATTACATAGTCCTTTTCTAAAAATCGGTCATTGATGCTAACAATGACCTTCTGATTTTTAAGACTATAAACCTACTTTCATTTCTCTAGGATAACCCACAAACAAGTGAATTCCTGTCCAACTTATCATTGTCTCTCTTCTGCATATGTGCTGGACTACCCGAATCCGAATATGCTTCGAAATAGGCTTACGCCTATTCAGCAATTCTATATGAGTGGTCGCCTTGAAGAGTACTATAATTTCATTCGTTTCAGTATATCCTTAAAATGATTTTGGTAATATTCTAAATAACTCATCAATCTACTTATTTCCATAAGAGTCCTATACCTTCCTTTTTCTACACCATTCTGTTGGGGTATATCAGGTGCAGTTAGTTGGGATTGAATCCCTACTTCTGATAAGTAACTCCTAAATTCTCCCAAGAGGTACTTGCCACTATGATCTTACCATAGTGACTTTTACTTTAACATTTCTCCGCATTAGCCTTGTACTCTTTGAACTAATCAAAGTACTTAGTCTTGCAGTACATTAAGTAGATTTATTTATATCTTGAATAGTTGTCTATAAAATAGACGAAATATTCAATACTACCTCTTGTCTGGATAGTCATAGGATCACACAAATCAGAATGAACCAATTTCAACATATCTTTGACTCCATACCCCTTAGACTTAAAAGCTTCTTGGTTATTTTTCCTTCCAAGTAAGACTCGTAGGTTGGAAAGATTTCCACTACTAATGAACCCAAAAGTTCATCAGCTACCAATGAATCCTACTCAAGTTAATATAACCTAGCCTTAGAAGCCAAAGATATAATTGGTTCATTTTCGAAGGTTACTTTCTCTTAAAGTTAGAAGATGTGTTACTAATTTCCATTTGTTGCATCGTGAGAGTTATTGGATTTATAAATTGCCAACCAACGTACCAGAACAGATAACTTCCCTCTTTTTCTTAATAACAACTTTGTTATTAAAAGAGGCAGAATATCAAGTTCTTTGAATAGTTTAGAAACTGAAAACTAGTTCTTTCTAAACTTGGTGCGTAAAGACAATTACTCAAAAATCCATATTTTATTCTTATCAAAAGATAAACATCTCCCACTGCAACAGCTACCAGTAGTGCCCATGTAGACAGTGTTTTAATTTTCATTTAGTTACCGGGTTTCCTGGAACCCTGCAATGAATTGCGGACATGATTAATGGCATCTGTATCTACACTCCAGGTTCTGGTAGATAACACCACTAAACATGTTTCAACTAATACACCTATATTGTTCTTAGTTCTAAGAAGATAGTTTACCTTAATGTCCAAGTCCTATTTCCAATCATTACAATTGGGATTACTAAGTCTTTCTTATAGTATAACTACTAGGGGATTGACAAACATTTTAAATCCTAAGAATCACAAAAATACTTGGTCAAGATCAACTCCTTAAAAATCCCCATGAATTTTGTATGCAACGATAGTGTGGACGTATACAAAATCGAAGAGAAGATTTTATTCATTAATTTTATTATCTCGTCAACTTTACTTTATGACGAATAAAATTAATAGTTGATCTGTCTTTGATCAAATATTTGGTCAAAAACTTTTGAATTTAAAAAATATTGATTCCTCAAACAATATTATTTAAATTCACCAACACCTCAAACACCGTGAATTTTGTATGCCATGTTAGTGTGGACGTATACAAATTCAACATTTGTAAAAGGGGGGTTTTAACCCATTAATTTTATTATCTTGTCAACCTAACTTTTTGACAAATTAAATTAATAGTTGGTATCATTTGGTCACACAAATAATAGCAGTGACTCCGATGGGGAGGATACTATTAGATGTGTCTAAGTGTATACCATTACTTGACACTAAGTCTATTAATAAGATTATGCCCCTTCCGTTGGGGAAGATCACACGCTCTTAATTAACTTCCTATAGTCATCCAAAAATGGAAGTCTGTTCTAGTGATCCACAAACAAGCTCATCCATTATGGAGGAAGGCACTCAGAGCCAACGCGCAAGCTTGTTTGCATCACTTACAAGCCAGTAATGGAGACCATGGGATTTACTTAAAAATCTCTCTCCCACTTAGTTATTTATAAATGAGGAATTTTAACTATGCTAGCCTACTAAATATGTAAACTAACATGCACACACAGCACAATATAAAAGCAATAAATAGAAAATCTAATTTTCAACTATTATGGCTTTTATCTCTT
This sequence comes from Zingiber officinale, assembly GCF_018446385.1. Taxonomy (NCBI): domain Eukaryota; kingdom Viridiplantae; phylum Streptophyta; class Magnoliopsida; order Zingiberales; family Zingiberaceae; genus Zingiber; species Zingiber officinale. The sequence continues at coordinate 80,954,672 of NC_055994.1, forward strand.
GTTGTCCTCCGTGTGTTGTCATCCCAAGCTGCTGCCATATTTGGCCACTGCCATCCATCTTGCTCCTAGTTCCGCTGCGCCTCTGGTCCTTAGAAGGTTCCACACTTTGCAAGATTCGATCCGCAACATAAATAGAATTTTACATTTTGATCCTATATTCCTCGAAGGAATATACATGTAAACTAAATCGAACATAAAATAAAATTTACATCCATCGATCCTATATTCCATAAAAGGAATGTACATATAACTAGATCAAAAATAAAATCCTAATAAAACTAAATACAGCTCCTGCTGTATTTTATAATACAATCATGCACACACAATAAAATGCCCTTGACATGTCCAAGGGTCCAATCACACACATAATAACTATAAGCCATAATAGTTGGATCATGCATCCACAAAGTTAGCACATCCTACTATTAACCTGCCTAAATTATGTATGACATGTGCATAATTAAACTAATACCAAATACACAGAGGCAAAAACCTGGCTCTGATACCAATTGTTGATTGCTACTCAGAAAACCTAGAGGTTCCACTGTACAAAAATTTTGTACAAAGGTCTGAACCTTTTCCTAGCTACCACGTGTTCTTTTAAATTAAATTTTGGATCGCCTGCGGAACTTAACATGTTTATCCAAAACTTAATCTATTTGTTCTTTTAGGTTTTGACTTGGATCTCCTGTGGAACTTAACATGTTCGACTCAAGTCACCTTAAGTTATTAATTCCATTAAATATTAATTTCCATAATTGGTTCCCAGTACTGACGTGGCGAGGCACATGACCTTCTTGGATATGGGAGCAACCACCACCGACTAGACAAAACCTTTTATAGAAATCTAATATTTAATTTCCTAAAATAACTTTAGGTTAACCAAAAAGAACAATCAAATCACAAGGGAAAAAAAACAAAAGAACACAACTTCGAAAAACATATTCGAAATACTAGAATGTAAGCCTCTTGTATTTGGTATTATTTCCATAAATAACTAGCATGATGCGGAAAGGAAAAATTACTAGTTATACCTTCTAGAAAGACCTCTTGATCTTCTACCGTATTCCTCTTCTAACCTCGGACGTTGTGTGGGCAACGATCTTCCGAGATGAGAAACCACCAACCACCTTCTTCTCCTCCTAGCTAGGTTCGGCCACAACAAGGAAGCTTCACCAAGGAAGAAGATCAAAACACCAACCAAGCTCCAAGAGATGCTAGCTTTCTCTCCTTCTTCTTCTTCTTCTTCTCCAAGTAGTATCCGGCCACCACAAGAGCTCCAAGGGGAGAGAGAGGTTCGGCCACCACAAGAGGAAGAGAGGGAAAGGATGATGATGGTCGGTCACACCAAGGAACAAAAGAGGGAGAGAAATAATAGAGGTTGTCTCTTGTGAAGGCACCCTCACCCCTTCTTTTATATTCCTTGGCCTAAGCAAATTAGGAAATTTAATTACAATAAAATTTCCTTAATTTCCTTGACATGATTTAATTGAGAAAAATAAAATAAAATTTCCCCAATTAAATTCTAATGGTCGACCACATCATGAAATCAAATTAGACAAGTTTCAATCAACAATTAAAACTTCCTAATTTGTTTCCGGAAATTTTAAAATTAAAATTTCTCTTCAAAATCTCTTCATGGTTGATAAAAAGAAATTTCCATAATTTTAATTTTACAACATGTGAATAATTTTTAAAGAGAAAATAAAATATCTCACCAATCTACAAATAAGAAAAGAGATCTAATCTCTTTCTTTAATCTTTTGTAGATCTTTTACAAGAGAGATAATTTAATTTTAATCCTCTTTAATAAATTATATCTTCCACATAATAAAAATTAAAATTAAAATTAAAATTCTTTTTTAATTTAATTTGGCCGGCCCCTCTAGCTTGGGTTCAAGCTAGGGCCGGCCACCCCAATTTATACCTAGGCCGGCCCTAGCTTGGTTCCCAAGCTAGCTTGGTCGGCCCCCTTTAGGTGGGTATAGAAGGTGGGTATAGGTGGGTATAGTACTCTATAAATAAGAGACTACGATAGGGACCGAGAGGAGGAATTGGTTTTGGTCTCCCGATAAAATTAAGCATCCCGTGTTCGCCCCGAACACACAACTTAATTTTATCAATAATAATTCATTCCACTAGAGAACTATTATTGAACTACCGCACCAATCCCAAATTACATTTTTGGGCTCCTTCTTATTATGAGTGTGTTAGTCTCCCTGTGTTTAAGATATCGAATGTCCACTAATTAAGTGAGTTACTGACAACTCATTTAATTAATATCTTAGTCCAAGAGTAGTACCACTCAACCTTATCATCATGTCGGACTAGGTCCACCTGCAGGGTTTAACATGACAATCCTTATGAGCTCCTCTTGAGGACATTATCAACCTAGTATCTCTAGGACACAGTTTCCTTCTGTAATCAACAACACACACTATAAGTGATACCATTTCCCAACTTATCGGGCTTATTGATTCATCGAACTAAATCTCACCCATTGATAAATTAAAAAAATAAATATCAAATATATATGCTTGTTATTATATTAGGATTAAGAGCACACACTTCCATAATAACCGAGGTCTTTGTTTCTTTATAAAGTCAGTATAAAAGAAACAACCTCAAATGGTCCTACTCAATACACTCTAAGTGTACTAGTGTAATTATACAGTCAAGATAAACTGATACCTAATTACACTATGACCTTCTAATGGTTTGTTCCTTTCCATTTTGGTCGTGAGCTACTGTTTATAATTTATAAGGTACTGATAACATCATCTTCTGCATGTGGCACTACATACTATGTTATCTACAATATAAATTAATTGAACAACTACATTTATCACAAATGTAGACATTTGACCAATGTGATTCTTATTTCTAGATAAATGTTTTATATCAAAAGCTAGGCTTTTAATATACATTCTAACAGGCGTGTCTGCCACTCATCCACCGAGATTAGTGTCCATCCGTCCGGGGACTATGCAAGTAGGTAATGCTGATCGGCGCGTCACCGGTTGGTACTTGGAAAGTTTTATTTGCCTGTCGTTGTCCCGCCGCTCCGGCAGCGGTCACGCTGATTATCCCTAGAAAACTCCTCGGCATTTGTGTAAATCACCACCATTAAGGCTGAGCACGCAGCCATGCCCGCATGATGGTGCCCATTAAATGCGACCCGTGAGCGAGCGCCATGTGGTCGCGCATCTGTCATTGTTCACTCGAGCCGTCAGGTCTGATGTGACCTTTGGCTTTTCGAATTCGACGGTCAGATCCCCTCCTTGGATCCCGTGACCTGGATCGGACGGCTCCGGTCGATCAAGCCCAACGTTTATAAGGACATCTCCTCTTCCCCAGCCGCTTCACGATATCGCGTGCGCATCCGAAGGCTTCCGTTTCCTCTCGTTCAGCGTTCCGGCGAACTCGTTGCAATGCTTTCCGGTGATCCGTCGCTTCCTCCTTTGGTCCTATCTCTCGTAAGGCCCCTTCGCCCTCTTCCTTTCAGTTCTTTTGTGTTTTTCTTCGCACTTCTCGCTGTATTCGTGCCCCTTTGGACACTGTTCCGCCCATTCTGCTCGTCAAACTTAGACTTCCTCTGTGTCGGTCCTTGTCCTGATAATGGCTAGTTCTTTTCGCCCATCCGACCTCGCCCCCGGCCTCTGGTATACCACCACGGAGAGCTGGTTCAATGAGAGTGACACGCTGAGCCTCACCCGAACCTTTGAACTTCCTTCTGACCACGAACTAATATTAGCCACACCCTCCGATCGGCCACACGACCCTCTGATCGGAACTGTTTGCTTTTTCCGAGACTAGTTTGTGGCTGGTCTACGTCTCCCTGTTCACCCTTTCATCCTTGAGGTGTGCAACTATTTCCGCCTCCCGCTCGGCCAACTCGTCCCTAACTCCTTTAGGCTGCTGTGCGGGGTAGTTGTCCTCTTTAGGCTGCACGACATCCCCTTAGTCCCTAAGACTTTCCACTATTTCTACTATCCCAAACAGTCCGAGTGGGGGACTTTTCTCTTCCAGTCGCGAATCGGTCTTGTGTTCTTCGACAAGATGCCGACCTAGAACAAACATTGGAAGGAAAACTATTTCTACCTCTGTTTTCCCGAGCGGTCATCCTTCCGCACTAAATGGCAGACCATTGTGTCGAGCCCGCCGGACCTCAGTAAATACAAGAGCCAGCCAGATTACCTCTACGCAGCCAATTTGCTAGCCAGGCAAAGATTCAACATCAACAAGCTGCTCTACGAAGGGGTACTATATATATTTGACCTGAGCCCGATCAGAACGAAGCTTCCGAGCAACATGGGTAAGCGTTTTTGTCATCCCCCTTCCTTTTGGTCTAACTGATTTATTCTTCTTTTATGCAGCCGACATGATGTGGCGCGCCAAGGTTGCTGATCGGATGAAGTTGAAAGCTGCCGAGGTGGAGGCGGTGACCGCGAAGGAGATGGTCGATCTGGGCATCGAACCGGTCGGCTCACACGAGGGTGAAAGCGAAGAAGCTCCACCTGCGGTTGGAGAGTCGGCCGCTCGGATCCCTGCAACTGCACTGGTCGGTGATGTTATCTCGTCTACCGGACAACCAGCGTCGGAAGAAGCAGGGCACTCGGCCGAAGACTCACCATTGATAATACGCAAACGGCGCCGGACGGATCTCCACGCCCAATCGACTTCATCTGTGGAACCGGTGATTGAGCAGGCCGACGCCGTTTCTGTAGCGATCACCCTGGCCCCTGCTTCAGTCGAGGCCATTTCTTCGGATCGAACTCCTTCCCAGCTTGATCTGCTTGTGGCTTCCCTTGGGGCGCTGCCCATCAGTTCCCAGCCATGAGCTCATCTTCGGCTTAGGCATTCTGGTATAATCTCCGCCCCGCTCGGTGAGTCATCTGGGCGCGCAACCTCAGCTCAATCTGATCCGAGCAGTCGTCGAGTGGTTAAGGCCGTCCTCCACCTCCCAACAGAAGAATTTCTTTTGGCGGCTGATCGGCCAGTCGCCCCAGAGCATCAGATCACTATCCACGAACCGCTCGCCAAGATATGAGAGGATGCGAGGGCCCGTGTTGCCTTGATGACACCTGGCCAGCTCGAAGACAGCCATTTGCAGCAAGCTACCGGGGTATGCCTTTTAACACAACACGACTATTTACCTTGGTTCTTGATATTATTCCATCTGAGCGCAGAACTAGGTAGAGAACATCGCGGTCAGTAACCGCCTGGCCGCGCTGGAGGAAGAGTTAAAGAAGCTCCAAATTTCTGGAGGGGCGCTGGCTCAGGGGCCATCATACGCCACTCTTCGGTCCGAGCTAACCAAGGCAGAGAGACTGCTTGTGGCCGAACGGCACAAGTCCTCTGGCTTGGAAACCAAGGTTGCTGGGCTTGAAGCCCAGGTTAAGTCCCATGACCAGGAGATCAAGCTGGCCACCAACAGAAAGAATAGAGTCGTCACCGATCTAAAAGCAAAGAATGTGTAGGCTCTAGTGCTGGAGCAGCGCGTCAAGGAGTTGGCCGACCTGCTATCCGCCGAGGAGGAGGGTCGATCGGCTGCTGAAGCTAAACTTCAAGGAGACAAGAAAGATCTCCAAGACGCTCTTGACGCTTCCCGAGCTGCGCTAAAGGAATATCAAGACGGTGAATCTGGCCGCTTCGAGGTGATGAAACAAAACTATCTCCGCTCAGACGAATTTGGCGAGAAGTTTAGCGATCGGCTAGTTCTAGCCTTTGAGGAAGTCATCCGGGCGACAATGGTTTATCTGAAGGCTAAGGGCCAACTTCCGGAGACGACCTCCTCCCCAAGACCTGGCCGGACTGCTAGAAACCATCCCCGAACCCATCTTTGATGCCCTGGAGTGAGGGGCATTTTTAGCTTGTCTTTGTTTCCATGTTTTGAAGTTTCATCTGTATGCTTGTCGTTCGGCGATTTAAAATTATCTACTTTAATCTGTCTTTCATCCTACTTGACTGTGTTATTATATGAGTCAATATAAAATTCCGAGTTTGCTAATGTTACTTCTTCGTCTGCATTCTGCCCGAGTGGCATTCCTTAATCTTCGGGTCGGGAGGTTTATAGTCGCCGGTCCGACTCTGGGATTTAACGTCGCCGCTCGACGGTCTTCACGCTGGGGTTTTTATAGTCGCCGGTCTGACTTTGAGATTTAACGTCGCCGCTCGACGATCTTCAAGCCGGGGTTTTTATAGTCGTTGGTCCGACTTTGGGATTTAACGTCGCCACTCGACGGTCTTTAAGCCGGGGTTTTTATAGTCGCTGGTCCGACTCTGGGATTTTACGTCGCCGCTCGACAGTCTTCAAGCCGGGGTTTTTATAGTCGTCGGTCTGACTCTGGGATTTAACGTCGCCGCTCGACGGTCTTCAAGCCAGGGTTTTTATAGTCGCCGGTCTGACTCTAGGATTTTCAAGCCGAGATTTTTATAGTCGCCGGTCCGACTCTGGGATTTAACGTCGCCACTCGACGGTCTTCAAGCCGGGGTTTTTATAGTCGCCGATCCGACTCTGGGATTTAACGTCGTCTCTCGACGGTCTTCAAGCCGGGGTTTTTATAGTCGTCGGTCCGACTCTGGGATTTAACGCCGCCGCTCGACGGTCTTCAAGCCGGCATAAATTGTTCCTTTGATTCTACTCCTACGGTCAAAAGATACAGCAGAATTGAACATTATGAGTTAAAATGGCACACCTTTCACCCAACTCAGTACGGCTGGAGGTGGTTTGCGCTCCACGGTCGCTCTAGCTTCCGTCCACCTTCATCCTCGAGGTAATAGGTGCCCGAATGGAGCTTTTCTATAATCTTGAACGGCCCGGCCCAAGGAGCTCCCAACTTGGTCACATCACCGACCGGCTTGACTTTCTTCCAGACGAGATCGCCGACCTGAAAAGATCTGGGAATTACTCGTTTGTTGTAGTTTTGCTTCATCCTCTACCGATACGCCATCAACCGAACGGCGGCTTTGGCTCGCGTCTCGTCCACCAAGTCCAGCTCCAAATGCCTCCGCTCAGCATTGTTCTCGTCGTATACTCTGATCCGGTTGGATTCTATCCCGATTTCTACCAGGACGATGACTTCTCCGTCGTACACCAGGTGAAAGGGGGTCACTCCTGTTCCCTCCTTGGGCGTCGTTCGGAGCGCCCATAATACCTGGGGCAGCTCGTCTACCCAACTGCCACCTTCATGGTCGAGCCGAGCCCGGAGAACTCGTAAGATCTCCCGATTGGTGACTTCAGCTTGCCCGTTACTTTGGGGATATGCTACAGAGGTGAAGGCTTGCTGAATGTCGTACCCCTCGCACCATTCCTTGAGCTGCTGACCCACGAACTGCCTTCCATTATCGGAGATGAGGTGCCACGGGATGCCGAACTGACAAATGATATGCTGCCATATAAATTTTTTTAACCATTTCCTCAGTTATTTTAGCTAGCGGCTCGGGTTCAATCCACTTGGAAAAATAGTCCACTACTACTAGCAAGAACTTTCGTTGTCCAGTCGCCATTAGAAATGGTCTCACAATGTCCATGCCACATTGATCGAACGGGCAGGACACCGTGGAAGTTTTTAATTCTTCCACGGGACGGTGTGAGAAACTGTGGTACCGTTGGCAGGATAAGCATGTGACGACTGTCCGGGCGGCGTCCTCCTGTAAAGTCGGCCAAAAATAGCCGGCCAAAAGAATCTTCCTCGCCAACGAGCGGCCGCCCGGATGCCCGCCACATGAGCCTTGGTGTACTTCTTGCAAAATGTAGTCCACATCCTCTGTGCCGACGCATTTAAGCAGAGGCCTGGAGAATGCCTTTTTGTAGAGCTGATCGCCAATGAGGACAAACCGACCAGCTCTTCTTCTGAGCAGATGTGCCTCCGACCGATCGGGCGACATTATTCCGGACTTCAGAAACTCGGTTATGGTCGTTCGCCAGTCATTTGGGAATGTGAGTCCCTCCATCCGATCAATGTGGGCGACCAGGGACACTTGCTCGACTGGTTGCTCAATGATGATTGGTGATATCGAACTGGCTAGCTTAGCCAGTTCATCTACAGCCTGATTAGTCGCGCGGGGATCTTCTGTACCACCACCTCTCGAAAACTGGCCCTTAGTTTGGCGAAGGCTTCCATATAAAGCTTTAGCCTAATGTTGCTTATCTCAAATGCTCCCTAAAGTTGCTGAGCGGCTAACTGTGAGTCTGAATGAATTAAAACATTGCTAGCTCCCACATGCCGAGCAGCCTGCAAACCTGTTATAAGCGTCTCATACTCCGCTTCATTGTTGGTTGCTTTATAGTCCATCCGTATGGATAGGTGCATTCGTTCTCCATGGGGGGAGACCAGCAGCACCCCTACCCCACTTCCCTGCCGAGTGGACGATCCGTCTACATACACCTTCCAGGTGGCTTCGGGCTCGGGATTTTGTACCTCAATGATGAAGTCTGCCAACGACTGTGCCTTGATTGTCGTCTGGGGTTGATACTGTATGTCAAACTCGCTAAGCTCTATGGTCCATTTGATCAGCCGCCCGGACGCTTCAGGGTTCAGCAGAACTCGGCTTAAGGGGC